>NC_133325.1:669196139-669796139 GCF_042186555.1 Aquarana catesbeiana
ACTCTCCTAAAGGCACAACTGGCCTAAAGCCATTGTAAAGTCTCAAGGTTTATCACCTTAATACATTCTATGCATTAAGGTGAAAAACCTTCTTTGCTGCAGCACCCCCCCCCCCCCCTTTGTTACCTGAGCCCAATCCCATCCAGCGATGAGCACGAGCCCACTGTCTCTCTCCTCATTGGACAGATTGATAGCAGCGGGAGCCATTGGCTGTCAATCAAATTCAGTGACACGGGAGTGGGGGGGGGCCTCGAGTCCCACTGTCTGTGTCAATGGACGCAGCAGCGGGACTCTGGAGCGTGCCCGCATGGGTGTTCCATGGAGAACGGCTTTACATGGGGGCACCCGATGAAGTGGAGGAGCCAGGAGTGCCAGTGGGGCACCCCAGAAGAGGAGGAACGGGGCTGCTCTGTGCAGAACCCTAGCACAAAGCAGGTAAGTGTAACATGTTATTTTTAGTAGGAAAAAACAAACCTTTACAACCCCTTTAGGTAAATATCTCCTAAATGGTACACGTTTAGGATATATTTACTGTACCTACAGGTAAGGCTTACCTGTAGGTATAAATCAATGAAAACATCTTTGCTATCACTTTAACAGCCATTATTGTGGAGATGGCCTCCACTGCTTGATGAAGGCTTTCCATGAGATTTTGGACTAATTTAACATTTGTGACGTCAGGTACTAATGTTGAGTGATAAGACCTGGCTTACCGTCGGTGTACCAATTCGGCCTAAAGGTGCTCAACAACATTGGTAAGCAACTATGCAGCAGCAAAGGTTACACTACTGCAGCAATTTCAATGGATCTTTTTGCAGGATATTTACAAAAAGTCTTATTTGTACAGACAATCTATATTGTACTTGTGGTTTTATAGTTTAAACATAGTTGTTCTTTAAAGCAAAACTTTACCTTTAAATTGTGTCTTCAACCAATCAAAACATCAAGTGTCATAACTGATCGTATGTGAAGCACCAAGGCAGTTGCAGATCAAGCAGAAGCAGCTTCCTTGGCTGTAAAGGATAGGAGGATTTAATTCCGCTTTAAGGCTGTCAAGCAGCACTGCCTCTACAAACTCGCAGGGCCTAAAAATGGAGAGCAACTGAGCATGTGCAGAGCAGGGTGAGACAGTGAATTACTGGATTTTAAACAGTATAGACTTATTTTCAATGTTTTACATAGCTATACCAGCAAAAGAGGCCAGCCTGAAGTGATCTTGCAGTACTTAAAGCGGAGTTCCAGCCTGTACAAAAAAAAATTAAAGTCAGCAGCTACAAATACTGTAGCTGCTGACTTTTAATATAAGGAGTCTTGCCTGTCAAGGAGTCCCACAATCTCGGCACCCCAAGCCAATTCGTCCATCGGCTTTGGGTGCAGGCGCCGGCAATGCAAGTAAGGGAAACCGGCCGTGAAGCCTTCAGTTTGTACTGTGCTGAAGGGTCTTGTTGTCTTCTGGGACACACACACGTACCCACTCCACTCTCTTCCCCCCCACCCCCAAAAAATGTGCCAAATGTGACAGTGGAGGGGGGAAGGGGGTGCGAACAAGCAGAACTTCCACTTTCGGGCAGAGCTCTGCTTCAATTTTCTGACTAAAGTTATACTTTAATACACACAAATGAAATTATTTAGAGCCCTTTCACACTGGGGCCACCGTGTGTAAGCGGTAAAGCTCTGCTCGTTTTAGCAACGCTTTACCACTGTTTAATCGCTTTTCGTCTGCTAGCAGGGTTCTTTTAACTCCCACTAGTGGCTGAAGAAGGGGTTAAAAGTGCCTGTGTTGCGGCGCTTTGGAAGCGCTGGCTATTCATTTCAATGGGCAGGGTGTTTTGGGAGCACTGTATACAGCACTCCCAAAGATGCTGCTTGCAGGACTTTTCCTAACGTCCCGCAAGTGCACCACCCGAGTATGAAAAGTCACACTGAAATGAATGGGAAGCAGTTTTCAGGCGCAATTTGTAGCGCTAAAATGCCTGAAGACCGTCTCAGCGTGAAAGGGGTCTTCCAGTAATGGGTTGTCCTTCAGACATGCCACACACCTGTCCCCATGGGGCCACTCAGCACAACTTCTACTCTTCTTTTAAACCTTTACTTTTTTGCACGAGAGCCACAACTTCCATCCACTCCAAAGAAAAATTTGTTTTCTGCTTGTCCCGGAAGAGTATTAACTCACAATTTGAATAAATGGAGAGAGCAGTTCACATTAACGGGAGTTGCAAATCCTGATGGTAAAGATTTTGAAGAAGAGGTTCCGTAGCATGCAGCTGACCACAGGACAAAGTCTTGGCAGAGCTTGGCAACTGTTTGACTTGTAAAGAGGGGATTTTGGAGAACATCAGTGCCCACTTTAAAATGATATTTTTTACATGTGTATAAAAAGCATTTAAAAATGAATAATTCTTTGCTATGGAAAATGGCCGCAGCAGCCATTATATATGGGTCTTGTCTTCCTGGGTGTACCTCTCTGCCTGAAAGTCTACTAAACAGAAGCAATCTTTTGGAAAAAATTGAATCTCCGCAGTCTCTGATGCCATAAAACTCCCACAATGCTCCTGGTAGCCAGAGACCATGTGATCGGGTTTTAGGTCATATGTTGGAGTTAAAAGCAATGATTATTTTTCCATGACAAGAGACTGGTACAGTGTGCTGGTAGGTGTGAATTTTAGTGACAGGTCCACATGAAGTTATTCTAGATGAAGATGTGCCCAACAAGTAACTCTGTATAAACTTTCTGTCCTGTAAATATGTCGTCAGATGCACAGTTCGCTTTAATAACCAATTACTTACAAAAAAAAAAAAAAAAAAAGAAAACCTCTTTTTATGCGCTGTATACTAGTGCTAGTCGTGACCAGTGCTCAATTCCCATGATGTCATAATGCTTGGAGCCAGAAGATTAGCTAACACGCCATGCAATTGGCAACACTAGAAAAGGCCCAGTCATCCCTCCACAGTCATCTAGACGGCTAGGACTTTGGGACTAATTTTACTGCGACTAATCCTCACCCTTCAATTAAGCCAGTCTACAAAGAGTTTTGACGTGAATATAAATTATTTTTAAAAGCTTCTTGATCGTGTTTCTTTTTAGTTAGCATCACGTTGCGACTGTAATAAACAAAAGCAGAAAAAATAACAATGTCGCTGTATAGTAAACGCATTGTGCAGCTGTGGACGCCTGGAACACATTTCTGGCTGGCGACACATTGAAGGATCAAGAATGCTATTCAATGCAAAGCAAACACTTGCAGCAAGTATAAATAGGGGCTTGTATAAAAGGCCTTTAGAAGCCGAGGTTCCCTCAATATACTGCCCAGATTTTCAGGATTTCCCAGTTTGAGGGCATCTGTCAGCCATTTGACCCATGAAGCTTCAGATGAAAGCTAATGCAGCTATAAGTTCATATGCTAAGAAAGTGACAGGAAATGTAATATGTTAACAGATATTAACCTAATTAAACAGTACCTGACATATAAATATAAATATAATTAGCAACATTGTGCTGCATAAAGCCAAACTCCAATCAAACAGTTAAATACACATTTAAAATGCAATCTTTATTTGTTCAGCCTGTCTTGTGATTCAGGTATCCCTGCCAGACAGCACAACCAGATCCTGGACCCATATGCAGCCTACACAGTAGTTAATCAACGTGGCTTGGTCAAGCACCCTCACCAGACTGTAAACATGTTAATGGAAAGCAACAGTGCCCTGACTGGCTGCGCACAGACTTAGGCCTGCCATACACAGTTCAAATCCTGGCCAGTTCAGCAGGAACTGGCTGAGATTCAAACCGTTCATGGGCAAGGCTGAATGTACCAAGTTGATCAATCGATCAACTTGGGTACAATCAGCCTGCTGGATTTACCTGTGATTATCGCTAGCAGTAGAGATTCCCGTCAGCACGGTCTGTGCTGATGGGGGAATCGAGCAAATTTCCCATTGTTGCAGTAAAGAAATTTGCACCGTATATGCCCGGACTTACGGGAGATGGGTATCAAGATTTAGGTAGTTTGCTATGTATAATGTTTTTAGTTTCAGGAATAAATAACCCAATTGAACATCACATTTTTTAATTATGCCTAGAGTTCAGCTTTAATATGACCCGTAACCCTAAGGCTACTTTCACACGGAGGTGGTTTTCATGCGCTTTAGCGCTAGAAATCGTCTCTGAAAAGCACCTGAAAACCGCCTTCCATTCATAGCAGTGTGTCTTTTTACACTGGGGTGGTGCGCTTGCGGGACAGTCCTGGAAGCAGCATCATTGGATCGGTTTGGGAGCGCTGTAAATAGAGCTCCCAAAACGCCCTGCCCAATGCAATGAATAGGCAGTGCTTCCAAAGCACCTGAAAAGCGCAACAAACCGGGACTTTTTACCATTTATTTTTTGGTGAAAAGTGCCGCAAAAAACAAGCACCGTTTTAGCGCAAACGGCGGGTACTGCCAGTGTGAAAGTAGCCTAAACCAAAAGCTAGCTTATTAAAAAAGCTAATTTAATTTAAAAAACCCTTTGCAGAAGATGAGAATTGAAGAATTTTATTTACATTTGCTGTATAACCAATGACATAAAATAATAAGCCTCAACAGTTTTAGCCCCTGTTCACACTAATGCAACTTGGCATGCGATCTGACAGGTTCCATTGTCGGTAACGGAACTGTTCAAATCAATGCGACCTTGCGGTGCCGCACAAATTAGAAAATGATAACATTTAGCAAAAGCAAATGCAGTTCCCTGCAGAGGAGACTGTATTCCTAACCCTGCAGTGGCCAGTGTCTCCTACCTTCCTACTGTTATAGTGCTGCAGCCTCTATCAGAATCATCAGCATTTGATACTTCCATATACTTCCACTATTTTTCTAAATGCCCCCCCCCCCCCCCCCCCCAAACGTAAGCTATGGTTCCAAGTAGTGTCCAGTAGTGACGTAAGGGCTGGAAAATAAAACCACATTGTGTATCGGGGGACACACAAGGGTTGAGATTTACTAAAACTGGAGTGTGCAAAATGTGGTGCAGCTCTGCATAGAAACCAATCAGCTTCCGGATATATTTGTCAAAGCTTACTTGAACAAGCTGAAGTTAGAAGCTGATTGGCTGCCATGCAGAGCTACACCAGGTTTGGCACTCTCCAGTTTTAGTAAATCAACCCCAAAGCATCCAATGCTCCCAGAAGGTTCAAATGCTGAAGATTCTGATATATAGGCTCCAGTGCTGGAACAGAACAAAGGTAGAAGACTTGGGCCACTAGAGAGGTCAAAATATTTGGGTGACATCAGAGTTACTGTAAAGTTGTCCAAGAAAGAGGAACTGTTTCTACTTACAGATAGGGGCTCTGAACAGCTCTAATACCCTCATTATTTGTAATGGAAAAAAGTGGAGGCCGTTTTAAATTTCAACCCTCAAGTCTGGTACACACGGGGCAAATATCGTCCGGTATCACAGAAACTGGCCAGCAATTGGCCCGTGTGTACCGCAGACTGTCCAGCTTAGAACGGGCATACCAAAAAAAAAATTTGCCGATTGGCATCCGATCACGTGTATTCTGGCAGGGGGGGGGGCAGTCCCCCGGTCAGAGCACAATAGCTCAGTGGGGAAAATCGCTGTACTAACATTGCAATTAGTACAAAGACCTTATCGCAAACTCCTCAGTTTTTTTTTGTTCAGCCTGCAGGGGTGAACGAAAAAAGAACTCAGTGTGTACCAGGCATTACATGATATCAGATATGCCAAAACAGAATGGTTGTTGGGGGATTTGCTGCTATTGGATACCTATTCAGTTCATTGACTATACTTGGCAGCACCATACAGAACACCCAGTCTGGGTCAGCACAGCTGATTTCAAATAGTAGCTTAGACATCAATCAGCACTTGGCTCTCCCTTAGATGTTAATGAGCTGAGGCCTGCAAATTATGGCACAAAATGACCCTTCCTATTCATCTATCCTGATCTATTTTAATTACTTATGATGTTTGTAATTACTGTTACCAATATTGAATACTAAATGTCTTTCTTTATGAATATTGGCTTACTACATGGTTACAGGAATTTTGTTCATTAAAAATATATTTGTTTTCTCTTAAGGTCTTTGCTCTTCCCTAGGGGTATTGGCAGATATTACCACACAGCAGCAGTGCTTGGGTCTCCACTTTGGTTGCAATAGCGTTTTTTCCGCCTATCACCTCTGCAAAACGCTTCCCCCTTTTCATCTGGAGGAATAATATTCTCTTTAGTCTTGCACCCATCCTGACCTCTCTGCATCAGCCGTACGTGCTTTTCACACTTGGCCACACCAATTGTGGCAGATCTTCTCTTTTTTGTATTTTTTCTATTTACTGGTATGTTTGTTTTACTTGGCTTCAATGATGCTCATTTCTGTAACTATGAATATGATTCTGATGTGTGATGCTTCGTACGAAATGCCCCTGAAGAAAGGACTCTACATAGGTCCAGAAACGTGTTGGGCTCAGTACTGAATGATCTGCATTTTTATATTTGTTATAGGATTCTGTCTATGCTGTATATGCTAATCCTGTTTGGTGTTATCCGCACCACGTATATTCATATAATTTTAGAATAATAAATCTTTTAGTTTTTTTTCATCAATTGTTGATTAGTTAAAAGTCCCTTAGTATTCCTTGGGGGGGGGGTACTTTTTCTTATTATATTGTTTAAATTGGGATGTTGGCAACATATGGGTCTTCTCGGTTGGATTTCTATAAACAATTACTAAAACTATTGCATTTAATAATTCTGTGTACTGTGGGAGACCAGATATAGTGAATGCAGGGTCCTGGGTTTAGTAACACTTTAACTCCACCATAAATTGCAAACAAAACTGACAAACACTTCAGCTAAAGGGATGCGGAGTATCAGAGCTTGGTGAGGACTTTTAGAAACATTTACGAATACAGATATAAAAATGTTCAGGAATTAATCATAATTACAATAATACAGATTGTTTTTTTTTGTTTTTTTTTTAGGTGTACCTCTTCACTGGAAAAGGATAATCAGTAGGGAAATGTGACAGATGGTACTTAGACAAGCAGACAATACAGAATACAGAATACGACTAGATCTGATTATATTGAGATGTTGGTGGTTTTGATGAAGGTAGATAGGAGCCTACACAAAGACAATTTCCTGTCTAGTCATCTCATAGCACAGAATACCTGCACGCTGGCACTCCGGAGCCTCCTTACTACAGCAGCTGATAATATATAACACAGCACTTTTAAAAAGCATTCAAATGTGTTCATTGCCTGACAGATGACCGCCTACATCTCCAAGTGTACATGCAGGATTTTATATTGTATACTGTAAGCATAAAATCATTAAGTGCAATTAAAAACTCCATTCCAACTTCCAAAATGATTTTGTTTTTACAAGCAGCTGGCCCCCATGTTTATTCATCCAACACAAACTTTCAGTGGTCAGTGAATACGAGTCAAACATTCAATGGGCATTGAACTATAGTACAGTCTATCCCAGCATACGATGATGAAGAAATCAGCCCCTTCCAAAAGGGGCTCCGTGATTCCTTGCTGCTATTATTTACATTTCATATTCAGCCAACTGATAATATTGAATTAGGTCTAAACCGAAACTGGACAATATTTAGTGTGCAAAGCACTGTCTATCATAAAACTGCCAATTTTCCCTTCAGAAAATACTGTTTTTGCCTTTTTGTCTTTCTTTTGTGTGTCTCCGTACTGCTGATCTTCAATGGACTCTTTCAGCCTCTTCCTGTCTACATGCACAGGCTCCAGGGCTGGCTGAATATCATTACCAGCTTCTAGTGACAATGTACAGCCACTTGTAGATTCTACAAAATCTTCAATGGAATATTATTTATTGGGGTCAGATCTATTTTAACTGCACAGAACTGACTGCACTATATAAGATATCAGATGAATAATAAACAAGAGCTACTTATGTTTTTTGTGATGTACAGTCTTTCACCAAACCATATCAGCTCAGACACGCGACTTTCGCTGTCCATCAGACTTTCCAGAGGGTTAAGGGCTCTTTTCCACTAGCAGGTTGAGGGGTGGTAAAATGCCTTGACTGTTTTATGGAGTGATTAGCGATCTGTAAGATGCCACATCGGAGCTACAGAAAAAAATTTGTCTTTGCAATGTAAGTTGGTCATACACAGCTTGAACTTCAGCCTATACCTGGTGAATCTTCTGAAATTCCACACAGGATTAGCTCTGTCGACACCACTCAGCTCAACAAACATTGAATGAAAAATCAAAGAAGCTGAATAGAAAATTGATGGCTGAACAGTGGAAAATGTCCTCACTGTTTGGGTTTTCAATAAGCCTTGGCTACTAAATACAATGGCCATCAGTGTATAGTCTTCCATCCATGCTGTTTAGCATGGATAGAGGAATCTATTGGATTCCTTTGCTTCAGCTTGCAGACCCATGAGAAAAATCTGTGTGCAAAGCTAGCCTTAGCATCTTTCCAAAAACCAGCAGGATGCCAACTAATGCAAAGTTCAAATAAACCACCTACAACCATAGAGTAGAAACACAAACATGAAGCTCATCAGTGAAAGCAAAAAATAAGAAAATCTAGACAAAGCACACCTCTGCCCAGTGCCCCCTCTTTAAAGGGATGGCTAGAGAAGAGCACCCAAAGCAGTGTGCTTCTATGGGCAGGTTTTTCAATAAGGTTGGACCACACTCTCCCCATAGAGGTCTGCTGGCAGAAGCCATATAGAACACTAGGCACTTGCAATTGGAACACTGTTGGTAGTGTCTGTATTGTTAAATAATAAGTCCACGCTGCCCAACAGAGAAGTGTGAGTTGAGTTACTTGGCTCAGCACAAACTTTGAGGTTCTCTTGGAGATCAAAAACTGCCAGAAAAGGATGCAGTATGAACGAGCCCTAACAAAAAAACACATGCTGACCATTTCTAAAATTACCTGACTTGGAAGTAATTCTTTACCAGCCCACTGGCTGTAGTAGAGTTGTTCTATGCAGGAACATCACACGAACGTTGTGCAAGTTTAAATAAAATCTGTTTGCAGGTCACACCATGTTGAATAAGAATCATGCATGTAATTGACTTACTAAATTGTGTCTGTAAATTTGATAATAAAAGTGTCACCTCCCAAAATTCAAGCCAGGGCAGATCGATGGGAGGTGGAACTTTCTCGGTGATAAAGTTAATGCCAGCATTAGGAATGTACTACGCCTAGTTCGATAATCATTAGGGATAGAATGAATGATTACACCATAGTCTGATGGAAAAATGATGCTCATATTTTTCAATTAGGAGACTGAAACGCCTTACAGATGATCAAAACAAGACGATGTGTGAGAGTTTGGCTGGATGGAAAATCAAACAAATCTCTTTGAAACAGGATGTGACTGAATGTAACCATGTGCAGGCCTGGGCCATCATCATGAGTCAATGACTTTTTTCCTTTTTTTATTAAAAATTCAATGCAATACTTTGTGAAACAAGGTAAAATGTCTGGCATCAATAATGCTTGCATTTCAGCCACAGAACAAGCTTGCAACTAGTATATATGTTTTGGGTCAGGAACTCAGAAAGTACTAAAGTTAGACTAAAGTTAGACTGGGCAATTCATAGGTGACACCCTTTAGAAATCTGTTGTGCCTCCGTTCCTGCGTCAAATCAAAGACAAGTAGAATAATTCACCAGAGGAATGGTGGGGGCCCGCACTGATGCCAGCATGCCCATACTGCAGACACTCCTGTCCTCAATGCATGTTCAGCTTGTTAAGGAAATTGTAAATTCTGTATATAATTGTATTTTATTTTGTATGCTTTCCCTATGGATTGCACACTGCTTTCATTGTGCACACGGCACTAATAATGTTGTGATTACATGTTGCATTCTTTCAAGTCCTCATTAGAATTTAGCCTGCCTATGTTACACCCCTTGTTACCATAAAAGTACAATTGTAATATTAATGTGATACCTACGTAATCATGTATATAAAAAACTTCAATGTCATTGAATAAACAGAAGAGTTTTTTGGAAAGATGCTGAATGTATCGTTTGTGTTTGTTCCCTACTGCAGTAGTTATTGATTTGCAACCACTAATCACATTTTTTTGCAGTTTTTTCTTAGGAGCCTGTAAAACATTACACCCGTGATTAGTAGATTGTGGTGCAGTGTCACCCTCCTTAGATTGTCAGTATAACGGTCTTCCACTACCCCCGATACGGGCAGGCAGTTACTAAAGTCCAGGAAGATCAATGAACTAGGAAAGCGCTCACCAGGGCCCTGGTAGTTTATTGAGAACTACAAGCTGGCTGATGGTAGTTCTAGTTCATTTATTCACAAAACTGTGTGAATGAAAGACACGGCCGTGTGGGCAGAGCCCTGCTTGCGTTGGTGGTTACAAAATAAATAACAACTTTTAAAAGGACTATACAAGCTGGTGTGGTGCTCCCATCCTTTCAAAAACTTTAGTTATTTAATTGAGGAAGAATATAAGTCTTATCTTTGTGGGTGGTCATCTGGAAATCACCCACATAGAAGGTCCCTTTCTTCTAAGTTGGATATAAATGGGATATTGAGCACTGGTAAAACTCAGATTCTGGTGTATTATCCTGGCCATTTACAATGTCGTTTAAAAAAAAAAAAATCTCCCATTCTTTCAAAAACTTTTTAGTAAACTCCAATGAGGGTCCAGCAAGACCCCACAGTTGCTGGTTAGCAGCCTCTAGGACGCCATAGCGCATTTCCAAAAGGTTCAGCGCTCCTACATCATAAAGATCCTCACTGAAATGGTCAGTATAGCTACAACCGATATTTTAGCTACAGGCAGAGCCTGGCTTCTTATAGCCTTGGATATTTCAAGAGTGAGATGTCCATGCCATCATTTCCAACTATGTTCTAATCCATTTGGGAGTTTTGTCAGCTCAGCATCCCCTATTGCATTCTTAAGAATATCAAAGGTAGAAAAATCAAAGTGCAAACATGGAAACGCCTCATGATGGCCATAGCTCATGGACAGAAATCAGGAACCCAGGTAATGAGATCTCACCAATACAATCTCTAAAGTTATAGTAGATCTCCCCAGACTGAAAAGGATACAATAAATTTCCAGGTATTTATTATTAATGCCCTTTGCATTTTGGAATGCAGGCTTGTATTTCCAATCATTACAACTGCATGTTCAAAGGCATACATAAAACATACATAGGGATGAACTTTTTAAGCCAAAAAAGGAAAAAAGAGACAGGGTGCCAAGTTATTGATAGGGTTGAAGCAACAGAATTAGGAGGGTTACAATTTTTCAGACAAGGTGGTAACCCCGAATGTACAGTAAAAGTAGCTGCTTTTCTTCTTCCAAAAATACTACAGTAAACTTCAAAGGGACTGTAGATGCTGTAAAACTTTAAAGAATATTTTATCCTAGCAGCACAGTGACCCAGGGCCTCTCAGCCGTTCTTAAAGGTGCATTCTAATCTTATTGGTCAAGGTTAACTTTTTTAATAAAGAATCTTCCTTTGCTTTCATCCATCTTGTCATTTTCAGAAAGCTGTTTGAGGGGGCGGAAGAGGCACTAAAATGAGGTCTCTGGTTATGAATTACTGTGGACAAAGCATAAGTCTGCACTGCAGGTCTCTCTTTTTCTTCTAATATATTTACTAAGCCACACATTTCTGGAAGTACCCAGAAAAAAAAAAAAAAAAAAAAAAAAAAACACTCAGCATATTCAGTAATAATTCCCTTTACTACTACCGATTGCTGAACTTTGCCTATGGAATGCCACATTTCAGTAACTGAACTGCTCTAGGAAAATTGATTTTGCATAGACAAAAAATAAGCATATGAAAACATTCCATTTTTATCTACACAAAATGAAACAGTAAGGAAATAATAAGTATACAATAAATGTACAGTGGAAATGCTCTAATTTTTATGTCTCAAGGGACAGGCATAAAACTTGTCGAGATGTGTTAAATATTGTCAAACTGGGCAACATTTGGGCATATCAGTGGTAGAGCTTAAAGCGGATTTCCGTCCCAACTTTCAAAAATGAAATGTCCGCAGCTACACATACTGTAGTTGCCAGCTTTTAATATTAGGACACTTACCTGTCCTAGAGTCCAGCGAAGTTGGCACCCCAGCCAATGTTTACATAGGCTGTTGGGTGCTCCTGCCGCCGCCATCCGCCGCTGTTGCCGGTAAGGGAAGCCGGCAGTGAAGCCTTGAGGCTTCACAGCCGGGTCCCTATTGCGCATGCGCGGAGCGCTGCGCTCTCATACTGGCCCAGCAGCAGGGGAAGGAGGAGGGAGGAGTAGGGGTCCAAACTTGAAACATACCTCGCCGCGGCGAGGTCCGACAGAGGTGGGGACAGGGTACCCGCTACCTGAAAGATGTCAAATGTGGCACCGGAGGGGGGGGGGGGGATCAGATAAGTGGAAGTTCCACTTTTGGTTAATCTCCGCTTTAAAGAATAAGTTCACCTTTTGGCGCATGTTACACATTACACCGATATTTACAGTGTAACATGCTCTAGCACATGTTGTCCTCACCCCCCTGATACCCCGTTACAGTAGGAAGGGGATCCTCTCCCCGCACCCCATGACATTTTTAAAACAGAGTGGCTGTACAGGCCTCATCCCCTGCACAGCTGTGTCTTACATTCAAAGGAATCTATGAATGAGAGAGCTACAAGTCCCCAAAAGCTTTTATTGCAGAAAGATCACATCACAAGGACAAGTGCAACGTTTCGGAGCGACGCATGACCCCTTCGTCAGGCAGGCGATCCTTAGTGTGATGGCGAGTATATACATTTATCTGTGATATTTCCAGTATCCAGCTGGTAGTTGCTACAGCACCCACTACCGATGAGCCTTGTTTCCAAGAATGTGTGCAATGAGAACATAGACAAGAAGGCTTTCAAAAGCAGGATATGTACATCATACAATCTACAAAGCAAAATAGGTTGACTTAGAAGAAAAAAAGTGTGGTTTGACCAAATCTATATTAAAAGAAAAAAATATATAAAAGGCAAACACACCTCTATGACTTACAATGTCTAACTACCAGTCCCTTAAATTAGTTTCCTTTTTGGAGGCTTTTGTTTCTTTTTTTTTCATCTAGTGAGCCTGACAGTGAAACCTTCTGTCCTAGGGTGACAACGCTCACTCACTGTACTATCTCTATGGAGGAGTGTTGTCATCATAGGGTGCTCTCCTCTGTACAGCATAGGGAGGAGAGGTTTTGTAATTCACAGGACATAGCTGGGAAGACTGATAACATTGCTTGAAGCTTTATTCTTGAATATATAATAAAGCTTTCCAGGCCACCCAATCACTAGCAAAGCTATGCCTTTTTCATAGAGACATGGATTGTCCTCTAATCTGGCAGAAGGTTCATTTATTTGATTTCTATTAGCTACTATACCATTAAATATAAAAGAAATAGGTTTCCTAGAAAAAAAAAAATATATATACACTATGAAAAAGAAAATATAGGCTTGCAGCCCCTATTTTACCTTACAATTTTCGGTGGCCTATAACCAATGTTTTACATAGAAAACGGTTCCCTGGTGAGAAGAGCCTGTGATTTTCTGGTACTCCGCCTGTGAAAACGTCAGAACAGGCAACAATCCCTCTACTGTACCCAGGAGTGCTTGCATGCTGCTACCATTTCACTGACATGCAAATTCTTTTTTTTTTCTTCTTAAAAGAAAAAATGTTAGTTATGATTATTAAGAGGCAGCAAGCACAATGAAATCAAAAGCTGGCAATGAGGCTCACTTTTGAGCTGTCACTTAGGAAATTAAACACCATTATCCTACGATTTACAAATTCTCTTGCATTTACTGTATTACCAGGGCCCCTGCACTCCATTTTATCTCTCTTACTGTTAAATATCTCCTCTCTCTGCTAACAGTGCTATAATTAACATGCGAGACGCTAGTCAGTCAGCCTCGGCAACATGCCAAGAAATCAACCCCAATTACTATATTCACAATGTCAGTAATGCTCACTTCTCCGTTTATACTAATTTGAAATGGCAGGTTCCAACTTCCCATGTCTGAATTATACAATACCATTTTCATACAATCCCATTATACTAGAACGTAACATTAGTGCCTACAGAATGCTTGCTATGTAAACTTGCAAGTCAAAAAGAAAAACTACAGATAACCTTCTAAAAATAGTTGCTGCCAGAATTGTCGTTGAAAGAAATACACAGAACTGCTAAGGGATTTTAGGGGCAAGTTTTATTTATGTATAAATAATACAGGATGTCAGAGTGCTAAAGAAAATCTGTCTCTCTCAATGTAAACCTTTACATATGCCCAGTGAAGTGACTGGCTTCAGGTGATACACAGAGATGAAACAGATCCTCCTACATAAGTTGTACCTGTCTATCTGCAGCCTTTTTTCTCTATATCTGTTTAAAGTCCAGAATTTATAAAGCTTGTCTGAGCATTCAGAAAACTGAGAAGTTACACTCTGCAGAGCTCAGAGCTTCCTCCTCTAGAGAAGTCTGTTGTTTCTCTTCTGTGAAGAGGAGAAACAAAGGAGGGACAGGCTAGAGAATGAATGATTACTGTGATAGATAAGCAGAGGCCATCACAGCGATGTGATCGACAGTCAGTTCTACCAATTCCTGGAGCGGTCACCGACAGTTTGGTCTGAAAGCTGGCTGTGTGTGATTGAGTGTGCTTCCAGCACAAACACAGGAATATATATATATATACGGCGCCCAGGATTAACGCCCACTTTCTGGATCCCAAATATATGTGTTATGTGGCCATAAAGGGGTTAAACATGTGCTACCCCATGTAATATAGAGAAGGACCAGATATTACTACACCAAGTTAATACTCAGAGATCCAATCAAGTTAAAGTAGAACTTTATCTCCCAATCACCATTAATTATAATGCTTATGCTGCTAGCCTAAAGCTGGCCATAGATTGTCTTTTTTTTTTTCATTCAGCTAGTAGGATGAACGAAAAAAATGAATGGATTCCGCCATCCACATAGGTGAAGTGGATGAAGGAATCTTCCCCGCTGAGATTATTGAGTTTATTCTGACAGTAGGAAACCCCGCTCTCAGAATACACTGATCAGTGGCTGCAACTGTGGATTGAAAAACACTTTCCAATGGTCTCATTTGACGGAAGTTATTCTGACAATCAACTTCTGTCCAACACATGGATCGAAATTCAGTTGATCCCTGCTGAACAGGCTGCCTTTCAATCCATCTAAGGGCAGCTTTAGTAAATACAAAGGAAGAGATAATAGATTTGTTTTAAACGTTTAATTTAACATTTCCTAAGTTGCTTCCCAATTTCTGCCCTAGGTCAAAATGGTGTCATACATCCCATGGGTCTTCATGGGCATTTCTTTTTAACCTGGAGAGGGGCTTTCTGGGCCAAGCGCAACCTCCTGCCTGCATGCCCGTGCTAAGGGCAAATGGATTTCGGGAAGCAAATTCTACATGAATCATCTGCCCTTACTCAAGATGGCTGCAGCTAGAAATGCTGGGGGGGTTCTGTGATTTCTCAATCAAGTAAAGCAAAGAGACGTGGATGGATGGGTGAGATTGCTTTGAATATCAAATATGAATTAAATAACATTTTCAGTTTGTGGTGCTCAGACAGATACAGTTTAGATGCTTTAACTCTAGGGCTGAAACAACTAATCGATTAATCGACAACTAATCGATTATGAAATTAATCGATTACTATTTTCATAATCGATTAATCGGCCAGTAAAATAGTGGGGTTAAAAAAATAAAATGAGCCCTTTATAGTACAAAAAGAGCAAATCGCTACTGTAAATATTACTTTCACCGTTCTACAGTAAAAAAAATGAACTCCTTACAGTTGCGATTATTTGCTTTTTTTGTACTATAAAGGGCTCATTTTAGTTTTTTTTTAACCCCATTATGTTACTAAACGTCTTAGACCTGGTTCACATCTATGTGTTTTTTGGTGCTTTTTGCAGAAACACACTACAGTTAATTTAACATGGTTTCCTATGGGACACGTTCACATCTATGCTTTTTTTCAGCCGCTGCGTATTTGGAAAGGGTCAAGGACTTTTTTTTTTCTTAATGCAAAATGGTGCTTTTTAGGTTCAATATACTTCAATGGAGAAGCTGCAGAAAAGCATGTAATGCGTTTTTGCAGCAATTTGTATTTTTTAATCTGCCCAACAACAAATTGGCCAAAAAACAGTATTTCTCTTCTAATAGTGTATACAGTATATCTCCTCTAATAGTGAATATACAGTATATCTCTTCTGTCTATTATTCTCAGAGTGGATTCAATATTTTGCTCCCTAACCATATAGTTGGTTGTTTATATTTACCACTGCATAGAGATATTTAAGAATGAATTGCCTTTTTTTTTTAAACTTTACATATTAACTAAATTATACACCACACCTTTTTTTTAAGGTTATTAACCGATTAATCGATTAATCGAAACAATAATCGGCCAACTAATCGATTATGAAAATAATCGTTAGTTGCAGCCCTATTTAACTCTAAAATAAGCATAACATATGATCTGCAAAAAGAACACTAGCCTTGGATAAGGAATAATCAATTCTGCATACTCTATAAAGAGCTGAATTTATATCAATGCTATCAAAATATGGAAATAAATATATTTCACTTTTATTCACTACATTTGTGCTCCCTATAATAGTTAAAATAATTGGAAATCCATAAAAAGAACAAGTGTTGTACAAAACAGAACATTCTTCCAACACTTTTAATGTGGAACATCCACAATTTCACAATATTTACTTCAGTTGCCTTATCGTTTTCATCTGTTTCAGGGTACTGAGCCACTAATTTGTATACTCCGAGCTCCCCTTACTACACAGCCCTTTATAACAAATGCTCAACTTCAAAACCTTAGATCTTGGTTCCTTATACCTGGAGCAGTAGGGGACTTTGGAACAAGTGGACCTGTCTACATATAAATACAAAATCTAGATAGGAATCTAAGTTTTGATGCAGGACAGCGTTGTCAACTTTAACCAGCCATAATGGCCAATACAAAATATAGGTTGTTCTGCAATAGAGAAAATGTGAAACATTCTTAGTTGTCAAGCCATGGAAACCTTTACACGCTTATCAGTGAATGTGTTAGTAATGTATTTAGGTTCAGCTCTTATATATTAGGTTCAGTGACCTTCAGATTTTTTGCTTTGCTTCTAATGCCACGACTGGGAAACTTGAGGTTTCCCAGCTGTTGAGAACGGAGAATTTAATAAAACACTGACAGTTAGAAGCTGGAAAAATATTCTGGGGTTTACAAGGCCTCAAAAGCTGAAGATTAACTATCTGTAATTGCCCATAGCTGTTATGAACGCTGTTATAACAAGTATAGTTATATAGTCATTTACATTTGTTAATAATGTTCTATGGTCATATATGTTCAGTGTTTTCATATCTGTATCAAAAGTATTCTGATTGTATGGCAATGTGTATATATAAGTTGTCTTAAAGCAGATCTCCAGTTTACATTGAACTCCCTTGACCCAACCGTTACCCCTGTTTTTTTCTTTTTCAATATCTAAAAGGCATACATACATTTTTTTCCAAGGGTCTTCTGGTCAGTTCAGTAACATCACAACTCCTTCCACTTTTTCGGGATTCATTTTTCTTTACTCCTGCACTGATGATGTTCAGATAATGATATGTGAATGAAGTCCAGTACAGTGGTACTTTGATCTAGGCCGATGCAAAGACCCCCAAGAGGCATGTCCATGACAGCCTGGGTTCAGTGAAAGTGGGTTGAAGGAAGTAGGCCTTCATTCAAGATGAAATACTAGTGACACCTAGTGACAGAGAGGACTGGACAGTGCTGGATTCAAGGCAAGTATTGAAGCAAAAGCTCCTTTTTTTTTTTAAATACTCCTGGGCATCTAGTATTTATTTAAAGCGGTTGTAAAGATTACTTTTTTTTTGCTAAAATAATAAACATTGTATACTTACCTGCCTTGTGCAAAGGTTTTGCACAGAGCGGCCCTGAACCTCCTCTTCTGGGGTGCCTCATCTGCGCTCTTGGCTCATTTTCTTCAGTGTATGCTCTTATAGCAAGCTGTGTGCTATGTGGGCACATGTGTCGGAAAAGCTCCTGAGCACTGCTATGTGCGTCAATAGACACAGACAGCTCAGCCCCACCCCCTCCTCACAGGATTTGATTGACAACTGATGGCTCCTGCTGCTGCCTCTGTGTCCTGTGACTGCAGGGAGAGAGCAGAGAGCCACTACAGATGGGCACAGCACTGGATTGAGATAGGACTTGGGGAAATATTTATGGCAGTGGTGGTGTAGGGGGGCGATACAACTACTAGGACATTTTTTACCTTCATGCAGGAAATGCAAGGTAAAAAATGACCTGCCTTTAGAACCACTTTAGGCTAGGAGTGCTGCTGTAAAGAGTAATTCCTGCAAAAAAACTTCCAATATTTCATAGACTGATATCTTTGTGTCAGCACTGAGGGGATTCCCCTCACTTCTCCATCCTATTGACCATTTCTCTTTTACAATTACAATCATATACACATTTGATTTTCTATATTTTTAATGCAAACTAGACTTATGAGGTTAACTTTTTAATGTGTTTTGTTTTTAAATCTATTCTTTAAAATAAATGTCAAATCTAATTTGTTTGGACCATTATAATCTAATTTCATTGGAACACTATATGCTTTAAAGATTATTTTGTTATTTAATGGTCGGAAAAACTATCTTTGCCATCAGTGTAGAATTGACAGCCACATCTGCATTAGTATAGAACACTTGAGGGTTATTTATTAAGCAATATGTGTCTTTTGCAAAAAATCTGCATCTTGTGTTGAAAATACACAAAGGGAACCAGTGCAAAGCTTCATACATTCCCTGACTGAGGCCTCAAGTAGTAGATCATCCGCAAAATGCTCAGAGTAAACAAGACAACTTCCTTCACTACCCCACACATGTAATGAGAAATACAAAAGCCTCCATACAAGGCAATGTAATTGAAGTCAATGACCCATTAAAAGGCAATTTGTTACAACCCGCGTCTACAATTAATATACAAATTCTATTACAAATACATTATCGATTATGACATTCCAGCTGATAAATGAAAAGGAAAGTTGCTTTCCCAATAAATCCTGCTCGGCACTTTACTTGGCAAGTTGATGTGCTTTAATCTAGGAATATTTATTGTAGCTGTTCAGGAGAATGTGAGCAGGCCAATAAAAGTGTCAGCACAGGGAAAGTGAGACGCAGCATAAAGAAATGCCGAACATGGCACATACACTACAGAGCAGCTCAGGAAGAAGGGAGCGACTGTACACGGCGCCACAAAAGATGTGTATATATTTATTCCAGAAGGCCTGATGGATCTAACCAACAGAACACTAATGCCCGTCTCTTGTATAGTGATACAGCAAACCTCCAAATACAGTACACTTAAAACTGTGACTTTACGAATTACAATGATTGTCCCAAACCTCACACAATTTGATATTTGCCCAAAAATACAACTCTATTAACCACTTGCTTACTGGGCACTTAAACCCCCCTCCTGCCCAGACCAATTTTCAGCTTTCAGCGCTGTCACTTTTTGAACAACAATTGCGCAGTCATGCAACATTGTACCCATATAACATTTTTATCATTTTTTCCCCCCACAAATAGAGCTTTCTTTTGGTGGCATTTGATCACCTCTGGGTTTTTATTTTTTGTTAAACCGAAAATTTTGAAAACAAAAACAAAAACGGTTTTATATTTTATTATAAAATTTTGCAAACAGGTAATTTTTCTCCTTCATTGATGTACGTTGATGAGGCTGAACTGTTGGGCACCAATAGGCTGCACTGATTGGCACTGATAAGGCAGCACTGATAGGCAGCACTGCTAGGTGGCACTGATGAGACATTGATTGGTACCACTGAGGGACACTGATAGGTGGCACTCGTGGGCACCAATTGGTGACACTGATATACACGGTGGGGCACAGATTGGTGGCACTGATATGCACTGTAGGCACTGGCAGGCGGCACTGGTGGGCACAGATGAAGTGGCTGTGCCTCTTCCTCTTAGGGAACGATGTCCCTTATACAGAAGCTGGTGATCGGCTTTTTTATTCCTCGCACTGTCAGCGTGAGGGAAAAAAAAAAAAAAAGATTAAACTGTTTACATCACGTGATCAGTTGTCATTAGCTGACAGCTGATCACGTAAGGGGCCGGGATTACTCCGATCTGTGATCACCCGAGTCTCACTGACTCGGGCGCGCGGGAAGCGTACAAAGGGGAGGACGTCTATTGACAGCCTCCCGGGAATGTAGGTCCACGCTGTAGCCGTCATTCGGCTATAGCACGGACGGGAACTGGTTAAAGTGATTGTGAACCTCTGAAATGAAAAATGAGGAATGCATATCCCTTTAAAATGTGCATTTATTTGGATCCAAAACACCTACTGTGATTTTGATCCACCCTGTAATTCCTCTGCTATTTGCATGAGTCACTTCTGACAGTCTATGTCTACACCAGACAATTCCAGGAGAGAGCCCCCCCTTCCAGCATACAGCAGACGATTGACCGCCTGCTGTATGCCAACAGTTTACGCAGTGCTTAAACATTAAAGTACATCTGAAGCCAAAACTTTTATATTTAGATTTTTTTGAAGGGTTAGAGTCTCTGACTGGCTTTATTAGCTCTCTGCGCCCCAGTTAGGGAGATTTACTCTATTTGCCCTAATGGCCATTGTCACTGAGACTAAAAGTGTCACTAACCCCACATCATAAAAAAACAATAAAAAAATTGTGTATTACATGCTGTTCATACTCAGTCACTATGAGATTCATTTTCTGTATTCTGCAAAAACCTGGTTGATCCTGCTGCTCCCTATCGCCGTCCCTAATTCA
Source organism: Aquarana catesbeiana (assembly GCF_042186555.1). Taxonomy (NCBI): domain Eukaryota; kingdom Metazoa; phylum Chordata; class Amphibia; order Anura; family Ranidae; genus Aquarana; species Aquarana catesbeiana. The sequence continues at coordinate 669,217,028 of NC_133325.1, forward strand.
GCTAATGATTTTGCAGCTGTGGTGGCAACGCTGCACATGCTCAGTTTTTAGTGAGAGTATCTATGCTGAGCTTTTCCTCCCTATCACATCTGAGCAGCCCATGTGAGTCACACATGTGGGTGTATACACAGTAGTAAATGACAGCCCACTCCCTCCCTCCTGCCCCAAGCCCACTATCCACCTAAACACAATAAGAGTGGGATATTACATGTAGATTGATGGAGGCTCCCTCTTATTATAAGACACAGGCTGGAGGAGCGTGACACAGCCTGTGACTGGCAAAAATCTGTCCACACCATGTTATTTTCACAAAATAATAAAGATTTTATATGAAAAATATATTTGTCTGCCAATTTAAAACAGTTTATTATATGAATTATTTTTACTCTGTATTCCAAAGGCTGTTTTTGAACATGATCAGCAGCAGAGGACTAGAAGCTCCCCCTGCTTGTTTCCTGCAGACAGGCTGAGAAAGATCTGGGTCATGTGACGGCTGTATATCGATCAGGAAAAAGGTACTTCGATTTTTTTTTATTATTAAAATAATTACAGTGCCACTATCAATATACAGAAGTAGAAGGGATAATGTAAATTAAAAACAGTGTGTGTTAAGTATTACTTTAAAAAAAAAAAAAGAAAACAATCAGCCACACTATGGTTCCTTCTAAGCTATACTGTTTTTGTTAGAGCCCTTGCACACTGGGGCGGTTTGCAGGCGCTATTGCGCTAATAATAGCGCCTGCAAACCGACCTGAAAGTGCTGCTGCTGTGTATCCAGTGTGAAAGCCCCGAGGGCTTTCACACTGGAGCGGTGCGGTGGCAGGACGGTAAAAAAAAGTCCTGCCAGCAGCATCTTCGGAGCGGTGAAGGAGCGGAGTGTATACCGCTCCTGCCCATTGAAATCAATGGGACGGCGCGGCTATACCGCCGGCAAAGCGCCTCTGCAGAGGCACTTTGCGGTGGTATTTAACCCTTTCTCGGGCCGCTAGCGGGGGGTAAAACCACCCCGCTGGCGGCCGAATACCGACGGTAAAACGCCGCTAATAATAGCGGCGTTTTACCGCCGACGCCGCCCCCGCCCCAGTGTGCAAGGGCTCTTATTCAAAATGGCTGCCACCACAGACTGTACATCGGCATGAAGCCAGATAATGTTACAAATTTAGATCCAGGTTTGAGAGACACAATATTTCCAAAACTGATCATAATTAAAAATTGGGGAATGGGAACCTGTAGTTGGGCATCACTAGAGGAAACTGACACTACAACAGCAGTGTTAATTTTGGCAGCAAATTTCGATTCAGTTTTAGTCTTAGGACTAAAATGGCATTTTAGTTTTAGTCCCATTTTAGTCATCTCAGTTGTTTTAGTCGACTAACATAATATTCATTTAGTCGACTAAAATGTTTTAGTCATTTTAGTCGACAAAATTAACACTGTACAACAGACGTGCAGCACTTATGTTACATAAAATACCATATTCCTGTACAAAACATTACCAACTTTTTGCTGTTGGGATAAAAAGAGAAGGTGACAACATAGCTGATTTTTCCCCGATGTATTACTTGGTAACGGCAGTGTTCATTTAATAAAAATATGGAAATCAGATTTCTACATTGTTTCACTCTGCTTATCAACAGCATGTGACAGAATCACTTTATAGAGGAACAAAAGAGGAATTTAGCATATAGGGAAAAACAAGAGCATTTTGCAGCCAAGGTGTTAAATTACACAGACAAGCTGTCATGTAAGTTAATTATAGAATTAATATGTGATCATTTTTAGAGCCGACTAATTGTCCTCTGCATTCCGTGCGGCCAAGAGAGATTTATCTGCATTTAGAAAAGAAAAATACACTTAACTCCACCCACTTAAAGATTTGCATGTCATAATGATTACAGTAATACATGATTTCCCCTTCACACCATTACCATATTGCTCAAACATTACTCCATGTACAGAGAGAGGGTCTGTACATGGAGTAATCACCAAAATCACAAAAAGGGCCACGTATAAAATTCATTAAATATACAGTATCAGAAACAGCAGCAACGGGATATAATCAAAGCCTATGAGCATGGTACAAGAGATGGTCAGAGACTATGGACATGATATAAAAAGATGGTCAGAGACTGTGGACATCATACAATAGATGAGAAACTATGGACATACAAGAGATGGTCAGAGACTGTGAACACCATACAAGAGATGAGAAACTATGGACATACAAGAGATGGTCAGAGACTGTGGACACCATACAAGAGATGAGAAACTATGGACATGCAAGAGATGGTCAGAGACTGTGGACACCATACAAGAGATGAGAAACTATGGACATACAAGAGATGGTCAGAGACTGTGGACACCATACAAGAGATGAGAAACTATGGACATACAAGAGATGGTCAGAGACTGTGGACACCATACAAGAGATGAGAAACTATGGACATACAAGAGATGGTCAGAGACTGTGAACATGCAATAGAAGTTGTTGGAGATTGGGGACATGCTCCAGGAGATAATCAGAGACTGGAGACAAATTACATGAGACTTCTAGAGATCAAAGCTATAAACAGGGGATTAGGGAAACCTGTCTGAAGGCTCTGAGGGTTGCACAAAAAATGGCAAATAACTGCAGGTTGAGAACCTGAGGTTTTCAGGCCATCACCGTTCAGGAGAAGAGCTTTTGAGCAGGAAAAAAAAAAAGTTTGAACGGCCTAAATGCTAAATGTGTTTAACACTTGAGTGTTAATTCATTCCAATGGCAGAATAAATTAATATTCTGGCCAATGTGATCCATTAATGCTCAAATGCTTGACGCGTTTAAACGCGTGTGCAATACGCAGCTTTAGGCACATTTTTTTAAGCAGCTTTTTCCTGCCAACAGTTAAAAGCGTTCAGGGGAAAAAATCTAACGAGTGTATTGCCTTGGCTTCCAAGGTAAGTTTTCATTTTGAGGACTCCGTTCCTGTGAAAAAATGGGGGGAGAGCAGCTGTCAGAAAGCTACAGACATCAATAAATATACAAATATTAAAAATGTATCTTTATTTTTATCTGCGTCCCTGTAGGAACCATTTCCCATTAATTCCTGTCCTGACAAAATAAAACATTTTAGCAGGAGCTGGGCTTTAACGTAATTACTGGGTAGTGATTACAAGCCATTTTAATACATTAACACACTGATAATATTATTTACATCAAGCAAATTTATTATACACACATCTAAAAATCACTGAAAAGATAATGCATTCCATTTAAACGCCCAAGCACACTAGTTAATTGGCTGATTTTAACTCTTTACTTAAAAAAGAAAGATACAAAGACATTGAAGGAAAGCGGCTCAGCCCCCATTTATAAATCCTTCAAAATTTATAGAACCGTTTATATGTAACATTGCTGAGCATTAGAGATAACCAGTCATGATTTCTGTCCTGAAGGCTTTTTATCAGCAGATGTATGGAATTTAACTTGCATCAAAAACTAATCTGTTGTCACTTAATATGAAAACTAATTAATTTAGCTTTTTATGTTATATATATATATGTACTAGCAAAATCAATTCAGTCTTTGAACAGCAATTATTTTGTGGTAGCTGTTTTATATACAGTGGTTTGAGAGCAACATTTTTATTAGCTCCACTTCCAAAATATTTTCTGTTCACATGAAAAGTAACTTTTTATTAGTTGCATATGGTTTTTAAACTTCTATGTGGAACAGGCTCGTGGTATGGCACGAGAAGTCCGAGTCACCTGTTACTTTCTTTTCCTAATTTTTGTATCTTTTTTATTTTTTTTTTTTTTTACTTTTTAGGATTCAATTATGTAAAAAGAAAAAAAAAAAAAGGAGAGTATAGGGCTACTAGACAGGCGATAGTTCATTTTGATGAAGGGTCCACTTTAGGATGTAATACAGTAAAGTGTACTCAGGCCCTGCAATGTGGGATGTCTGTTATAAAGAACCCACAATTATCCTAATGCCTGAGATTTAACTGTTGGTATCCAGTAAGCAGGGAGTGGAGAGGAAGATGGACACCAGTAGAAGAAACAATGCACACTCCAACACACATAAGGGTGGATTCATACTGTAACCCTGAGGTTCTGCCACAGCGCGGGTGCAGCGAAGTGTACCTGCAGCATTTGTGCGGGTTACCTGTGATTTCCCAAGCAAGTCCTGCTTGTTGTGTCTTTGGTGCGCTTTCAGGAAACATAACAAAAAAGCATGATCTAATAAAAGTCTATGGGAAACCACAGGTAACCCACACAAAAACTGGATACGTTGCACTGCACTCCGACCCACATTTACAGGGCGCTGGACCGATCTAATTCCCTGTACACGCGATCAGATTTTCCGACAACGAAACTGTGGATTTTTTTCCCGCAGGATGTTGGCTCAAACTTGTCGTGCATACACACTGTCACACAAATGTTGGCCAAAAATTCTGAATGTGAGAACGTGGTGACATACAACACGTACGACGAGCTGAGAAAAAGGACGTTCAATAGCCAGTGCGGCTCTTCTGCTTAATTCAGAACATGCGTGAACTTTTGTGCGACAGAATTGTGTACACATGATCAGACTTTCCGACAACAAGTTTCGTTGTTGGAAAATTTGAGAATCTGCTCTCAAATATTTGTGTGCAGAAATTCCGGCAGCAAATGTTCGATGGAGCATACACACGGTCTGACTTTCCGACAACAAGCTCACATCGAACATTTCCCGTCGGAAAGTCCGATCGTGTGTATGCGGCATAAGGCCAAGTTCAAACTTGCAAAAAAGGGGGAGAGTGTTTTTTTCCCCCACCTTACATTTGAGAAATACTTTTCAAAACGCAATGAAAATGCACTGTAAACACTACCTGCGTGTTTGCAGAGCATTACTGTTGACTTGATTGAAAGGAGATGACAAGCTTCAACTCCTCCTAGACTTGACATGCAGCTTCATTTTTGCCGCACAGCAATGCATGCTACATGTTTTTCAAACACCTCTGCTCTAGAATATCCATGGTTAGGTGTTCTGGGAGTGGCAAAAATGCGCCCCTAATGCATGTTTCTAATGCAAGTGTGAACAGGGCCCAAGACAGTAACATTTAGAAATAGCGTTAATGTGAACCAGGGCTAAAACACCAATGTTCTACCTCTCATCTGCTCAACAGCAGCATTTAGGGGCTTTTATGCAAAGGCTCCCCTACTTGGCACATTTGAAAATTTTTAAAAGCGTGGAATCAGGATGCGGGACTTTGTCTTTTCTGCTAGGCACACAGCTTGTACTGCACGGTCACAACACTACACTGCCATGACAGCAAATGGAAAACATGATAGCTTATTCTACCCTACATAATATGCAATCGCTGCCTAAATATAGTAGCAAACTTACACTTGGTAGTTTTGATCTTTGTGACTACTGAACAGAGAGCAGGAAAACAGCTTTGTGCTGGAAAATACGAAGACCCTTTTGCAACAACTTCATTGTAATTATCTATATGGAATGTCTTCTTTATAGTGGTCATTTGAACTTAAATAGTGGCCAGGCTAAAAACAAGCCGTAAATGAGATCTAATTAACCTCTGCAACTGCAGACTCCGTTGAGTAATTAATCCTCAAAAATTACAGCAAAAGCACTTTCGGCAGCTTAACCTCCTGTTACCTCTCCCAGCAGTGACTGGCAGCCTGCCAGCCTTCTAATCCTCTAGTGTTAAAGTGGTTGTAAATCCTAGTCACGAAATTTGAACCAAGCACATATATCTGTAGTGTTTACTTGTCTCTGTCCAAAGCTCCAAGTGTCGTTTCTCTCTGGTGCTCCGTTCCTCTGCTATTAGCATGAGAAGTTCTCCAACACATGAAATAACATGGGCTAAAAATTTGAGTGGGGGAGGGGAGATAAGCACGGAGCTGGTCTATTCAGAATACAGCTCTGAATGTTCCTTTGTTACTCTACCTATGTGGAAGGGGGTGGGGGTGGGGTGGGGGTGTCCCTTTCCTCCAATCAGCTCTCACACCGTGTAAGTGCAGTCCGTCCACCCGTCCCTATCTACTGCTGGCAGATTTTTCATACAATCTGCACTTTGGAAGGGGTGTAGGAAGGGGAAGACTCCAGATATACAAGTAAAACTTATGTAGGAGGATTTGTTTTATCATCTAAGGCTATTCACTTCACTGTGTATTTGTGAGGGCTTGCATCCACTTTAAAGGCATTATATGGTCACAGCATACACTTATTTTAATAGCATCAGCATTGCAATAACAGAACAATTGTAATTATTGACCATCCAATATAAGGTTGCTCGAAAAATCTCCTTTTATGTTGTGAGTGCTGCCTGCCATCTCTTCCCACAACTTCCTAGTTCTAAAGATTACATATCCCACAGTACCCTTGCTGTATGCAAACGGTGATTCCTGTACTGGCTCCGCCTCCTAAGATTCCTCCCCTCAACACTTGTGTAATAGAAAGGAACAGAATTCAAGGTAGTAAAATGTTTGGGGATTGTCACAAAGTAGCTTTAAAAAGTGAGAATCATTCAGATTAAAAGGAGGCGGCTAGAAGTGATTGAAATATAATATGGAAATGATTATACGGTTTACATCTTAACCATAGGTACGCCTTAACACAGAGCAGGTGTGTTGGGAGGAGGATGACTGAGTGCTGATACCTGACTTCAATGTCTTTACTGCTTCTGCTGCAAATTTGAGGATGAATTGCTTCATGGTGTCTGCAGTGGCAAAGGTCAATGAGGACTTGTTATACAGCTAATCATCATAGTTAGCAAAAACCTGGTTATTATTAAACCCCATGTAACAAAACCTTCGCTAAGACCCCTTTCACACTGAGCCGCCTATAGCGTCGGCGGTAAAATGCCGCTATTTTTAGTGGCGTTTTACCGTCGGATTTGCGGAGCATTTCGGCCGCTAGCGGGGCACTTTTACCCCCCGCTAGCGGCCTAGAAAGGGTTAAAACAGCCCACAATGCGCCATAATAGTGGCGTTTTGTGGGCGGTATCCCAGCGCTGCCCCATTGATTTCAATGGGGAGCAGCGGTGGAGGAGCAGTAAACACACCGCTCCAAAGAAGCTGCTGGCAGGACTTTTCCTGACGTCCTGACAGAGCACCGCTCCGGTGTGAAAGCCCTCTGGCTTTCACACTGGAAACAATGGAGCAGCTGTTTGAGGGCGGATTTCAGGCACTATTTTTAACGCTATAGCGCCTGAAAAACGCCATTGGTGTGAAAGGGGTCTAAAAGCAGTGTGTGAATGGGGCCATAGGAAAGCATTGTCTGAGTTTAAGCGCGGTAGATAACTTCATCTATCCACAGCTAAAAGCTAGATTCTATCCGCCCGTGTGAAAGGGGTTTAACACTTTAGGGTAATGGATTGCAGAAAGGGGGCTGAGTGAGACACACAGCCCCTAGAACATAAAGACTACAGCAAAAGACATCAGGATTTGGGTGTCACTTAAAGCCCAGAATGATACTCTTAAAATTAGATGCTCACCTTGGACGATTCCCAAACAAACATGGCATTGAGTGATCTGGCAAGATAGCAAGATGAAGGCTTTGCCATAAACAGTACTGACATCTCTTTAGCAGGTTAATTACCAGTCTACTGATCTTCTGTTCAATTGCCCTGTTGGGATTTTTTCACTCACTCAACTCTGTAGGCCAGGGGTAGGCAACGTCAGCACTCCAGCTGTGGTGAAACTACAAATCCCATCATGCTTCTGCCTCTAGGAGTCATGCCTGTGATTGTCAGGGTCTTGCAATGTCTCATGGGACTTGGAGTTTTAAAACAGCTGGAGGGCAGAGTTTGCCTAACCCTGCTGTAAGCTATAGACTGCAGCAGTGATCTGTGTATTCTGATTGTGGGGAAGTCTCCCACTGTCAGAAAACAATGACTTAGTATTAAGGAGCTTAATCCAATATCATGACTGTTTCCATTAACAGCACACCATGAAAACTCACTCCATGTAATTTCTGTTGGATAGATTACATTATTTGGCACTACATAACCCATTGTGTCTAGCATTTGCGCATGTGTGACTACTATTCATGGAATTGTCATTCACTTAGAGCAGTTGTCTCCAAACTGCTTGCCTTCATCTGGCCCTTGGGGCACCATTCCTTCCACTGACACCAACAATGGAGCATTTTTCCTTCCACGAACACCAATGATGGGACACTATTCCTCCCACTGACATCAGCAATGTGGGATCATTTCTCCCACTGATATAAACAATTAGGCCCCATTCCGCCTTCTGCTGACTAAAGGCACCATGTCATTTTTTTACTCCCACTGACGCTCGGGTATTTTCTACTCCCACTGGCCACTCCAGCCCCTCTAAAGCCTGAAGGACAGTAAACTGGCCCTATGTTTTGAAAGTTTGGAGACCCTCCTTGACTTGGCTGGCTGGAGGGCACAGGTGTGGGTCTCTCATTTTCTTCCTCTTCCTGTGCGTATCAGTGCAGTGTACACATGTTGCCCTGTAGTCCAGTATCGGGGACATGCTTGAAAGGGTGTCTCCATGGGACCCTGCAAAGGGGATGAAGTCATCCTAAAAGGGGATGTCAGTGCCAGCGCTCAGGAGAAAAGCTCAATTGGCAGGAAGCAGAAATTTAATACAACATGAACCGGCAAAGAATGTGAGATACTTCAATAGCATCTGAAATAACAAATTAATGCTTTCATATTAAAGTCCGTATATACTGACAAACAAAGAAAAATTTGCTTCTCACTTATATCCAGATCAGTAAGTAGATAATTGAATAGAAATAAATGTTTTAATGTTATTCAGCCATTCTTTGTAATTAATTTGGACTGAAGTACAACGACATATTAAACACCTCAATGTTTCTTGGATGCTCTACAACTCGCAGAGATTTGAAGAAAAGGATTAGCTTGTGTGCATTTACTGTTAACTAAAGCAAAATTATCCCTGTTGAACTTTGATGAGCCACGTCAGAATCTGATTATAAGCGGCTGGAGAGGTGTATAATGAGTCTGAACAGAATGGTTAGTTTACCAGAAAATTACGCCTACTCATGTACGATACAGTAATTATAAGCAATTAGGAACTTAGCAAGAGACCAACCGATCAGAAAAAAAGAAAAAGCTTCAACTCGAGCTGGATTACACATATTTCTACAGTTATAGATTACAGTGGTCCAATCGTTAGGAAAACAATGATAGCCCTCGCCATGGCATTACTCAAATACCACTTCTACAATTCACACTTTACTGAATATGTTTAAAGTAAATCTGTCAGTTCTAATGCTGGACAATCATCCTACCATCCAATAAAAACTACACTATATGGCCATTTGTGGATACCTGACCATAACACCTATATGAAGCTTGTTGGACTTCCTGCTCCAAAAACACAGCCATTAATATGTAATCCCTTTGTGGTTAGAATAGCTTCCACTCTTCTAGAAAGGCTTTTCACAAGGTATTAAATATTAAATTTATATTTAAAAAAAAGAAAAGAAAAAAAAACAGAAAAAACAAAAACGGAATTAAAGCTACTGCATGATATCAGACTCATAATCATCTGCACAACTATAAAGGAGTGTTTCCCTTGGAAAAGGGAAGGGCAGCAATGGGGTCCAGTCAAGGCTCTATAGCAGAGATCTCCAAACTTTCTAAGCAAAGGGCCAGTTTACTGTCCTGCAGGCTTTAGGGGGGCCGGACTGTGACCAGTGGGAGTAAATGCCCTGGCATCAGTGCCCCTTCGTTGGTTTTAATTGGAGGGGGGAATAATGCCCCATTGTTGATATTAATAAGAAGAACAGAGCCCCTATTTTTGGTGTCAGTAGGGGTAATTGTGCTCCATCATTGATGTCAGCTGGTGGAATAGTGCCCCAAGAGCCAGATAAAGGCACGCAAAGGGCCACATCCGACCCCCGGGCCGCAGTTTGGAGACCACTGCTCTATAGTACAGATCATTTATTTCACCATACAGTGCTTACCCAAGAGCCCTTTCACACTGCCAGCTGGCCATGTTAGCAGTAAAGCGCCGATAGTTTTAGGCCGCTAGCGGGGCGCTCTTAACCCCCGCTAGCAGCCGAAGAAAGGGTTAAATGCGCCCGAAAAGCACCGCTGCCGAATCGCTTTGCAGGCGTTTCGGCAGTGGTGCCCATTAATTTCAATGGGCAGGGGTGGTGGAGGAGCGGTGCATTCACCGCTCCAAAGATGCTGCTTGCAGGACTTTTTCTAATGTCCTGCAAGCGCACCGCTCCAGTGTGAAAGCACTCGGGCTCTCACACTGAGCCTGCAGGGGAGGCATTTTTCAGGCGCTACTTTTAGCCCTTTAGCGACTGAAAAACTCCTCTAGTGTAAAAGGGGTCTAAGTAAAACCCTAAAAAGTGTTTATAGTGTAAAAATCAGCTAGCCGTTGAAATATGAACAGTGCTTAGTGTAAAAAGCACACAACAGATACAAATCAACACCCCCCCCTAAAAAAAATGGTCAAATAGTAAAAGTTCATTTAAGATACAGGATAGTCCAGTGTCCAAAAATTGTAGTGTAAATTCCAGTGTAGATTTCTATGGAAAAAAGAACTAAATGAAAACATCCCTTCCACCCCTTCCAAGGTGCTCAGATATGCATTCACCAAACATACATCCATGGTTAACCTGCATGAAAACCGGGGCGCGCTCACGCTGCACCCCCTGCTGCGGTTTGACTGCTGTGTGGCACTGTGAAAGCGGCCTACTTAATGTTAAAAGCTCCAAGGAGGAGAAAAAAATGTTGCCGTATTCGGCGCCCAAAATAAAAAGGTTGTCCACAATTTTCACATTTACAGTTAAAGAACGATCACCTAAAAAGTGCATCCAAACAAAATACAAATTCAAGCACAAGTAAACCATTCTTGTTACTAAACTCTGTCATGCTTTATGTTCTCTTTTAAGAAATAACATGTCATGTTTGTTATGCATTTCTTAAATACACTACAGACCTAAGTGCAATCAGAAATCAGCCAAGTTACAGGCTGCAAACAATTACTGGGATTGGTTTATACTTTTCTATCTGAATTATTAAAGAGGCAGTTACAATCTGAGACAACAAATTCTCCGACGCCCCTTGCATTGTTGCATCTCAAACAATTGTTTTATTTGCTAAATTATACTTGGTCTGATTTTATCTAACATCCTTCAGTAGTTCCAAGGAAACCAACATCTTTAGAACTCAGAGCCAAATCCTTCACAATGCGACCTAGGCAGGAATCTAGCCTAGGATCCAGTGATGTCCGGGGGGTACAGGTACAACCTTCATGTACTTACAGTAGCTGTGCACCTGCCTGTCACTTCATAAGAGAGAAATGCACAAGAAAATTGATGTCTGATGGAGCGAGGCCATGGCAGTATCGATAATGCATGAGGAGGAGGCTTCTTTGTGTCTTCTGCAATTCTTCTCAATACCAACTGAAGAGATTTTTGCAAAATTGCAAGCTTGCTTAGGACCCTGTACTAGTTTTAAATTCCCATACAAGTCAAATGCACCAGTGAAAGATTCTGAATGAGATCAGAAGCTTCCCATAATGATGCCAAACTGATGCCATCGACACAAGCCCAAAGCCCATTGACACAGGCCCTAAAACTGTCTGTGGCCCAAGTCTGCCAAGTGCAATGGCCATTCCAACACATGGCTTTCATTTAGGGAGAATGTTTTAAGTTTACTGAGACTTCTGCTGTGATAAAATGATATGACATAGCATAGCATATGAGCATAAAACGCTAAAAGTGGAACTTTACTCATAACAACTTAATAAAAATGATTTTCTTTAGCAAGGAATATACATTCCACATTAACAATTATGCTACCAAAATTATTGTGTGCCGTAAATTGCCTCCAGCATTGTTACTGTCTCTTCTTGCTGGAGGCTGCCATTTTGCTGAAGCCCAGAGCCCCTGAACAGCAGTAAATATTTAGGGCACTTTCACACTCACAGTGCCCGGGCGTCGGTGCTTTACTGTCATTTTTGCGGCGCTTTGCGGGCGCTAGCGGGGGAGCTTTTAGCCCCCGCTAATGCCCGAAAAGGGGTTAAAAGCACCCGCAAAACCCTGCTGCAGCAGCGCTTTGCTGGCGCTGAGCATTGATTTCAATGGGCATTGTACACAGCTCCTAAAGCGCATCAAAGAAGCTCCTAGCAGGACTTTTGTTGATGTCCTGTCAGCGCACCTCTCCAGTGTGAAAGCCCTCGCAGTGACCGGAGAGACGCTTTACAGGCGCTATTTTTAGCGCTGTAGCGCCTGTAAAGCGCCTCAGTGTGAAAGGGGTCTTAGGCTGTCAGCAGATTGGCCTCTACAAATTTGGCACAGTGCCTAAACATAGAGAGCAACTGAGCACGTGCAGAGCAGAGTGAGACAATGTATTACTGGATATTAAACAGTATAGGCATTTATTTTTTAACATAGCTATACCTGCAAAAGGGGCCATCCTGAAGTGATCTAACAGACTTAATTTTCAGACTAAAGTTCTACTTTAACTCGGACCAGGAGCACTGGCTGCTGGAGAAATATAGGAATCCAGTGAGTGAGTGTTTCGGTAAGCGAAGTACTCTCGAAAATGTTGTTGAATCTACACTTTATGCAAAATTCTTAAAAAAATGAAACATCCTATAAAGACTAAACTAGGAACCCATAAGAACTGTAAAAAAATAAAAACAAACCTTGTGAGATTTACAAGAGTGTCAGTAACCACAGAACAAAAATTGTCAGTTGAAGGAGGACTGAAATGTTGATGGAAATAATCATGTATTAAAGAGTTAAAGTTGATATATATACAAATATATCCCAAATATTCGCTCTAGATTTCTTGCAGCAAACTGCAGATGCATGAAAGTGGGGTACTAAAAGGTTTACAAAATTTCTTGATTCTGTCGTTGCCAACTAAAACACCTACTATGAATTTAGTAATACGTTAGGCGATCATAAATCATACAGCTAGACATTTTAAAAGGAAAAAAGTGAATTTATTGTCACATTGTAGACGCAGTGTAAAAGCACAAATCCATTTTTCCATATATTCATCAACTCTCTGGATGTGTTAATGCACAAAGAATCCCAAAGTATAAAAAAAAAAGAAAAAAAAAAAAATTACACTCCATTTTCCTTGTTCTCAACGCTGCCCTTATTCCACTTTATCAAAATACGACTTTGTATGCTAAGCATAGAAAAACCAAGAGCATGTCTGTTAGCGGACCTCTCCAGGGGGACATACAAAGAACGGTGTCTGTACAGAAAAGGATATATACCAAAAATGCACAGAAACATCACAGGAAATAAACACAAGAAATAACGGGATGCAAAATGTTATTTGGAAATGTACTGCACTCTATTCATCTTCTATAAAATATAACAGAAGGGCCCTCCTAACCTTCTCGTATTCAAATGTATTGTTGCTGTATTGTCTCCCTTTATATTGTAAAGCGTGGCACAAACTTTGGAGCTATAAAAATTCTGTACAACAATAATAATAACAACACAGACCTAACTAAAAAGTATGCTTTTGAACTCATCCAAATAAATATGCGTGCAAAATGTGATTTTTTTAAAAAAAAATATGTATTTAAATACTTGGCAACACTTGAACTAAAAAACACTATTTTTAAACTGTCAATTTAAGATTATCCCACAGGGTGTACCCTGAAAAAATATGTTGATATGTGTATACCCTGTTTTACTCAACAGTACCCCAGCTTCTGGGCTTGCCAGGGTGTACAGAGCTGGGTGTTTGCTGGGCACTGCCCCCCTCCATGCTGATGTAACTGCTGCATGTACTTTTTTTTATGTAGACATCAGAGGAAGACCATCACAATCAATGTTTCATTGTCAAGGCAAAGTGTTGAGGCCATCCAACTGTTAACATTACACCCAACAAGAAACTGACAAAAGGCTTTAATTTTCTGTTGTATGTTCAGGAGGCACTAGTTCAATGGCCTGCGCTGGAGGGCTCTCCTGCTGGCATAGTGGTAAGGGTGTAGTGTGAACATGCATGTAAGATGGACATACATGGCTTACATTCCGGTCAGTTTAGCAGGAAATATAGTGCGGGTAGCAGTGTCTGCACCATCCTGCTCAACAAACTTTGAATGAAAGATCATTAATCAAATTTTGTCTGAACACTAACTGCATCCTATCAAACGCAGCCACTGTTTGGGTATTCCCAACCGCTGGCAAGGAAGATTCATCCATCGAAGTTGTTTATAGTGGATGGAGGAATCAATATGAGTATGACTAGCATAACACTGATAAGCTGTCTCACATTTACCAATAACATAGACTGAAAGTAAAGTAGGCATAAGAAATGGAATGTTAACACGTGTATACATGCAGCATAGAAAAGAAAAAAACACACAGAGTGGATATACAAAGTCTATACAATGTCAGTTTAAAAAAAAAATGTATGTATGTATGTATGTATGTAGGTGTATATATATATATATATATATATATATATATATATATATATATATATATTTATTAGGAATAAGAAATGGAATGTTAACACTTGTATACATGTAACAGCTTCTTTGAATTACAAGAAAATTGTAAAAGCAATCATTTAACACCAATTCATTACCCATTATCAGACTCGCTCTAGTACTGAAATCATTCATTAACTGTACTTGCAGCAGATTAACTTTGCTTAGTCATAATCCAGATCTATTAACAGATCCTGGATTTTTTCCTTATTTAAAGCAGAACTTTATGTAGAGCTGTAAACATCAAAAAAAGTGCTTATACTGTTTAAGATCCAGTAATACACGGTTTCATCCTGCTCTGCACATGCTCAGCTGCTCTTCTTTTTTGGCATTGTGCCGAAAATCAGAGCGACTAGAGGGCAATCTGCTGACAGCCTAAAGATTTACTGCTGCTCAGGTGCTCTGGGTTTCAGCAAGAAGGAACAAGAGAAATGCTGGAGGCAATTTACAGCACACACTGATTTTGATGGCATAACTATTAATGTGGAATATATGTTCCTTGCTAAAGAACATTATTTTTTTTATCAGGTTGTTAAGGGTAAAGTTCCACTTTAACTTGGCATTGAAAACAGACATGAAGTTTTAAAAGGAATACTGTATGGCCATTGATCTGCGCAGGTTTCCCGAGTACCTGGGACTACAGGGGTCAATTCCTGTTAAAGTAATTTTCATTATGAGAAATTCTGGGTAATGGTTATTTATTTTTTGTGTTGTCAAATTCCAGCATAGTGAGAAGATCATTCCTTTGACTATGTCAAGCTCCATTTAAATGCATTTTGTCAGTAGCCTCTACCTCCTAAAACGATCAGCACAAACCGTAAATTTTCCTATTTTATTTCAAATATTTGTTTTTAAAAAATTATTGGGTTTGATCAATCTTTAACCGTTCACACAATATGTCTACATTTTTTTGTTAAATGAGCTAAAACACTAAGGGCCAGAACACACCACAGAAACGCAGTCCAGATGCGTTCCAGATGCATTTCTGAATGCGCGTTTTGATGCTTTCCAGTGCATTTATTCCCCTTATTTTTTTCTTTACCCTAAATGGGGACGTGTGCCTTTTTGGTACATTCCAGTGTGTTTTTCATCCATTTTACTGCGTTCCAGTACAGTTCAGTGCAGAAGAAATGCAGCATGTTCTACTTTTTTTCTGGAACTGGAATGCACTGGAACTGACCGCACTGGTGTGAACTATGCCATTGGAAACCATACTACTATCTATGCATTTCTGATGCAGAAAAAAAAAAACACACTGCACTGCTTGGGGTGTGAGCCGACCCTAAATGAACATGTAGACTGCCTGGAAAAATAAATGAAGATGTAGACACAACTCATAAAAGACGTAACCGCTTCAATCCCAAATATGTTTCTTAACAGGCATAAAGATGGTAATGCTTAAATCACAAAATGAACCTTTGTCCTGCTAACGAAACGTTGACTGACCAAGCCTACATGCCAGCACTGAAGCCGGGTGACATAATTTACGAGGTCCCATTTCGGTGCAGTATTCCTGTCAAGCCACAAAACCTCTAAATATTATCCTGATAAAAAGTTATAAAAATACAAGCCTCGGGTCGCCCCCCCCCCCCCCAATGTTTCCTAAAAAATTCAAGGGCAACTTTTCAACAAGTTTAGCTTAGTTATTGAAAAGGTCTTTTATTTGAAGTCACATCACTAAGTGCTCGCCTTCAAAATTCTAACCTGCAGAACCAAAGTCTGTATTTTAAGAATGTTTTAAACAAAATTTGTAGCTTGGCATTTTGCACCATTATGTAGCATAAACTGAACCCAACCAATTCACAAAGAGGTTTCTAAAGCACAATCTGGGTTTGGGGGACCAAGAAAAAAAAAATTAAAATTACTGCAAAACATTAATTCATCTAATCAACAGTTTAAAGCATATTCAAACCAGAAATTATACTCTATCTCCTATGTGAAAATTACCAAATATACCCAACTAATATGTCTACTTGGGACTATACAGCGATATTCTGGGTTGATGGATACATATTTGCTGCACATTCCCATTCTTCGTTTTACGGTTTTAATAATTCAGATTTTTGACTAATCTGATACTAGAAGGGCCCTTTTCTCACTGACTGCGGGGAAAAACTGGTGACAGTGTTGCAGTTTCACTGCCCCTGGAATTCTAACATTACAGCCTGACAGGGCTATACAAATGCCACAGCCGCAAAGCAAGGAATCACGACCATGGCATCTGTAAAACCCTGGCAACCTGCCAGCCAATGGGGCTTCACTGCAGCCGCGAACCAAATGCTTGGCTCACTGTTGCAGCACAGTTCTGCAATGTAAGATTGCTGCTCAGCAACTAAAGTAAAAAAAGAAAAAAAAAAAAAAAAGACACAGGTGTCAGTAGTGGCCTTTTGTAAACGAATGCGGAATAAGAAAAAAAACAAAAGCAATCTCACAATGTTGAACACGTCCCTGTCTTCGAGTTGGGTTGTCAAAAGTTAGTGGCACATGGCTGAGAATCATCTATATATTATGTAGTCATGTAACTCAAACCACTGATTGGCCCATTATTAATCTAAGGCAGCAGTGCATCATTAAGGCCCCATTCACACGTCTGAGTTGTCATGCAACTTTGGACATCAAAGTTGCATGACAAGTCATGCCCCATGTTTTCCAATGATAACTAATATATATATATATATATATATATATATACATACACACACACACATACATTTACACACACTTTTACGACTTGTCGGATGACTTAGGACTGCAAAGTCGTATGACAAGTCGTTCCCCATGATTTCCCATGACTACAATTCATATTAGGCCCCTTTCACACTTGTGCGACTCCAAAGTCGCATGATTTTTACCGCAACTTCGCGGCCGCGATTTTGCCACGATTTGGGAGCAGTACTACTTTGTACGACTTTGCCACAACTTTGGCATTAACCATTCTTAGCTTGTGCTTACAAAGTCGTACTGAAATCATGTCTATATTATTCAGGTACGATTTGCATGCTACTTGAGGGTCTAACATTGAGGTCTATGGACATCAACTCGCATGGAAGTTGGACCAAAGTAGTGCAGGGACTACTTTGAAGTCAGCACGACTTAGGCCCCATTCACACTTATACGACTTGTCCCACGATTTTGTACTGCAAAATCGTATGACAAGTCATTCTTCATATTGGCACGACTTTAAGTCATGCCGACTTCAAAGTAGTCCCTGCACTACTTTGGTCCAACTTCTATGCGAGTTGTACTCCATAGACCTCAATGTTAAACCCTCAAGTAGCATGCAAATCGTACCTGAATAATATAGACACGATTTCAGTACGACTTTGTAAGCACAAGCCTGGCTCGCTGATCGGGAAAGGAAAACTTTTTTTCCTTTCGCGATGAGCGACAGGCAGTGCTGACAGCTTTCTGGTATGAATCCTGAGGGGGAACGCCGCGCCAAGTTTTAAATGAAAAAAACGGCGTGGGTTCCCCCCCCAGGGGCATACCAGGCCCTTAGGTCTGGTATGGATCAAAGGGGAACCCCCTACGCCGAAAAATCGGCGTGGGGTCCCCCCAAAAAAACCATACCAGACCCTTATCCGAGCAGCCCGGCCGGTCAGTACCAGGCCGCATGCCCTCAACATGGGGGGTGGGTGCTTTGGGGCATGGGGGGCACCCTGCGGGACCCCCCCACCCCAAAGCACCTTGTCCCCATGTTGATGAGGACAAGGGCCTCTTCCCGACAACCCTGGCCGTTGGTTGTCGGGGTCTGCGGGCAGGGGGCTTATCGGAATCCCGGAGCCCCCTTTAATAAGGGGGCCCCCAGATCCCGGCCCCCCACCCTATGTGAATGAGTATGGGGTACATGGTACCCCTACCCATTCACCTAGGGGGAAAAGTGTCAATAAAAACACAGTACACAGGTTTTTAAAGTAATTTATTAGGCAGCTCAGGGGTCCTCTTCCGACTTTGGGGGTCTCTCCGGCGTCTCCTCCCAGTGTCCTGATCTTCTGCCGGCTCCCCCGCTATCTTCTGCAGCTCAATTGCTAGCGGTGGCCCGGACTTCTGCCTTCTGCCTTCTTCTTTTCTTCCAGAGATGTTGACACGACGCTCTCTCCAGCTGGAATGGTCTCTGAACGATCCGCAGTGGACTTATATAGGCGGTGACCCCGCCCCCTTATGAGGTCACTTCCCCAGGCATGCTGGGACTGTGCCGTCATAAGGGGGCATGGTCATCACCCGGTGACCACGCCTCCTAAAACGTCACAGTCCCAGCATGCCCAAGGACTGTGATGGCATAAGGGGGCGGGGTCACCGCCTATATAAGTCCGTTGCGGAGTGTTCAGAGACCAGTGCAGCTGGAGAGAGCGTCGTGTCAACATCTCTGGAAGAGAAGAGGGAAGAAGACGATCCAGAAGTCCGGGCCACCGCTGACAAAAGAGCGGCAGAAGATAGCGGTGGAGCCGGCAGAAGATGCGGACACCGGGAGAAGATTTTTCGGCGTAGGGGGTTCCCCTTACAAGCCATACCAGACCTAAGGGCCTGGTATGCCCCTGGGGGGAACCCACGTCAGTTTTTTTTATTTAAAACTTGGCGTGGAGTTCCCCCTTATGATTCATACCAACTACTGTATGTTTTCATTTGTTAATGCCAAAAATGTGGCAAAGTCATACAAAGTAGTACTGCTCCCAAATCGCGGTAAAATTGCGGAAAATCACGGCCGCGAAATCGCGGTAAAATTGCGCGACTTTGAAGTCATATAAGTGTGAAAGGGGCCTAAAAGTCGTGCCAATATGAATGGTATTCATTGAAAAAATTGACAAGTCGTATAAGTGCGAATGGGGACTTAGTACAACTTCAAGTTGTGCCAACTTCAAAGTAGTCCCTGTACTACTTTGGTCCAACTTTGATGTGAGTTACACAGGCATTCCCTGAAATCGCGGCAAAAATCGCGGCAAAATCAAGGTCGTGAAAACGCGCAAGTTTGCCATGATTTTGCGACCGCAATTTTGCCGCAATTTCAAGGAATGCTTGTGTAACTCACATCAAAGTCGGACCAAAGTAGTGCAGGGACTACACTGAAGTTGGCACGACTTGAAGTCGTACTAACATAAATCGTAGTCATGGGAAATCATGCGGAATGCCTTGTCATACGACTTTGCAGTCCTAAGCCGTTGGACAAGTCATACAAGTGTGAAAGGGGCCTTAGTGGCAAATATATATGAATGGTAGTCATGGGAAATCATGGGGAACGACCTGTCATACGACTTTGCAGTCCCAAGTCGTTGGACAAGTCGTACAAGTGTGAAAGGGGCCTGAAGGTTGCAACAACCTCAAAATAGTCCATGCACTACTTTGGTCCGACTTTCATGCAACTTGAGGGCCATAGACTTTAATGTTAACCCTCAGAAGTTGTATGAAAGTCGTACCTGAATGTTATACAATGCAACTTGTGTGCGACAGTTGTCCATTATCACTGATCAAAGCCAAAGTTGCATCCAAGTTGCACTCATCCAAAGTTGCATCAAAGTTGCACTCCTAAGTCGGCATAACTTTGGATTCGTACAAGTGTGAATGGAGCCTAAGACCACTTGTGCGACTTGTCCTGCGACTTGGGACTGAAAAGTCGCATTACAAGTCCTACTCCATGATTTCCAATGAGTACCATTCATATATGTGCAACTTCAAGTCACACCGACTTCAAAAGTAGTCCCTGTAGAACTTTGGTCCGACTATGATGTGAGTTGAGGTCCATAGACCTTAAGTTTACACAGGCATTCCCTGAAATAGCGTCAAAATCGTGCATCATTGTAGTGCGAAAGGGGCCTAAAAGTAAACTTGAACTGCCTACAGGTTCAGCAGTAAATGCCTACAACCACCTTAAAGTGGAACTTTAGCATAGATGGGGCTCACAGCCCCATCTAAAACTTACTTGAGCCCCATCGTGAACCTCGGCTCTTCTGGGACTCTCCCTCCTCACTGGCTGAGACAGCAGCGGGGGCCATGGTCAATCACAGCCAGTGAGCCAATGAGCCTGCCTGGATTCCCCAATTGCAAGCTTCTTGCTCTGGGGCCACTCAAAACCCTCAAATCCTACAGCAGGTCACTTACTAAATAGCCAGGAACCTGCTGGAAAAAAATCAGAAGCAAGCTGACAGCTGCTGTTTTCAAACCCTTTTAAACACATAATGTGTGGGAATGTCACTCTCAGAAAAAGGGTTAAATAACCTTTACAAACTTTAATTTTGACATTAAGTTTTCATATTAAAACATGTGGTAAAGCTGGCACATTTTTACAGATTATAACTAAAGGCTCCAATTGTAAACAATTATGTGGCTGACATCTATTGCAGATGACTACAAACAACCTTCTTTATGAACCTGGCTGTGCCATCCTCCCTGTTTTGCCTGGGCATTTGCCATATGTGCCCGACAGAAGACCTCTGCACAGCCGTGAAGAATAAAAGACAGCAGTACAGGATCATTCTGGCCACCTACCCTGACTTAGTCACGACAAGTGATAAGAAACACTGTGCAGGCTGATGATCGCTAATAACAATAGCATTCCTAAAATACCGAAATGTTTCGAACTGGTGAAAAATCTTAAAGCGGTATTAAACCCACATGCAAACATTATATTGTAGCTTACCAATTCTTAGATGTGATGGCTGTATTAGATTTCTTTTTTTAGGCTATTTTCATCTGGTGATCCTCCTGTTTTTTTTTTTTCAACAGCTCAACCTCTCCAACAGAATATATCAGTAAACACGGATGAGACAAACCACTTAGACTTGGTTCACACTTGTGTGGGTGGTTCCCACTGCGGGTCCCCACCTTTTCCCACAGCCACAAACACCCGCTCAGAAAAATGCAGGAGATGCGTGCAGGTGCCATTAATCCTAATGGCATTAATCCTAATGGTACCTGCACACACTGGAAATCCCAGCAGCCACTTCCTGCGCTGGGAACCACACTGCACTTGCGGTTTCCATGCGGGCTGCAATTTCAAAAATCCAGCAGACATGGCAGCCTATGAATGAGCCTCAAATGAATGGGCTGCCATGCCCACGCAAAACGCGGCTCAAGGAGGCGCACAAGTGTGAACCAGGGCTTAACACTGGCAAAGGTGATTAAAATGAGAAGTCCATTTTTTATATAGTGGGAAAGGTATAGAAACTTTGGCATGACACCAAAATGATTTAAAGGGTAACTCCACTTTTGTGGGGAACAAATTAAAAAAAAAATAATACAACGTATACAATTGCAACACAAGTTATATTGTAATTGAATGTTATTAAAAATGTCCTTTTCTTTTTTAATCTGCAGCTCTGTAATTTTCTGTAAAATGCAATGCAATATGGCAACCTGGAGGTGTTCAGTATACAGATGGTGTACAGAACACCCCCCAGAAACGTTGTTTCCTTATTGTGCGATTAGCTTACTGATTTTCCCAGAAGTCTGCACTAAAATACAATTTTAGGCATCCTCTGCAACAAACATTTTTCGTCGAGATACTCCCAAACAGAAATCACATTTAGGAGGGATGCAGAACCTGCCACTTTCATCATTAGAGCCTTGCAGCTGCTGATTGACAATTATAAAATAACTGCATTTGTTTTGTTTTTTCCCTTTTTAGGCTTTCTTTCTTCTGTTTTCATCTGGTGATCCAGTCTGTTTTTCACAGAATAATGTATCAGTTTACATGGATGAGACAAAGTCGTGTCTCACTAATACAGGAGGGGTGCTACTGGCCAGAACACCAGAGGGAAAGAAGCCAAAGAAAAGAAAACTGATGCAGCCACCACATCTAATGATTGGTAAGCGGCAATAGATTTCATTTTTGGTTTTAGGTTTAATACCGCTTTCAACAATGCCATCTTTTTATAGCAACAATCATTGTGAAATAATTTATTTAAAGTAATGCAGTGCTGTTATCATCAATATTTATAACAGTGACTGCAGTATATGCATGTATTTATTAGTGGGAGTAAAGGCATCTTGAATGGAGAATATTAATAAGTGCATATTCTGTTTCTTTAGTGCTCATTTCCGATCATTCTTCCTTAAAGGATGGCACTTTTCACATGCATGAGAAACAATTACTAAGAAATTGCTCAGAGGCAATCCACCAAGAAAATATTCGGTTTAACAGTGCAAACATGAAACCAGCTGTTGTTGCTAAAAACAGTTTGTGCATCCAAGGGCAAAATGCATATGTGTCTCCGGGGTGCTAATTATATTAACCTGTTCACTGCCAACAGCGTTCTAGATCCACTCTCCACAATCATCATTGCAGACTAAGCAGAAATCCTGGCATGTAACAAAGCAATATTAAAAGCAACATGCGAATACTGTAAACGGGAAATACGTAAACTATGAAATAGTGGCTCTTCACATTACACAACACAAAGAAACACTCACACACTGGTACTAGCCAATACTAGAGAGTGTGCAGAACCTTCCTGCATTGCTTGCTACCCCAAGTAACATACAATCATAGTGCATCTCCTGAGACCCCTGATGTTATCAAGAAGCATCCTGCTGATTGCACCATATGTTTGTGTTCTTTTTTTAACGGAGGAGGTAGGACGGTCTCTATGGGGCTACTGCACTAAACTGAGCCACAAAATGCAGGATTTTCAAGATTTGCAGGAAAAGAAAAGTAGGATTATTAACTAATATCAGCAAAATTGGCATTAATCAGGAAAGAGACATTGGGAAGAAAAATAAACATCTGTAATGCATTAAAAGAGCTTTCAAAGCAAACAGTAAATACTAAAACTGAAATACTCCAGAACACTAAAATAAATTGCAATGTTTTGCACAATTAGAGAATATTGGTTTTGTGTTTATTTTCTTTATTTGTTATGGGGACGACTAAAAAAAAAAAAAAATGGTATGTTAAAAAAAATATTTTATTTGCTTTTCTTTAATCAGGTAAATATGAAAAATTACACAAATAAAATCAAAATCTGAAATATTTTGTATTCTCGGTTTGGCTGGCAGGTGGAGCTCTTGGCTCCTTTTCCTGGGTTTCTGCTGTCTCCCTTGCTTCTTTGATATAAAAAGTTAATTTTGTTTACAGAGGTCAACAATACAAGCTGCATATTAAGCTGGCTATGAATTAACAGAGCTTTGATTGATAGTGGGGTCAAATCAACATTCATTTTGGACCATGGTAATGAGAAAATTTGAAGCAGCAGGATGGAAATTTTCTCTTGAACGATAAAATTTAATGTGGTTTTTGTTCAGGAAATTACTAAATGTTAAAAGCAAGTACTTTTGAAAGCCCAGTCCAGTCATCAAATATGCAAATAATTTTTGTACAAATATTCAGCGATCGTTTGTTTGAAAACTCAGTAGTGTATTGCCAGCTTTAGACACATGGGTAGAGGACTTATTCAGTGACCTATTCTTTATCTGACAGCCCCATCTATGATTAGAAGTCAGAAAAGGCCAGCTTGGAAACAGATAGCATCTACGGTGTCCTCTCCTCAGATAGTCCGTATACTTTGTCATGCATTACATGCTTACTTGCAAAACAAAGATTATAAACATACAATAAAAATGGCGGACGATAGTTTTTATTAGGAATCAGCAGCCGCAAAATGCTCTGCCCCAATCAGTGTAGCATTTTGGGATATATAGTACCTATTCATAGAGCAAAAAGTTAGGAATAGTAAAGCAGCAGCATCAATATTTCACACAAATTAAGATCTAAATTTGATTCAGGATTTCTTCATTCACCAAGAAAAT
This sequence comes from Aquarana catesbeiana, assembly GCF_042186555.1. Lineage (NCBI taxonomy): Eukaryota > Metazoa > Chordata > Amphibia > Anura > Ranidae > Aquarana > Aquarana catesbeiana. The sequence continues at coordinate 669,241,235 of NC_133325.1, forward strand.
AAATAGCTCAGCTCACCTCGGGAGTGTTCTTCTTGAATTCTCGACTTTGATCAATAAGTTTTTTTCTGGACTGCTCGCTTTCATCTTGTCTGTTTGCCAATACAGTTGCTGTTGTATCTAGTTCTCTCTGTTATAGAGAAAAAAAAAAAAGAAGATTTCAGAGAAAAGACATATATAAATAAGTTCTAAGAAACAGATGATTGGGAGAACACTGGAAATAGGCAATAAGCGTAAAATCGAAAAGAATGGCAAACTAACCAAACTTTGCAAAGTACAACTAAAGGCAAAAAAATTTTTTTTTTCTTAGGTTAGGATAGAGTGTAAAGGAATTACAACCCCTGTCAAGTTTTTATTGCCGTCTGTGTCCTCATTAGGGAGATTGACCCTCTCAATTTGTCATGTTTACCATTATCATTGAAAAGTGAAATAACTCCAGATTTTGGGTTGTCCCCAGAACAGTAATACCTGGCTGACAACCAGAGATTCCATCACATTGGAGGGATTTCATCTAACTTTCTGTTTTGGCTATGGGACAGGAAGGGGGAAAAAAATCTGAAATCTCCCCATGGGACACAGATGGCAAAAGAAAAAAAAAACTGACAAGGGTTATAACACCCTTCTTACTCTATTCAGGGGTTATAACCCACTTTTTACTCTATTCAGGGGCCATAAACCCACCCACCCCTTACTGTATCCAAAATAAAGTGTTGCCTTTAGTTCTGCTTATAAAAACAAAAAACAAAAAAAAACTAAAAAAGGGTAGACAAATTGCAAAGAAAGAAATGATATTGGGTTTTTACAAAATTTTCCTCTATCTCCCAACAATTTATTTTGTGTGTACAGTGCAGTTCAGCATAAATTACAAAATGCCAAGAATGGAATTGGGTGACGGGACAATGTAGCTTAAGGCTAGGTTTCCACTAGTGCGTCCCCAAAGTCGCGCGATTTTGCCGCGATTTTTTACCGCGATTTTACCGCGACTTTTTACCGCGATTTGAAGCAATGCCTGTATCTATGGACCTCAAGTCGCATCAAAGTGGGACCAAAGTAGTGCAGGGACTACTTTGAAGTCGCTGCGACTTGAAGTCGCACAGATATGAACGGTACTCATTGGAAATCATGGGAAACAATTTGTCATGCGACTTTTCAGTCCCAAGTCGCATGAAAAGTCGCACTAGTGGAAACAGAGCCTTAGTCCGCATGAGTAAAAGTCACATCATGAGTGGTTGCCCAATGGCAGAAGAAAAGAGACGCAGGAGGCAAAGGTAATGGTAAAAGGTGACATTAGTGGCGAAAGAGCGGGAAGGTGGAGCCCAGAACTGTCAGTGCTGGAGGAAGAGAAATTGGCACGTAGGTCTACCGTGATGTACTAATATGTCATGTGTACTTGCAAATTAGATCCATAGTCACTTCCACGCTACAGTTTCACTTAAACCTTTTATTGTTCGCATGTATCAGCGCATACAGCAGGTTACCTGCAATTAAGAACGGATGTCCAACCCTGGATCAAGATAAATGTATTACATTCAGACACACACAAACTCTACAGCAATGTACAGGGCCCCAATTCGCCCCAAAAGTCCCACACTCTTCTAAAGCCTTATCTTCCCACATCAGGCAACAAAAGTGGAACGTCTGTTAAATAACAATTTAAGCCTTCAGCCCAGGTTAAAACTGACAGCAGTAATGAAATGGTGCGAGATGTCTATTGAAATCGCACCCCGAAGTCGCCAAAAGTAGTACAGAAACTACTTTAGGGAATCGGCATGGCGCCGCAAATGCGGCGTCGCATCGATTCGGATGGTGCTATTGCCAGCAATAGCCACCAATTTGGCATGCGATTTGACATGTCAAATCGCATGCCAAATCGCTGCAATGTGAACCAGGGCTCACAGTATGTCTGCAAACAACTAGGGGTGCAATCCAAAGTCTAAAACGGCTGCCCAAAATATCCCACAGACTTTCAGATGGCATTGTAAAGAGATAACGAAAAGTTATTCACCTAACCTGTCAGTGGTCATAAAGTTGTGACTAATCTGTATATACACACACATAAATTATAATTTATATATATATATATATATACACACACACACACACACACACACACACACACACACACACACACACACTCTTGAAAAAGTATTCATACCACTTGAAATTTTCCATATTTTGTCATGTTACAACCAAAAACGTAAATCTATTTTATTGGGATTTTATGTGATAGACCAACACAAAGTGGCACATAATTGTGAAGTGAAGGGAAAATTAAAAAATATCTGAAAAGTGTGGTGTGCATTTGTATTCTGCCCCCTTTACTCTAATACCCCTAACTAAAATCTAGTGGAACCAATTGCCTTCAGAAGTCACCTAATTGGTAAATAGAGTCCACCTGTGTGTAATTTAATCTCAGTAGAAATATAGCTGTTCTGTGAAGCCCTCAGATGTTTGTTAGAGAACCTTAGTGAACAAACAGCATCATAAAGGCCAAGGAGCACACCAGACAGGTCAGGGATAAAGTTGTGGATAAGTTTAAAGCAGAACATGGATGGAGCCAAATACAATCTTAGAAGAAAACCTGTAAAAGACTTTGGACTGGGGGAGAGATTCACCTTCCAGCAGGACAACGACCCTAAGTGCCGGTTCACACAGGGGCGACTTGTCAGGCGACCTAGTCGCCTGACAAGTCGCCTCCCGTTCTGTGCTACGGAATCGTTCTAATAGGAGCGACGCAAGTCGCTCCGACTTAGAAAAAGGTTCCTGTACTACTTTGGGGGCGACTTGCATAGACTTCTATGCAGAAGTCGTTTTGCAAGTCGCCTCGGAAGTAGTTTGCAGGTCGCCTCGCTGAGGCGACCTGCAAGTCGTGCTGCCCCTGTGTGAACCGGGGCTTAACATACAGCCAGAGCTACAATGGAATAGTTTAGATCAAAGTATATTCATGCGTTAGAATGGCCCAGCCAAAGTCCAGACCTAAATCAAATTGAAAATCTGTGGCAAGACTTGAAAATTGCTGTTCACATATGCTTTCAATCCTAACTAGAAGAGCTTGAGCTATTTTGCAAAGAAGAATGGACAAAAATGTCACTCTCTAGATGTGCAAAGCTGGTAGAGACATCCCCAAAAAGACTTGCAGCTGTAATTGCAGCGAAAGGTGGTTCTACAAAGTTTTGAGGGGGGGGGGGGGGGCTGAATACAAATGCACACCACACCATTTTAAGTATTTGTAAAAAAAAAAAAAAAATCATTTATCATTTTCCTTCCCCTTCACAATTATGTGCCACTTTGTGTTGGTCTATCACATAAAATCCCAATAAAATACATTTACATTTTTGGTTGTAACATGACAAGGGCCATGAATACCTTTTCAAGGCACTGTGTACATTATAATATATATATATTACATACATACACACAGCTGATCGTGAGTGCAATGCTTTGCAGGCTCCTAGTAAAAAATAAAACATTACATGCAAATTTTTTTGTTTTTACCTGCAATTGCCTATTTTGTTTTACAAAAGGTGAACTTAACTTACTGTATCCTTTAATCACTTGCAGACTGCCTACCGCAGATTTACTGTGGCAGAGTGGCCCCGCTGTGCTGCATCACGTACATGTACACGATCCAGCACCTCCAGGTAGAGGGCACGCGCCTGGCTGTGGTGCCATTCACTACAGCACAAGCCGATCAGCGGGTCCCGGGCCAATGATTTATGCCCAGAACCCGCAGATCAGCTGAGCCAATGACAGAAAAGAGGCCTGTGTAAGTAAACAACACAGGGCTCTCTAATGTCAGCAGCAGGGAGTAAAAACTGACACACTGCTTATTAAAACACATAGTAAACATTGTTAGGCACACATTTAACCCCTTCATCGCCCTAGATGTTAACTCCTTCCCAGCCAGTGTCATTAGTACAGTGACAGTACATATTAGCACTAGACACAGTATTAGTGTCACTGGTGATGTCAGTGGCAGTTTGTTTCCCCCCAGCGTGAGTTAGTGTCTACCGCATTATCACAGTCTAATTATAAGTCGCTGACTTTAAATCAAAATGGCAACAGAAACTACCCAAATGACCCTTATCAAAAGTTTACATACCCTGGGGATTTTGGCCTGATAACATGCACACAAGTTGACACAAAGAGGTTTGAATGGCTATTAAAGGTAACCATCCTCACCTGTGAAATGTTTGCTTGTAATTAGTGTGTGTAAAAAAAGGTCAATGAGTTTCTGGACTCCTGACAGACCCTTGCATCTTTCATCCAGTGCTGCACTGACATTTCTGGATTCTGAGTCATGGGGAAAGCAAAAGAATTGTCAAAGGATCTGCGTGAAAAGGTAGTTGAACTGTACAAAACAGGAAAGGGATGTAAAAAGATATCCAAGGAATTGAGAATGCCAATCAGCAGGGTTCAAACTCTAATCAAGAAGTGGAAAATGAGGGGTTCTGTTGAAACCAAACCATGGTCAAGTAGATCAACTAAAATTTCAGCCACAACTGCCAGGAAAATTGTTAGGGATGCAAAGAAAAACCCACAAATAACTTCTTCAGGTGAAATACAGGACTCTCTGAAAACATGTGGTGTGGCTGTTTCGAGACACACAATAAGGAGGCACCTGAAGAAAGATGGGCTGCATGGTCGAGTCGCCAGATGAAAGCCATTACTACGCAAATGCCACAAAGTATCCCGCTTACAATACACCAAACAGCACAGAGACAAGCCTCAAAGTCATTTGAAGTGATGAGAGCAAAATTGAGCTTTTTGGCCACAACCATAAATGCTACATTTGGAGAGGAGGCAACAAGGCCTATGATGAAAGGTACACTACTCCTACTGTGAAACACAGAGGTGGATCGCTGATGTTTTGGGGATGTGTGAGCTACAAAGGCACAGGAAATTTGGTCAAAATTGTTGGAAAGAAATGCAGTACGTTATCAATAAATACTGGAGGAACATTTGCATTCATCAGCCAGGAATGGGACGTACTTGGACATTCCAACATGACAATGATCCAAAACAACCTATTTGACCTGTTATTGGCTACAGCAGAATAAAGTGAAGAAAGAAGAAAGTCCTGGACTGCAGCACTCGGTAGAAAAGGTGTCTTTATTGTGAAAAATAAGAATAATCCAACATAGTCAAATCAAGCGTGGACGAAACGGGATCTATCATTGATTCCCGTTTCGCCCACACTTGATTTGACTGTATTTGGGATTTTTCTTATTTTTCACAATAAAGACGCCTTTTCTACCGAGTGCTGCAGTCCAGGACTTTCTTCTGTCTACAGACTTGTGCAGAGCCAGCACCTGAGAGTTCACAGTAGTGCGGGAGTACCTGTTCAAGTGCAGAGGCTTAGTGAGAGGCATTCCTTTCTCACTTGTACTTACCTAGAATAAAGTAAAGGTTCTGGAGCGAAAGAAAAGTTTGCGTTATCATTCATATTCTCTGAAAAATGGCCAAGAAATCATAAATTCTGCCAGGGCATGTAAACTTATGAGCACAACTGTGTATATATATATATATATATATATATATATATATATATATATATATATGTACACACATACACATATACACACACATACATACATACACCATAGGTTTGTAGATGCTATAAAATTTCAAGCAAACCAATCAACATACACTTATTGGGATTTTTTTTTTTTTCAAAGACATTTAACCGCTTCAGCCCCGGAAGATTTTACCCCCTTCCTGACCAGAGCGTTTTTTGCGATTCAGCACTGCGTCGCTTTAACTGACAATTGCGCAGGCGTGCGACGTGGCTCCCAAACAAAATTGACGTCCTTTTTTTCCCACAAATAGAGCTTTCTTTTGGTGGTATTTGATTGCCTCTGAGATTTTTATTTTTTGCACTATAAACAATATAAGAGCGACAATTTTGAAAAAAAAACGCATTATTTTTTACATTTTGCTATAATAAATATCCCCCAAAAATATATAAAAAAAACATTTTTTTTCCTCAGTTTAGGCCGATCGTATTCTTCTACATATTTTTGGTAAAAAAAAAAAAAAAAAAAAAAAAATCGCAATAAGCGTTAATTGATTGGTTTGCGCAAAAGTTATAGCTTTACTAAATAGGGGATAGTTTTATAGCATTTTTATTACATTTTTTTTTTTTTTACTAGAAATGGCGGCGATCAGCGATTTTTATTGTGACTGCGACGTTATGGTGGACACGTCGGACATTTTTCACACATTTTTGGGACCATTGTCATTTATACAGCAATCAGTGCGATTAAAAATGCATTGATTACTGTGTAAATGACACTGGCAGTGAAGGGGTTAACCACTAGGGGGCGGGGAGGGGTTAAGTGTGTCCTAGGGGAGTGATTTCTAACTGTCAGGGGGATGGGCTCTGTGTGTGACGTCACTGATCTCTGCTCCCAATGACAGGGAACAGAGATCGAGTGACACTTGTCACTAGGCAGAACGGGGAGATGCTGTTTACATCAGCATCTCCCCGTTCGTCCTTTCCGTGAGGCGATCGCGGGTATACCCGCGGCGATCGAGTCCGCGGGACCTGCGACCCGATTCACGGAGCTCCCGACCAGCACGCGTGCGTGCCGGCGCCGCGCACGCAATGGCACGGCGGGGAATTCAAATAAACGTACAGGTACGCCCATTTGCCCAGCCATGCCATTCTGCCAATGTACATCGGCGTGCGCCGGTCGGGAACCGGTTAACAGAAAATACTTTGGCCAAAATGTATGAAGAAATTTATTTTTAAATATATTTATTGGATAGGTTTTAAGGCAGAGAGTGAAAAATGTGGGGTTTTTTTTCAATATTTTCGGTCTTTTTTCATTTATAATCGCAAAAGAAAGCTCTATTTGTGTGAAAAAGAAATGATACAAATTCCCTACGAGTACAGCATTGCATGACCATGTAATTACCAGTTACCCACTTGCCGACTGGCTCATGCCGATATACGTCGGCAGAAGGGCACGTACAGGCAGATTAACGTAACTGTACATTGCCCTTTAAGAAGCAGTTTGCACCCGCCATGACCTCCGTGAGTGTGATCGCGAGTCCCGCGGACTCGATGTCTGCGGGGATACCCGCGATCGTCTCACGGAGACGAAGAACGGGGACATGCTGATGTAAACAAGCATTTCCCCGTCCTGCCTAGTGACAGGACACTGATCACAGTTCCCTGTAATCGGGAGCGGTGATCAGTGTCGTTTCAAACATAGCCCCACCCCCCCACAGTTAGAATCACTCCCTAGGACACACTTAACCCCTACAGCGCCACCTAGTGGTTAACCCCATTCACTGCCAGTCACATTTACACAGTAATCAATGCATTTTTAATTGCACTGATCGCTGTATAAATGTGAATGGTCCCAAAATCGTGCCAAAAGTGTCCGATCTGTCTGCCATAATGTCGCAGTCATGATAAAAATCGCTGACCGTCGCCATTACTAGTAAAAAAAAAAAATTACTTTGTAGATGCTATAACTTTTGCGCAAACCAATCAACAAACTCTTATTGAGATTTTTTTTTACCAAAAATATGTAGGAGAATACGTATTGGCCTAAACTGAGGAAAAACATTTTTTTATATATTTTTTAGGGATATTTATTATAGCAAAAAGTAAAAAATAATGCGTTTTTTTCAAAATTGTCACTATTATTTTGTTTATAGCGCAAAAAATAAAAACCGCAGAGGTGATCAAATACCACCAAAAGAATGCTCTATTTGTGGGGAAAAAAGGACGTCAATTTTTTTGAGAACCACGTCGCACGACCACGCAATTGTCAGTTAAAGCGACGCAGTGCCGATTTGCAAAACGTGCTCTGGTCTTTGGGCAGCCAAATGGTCCGGGGCTTAAGTGGTTAAAGTAGCGCAGTGCTAAACAGCAAAAAAATGGACTGGTCATGAAGGGGGTAAAATCTTCTGGAGCTGAAGTGGTTAATGAAGTTAGAGCGTAAAGGAGATTAAAGCTGGCTACACACTATACAACTTTTATACAATTTTCTTGTACAACTTTTCTTTAGATTTACCAAAGCCAAATAAGCGGTCAAAACGAAACACTTTCCATTTGTATGCAATCAGGCAGGCCCTTGCACTATATAGGGGAATCGAAATGAAATTGAACAACAAAAGTTGTATAATGTGTATCAAGCTTTAGACAATTGGATTTACATAGACTGCAGTAGTTTAGTTCATTGATTATCTTTTTTTTTTTTTTTTATGCGGCTTGATTATATGATTATATTGGATTATTTTTATGGGTTACGGTTTGTTTTCCAATAACGAGCTACTTTAAAATGGCTTGGGCTACAGGGAAGATTTTTAAGTTGTGATTTAGTTGCTCATTTGGGTGTGAGCAGCACATTTTGTATTTAGTTCTGGCTGCATCTGTCTGGACATGGGCTGATGTGTGGCTTATAGTAAAGGAGGCCTTAAAGCAGTGATATAAGTTACAGAAAAATAACAGTCTCTGCAAATAGAGCGCCTGCTTATAGCAGAGCTAACAAAGGCTACAGAGGTGAACGTGGCAAGGTCATCTACTAAATGGATCCTTGGAAGCAGGAAGCTTGATTTATAGAAGCGGAGGAGTTCCCTGGTGGGTCACTCCTCGGTCCAGATCAATCAAGGTTACTGTATAAAAGAAATCATAATGATTACAGCAATAATTTACCATCACCAGAGAAGACAAAGGACCTATGGAACTTGGAAGATAAATGATTGTCTTCTAGATTTTAAACTGCTTCAACAACGTGCCAAGGTCCCCCCCCCCCCCCAAGTCAATAACTGTGTACACGGAAAGCTGAACCGAAAAAAAAAAAAGTAACAGTCTTTAGATTGGCACTTTCAGCTTCATGTCTGTCAGCACTGGAAAAAAAAAAAAAAAAAAAAAAAAAGGAAAGTGAATCTCTATGGTCCTGACATAAAGACGGCGGCTTTATATTTTCCACAGATCTTTTTTTTCTTCTCGCCCTCAGAGTGAGAACCGACGGGCTTTTGGTTTTAAATGTTTTTGATAAACTTCTATCAGGTGTGGTATTGTGAAGCCATTATTTTTATTTGATCTCTTGGCCCCCAGTCACACTACTTTAGCATTAGCATCAGGTGGCGTGCATATGCTTGATTTTCGGGTGTTGACACACACATCTCAATAGGCTACACACGACAAATATAATCAATCAAAATATAGACAGGAAAAATGGTTGCATAAAAACCAGACAAGACATATAAAACCCAATTTAAAATGATCAACATCAGAAAGGATATAAATCACTCCTCTCTACGCATTTCACAAGTTTATCGGCTTCCTCAGAACATTACAGTGCCTTGAAAAAGTATTGATACCCCTCGAAATTTTCCACATTTTGTCAGGTTACAACCAAAAGCGTAAATGTATTTTATTAGGATTTTTTGTGATAGACCAACACAAAGTGGCACATAATTGTGGAAGGAAAATGATAAATGGTTTTCAACATTTTTTACAAATAAATAAATATGTCAAAAGTGTGATGTGCATTTGTATTCAGCCCCCCTCAATACTTTGTAGAACCACCTTTCGCTGTATTCTTCTTTGCAAAATAGTTCAAGCTCTAAAAGATTGGATGGACAGCGTCTGTGAACAGCAATTTTCAAGTCTTGCCCCAGATTCTCAATTGGATCAAGGTCTGGACTTTGACTGGGCCATTCTAACACATGAATGTGCTTTGATCTAAACCATTCCATTGTAGCTCTGGCTGTATGTTTAGGGTTGTTGTCCTGCTGGAAGGTGAACCTCTGCCCCAGTCTTTTGCAGACTCTAAACAGGTTTTCCTCTAAGATTGCCCTGTATTTGGCTTCATTCATCTTCCCATCAACTCTGACCAGCTTCCCTGTCCCTGCTGAACAAAAGTATCCCCACAACATGACGCTGCCACCACCATGTTTTATGGTGGGGATGGTGTGTTCAGGGTGATGTGCAGTGTTAGTTTTCCGCCACACATAGCATTTTGTTTTTAGACCAAAATGTTAAATTTTGGCCTCATCTGACCAGAGCACCTTCTTCCATATGTCCTGTGTGTCCCCCACACGGCTTCTTGCAAACTGCAAACGGGACTTCTTATGGCTTTCTTTCAAAAACATCTTTCTTCTTGACACTCTTCCATAAAGGTCAGATTTGCAGAGTGCACGACTTATGCCCTGTACACACGGGTGGACTTTTCGGCAACAAAGGTCAGATGGACTTTCAACGGACTTCCAACGGACTTTCGAACGAACGTACTTGCCTGCACATGATCACACCAAAGTCTGACAGATTCATACGTGATGACGTACGACCGGACTAAAATAAAGAAGTTCATAGCCAGTAGCCAAAAGTTGCCCTAGTGTCGGTTTTTGTCCATCGGACTAGCATACAGACAAGCGGATTTTTCGATAGGAACTGGGTCCGGCCGAGTTCCGACGTAAAGATTTGAAACATGTTCCAAATCTAAAGTCCGTCAGATTTTCCACAGAAACAGTCCGCTGAAGGTCCGATGAAGCCCACACACGGTCGGATTGTCCCACGGATTCGGTCCGTCAGACCAGTCCAGTCGAAAAGTCCGCTCATGTGTACAGGGCATAATAGTTGTCCTGTGGACAGAGTCTCCCACCTGAGCTGTGGATCTCTGCAGCTCCTCCAGAGTTACCATAGGCCTCTTGGCTGCTTCTCTGATTATTGCTCTCATTGCCCGGCCTGTCAGTTTAGGTGGACGACCATGTCTTGGTAGGTCTGCAGTTGTGCCATAATTTTACCATTTTCAGAAGATGGATTGAACGGTGCTTCAGCGAGATGTTCAAAGCTTGAGATATCTTTTTTTTTTTTTTTATAACCTAATCCTGCTTTAAAAACTTCTCCGCAACTTTATCCCTAACCTGTCTGATGTGTTCCTTGGCCTTCACGATGCGGTTTGTTCACTAAGGTTCTCTAACAAACCTCCGAGGGCTTCACAGATCAGCTGTATTTATACTGAGATTAAATTACACAAAGGTGGACTCTATTTACGAAATAGGTGACTTCTGAAGGCAATTGGTTCCACTAGATTTTAGTTAGGGGTATTAGAGTAAAGGGGGCTGAATAGAAATGCACGCCACACTTTTCAGGTATTTATTTGTAAAAAATTGGGAAAACCATTTTTCATTTTCCTTCCAATGCACAATTAATGTGCCATTTTGTGTTTGTCCATTACATAAAAAATAATTGGAGCTGTATAGATGTCCAATGTATAAGAGAGTTTCAATTTTGCAGAAAGTACCAGGACCAGAAACATGCACATACGATCCCCGACTGGGACACAAATTACACTCCCACCAGGTCTCCCCACCCAGCCTGTGGGATGACTGCAGGGATAAGGAGGCCAGCACAGTGAAAGACAGAACCAATACAAGAAGCCTCAAGGGTATGACTCTCTAATCTCTTTACCAAGCAGTCCCACAGAGTACAGATTCCTGTGGCTGTAGATATTATATGCAAATTGTCCTAGAATACACCAAAGAACCTTACAACTCTGAGAGGGGCCATTGTTAATATGTTCCTATAGAGAAAATGGCGTACACAGCAAATCATGTGCTCAAGACGGTCCTACATACGACAAACATGGCCAAAAAGCTCATGCACTTTGAGTTTTGAGCTCCTTCGGGTACAATTAACAATAAATGGATCACTAACCGGACATTTTTCATATTTTGTGAACTTGCACAAAATCAGTTTTGCACTTTCACATGCTACACTGAATTCAGACTAAAGGCTCATTCACACCACATCTGTTGAGTGGTGTTGATCTGCACAGATGAACACAGGCTCAATGCCAGGGTACATAGATAACAATGGTTTTCCATGTGTTCTGTTCATACCACAAAAGCTGTGTTGAAGTGCAATAAATAGAAATACAGACAAGCTGCATATGTTTGCACTGCACTGCAACTTGCCACGGGTCAGTACATCTCACCGTTGTGGTGCATAGAGATGAATGAAATGTCATTTTGTGATATTTCAGTAAAAGTTAAAAAACAAAAACAGTGCCTTGCATCGAAACAAAGGTGCTTTAGTGTGTGGTTGATGTGAACAAAATAAAAGTAACTATTCTGGCAGAATCAAAAACCAGCACACAAAACAGGTATACAAAAACCATTTAAAATATCCTACCAAATACAATTAGTTAGGTTAGGACTTTGTGTGCTCTGTGCCTCTTCTGAGTTTTTTTTCTGTGGACTAGAGAACACCTCCCTGCTATATCATGGCAAAGAAGGGGGAGGTGTCCTGTAGTTGTGCTTTACTCTTGTCAGCATCAGGAAACTTGTCGTGAGCAATAATATACAGGCCACTGCCGCCATAAGACATGATCAGCACCAAGATGCAAAAAAGGGCATTTTCTAGAAGAAAAAGCATACATGCACACATGCCGGAGCTTTAGCAAACTAAATATCATCCACTTAAGAGTTTAGCTCTATGTTAAAGTGGAGCTCCACCTAAAAGAGAAAGTTTCACTTTAACCACTTCAGCCCCGGACCATTTGGCTGCCCAAAGACCAGAGCACTTTTTGCGATTCGGCACTGCGTCGCTTTAACTGACAATTGCGCGGTCGTGCGACGTGACTCCCAAACAAAATTGACGTCCTTTTTTTCCCACAAATAGAGCTTTCTTTTGGTGGTATTTGATCACTTCTTCGGTTTTTATTTTTTGCGCTATAAACAAAAAAATAGCAACAATTTTGAAAAAACGCATTATTTTTTACTTTTTGCTATAATAAATATCTCCAAAAAATATATAAAAAAACATTTTTTCCCTCAGTTTAGGCCAATACGTATTCTTCCACATATTTTTGGAAAAAAAAAAAAAAAAAATAGCAATAAGCGTTTATTGATTGGTTTGCGCAAAAGTTATAGCGTCTACAAAATAGGGGATAGTTTTATGGCATTTTTTTTTACTAGTGTAGGGGGTAGGGGTTAAGTGTGTCCTAGGGAGTGATTCTAACTGTGGGAGGAGGGGCTATGTGTGACATGACACAGGGAGCTGTAATCAGTGTCCTGTCACTAGGCAGAATGGATAAATGCTTGTTTACATTAGCATTTCCCTGTTCTTCCTCTCTGTGAGACAGTCGCGGGTATCCCCGCAGACATCGAGTCCGCGGGACACGCAATCACACTCACGGAGGTCGCAAACCGCTTCTTAAAGGGCAACTTACAGGTACTGTTAATCTGCTGTACGTGCCCTTCTGCCGACCTATATTGGAGTGAGCCGGTAGGCAAGCAGTTAAGCACTCGCCCCCCCCCCCATTTGGCATGTCATTTTTTTTGATGGGGGGGTGGCAGACCACCTAGGCTAAAACCCCCCCTTCCCTCCCTGCAATCTTCTGGGACACATCACAGGTCCCAGAAGATTGCCCGACCATTCGGGAGGCGCAACGTGACTTGCGCATGTGCACCCGGTTCTGAACCTGCAAGCTGTCACAGCAAACAGTTGTAATGCTGGTGCCGGCGAGAGGAGAGAGAGAGAATCGAGGGTTCGGGCGGCCACATCCCTGGATCTTCGGACAGGTGAGTGCGTGTTTAATAAAAGTCAGCAGCTACACTTTTTGTACCTGCTGACTTTTGATAAAAACACAAAAATGACTGGAGCTCCACTTTAAACAATTGGGAATTTTTCTGAATCCCTCTGTTAGAACTCCTCCAATCATAACATCAGCCAAAGAACATGGTAGATTTTTTTTTCCAGGTTCTGGGTATTCATACACGGTTATTTATACAAATGATTCCATGAACGGTCTATATTGTACAATGTTATTTCTGCTCAAAATCAAAACCAGAATGTACAAGGGTTTAACTTTTTTTTTTTTTTTAGATTCCCCCAAATATTAGATGAGAAATTATTACAAAATCTCATGTATAGCTTGGCACCAGTCTGCCATGTGATGTTAGGGAGTGCGGCGGCGCTCTGCTGTGTCATGTCTCTGGTGTTTTCTCTGTGAGCTGTGATAAGTTTTCTTTCATTACACTTCTCTGTTCCTTCATCTCCTGTGTAGTGGGGAGGGCCAGAAGACACAGACTATTGACAACAGTTGGGTATTTGCTTCCTGTCTAAGCGGACATCCTGTTAAGCTCCAATTACTGCCAACTCGGCAGAGATTACCAGGATTTCTACTCCACACTAAAGATGATTTGATAAACTGGGAAGAGAGGTGTACTAAACAGGTAGGCTTCATAGCAGCATAGTAAAACATGTCAGTTCATGATCTGCACCAATGTCATCAACACTTCACTTGGGATTTTTTTGGGACGCAATTTGACTTTTTTTTAACTGCTTAAAAACCCCCCCCGTCACAAAATCTAAAAACTGCACAGAAAATCAGAGACACGACAAGTATTTTATTAAATGCTAAATTTGCAGTTTTTCCCTTTTTTATAAAGGATTTCTTTTCAATCTTGCCTCTGTGCCACTTGTTAGAAACTAGAACTACTCTAGCAAGGGTCTGTTCTCCAGCACAGCCCTCTTCCCTCCTTGCATGTCACAGCCCTCTTCTCTTCTGGAATTGTCTAATTACTCTATGTGCTGGCCCAGCTCCTCGGCCCCCCTCCCCACATATTTCTTTATGTAGCTGCCAGAGGGTGAGCAAAGAGGAATACTATAGTATGTCCCTTGAGGGACAGCTCTGAGACTGCTGGGGCTACTAACATCTCATCTATGACAGCATCCAGCAGGCTTTTGGATTTCTACACAATTCTACAAAAACCGGGCAGCAGCTGCAGCGTAGGGAAAGTAAAAACGGGTGGAACATGTAACATTTTCCCAAAGGTGACCTTATCCTTTAAAGTGGCCACATAACATAATCAAACCACAAGGAAATATGCTGTTTAATAAGTGAAAAAAAAAAAAAATACCCGTTGATCCTGCCAGAAACCTGATAACTAAAAAACTTCCTCTGAGCTTTGCCTATGTTGCCCTAACAGTGTCTCCAGCTATATGTGGACTGCAGAACATTATGACTCCATTTGCACTTGGGTGATTTGAATCGTGGGCAAAACCATGGCAAAACATGAAATTTGCGATGCCATCAATTCTCAATGGCACCCTAAGCGTGGTGCGATTTTGCAGCAATCGTCGTACGACATATCGTACCAAAATCGTGCAAAAAAAGCAGGATACGTATCGCCAAAAATACGTTCCGGAACTTTTTTGGGCAACATGCGTCCTGCGATTTTGTTGCGTGATTTGACGAGTGACGGTTGTGGTAAAATCGCACATGTGTCATTGAGAAAAAATGCCATCGCAAACACGCCCCGTATTAAGTCATTATTCTGAATCATGGCGATTCCGCCTGCAATCCAAATCCCCCAGGTGTGAATGGAGCCTTACCCTTATGGGGATGAGGAGCAGAAGAGGAGTTATCACACACTGGCTGTCTTTAGGTGCTCCTCTATAGATACAGTACAGGCAGTGAGCGTTATCACCTTAGGACAAAGCGGGGTCGATTTAAAAAAACTGGGGAGTGCAAAATCTGGTGCAGCTCTGCATGGTAGCCAATCAGCTTCTAACTTCAGCTTGTTCAATTAGGCGTTGATAAAAACCTGGAAGCTGATTGGTTTCTATGCAGAGCTGCACCAGATTTTGCACTCTCCAGTTTTAGTAAATCAATCTCAATGTGTTACTGGCATTGGCGCTAGGTAAAAATAAGAGGGGAAAAAACACAGAAAAGAACACTATTGCAGCCACCACATCAAAGGGCCGGTGAGCTGCTGTAATGTCTATAAGGCTAAACTTTATATTAAAAAATAAAATAAAAATGTACTTCTATTGGTCTTAGTCCAGGTTTACACTGTTGCGGTGCAAGACACCGCATGTAATTCACACAGAAATCGCAGCACATTACAGGCGGTGTCTCTGGGGTGCGATTTGAGCCAAGAATTTATATCACTAGCACCAAACTGGTGCAGGATCCTTTTTTGTCCACACCAGAATCGAATCGTATAGGTGTCCACACCCATGTGATCTGATTCTGCAAGTCGCGCTGTGTTTTGCAAACTGATTGCAGGGTGTTGTTAACATACACTCCACAATTGGTTCACATGGATAGGTTACTGCATCTAGTGTGAACCCAGGCTTAAAACACAAAATATGCATGTCATTACAGACGCCAAGGGTTGCCCCAGACAGACAAGGACAGACATGCCGACCTGATACTACTGCCCCCATCATCATCATCAATACATGGCACACCTCCTAATGCACCAGACTTTGATTACGCTGGTTTTCAGAATCCAAAAGCGGTTTTCATTGCCCTAAATATGGCAAATAGACAGTAAAAAATGAAGACATTTTGGCTAATTTTCACCCAATCTGCATGTTTAGCCTTACTTGATCAATTAGTGATAAGGGGGGACCTGACACACAATACAAATAAAACCACATCCACAATAAGAATTTCCATAGATTGCACATTGTGCTCCAGTTACTTGTACAGGGCTTGTTACTGTGCTAAGATTTAATAGCTTTGTAACTCATTAAATATAAGTGTAGCATTTCATATACAAGGGGCCATGTTTCATATACTGTCAAAATGTTGGATATCCACAGGAATTTTCATTTTATAGGCTATAAACATTAAATCTAGACTCTGTCATAAAAAAAGCTATTCAATACTATATAAATCATTGAGAGCACTGAAAGCAAATCTGAGTTTAAAGCGTCTGATCGTATTTTATTGTAAAGAACTCCATGACAATCCTTGCGGGAGGGGGATCTACTAACCAAGTATGGTACTTGCAATGCTGAAAATTTTACATATTGTTAAGTTTTCATTTTAAAGAAACAATGTATAGATGATTACTAATTACACTCTACTTTACATGCAGCTTTTTATGCCTACAAAAAAGGAAATCTACACACTGTACTATGTTTGCGTTATGGCATTGACTGTACCATACATGCAATTACAGAAGCATCCTTATTCCTGGTACACAAGATGAGAAAATCAGAGAAAAAATACTGCTTTCCAAACTATCGTATTAGTACAAAGCTTTTGAGATCCGATCACGACAGTTCATTTGAAATTATCCGAAGGGACAAGCACAAAAGTTTTTCACGTACAATGCCAGAATTATTTCTTTAATCCGTACAAAATTTGTGAGAAAAAAACGGGTGACCAAGATCGCACATGCTCCAAAACTATTGAATTTATGAAGTTTTATTTTGTCGTATGAGAATATTTGGAACTTTAGTAACCTCTTTATTTTTGATAGGAGACTATAATGCAAAAAAAAACAAAAAAAAAAAACAAAACAAAAAAAAAAACCACGATCATTCCTCAGATCCTCTCAACGTGTGTAGGAGGCTTTACTCTTTAGGGCAGGGGTCTCAAACTGAGGGCCCTCCAGCTGTTGCGAAACTACAAGTCCCATGAGGCATTGCAAGGCTGACAGTTACAAACATGACTCCCACAGGCAGAGGCATGATGGGACTTGTAGTTTTGCAACAGCTCCAGTTTGAGACCCCTGCTTTAGGGCCTATTTACATCAGTGATTTGCAGGAAACGCAATTTACATGCATTGGTTCAGTGCGGTAAATGGAATTCCAACACACATAGACATGTAACTGTGTGTTGCGCTACACTCCCCAAACTTGGTATAGAAGGAGTTTTGTGTCTGTAAGGACTCATTTACACTTGCTTCAGCTTCAACACACATTAAACACCTAGTTTACACTTGCTTCAGACAGGTTTGTTAAAGCTCTCTGAACGCTAGTCAAAGCTCCTGTCACAAAAAAAATGGTTAGCTTACAGTCCTGTTTAAATCTTACTTTTGCTTTGCTTCAAAAATTATACCCCATGTAGCTTTAGTGGTGCTTCAAAGAGTCTTCAAAGCCTCCTAAGAACTCTATGGCAAAGCTCACTTGAAGCCCTACAAAGCCTCACACAAAAGCCCCGCACCAAAGCCACGCAACAAAGCCCCGCACCAAAGCCCCGCACCAAAGCCCCGCACCAAAGCCCCGCACCGCACCAAAGCCCCGCACCAAAGCCCCGCACCAAAGCCCCGCACCAAAGCCCCGCACCAAAGCCCAACACCAAAGCCCCGCACCAAAGCCCAACACCAAAGCCCCGCACCAAAGCCACGCACCAAAGCCCCGCACCAAAGCCACGCACCAAAGCCACGCACCAAAGCCACGCACCAAAGCCACGCACCAAAGCCACGCACCAAAGCCACGCACCAAAGCCCCATCGAAGCACCAAGCAAGGTGTAAACAGGACTGTAAGCTAACCATTTTATTTAGTGACAGGAGCTTTGACTGGCATTCAGAGAGCTTTAACAAACTTGTCCGAAGCCATGTTCTGAAGCAAATGTAAACTGGCCCTTATATTGCAAAGCTGCAACCATCATGGCAGAAGTCTGTGGATCATATGAAGGTCTGTACAGAATTACAAACAATGCGCTAGGTAAACGGCTCTGTCATATGTATTCAATCTGTATGTGTTTAGCAATCTGGCAGAAGGTTCACTTTAGGGTGTTGGAATATTTATTGCTTTCTAGGCAGCATATGATTTACCAATGGTCTGGCGTTCAATGCGTCATGTAAGTCAGGCAGCTCGCATGTAAAATGACTTAAAGGAGAGAGTCCCGAAGAACATGTTTCAGCTTCCTTGCAGAAAACCCGCTTGGGCATTAATAAGAGAAGCATGTTGCATCAGAATCCATTATAGTAAATCTCTAAGTGCTAATAAAGATTACACAGAGGTTAATTAAAGGATTAAAAACACACCAATCTTCCAGGCTGTGTAACAGCAGAGAAAGATATGCCAGCAAACATACTGATTTAGTCAGGGTAGGTGTTCTCACACATTTCCAGCATGTTCAACCCATGACTGTACTAATGTTTAGAATCTTACTATACCCTATTATCAGTTTATCATTTCACAAACAATGCTTTAAAAATAGATTCTATAGATTTGTGATTATAGAATGTCAGATTATCTACATATTAATCTTATTTAGACTTTACAGAACATAGCTATATAAAATATACTGCAATAGGATTGCAGTGGCAGGGACAGAAAAGACTTCTATAATATGTACTGCTTAGTATTCTTGGTGCCCGTATATTTAATGAGATAAACAAATACTGGCTTATTAATCTACCAGACATTTCAGTCATCGCCGACATTAAAGTCGCAGTGCGTTATATCATAACAAATTAGGCACTTCTGAAGCCGGCACTCACACCTGAGCACAGCAAATTTCTGCTGGTTTTGAGGCGTTTTTTCTGGAGTTTTACAAGCATTTTTGCACGTTGTTCAGGAGTTTGTTTTCTGGGCTGGGCAAGAGAAGGAGAGCGGTTCTTTAGGCATGAAATGGCGCATATTGCACATTTACACACACTCTTGAGATCTATTGGACCAAAAATACCTTAATTTGCACAAAAAAAAAATCTCATGTATTTTTTTGAGCATGGAGCAGTGGTTGTCAACTTGAAAGCTATAGGAGGCCTCGTGATCAGTCCCTGATATCACCAAAGGGGCCCACATAATATTCAATGTATGTAATGTTCAAGAGGACTCTCAGAAACTGGCACCTAAGGGTCCATGTACACTGGGCTTAAAAAAACACCAGTTCTTTTGGCGGAGCATTTTTGTATAGGTGCTTAACTTTTTTTCTGTGCCAGAAAACTAATCTCAAAAACATGATGCATAAGGGGTTTTTTTCTGCCTCTAAACGCTGAGCTTAAAATATGCCTCTAAAATATCCTAATGTGCATGGACACATAGGATAACATTGAGCCACTTTTACAGGCAAAACTCCTGTAGAAGCAGCGATTTTTAAGCCCAGTGTGCATGGACCCTAAAAGAGGAAGTGAAGGTCAGCAAGTGTGGACATGCTACATTTTTGGCTGGGAATCTTCTGCAGAAGACAATATGAAACATGGGAACATGTTACATGAGGCTGGTAGTGCTCAATGCTATTACCCTAATCAATGTTCCCACTACAAATGGCTGAGGTCTGAAGGTCGCACATCAAATACCTAAAGGCCGCATGTGGCCCTCTAGCTGCAGGTTGGACAACCAGGGGTTTAGAGCGTAGGGTGACTGGGTGTACAAATGTGAAGAGAGACTATTGGCATGGAATTCGGTTATGTCACGTGGAGGAAAAAGGGCAGAAAAAGTGTTAATGGGGGCCAAAGCATGCTTTTATCCTTTTGTACCCGTATTGGAGTTGATTTACTAAAACTTCAGAGTGCAAAATCTGGGGCAGCTCTGCAGAGAAACCAATCTGCTTCCAGGTTGTTTTTTGTCAAAATGGGAAACTCCGCTTGTTTGCACCCTCCCCCCCTCAACTGCCACATTTGGCACTTTTTTGTGGGGGGGAGCAGGTACCTGGTTTTGACAGGTACCCGCTCCCACTTCAGAGGCAGATCACAGTGGCGATCTACGACAATGTTCAGTCCCCCCCCGCCTGACTCGTGCATGCGCAGTAGGAAACCGGCTTTGAAGCCGAAAGGCTTCACTGCCGGTTCCCCTTACCTATTGAAGAATTGGCTTGGGTGCCGATATCACTGGATAGGGAAGTGTCCTTATATTAAAAGTCAGCAGCTACAGTATTTGTAGCTGCTGACTTTTATTTATTTTTTAGGGAGACTAGAGTTCCTCTTTAACTGACTCAACTGTTCGAAATTGATTGGCTACCATGCACAGCTGCACCAGATCTTGCACTCTCCAGTTTTCATGGCACCATGAAGAAGGTGGGGGCAGTGTTTTTGCCAGGCCAGTGTTCCCTAGGAGTCTGACGCACGCACTTCTTCCCCTTCGTCCTTATCAAGACGCTGCCTTTCAATGCAGCAGCAAATGTTTCTTGCCAGTTTACCAGCCCTCTCATAGAGAAGTGTTAAAGAAGAAATGTCACCACACTTTTCTTTGGCTACTCCTATACCCCAGGGGACAAAGAGCATTTAGCCCTTTGACCCATTTTTCTAGGTAGTCCAGATGGTGAGCTAGAGTAGGTGACTGTGCCACCCCTTTCCCTCACCACTGTCCGACCATACTGCTCATGGGGAAACAAATACTGTATATAATTAGTTGTGCATGACAGTGCTTATCTCAGGCAGCAGGTGGGTGCGCACCCCAGACAGGCGCTGTCACAAATCCTGCAGACGGAACGACAGGAGAGAAGCGAAGAGGACGACAATGATTACTAGCAAGGTTGGGGGGGGGGGGGGTGAGAAATGACTGCAGGGGCAAAGTGATTGAATACACGTGACAGGAAAGAAGAGGAGAATGAAAGGCAGCAGTTGGTTGGGGAGATACTAAGACTGTGGGGACAATGTCACTGAATACAGATCTCAAGAGAAAAGAGAAGACCAAGACTGACCAGGGTGGTGGAGAAGAGAAATGACTGCAGGGACCAAGGGATTGAAATACAGGTGGTGGGAGAGTAGAGGACGACAACGAGATTGGCAGTGGGTGATGGAGGAGAGTGAATGACAAAAAGGACATAGCAGGGGTGGCTACTGCACTTTGCCAAGACCTTCCCCCATAGGAACGCCTACAAATTGGGCTTCATAAAGAGGTGGAGCTCAAAGACAAAAATTCAAGACCTAACAAAGATCTCTGGTGATGTCATGTTGTGAAGCCTTGTAGATTTCCATCAGCCAATCATGCGCAAGCAAAAATGCTGTTTTTTATGCATTTTCCTTGCACCTGATTGGGTATTCTTTACAAAGTGAAGCTTCACCACACTATGCTGCGGGAAAAATGAGTACAACTGCATTTCAAAGTGCGCAGGCTATTTGCCTTTAGTAAATAAACCGAATAGAGTATTGCAAGAAACAGCTCCAATAGCCAATAAATACATGATCAAGTATATGGTCATAGCAAACAGGCGGGATGGAAAATCTGTTCTGTGTCCAGTGTTTAAAATGTCCATCGCACACAAACCATCCTGGGCCTAAATACATACAGTGGGTGAACAACGGCACTGCAGAATCAAAGCAAAAATACTAGCACACATGTTGTATCATTGTCACACAAGTAAAATGTTTCCTACATCTACAATACATTTGTGGCATGCTACCATTTTTTGCTGAGCTGTCTCCATTGTTCCCGTTCACCGTACAATTCAAAAAGTTCGCATTGGCGCTAAATGGACAATTCTTTGCCAGACTTGATCAAATTCATGCATAGTCATATCTGCTAGATGCAGACAGCTGTGTTGTCCACCCATCTTTTGACCCTTGATCTTAGCAATATAAAAGGGACTTGGGTTTTAGTGAATGCAATCAGAGTGTACAGCAATTCAGCAAAATGACATGGGATGCCATTACAAAAAAATATGGGTTAAATAAAGAAGAAAATATCATATTTGGACATTTCTCTAACACATTTGCATTTATCTAGGTTTTATCACTTCAGACACTCCATGTTCAGAAAAATACCTGCTGGTCTTCCAGAAATTCAGTGTGCCCTCAATCTCCTACTCAGGCAGAGTGCTGCAGAGTGCCCCAGCCCCCAAGTATCCCACTCCACATGCATATATTGAACAGGCAAATAGACTGTGCACTTTGCAAGTGCACTTGCACTCATTTTCCCCAGAGCTCAGTGAATGTAGTGAAGCTCTGCTGACTTCCATCATCCAATCATGTGCAAGAAAAATTGATTTTTTTTTTTTAATGCTTATTTTCCTTGTATTCGATTTGGTATTCTTTACAAAGTGAAGCTTCACCGCATTCACTAGTCACTAGGCTGTGGAAAAAATGAGTGCAACTGTACTTGCAAAGAGCACAGTCTATTTGCCTTTAGCAAATCAACCCAATTGTGTATAGGGAAAGGGCTTTTGGGTGATGTAGTTCTGGGGGGGGGGGGCTACATCAACTGAGCTTGCAGTAGCTGCCACTGTGAGGACATTACATGCCTAGTCATTGATGTTACAAGGAGTAATAAAAGCCGTTTATTGCTTACAGGAACTGACAAAAAAAAATATGTTGGAAAATGCCCCAAGGGAGAAGGGTAGGGCTGGTAATGGCGGGAAAACACTTTTTCGTATAATCTGACTGGTGAACGCACAAAAAACCAACATATCCTGCAAAAATAAACCAACCATGAATATGAGCTCAAAGGCTAGCTATGTGCCCAAAACTAACTATATCATGGTAACCATTCTAATCCCATTCTATACCATCATGACTGTCTGTATCCCCCCAGAATGCTATAGACACTTTCCTCTAGTAACAGTTTATTGCTTACAATAAATAGTTCTAGTAAATGTAGTTATAGTAAATGTGCTATGCTCGTTTAATGACACCTTACTTAAAAACAACAAAGCCTTAGAGAAATGAAAATTGCAGTGAGGGATTTTCTCTTGACGCTGGAAAGGCTCCAGTAAAAACTGCATTGTACATGGGAACATGGTGTCAGGCTCAGACACAATCAGCTCATCTGACTTGTGGTTTTTGACAACATTCATCTTCCCTTGGCCTGATAGAGAGCAATTAGTGCTTGTCAGTTGAATCATGTGTTATTAAGATCATTCAAGCATTTTCTTTTAATTATAATAAGCAAAACGGAAAGTCAGAGCCTCTGCAGCTTTAAATGTTCACTTCCTTTATAGACTAAGCACTGTGATGAAGGGCAGCCTTTGTCTGCATGGAGCAAACTTCATTTTCACACCTTACAGGGGTGCCCAACCTTTTGAAAAGCGAGCGCCACTTTAGCAACTTGGCAGCTGGTCGCGGGCCACAATGAGCGGAGCGGGCAGATGACAGGTCTGTGTCCACTCTGCATATGCAGAGCAGACAGGGACACAGCCTGCTCTACTCTATGGGCCCTCCGATCCGCCCAGACAGAAGGGGACGGATTCCCTTCTGTATTTTTAAGCTGGCTGGTACTGCTGGCGAGTACTGGCTGGTACTGCTGGCTGGTACTTCTGGCTAGTACCGGGTACTGGTGGGTAATTTTTGGTACTGCTGGGTGGTGCTTGTGGCTGGTACTTCTGGGTACCTTTTGGTACTGGTGGGTGGTGCTTGTGGGTACTGCTGGCTGGTAACTTCTGGGTACTGGTGGCTGGTGGTTCTAGGTGGTACTTTTGGGTACTGTTGGGTGGTGCTGGCTGGAACATCTGGGTACTGGTGGGTACTGCTGGCTGGTACTGCTGGGTACTTTTCGGTACTGCAGGGTGGTGCTTCTGGGTACTGCTGGCTGGTACTGCTGGGTACTGGTGGCTGGTACTTCTGGGTACTTATGGCTGGTTCTTGATCCCCTATACCTGTCATCAGTGTGACAGGAGCGGCGCTGGAGGAAGCATACGGCTGCAGTAGAGAGCAGAGCCGATGCTTCCTGTTTCGCGCTGGGAACTGTCACAGGCGAAGAACATTTGTTATCACTCCGCCTGAGACAGAAGCTGGCACTATACAGAAGGCATCGGCTCTGCTTCCTCTAGCACTGGCTCAAATGGGCCAGTGGTTGGGCACCCGAACACTGGGATGCAATAACACTGAAAGTATTCACTTTAAAAAAAAGTGTTTAAAAATGCATGCAGTAAGGCATTCTGAATGCTTCATTTGACTTTTATGTCCTACTATAAGAATAAGTGTATCTTTGGGATGAAAAAAAAAATAAAAACAATTAGTCTCCTTGCAAAATGTCTGTTTCAATGCTAGCAACTGTAATTATTACTACAAGACCCATGCCCTCTCTGAAGTGTCTGTAAGCATGAAACAAAATGTGCTGAAGGTGTTAGTGCCGGTTCACACTAGACGCGGCACAACTTGCAGGTCGCCTCACCGAGGCGACCTGCACACGACTGCCGGGGCGACTTGCAAGACGACTTCTGTATAGAAGTCTATGCAAGTCGCCCCCAAAGTAGTACAGGAACCTTTCTTCTAAGTCTTGCGTCGCTCCGTTTAGAACGGTTCCATTGTACAGAACGGGAGGCGACTTGTCAGGCGGCTAGGTCGCCTGACAAGTCGCCCCCGTGTGAACCGAGCCTTAGGCTAGGTTCAAATCTGTGGGGGTTCTGTATTTGCGTGGACAGAGCAGCTCGTTCACTATGGGCTGCCGTACTTCAGAAAAGGCAGGAAAAGTCCCTTTAAAAACACGGCAACATTCACAACAGCACCATGTGGTTTCATGCACCTGAAAACGCTTCGCAGTTGCCAATACATGGGGGTGACATCACGAATTGTTGGCACACTGCGCGTCTACAAAAGAGCTGTGTGTTGGAGAACGCGTGCAATTTACAAGTACATAGCTCCCAACTGTCCCTGATTTGGAGTAATGCCCCTCTGTCCCTAACCTTTTTGTTGGTTAATTCTCCTTTAAGGGGGTGTGGCAGGGGGCGTGTCCTATGCTTAAATACGTTTGCTAGTAGGCGTCTTTCATTCCCATCTCAAAATGTTGGGAGGTATGCACATGTACCTGGATCTGCTACAGCAGGGGTGCTCAACCTTTTGAAGAGCAAAGGCCACTTAAGTGATTAGGTAACGAGCAGTGAGCCACAATTAACTATGGAGTTTTAAAGCCCCGCCCCCAAACCGCAAATTTAAACACGTCCTTACTGTCTTGAGCCCCCTATATGGGCACTTTCACACTGATGAGCTGCAGTTTAACTACACCGCAGTGCACCTGCAGCTTTCTTATGGATTAGCTGTCCTTTGCCATAGACTTCTATTATATCTTGCAGGTGTGTTGCACTTTCTGAAAGCGCATCAAAACTCCTGCATTCAGGTGTTTTGGTGCGTTTTCAGAAAGTGCACCAAACCTGCAGGATATAATAGAAGTCTATGGCTCAGTGCTGGTAACCCGAAGGTGCACTGCGCTACATCTGCAGATCAGTTTGAAAGCAGCCTAATAACCATTGCAGAACTGCTAACATTGATATTATGCCCATTGCTAAACTGCGATTGACATATACACTGACCTTTAATTTAATCCTCCACTTTCTGATTTGCAGGAATCGCCTCTTTGCAAGCATCACTGGCTGTAGTCTTGCTGTCACAGACGGAGTGCATTTGGTATCACTCCGCCTGGGACAGGAGCTGGCGCTATAGAGAAAGCATTGGCTTATGCGGCTCTGCTCCCTCTGCAGCTGCTTGCTTTGTCTAACGTCGGCTCCTTCCACAACGCCGATGCCCTGAGACGGCGGGTTGGCAACCCGCGATCTGGGCTTGTCGACCTGCAATTTCAGAGCAGGAGGTCGTGGGCCAGCGGTTGGGCACCCATGCGCTACCTTAAGGAAGGCTGCAACATTTTCCAATGTGATATGGAAGATACCATTTTCTTCATGCCTTCATATGTGTCTGCATACTGCTTAACTAGCCAGCCCATCATAGCATGGTCCAGGGTGCATACATGTCTTTGAAATGGTGTATGGAGAGGGGTCTGTGTCTGTAAATGAGAAATAGGGGAAAATTAAAACTGGGAGGACCCCGTCAGTCCCCACTGCAGTTCTCAAAGGACAGCAAGAATAAGAAAAGTTTAAAAAAAAAAAAAAAAGGAGTACACCTGCAAATTTGCTTGATTTGCATATTTTAGAATTTCACTTATTCTTTGTGGAGAGCATCTTAAAACAGGATTACGGTATTTATGGTCGAATCTTATAATATGGTAATTTCCACACTGTATTACAATTACTTCTAGCCCCCTCATATTAATGTATCTTAAACATATTTAGTGAGGATTTCCACCCTTTTCCTTCCCTGAATTCTGTGACACGTATTCACTATACCCTTTGGGTAGACATGGCTGCGTCACACATTACATAGAGTTTACCTTCTGAACTACGGAGGGGATGACAGGAGGTTTCAGGAGGTGGATTCAGTACAGGAATCACTGACTGTATCCAATAAGCTCTGCAAAAAAATCCCCTTTTAAGTGAACAGCCTTTTTGTCGTTTGCAAATCAACCCCTCTATCTTTATTGCGACTGCTTAATAAAAAAATATTCCTTAAAAGGACAGGTGCTCTTTAAAATTAATTAGGAATGAAAGTAATCATTTTAAGGATCAATTCCAGTTTCAAGTTTGTTTTTTTTTTAAAAATGCACACTTAATGTTCAGGAACTGTGCCCTTAAAAGATCAGTAATTATAAGATAACAGAGACTAGTTACGTTAAGACGCAATTAAGAAAATAATATTACCACATCTAGTTGGCTTAAGCCTTTCTGCAGGTTCCTACAGGACTTAATGAACAATTTTACACGACTTTGCTAGAAAATTCTTCATAAAAGTGACAAAGACGCTAGTAAAACAATAATCACAGCTCCTTGGAGGAAACAAGGACACGTATCAAAGTGGAACCTCTCGATCATGTTAGAACTGGAATACTATGATTCTTTCATTCAAAGCTTTATCATTCTGAGGAAAAAACTAAATCATTTGTGATGGACAATATCTCACAAAGATTGTCAGAATTGCTCCATGACAGGAGAAGTCCACCTGACAAGAGACAGTAAATACAACTCCAGTGTTATTATGTTACTCTCTAGGCCCTAAATCCTCCTTCCACGGGACATTCTGCGATTGGCTCCTCAGACATACCGTCTGGTGGATTCAAGTAACATTTTGGCAACAAAGTCACAGTAGCTGCTGATAGTGGTTTGATGAGGTAACACCATATATTCTGTCTGCGTTTCCCGTGTGACCTTGCGGTCAGAAAGGATTTTAAGGGAGAGAGGATTCTGCTACCAAAAACTGAGGAAGGCGGCAGCATCAGCTTTAGTAAATTAGTGACAATCCCCTATATCCTTGTAGTGTGTACTCCTATTCCTCCTCTTTTATTTGCTGGCTTCAAAGAACAAACTCCGTTTCTGTTACGTTGTTCGTTAGACAAGGTTCACACTGCTGCGATATGATTATGATTGGTGCAATAATGAAATGTACTTGAATGCAACTTTGGTAAAGGTTTGTATATTCTATAGGGCCAACATCATATTGCAAATCGCACCAGAGTAGCAAAGGAACATTTTTCAAAATCGTTCGGTGCTAAGTACTATTGTGAACCAGGCCTAACATATACCACTCACCCCCCTCCCCCCCCCCCCGTGTAGACCAAACGCTAAAATACTTACCCTAATCCCCAATGGTTCCAGTCAGATCCTGAGCCTAGCAAACACATTCCCATGGATGTCCTGTACTTTACTAGATGGCTGGGGGCCACCAGAAGTATGGACTATCATCATGAATAATTTGGGCTGCAGCACGGACAGAGTAAAAGTATATGGCCAAAATGTATTTCTTGCAAATGTGTGTGGTGCTAGGACTGGCCCAGATGCAGAACATGGGAGCTGTGACGAAGTTAAATATTTACTGCGCAAGGAACACTGAGGGGGCAGGGGGTAGTCCTGAAGTAGTCCTGCAAGGGGAAAAAAAATGGAGGCTACAGCAAAGAAATAGCATGGTACTGTACAGTATGTGTGTTCTAGAAACTAGTGGTGTGCCAAAATGAAAATTTCGGCGCCAAAACCGATAATTTAAGATGCATTTGGCTGAAACTGAGAGTTTTTAAAAAACATTTATATTTTTATAAATAATTGTATTATAGTCGACTTTTAAAATTATTATCCTTAATTGAAATGAATATGAATTTATTGTCGGACATTATTGGCACCTTTTGAATCAGTGTTATACATTGAAAACGCAGCAAGAATGCATAAAAAAAAAATGCACCCGTGTTGCATTTTTTATGTATTTTTAAGGTCACATGACCTATGAAAAACACATAATAAACTAGGCAAAATCGCGAGCATTTCCTGCACTTTTTTTTATTTTGGCACAACGATGAAAACCCTATTTTCGGAGGCCAAACTTTTGGTGCATCGCTACTAGAAACTCTTTCAGGATTAGGTCATTCAGAATTATACTGCATGACTTCTTGTCTCAAGAGGAAAATCAGAGTAACGCTCTGGTGCATTCACAATCTACTGCTGCCCTTTTGGCCATTTCACCAGCTGTACCTTGCTTTACTCTTCACCCAAGACGTCAAACTTTTTTTTATCACCAAGTCGGACTCTGAGTAGAAGGTGAAAGAAAAGGCTAAGGGTGGGTTTTAAGCCTCTGCAGGAAATCAGACTAACTAAAGAATTCAAACGTCTATTTTCATTTTAAATATATACTACTGTGTAAAAGTTGTAGGCAGGTGTGAAAAAATGCTGTAAATTCAGAATGCTTTCAGAAATAGAAGTGTTAATAGTTTATTTATATCAACTAACAAAATGGAAAGTAAATGAACAGAAGAGAAATCCATATTTAATCAACATTTGGTGTGACCACTCTTTGCCTTCAAAACAGCATCAATTCCTCTAGGTACACTTGCACACAGTTTTTGAAGAAACTCGGTAGGTAGGTTGTTCCATACATCTTGGAGAACTAACCACAGATCTTCTGTGGATGTAGGCTGCCTACACTCCTCCTCTCTCTTCATGTAATCCCAGACAGACTCTATGATATTGAGTTCAGAGCTATGTGGGGGCCAACCTATCACTTCCAGAACTCCTTGTTCTTTACAATGAAGATAGTTTCCTAATGACATTGGCTGTATGTTTGGAGTCCTTGACCTGCTGCAGAATAAATTTGGAGCCAATCACACGCCTCTCTGATATAGCATGATAGATATGTACCTGCCTATAGGTCTCAGCATTGAGGACACCATTGATCCTGACCAAATCTCCAACTCTATTTGCAGAAATGCAGCTCCAAAATGGTCTTCCACAACCTCACCTTAGTAGCAGAGTTTGGCTGTTCCTCACCCAGTTTTAAGCCTCCTACACAGCGGTTTCTGTTTCAGTTAATGACCGTGCTTCAACCTACATACTGTATGAAATTGATGATCATTAACACCTGCTTGGTATAATTGGTTAACCACTTCAGCCCCAGAAGATTTGGCTGCTCAATGACCGGAGCATTTTTTGCAATATGGCACTGCGTCGATTTAACTGACAATTGCGCGGTCATGCAACGCTGTACCCAAACAAAATTATAAAATAAATATCCCCAATTTTTTTTAAAAAAAGGGAATTTTTTCTCAGTTTAGGCTGATATGTATTCTTCTAAATATTTTTGGTAGAAAAAAAAAAAAACACGCCACAAGCGTATATTGATTGGTTTGCGCAAAAGTTATAGTGTCTACAAAATAGGGGATAGATTTATGGCATTTTTTAAAATTTTTTTTTTACTAGTAATGGCGGCAATCTGCGATTTTTATCATGACTGCGACATTATGGCGGACACATCGGACACTTGACACATTTTTGGGACGATTGACAATTATACAGTGATCAGTGCTATAAAAATGCACTGATTACTGTATAAATGTCACTGGCAGAGAAGGGGTTAACACTAAGGGGCGATCAAGGGGGTTAACTGTGTTCCCTGACTGTGTTCTAACTGTAGGAGGGGGGGGGCATGACTTGAGGGGATGACAGATGGTGATTTCTAGCTATTAGCGACTCATGATCTGTCTCTCCTCACAGAACAGAACAGGTATTTGTGTGTTTACACACACACACACACACATCACTGTTCTGCCTCTCATGCCCGCGATTGCTCGCGGCCACTAGCATTGGCACCCCCACAGTGCAGCGGGTGCGTGCGCGCCTGCTATCCCCCTTAAAGGAGCCGTCATAGAGCTACAACGGCTCGCGGGAACGTGCCGACCTGCCGCAGTATAATGACGGCGGCTGGTCGGCAAGTGGTTAATTATACACCTGGCTCTAATCCTACAAAATCCCCGACTTTGTGCAAGTGTAAAGCCTAGTACACATCACTATTTATTTATTTTTTTCGTTCAACCGGAAAAAAAAAAAAAAACAGACAGTCAGAGCTGCTGTACTAACAATTTAATTTAATTTAATTTAATTATATATATATATATATATATATATATATATATATATATATATATATATATATATATACACACACACACACACACACACACACACATTTTACACCCATCTAAAATTTTTGCAAATTTTGTTAAATTATCCAGCGATCTTCACTCTATCCCAGGTATTTACACATGCCGTCTATAGTATCCATTTACATATATAAACTTATTAAGTCATTAAGGAAAATACAGAGTGTAAAGAGAAGCACAAGTCTATAAGGAAAATGAAACATGTAATATTTACTGTGTACATACACAAGGAACATTTCCAGATGAAACATTTGTTTTGCGATTTATAAAATTCAGTTTGCACTGGAATTAGCTTTTAAGAGAAGACTTTTTTTTTCCTAAAAATGTCAAGTTGTCTTTGGAATCAGGTCTGATGGAACCACACACATGGACACTATTGCTCTTCTGTAACTTGTAATCTGAATCAAACAGATTAGACTACCAGAAAACTGTGTGCTATGTATAAACTGGGTCTTGCTGGTTGACAATTAATGCAATTACTTCATTAACTAAAGTTCCATGCTAACATTTTCCAAAGCCTGGTCATATAACTGCAGCCCTGAGATCTTCTTCTATGGAGAGGGGCACACAGTACTTGGCATTAAGGAGCCTAACCACAACCCCGAGGAGAGGAAGTTTCATAATGGCTCCGCTCAAACACTGTCACAAAATAGACTATACTAAGTATAAAGGCCCATACCCGCTTAAATGTGTTTGAAAATGCAGATTTGCAGAACCAAGCAGTAAATCTGTAACCAACAAGTTTTATATTCATTGTAAAAGATCCAGTGTCATTAATTCATCTAATTAGAGTTAAGGGGGGGGGGGGGGTTATTTACTAAAACTGGAGGGTGAAAAATCTGGTGCAGTTCTACCAATCAGCTTCCAGGTTTTATTGTCGAAGCTTAATTGAACAAACTGAAGTTAGAAGCCGATTGGCTACTAAGCACAGCAGCACCAGGTCTTGTAAATCCCCCCCCCTTCTAGTTAGCATCACATCCGTATAATTAAAACGGTTTTAAAGTGGAACTAAACCCTCCTATCCTTTGCAGCCACAGAAGCTGCCATCTTGGCCTCGGTTTGATCTGTAAGAGCCATGACGCTGCACATGTGATCAGTTATGACTCCACACATTTAATGGTTTGACAGTTTATTTGAATGCCTGCCAGCCACTGCTATACCACCTTCTGAAAAGTGAAACAACCGCAGATCACTTTTCAGAGGGCAGCAAGCATTACCACCAATGAGAAGGAGCCCTTAGGTAGGTTAGAGATAGAATGAGCTATGCAAATGTCCTTTATTTGATATCAGATAAATTATATAGATTGTCTGGATTTTTCTGTTATGGGGGTGGGGTAGGAAGGGTAAGACAAAGCTGCCCATGGAATGCTCACATTCACACATCATCCCATATTCCCATTCAAAATGTGAACATTTCATATTAGGCAAGTGAATACTCCTAAAGCTCATGCAAATAAAACAGAACAAGGAATAAAGCTAAAGCCTGTCAAACTCACCCATTGAGATCAATGGGACCACGTCACATCAGTGAGCCAAACACTTGGCTTGCAGTTGCGGTGCAGCCAACCAATGTAAAAGTGCCATCTGGCAATTAAACAAACAAAAAAAACAAAAACAAACAGTCAGTCTGGCTAACCATGCCCACCTAATGAGGCCTACACAAATGACAACTGACGCATTGCAGCTTGCACTCTCCTATAAGCCTAAGTTCACTGTAGACACTAGGTCATGCGTATACTCAAGAAATCATGTTCTTGGGGCTTTCAGGTGGACCATACAACATATACAGGGGTGAAAATATTAATGGTAAAGTACAGCACTTTTTCAGTGTGCACCTATTTTCAATATCATAATAAGATTGCAGTTTTCTTTTTTTACATACGCCACTAAGGGGGGTCTCTTTCTTAAAAATTGTTGAAGATTTTTGTCATAATTTTTAAAAGTAGGCCGAATCATGGGGGCACATTTTTACAGCAGTATGATTGACATTAACCAAACATTCACTGCAGGAGAATCATTCCTTTAACATGCAACAGGAAGATTCCCCAGCAGTACATTTTTAGTTAGGACCCATTCACACCAGTGCACCACCGTTATTGTGCGTTGGTGAACTGCAGTATCATTTTTTCTAACTGCTACCCCAACGTAACCTGGTTGCAGCACAATGCTTGCCCCATTTTTGGTCCTTTGTGGTGCGCTGGGAAGATCATGCAAATAAAAAGGCTGCTTTAATGCAATGCATGTCACACTTGGAATTATAAGGCACCATAGCAGACTGGGTTGGTGTAGATGAGCCCCGAATGTCACATTTACTGTTTTATAAATATGCCCCATAGGCTTGTTTTATGAGAAGTAGTAAAACACAACTAGCGTACAGCACTGCAAAGCAGGAAGCAGAGTCTGCCTATGTAATGAACAACTATGACTGCCCTCATATACGTTCTGTATAATAATCACAGGTTATACACAGAAACAAAAGGTTGATACATATTGGTCAGATTATTAAAATCAATCTGATCTTTTACAAGTATATTAAGAAACACAGACAAGACTATACAGTCTTTTTCACAAACAATTTAGGTGTCAGGCTTCTAATATATATGCTTTTAAAGGAGAAGTAGGGGCAAAGCTCTTTGGGCTATACTTCTCATGTGGGTGACATAAGTACACTTCATTCTGCACTCCTGTGACACAGGTTCAGCCAACAGCGGGCTAAAGTCCACTGTAAGCTGACGTCACGATCCAGGCTCTGGAGAGATCCCGATTTTAATGTCAGGATCCACCCAAGTGGCGAACAGCAGCTGGCTTAGCCTCTCAGCGCACTGCTGAGAGTCTGAGCCATCCGCTCTCCCCCCTTATAGCCTCGTGCTCCAGTGAGTGCTGGAGGGGCAGAGCCGAGAGCCAGTGACTGAAGGCCAAGAACTGAGGTCTTTGATCGCTCAGTTCTCAGGTCTAAGAAGCGGCAGGGATCAAGTGCAGCATTGGATCGATTCTGCATCCAGCTAGGTGAGTATGTAGGTTTC
Source organism: Aquarana catesbeiana (assembly GCF_042186555.1). NCBI lineage: Eukaryota > Metazoa > Chordata > Amphibia > Anura > Ranidae > Aquarana > Aquarana catesbeiana. The sequence goes on from NC_133325.1 coordinate 669,275,151, forward strand.
TTTAATTCCCAAAATTATTTTTTAAATGGCAAGAGAATAGGATCAAAGAAGTAGTTATTTGGATCACAGGACTTAAGAAAAAAGATGAATTCTGTACACGCGACAATCCGTGGTTGGTTTCAAAATAAAAGTGTGTTCATAGTCCTTACATCATTCTACTTCCACTTACATTCTGTAGAATACCAACTTAAAAGGTAAAGACATTACACCTAACTGACAGGTTTACCTACTGCAGTAATAAATACACTAAAGATAAAGGTCAGTCAGAAGAGATAAAGTAACTTGTCATGAAAGATTCACAGAAGGCTGCCACTAACGGCTATTTCTTCTGAAAATGATAGTTATCTGGTTATCATGTCAATCAATTTATTGGCTTCCATGCTTCCTGCATCACCTTGAACAAGTATTCAGATAAGGAATTCTAACACTCATTTACAGCATGCTCAACTTTGGGTCATTCAAAAAGTATTGACTTCAGAAACACAAAATGAAGTAGGCAGGGCTGCCACCAAGTGCTTAAAGCAGAGCCCCAGGCCCCCCCCCCCCCCAAAAAAAAATTAAAAGACAGCAGCTACAAATACTATAGCTGCTGACTTTTAATATTAGGACATTTACCTGTCCAGGAATCCCGCAATGTCGGCACGTCAGCCAATGTTTGAACTGCTTTCAACTTTTCCTTGCTATGTTCCATTTGGGAGAGTTCTTATCACCCACACAGAAAATAATTAATGTTCAGAAGCTCTTTCAGGATTATATTGCTGTCTGTGTCCCATTAGGGATATTCAAACCAATTTTCTGTCCTTGTGATGAGTGTCAGACAGAACTCTCCCTAACTGGAGATGAAGTTGGTCATGGGCCACACAAATCCTTGTCCAAAGCATTTTAGGCTGCATGCACACAGGCCTCCCATCTACAATGGATCGTTCTACCTGAAGCTGGAGGAAAATCCAGCATAAAAAAATGGTTATTTTACATGTATTTTGTGTTTTACAGACAAACATTCTGGCAGTTGGAACACTCAAACGTTTCCGAGCATATGTGCACAAATTATGGCAGAAAGTTCCTCTCTAAATGCAGGTTTTGGGCATTTAAGTGACAAATGCCTCCAAATGCAGCATTTTTTTATGCATGAAACCCTAAAGTGGTTGTAAACCTTCGAGATGAAATATGAACAAAGCATATCCCTCTATGGTGTGTGCTTGTCTCAATTAAAAGCAAGAGGTGTCCTTTTGTCTGCTGTTTTGTTCCTCTGCTATCAGCATGAATCACTTCTGACAAGTTTTCCTGACACCAAGAGAAAGAAAGGTAAAGGGTGAGGGGCCTCCAGCTGATTGACAGCCTCAGCTTTGTCCTATGTGCTGTGTAAAGGGGGTGTGTCCCTTTCCTCCAATCAGCTCTCAGAGTTCTTCTTATTGAGCTCTGCAGAGTGTAACCTCAGCACTCAGCCCCCTTTTTTCTCAACCCCAGACAAGCTTTATAAAAAATCTGGACTTTGAAGAGATGAAGACAAGACTGCAGATGAACAGGTAGAACTTACATAGGAAGATTTGTTTCAGCTCTGTGTATCACCTGAGGATAGTCACTTCAATGTGTATACGGAAGGGTTTACAACCACTTTAACCACTTCCCGCCCGGCCCATAGCAGATGACGGCTGGGCGGTGGTTCAGTTATTCTGACTGGGCGTCATATGACGTCCAGCAGGATAACATGCCGCCGCGCCATGGCTGATCACGATGTCAACAGGAATAGCCGTTGATAGGCTTTTTCTCACTTGCATCTGACAGACGCGAGTAAAGGAGAGCCGATCGGCGGCTCTCCTGACAGGGGGGGTCTGCGCTGATTGTTTATCAGCGCAGCCCCCCCTCAGATGACCACACTGGACCACCAGGGATCGCCACTAGGACCACCAGGGAAGGGGGCAACATGTGGATGGCCAGGTATGTACCCCATGGCCATCCACATGTGCCCAATGTGCCCAGTCAGTGCCCAATCTGTGCCTACAAATGGGCACTGATTGGCACCATTATATAGCAGTGATGCCCAGCAATGCCACCCTTAGGGGCATCAGTGCCACCCATCAGTGTCCATCGGTGCCACCTGTCAATGCCCATCCGTGCCCACCTATCAGTGCCCATCCATGCCACCTATCAGTGCCACTCATAAGTACCCATCAGTGCCACCCATAAGTACCCATCAATGCCACCTACAAATGCCCATCAGTGCCGCCCATGAGTGCCCATCGGTGACACCTATGAAAGCCCATCAGTGCCGCATACCAGTGCCACCTATCAGTGCCCATCAGTGTCAACTATCAGTGCCTGTCAGTGCCACCTCATCGGTGCCCATCAGTGCAGCCATATCAGTGCCTGTCATTGAAAAAGAAACCTACTTATTTACAAAAATTTTTAACAGAAACAAAGAAAAACTTGTTTTTTTCAAAATTTTCGGTCTTTTTTTATTTGTTGCGCAAAAAATAAAAACCGCAGAGGTGATCAAATACCACCAAAAGAAAGCTCTATTTGTGGGAACAAAATGATAAAAAAATTGTTTGAGTACAGTGTAGCATGACCGCGCAATTGTCATTCAAATTGCGACAGCGCTGAAAGCTGAAAATTGGCCTGGGCGGGGAGGTGTCTAAGTGGTATTAAAGTGGTTAAGGATCAAAAGCAACTTTTTGGCGTCACAGAATGTCAATATTTTTGCCCTTCTGAGATTCCAAAACGTTACTTATATCTGATTAATATATTGCTTTGGAGGGTCATTTAAATGTGCTGATGACAAACTGTATATCTCCAGATTTACAGTGACAACGCCATTCATCTCAGTCATTTTGGCACCCCTCACACGGTTGATCACGTTGATAAGGTGTGCACCCTAAGAGGATAAACGGTGACAAAAAATTTCACCCACAGCAGTAAAAAGTCGATGTAAGGCCCAACTGGATGATATTTAGTTTGCCAAAGTGTTGTGCGTTATAAACTGCTGTATTTAAAATACTGTGTTCACTTTTTTCATTTTTTTTGTTGCATCTCAGCACCGTTCATCTCCTCCAGCCTCTTTCTGCCTACATGCTCTTACTCCAGCATTGGTTACATATTATTGCTCTGGACCAATTTACTGATAGTGACAACAGTTGACCATGCCTGCAGTGTGTCAGCATTGCCATCGGTAGTCTCCCCCAAAATCATATGGCAGGTTGACAACCCAGGAGCACAACTGGGGAAGTCATTGATGGCATTACAGCACATGGGAGTGAGTGTGATAGGTACATGGCACTAAAAGACAAATGCCTATTTCACTCTACTAGCAAAGCCAGGTGGTCAAAAAGCGACCAATTAAAGTGGATCTTCACTGCATCTGAGCACCACAAACCGAAAACACAATATAATTAGTTTTACATTTTTAAAGCAAACTCTCCCATCCATTTATGTCTCCATGCTTTATTTTGTTGAAAAATCACTTTAAAAAAACAACCTCCTAGCATTTCTGGTCATGGCCACCTTGAGCGAGGGCAAATGATTCATGTAGCATTTACTTCTTGGTATCCACCTGCCCTTAGCTCAAGCATGCATGCAGGAGAGTGTGCTTAGCTGAGAAAACCCCTCCTGAAGACTCCTTCCTTCCTCTATCAGCATGAATCACTTCTGACAAGTTTTCCTGACACCAAGAGAAAAAAAAGTGATGGGGATGGGCCTCCAGCTGATTACCAGCCTCAAGTACAGCTCGTTTGGCTGTACTTCTCCTGTGGATCACAGGAGTGCAGTTCGTTCTGCACTCCTGTGACCCATTTTCAGCTGACGGTAGGGTGAAGCTCGCTGTCGGCTAACGTCACAGGCTCGGCCAAGATCACGACAATGAAGTTGGGATCCGCCCACATGCTTGGACCAGCACCAGGTTCAGCCCTCCAGTGAGCCCCTGAAAGCCAAAGCCAGGTGTTCCCGCCCACACCACAGCCCAGAGCTCCAATTAGCAAGGGGGAGGGGCAGGGCAGAGAGCTGGTCACTGACAGTCACCAGCTCTCTGCTCAGGGAGCTTTGAAAACTGACCGACTGGCTGTGTTTGATTACTGGTTTTCATTTTTAGAGCAGGCAGGAGATGACTGCATCTGCGATTCTGAAAAAAAATGTTTTCCCATACTTCACTTTTAAAAAGTAACCTGGTTGTTGACCCTCCTGAAATGTATCACATAATTTGCCTGTGCAAAAAACTAGGAAGTAACTGAAGAAATGTAAAAAAAAATTTAACACAAGTAAATACGATATACTTTCCTATCTATTTAGTAATGCTAGCAGAATAAGGATTAAAAATAATCACTGTTGATTGGAAGACTGAAGTTCCACTTTAGGTTCGGTTCACAGCAGGGGTCCGGTGTGTCCTGGTTCACCGTTTCAGGTCCGCAGTCAGTCCAAAATTTGGGCTAAAATCGGGCCAAATTTTGGGCTGAATTCGGACCTGAAGTGGACCAAAAGATGCACACCGGACCCGCTGCGGAGATATGTGAACCGGTTCCATAGAGAGCCGATCAAAATCTCCTCTCCGCATCCAATTTGCAATGGTGTGAACCCAGCCTTAAGTAGAAACAACGTGAACCAATAGGTAAGTGAATGCAATGGACCAATTGTTCCAGTGTAGCACATGTGTATGCCAAAAAGAACACAGGCAGCTCTGTTTGAATTTTCTCAGCATCTGACCAATTCGATAGTAAATAAACGTCAAGAGTGGGAAAGGGGAATGATGAGGAATAGAGTCAGGTTCCAGAAATGTAAATTTTAAAGATTCAAAACAACTTTTGAAATGACATTAAAAAACACACAATAAAAACTTTTATGAGAGGTTAATAGGTTTACATTTACTTTAGTCTTTAGCGAACGCTGAGCCCCGCTGTAATGTGACAAGCCGGGGGTTTTTAGCAGGAATCTCTCTTCTCAGAATATATAACATGAAACTCCTTTAGATGGGAAAAAATAGCATACATTTTCTAGAGGAAACTTCAGAGCTTTGATTTTCAACCTATTACTTATCCTGCCTCTCTCACACACCGTGTCCTTGAAGAAGGATAAATACAGATCTCTAAAAAAAGATCGCTTGCAAACACTTCTAAAACAAAGACTAACAAAACTGATAAAAGTTTCCACTGGAAACTGCATGACCCCTGACTGCAGAGAGAGCGAGAGAAAACATACAGAAGGTTCACAGAGAAAGAAAGTGTCTGATAAAAGTGTTTGTTTTATAGTCTTTGAATATCTTGCCCTAATTCAGCAAACCATGTGAAAGTTTATTTTATTAAGGTTGGAATCTAAAACAGAACCAAATCGCAATGCCTGGTCAGCTGACTGGAGATGCCAGATCTAAAATGGAATGTTCATGAAATCTGGGAGGACAAGATGATTGTCAACGGGAGGTTTTGGGCCAGACATAGTGACTACCATGAAGACACAGAATCACACTCTGAAGTTCAATATCTGTGCTATTACATCAGAAAAGTTCAATACTTCACCGGGGAATGTGCTTCTGGACATGATTAACAGCCCCCTATATAAAATGTTCAGCTTTTAAAACCCAAGGCCTGCTGACCTACCATCCAAACCTATCTAGATATGTCAGCAATAATCCCAAAATACTGCAGAGTACACAGTACATAGCCGGGGCAGACCCGCTGTTCAAATGCTGAGAATAGATACAAGCAAAACGAGGAATAATACAGGCTTTGTCACCAACTGTAACAGGTTATAGTTTCAACTTAATTTATACACATCTAAAAAAAAGTTTCCTTTTATAAAGTACTGGGACACCTGCCTTTACACACACATGAATTTTAATGGCATCCCAGTCTTGGTCCGTAGAGTTCAATATTGCGTTGGCTCACCCTTTGCAGCTATAACAGCTTCAACTCTTCTGGGAAGGCTGTCCACAAGGTTTAGGAGTGTGTCTATGGGAATGTTTGACCATTCTTCCAGAAGAGCATTTGTGAGGTCAGGCACCGATGTTGTATGAGAAGGCCTGGCTCACAGTCTCTGCTCGAATTCATCCCAAAAGGTGTTCTATCAGGTCAGGACTTTGCGCAGGCCAGTTAAGTTCCTCCACCCCAAATTCGCTCATATAGGTCTTTATGGATCTTGTTTGTGCATGTTGGAACAGGAAGAGGCCATCCCCAAACTGCTCCCACAAAGTTGGGACCACGAAATTGTTCAAAATGTTTTGGCATGCTGACGCCTTAAGAGTTCCCTTTACTGGAACTAAAGGGCCAAACCCAACCCCTGAGAAACAACCCGGCACCATAATGCCCCCTCCAAATGTTTTGGACCAGTGAACAAAGCAAGGTCCATAAAGACAACTTTGAGGGAACAGTTTGGGGATGGCCCCTTCCTGTTCCAACATGACTGCACACCAGTGCACAAGGCAAGGTCCATAAAGACATGGATGAGCAAGTTTGGGGTGGAGGAACTTGACTGGTCCTGACCTCAACCCGATAGAACACCTTTGGCATGAATTTGAGTGGAGCCTGAGCCAGGCTTTCTCGTCCAACATCAGTGCCTGACCTCACAAATGCACTTCTGGAAGAATGGTCAAACATTCCCATAGACACACTCCTAAACCTTGTAGACAGTCTTCCCATAAGAGTTGAAGCTGTTATAGCTGCAAAGGGTGGGCCAACTCAATATTGAACCCTACGGACTAAGACTGGGATGCCATTAAAGTTCATGTGCGTGTAAAAGGTAGGTGTCCCAATACTCCAATACTTTTGGTAAATATATTTATTCCACACACACACACACACACACACACACACACACACACACACACAAACACACACACACATATATACATACATACACACACACACACAATCATGCTTTTAATGAAATGGATGCAAATAACAGGAAATTTGCATTTCCTTTGCAGTCTAAGCTTCTTACAGCGATTCATCTTTTGGCACAATGCCCAAAACAAGGAGACCACATTCTTTTTACTATTTACAAGTAACAACTATTCCCCTTTATGTTAACTTAATATTCACAATTACCAACAATTCCACTAAGTGCATCAACATGACGTACACAGATCCCCATGATATTTCTCATTACCCTTCAATTCTGGTGGAAGATCTTCCAATGTATGACTGCATTTAGTCATCACAACTCCTAGTTCTGCAAATTGGTGGGAAAACAGGTGGGAAAAAAAAGCCTAATGCTGCGTACACACGAGCGGACTTTTTGACCGGACTGGTCCGACGGACTAGCCGACGGACTTTCGGCGGACTTTCCCAACGAACGGACTTGCCTACACACGATCACACCAAAGTCCGACGGATTCGTACGTGATGACGTATGACCGGACTAAAATAAGGAAGTTGATAGCCAGTAGCCAATAGCTGCCCTAGCATCGGTTTTAGTCTGTCAGACTAGCATACGAGCGGATTTTTCGACCGGACTCGAGTCCGTCGGAAAGATTTGAAACATGTTTTATTTATTAACACACGATCGAATTGTCCGACGGAGTCCGGTCCGCCGGACCAAGTATGCCGGAAAGTCTGCTCGTGTGTATGCGGCATTAGGCTCCGTTCACACTAGTGCAACTCAAAAAGGAGTGAGGTTTTTTTTGCTCTCTGGCACTCACGTTGCATCAAAGTCGCATCAAAGTAGTGAAGGAACCCTTTCAAAGTCACTGCGACTTTAAGTTGCATACATTTGAACAGGTTCCATTGCAATCAATGGACTGCGACTTGTCATGAGACTTTATGCATCCAAGGTCACATGACAAATCGCACAAAAGCGAATGGAGCCTGAAAAAAAGGTACGTGCCAACTGTAATTTAAAAAAGCATTGGCTACCTAGCCCCCTCTTATAGAGGGTACTTAGAATCAACTCTGAAATTACCAGCATAGGATACAATTTGGTTTGAATTGCCATGCAATAGTTTAGGTTCTATATACAGAACTGGCTGTAACAGATCAGGATACAGAATATTTAGAGTGTATCACTAGGCAAAACATTTTTTTTTTTAGGATAGCGTGAGAATCTTCTGTCAAGTTTTTATTGTCGTGCGTGTCTGAATTGAGGTGTCTCACCCCTCTCTTTGTACTAGTGACCGTTGTCAGAGAAGGAAAGGGAGCAGAAATCCAAAATGTTAGACTTGTTCCCAGAATGTAAGCTAAGGGAAAATCATCCATTGGGGGATCTATTACAGGGATAACTGTCTCAGAGGGGAATCCCCCTCATTTAGGAGATTGCCTTTACCTTCCTGTCCCTGAGATACAACAGGAAGTTAGAAGAAATTTCCCAAATAATATACCAACAGGAAAAAAAAATCAACTGGCAGAGGTTTCAACCCTTCTCTGCTCCATTCTAAGCGTAATATTGGCCATACGTACACTTTAAAGTCAGGTCTGAGTTGTGTCATAATGAGTTGGGTCACAATGGCAGGCAATAGCTTGGGTACTATGGCTCCAAGTCTGGAATATGCCTCATCTTACACTGCCTATATGAAGTGTGGAATGCAGATTATAAAGGACAAACTGGTAAATGAAAAAAAGGAATGGAAGCAGATTGTTTCAGTCTTTTTTCTTCTTGTCAATAGAAAATCCAAGCACAGTATGGCACACGGTGAACAGGTTTTGCAGTGTTGCCAAGCAAATGTATTTTCTCTGGAGATCCCATGTCAGGTCTCTACAGGAATGTCACAGTGTGGTCCCTAAGTAAAACCACTCTGCTCGCAGGCACAACTGAAGAAATCAATACCCCACAACTCTGCACTAAGCAGGCTGTTTATGATGTAGCATTTACAGTCAATAGTCTAAATGGCCATAAACAGCTTAGCCCTATCCTTCTGCTAGCAGCGATCACACTTGCAAATATAATTATCTCTCTAACGTGAAGTGCCGACTATAAGCCATCCAACTTCATTCTGCATCACCTAGCAAGATATTTTACCACAGATAAAATATAAACCTTTCGACAAAACGCATATAAAAGACCGGCAGGGTAGAGGTATGTTCATATAATGCTGCATAATAAACATTTAGTGACAAGACAGAAATGACTGAAGTTACTAGGCCTAGCAAAAAAAAAAAATACACTTGTTTTGTTCAGTTGGTGTGACCAGTCATGCACAGATTATGCACGTAATGACAAATAATTTCCCTTTTGGATTAATAAAGTATTGTGTAATGTCCAATTTTTTTACATTAAAATAAAAGTTATACTTATCTGCTCTGTGCAAGCATATTGCACAGAGCAGTGGCTTACCTCCTCCTTTTCAGTCCCCAGCTAGTGTTGTCCGAGTGCCCCAATAACAACCATGTGTTATGGGGTCACCCACGCGGGCACACTCCTGAGCCAGTCTGTGTGTCCATGGACACAAACAGTGCAGCTCGGCCACACCTTCTGCTCCCTTCTCACAGGATTTGACTGACAGCAGCAGAAGCCTATGACAGGTGTTGGAAAGTTTTTTACCTTAATGCAAAAGCTGCATTAGGGTAAAAAAAAAAAAAAAAAAAAAAAAAAACACACCTTTAGGAGATTAGAACTACTTAAAGGAGGGACTTAAAAGGGGTTCCATTCACACTAGTGCGACTCTGGAGTGCAACTTTCATGCAACTTTTTACTCTCTGGCACAAAAGTCACATCAAAGTAGTGCAGGAACCTTTTCAAAGTTGCTGCAACTTTTAAAGGGGTTGTAAACCCCCGTGTTTCTGCACCTTAATGAATCCTATGCATTAAGGTGAAAAAACTTCTGTCACTGACCAGCCCCCCAGCCCCTCCATTTTACTCACCTGAGCCCCGTAATTCCCACACCCGAGACGCGCTCACCCTCGCTGCCCCTTGTCTCGGCTCTTGAATGGATAGATTGATAGCAGCACAGCCATTGGTTCCCACTGCTGTCAATCAAATCCAATAACAAGGGTGCCTAGGGGGCAGGGCCGAGTCCAGCATTCTGTGTCTATGGATGCAAATGCTGGACTCGGGCACCTCCAAGTAGAGCCTTTCTCATAGATTCTCCTAGGTGGTTTCCCGATGCAGAGAGTAGCCGCGGGCGCCGTTGCGGGACCCCAGAAGACGAGGATCGGGGCCACTCTGTGCAAAACGAACTGCACAGTGGAGGCAAGTATAATGTTCATAGGAATGCATGGATCTTTTGATCAGGTCCACCTAAAAAACTGACACCGACCGTATAAAAGGATCAGTGCATGGTCCACACTGTGAAGTAGACCAGACTTGATTTTAGGCCCCCTGCTCCAAGCTACTATTTCAATTTATAGATCCCATATACAGCATTGAAAGGCATACCAGTCTGCCACGGCAAGCTCTCCCTGAGTGATATCTGCACTCCCACTTCATTGACATTACGCTGCTTGGGGCAGACTCACTGGACTTGCTGCGTAGACACAGGCAACCAACAGGTAACTTTGTTCCACACAGAACCACAGTGAAGTAAAGCATATAAAGACAGCAGCCAAGGCTGCCCAGGCGGAGCCAGCACCGGATGACAGATATTTCAGCAACCCAGTTAGATTATTTGTACTGGGGCAGCAGCTTGAAGTGGAGGATCTAAGGTCAATAATTTAAAACTGATTCCTGATATTTAATTTAAATTGAAAATTTCCTGTAACTTTGAAGAACATGCAGGTCACTTCACCCACAAGAAGCCAACTGCACTAGATGAAAACGTTTCACCTGAATTGTACCTGATCTGCTCAATTCCATCACATTTGTTCTATAGGCAACCAAGTTACATTTCTGGATTATCTCTACAGATGGAAAAAAAGGAAATTGGGCAGATGGCAAAAAATAATCAATTTACCTGAAAACTCTTTGTATGTTTTCTGTCAGTGGTGCATGTATATATTGTGAACAGTGTTCATGTCATCCAACAGATGGCTATCATAATGTTGGAGCTCACTGTCTGAGCTGACAGAGATCCCGATCCTTGTAGTAGAAGTAACTAATGCCGCGTACACACGATTGGACTTCTCGTCGGAAAAAGATATGGCGGCTTTTCCGACGGGATTCCGCTCAAGTTTGCCTTGCATACACACGGTCACATTTTCCGACGAAAAACTCTCATCAGTCTTTTGTGGACCGAAATTCCGATCGTGTGTACGCGGCATAAGGTTATACAAGGTTTCATTGACCATTATTGAATATTAGTACTAAAGTGAAAGTCCATCTAGGCTTAGGACCATTCATTCATATCAGGCCACATAAGATTCTTACAGCTGTGCCCCTGTTTTCACACACACATACATACATTATATATATATATATATATATATATATATATATATATATATATATATATATATATATATATATATATATATATATATACACATACACACACACACACACACACACACACACACACACATAGACACAGTTCACATCATTTGGAATGCGTTGCGAAAGAATTTCAAGAGAAAAAAAATAAAATTTGGAAGCACCCAAACAGTTTATTTAAAATGTAACATTTTTATCAAATATTTTGTCATTATAATTTTTGTTTGTCTTGCAAAACGCTCTCAAACCAAGGTTTTACTGTATCTCATAAAAAAAAAAAAAAAAAATCACAATGGCATCATCCTTTTAAAACATACCCTTCACTATCATATATCCACATCTACCACCAGCTTATATACGCTATACAGGTGGTGGTAGATGGGGGATACAGGATACCGAGGGTGTGTTTTAAGCTGATAAGTGTGTGGCTCAATAGCACAGCAAGTCTCTATGTTAATTAATGGCCCAGTATACACCAGTATCTAGTGAAAAAGCCATAGTAGTGTTTGGCTAGAACACAATAAATGGCATCATGCAGCGTGTTCTCTCTCTCTCTCCAGTCATCAACTGCTCCCAGGCACTTGTAATAGCCAACAGTCTCACTCATTTGACAGGTTTAAAGATTTTCTCTCTCCCTGAATTTAAGGGGTGTCTGAAAAGATCTCTATGTTCCTTTCTGTCCTGAACACTAGAGAAATGTATGCGGACTGCCTGTAAAAAGTGTCCTACAAGCATTAGTTGGAATGTTACTTCTAAAACTGGGGACGAAAAAAAAAAAAACATATCTATGTCTTATGCCCTGTAAACACGGTCGGATTTTCCGACGGAAAAAGTGCGATCGCATTGTGTTGTCGGAAATTCCGATTGTGTGTGGGCTCCATAGGACTTTTTCCATCAGAATTTCCAATCGTGTGTACAGGGCATTAGAGCTGCACGATTCTGCCCAAAATGAGAATCACGATTTTTTTGCTTACAATAAAAAGATCACGATTCTCTCATGATTCTCGCGACGTAAAATCTTTCACATTATACAAAAAAATTGGGCTAACTTTACTGGTTAGTTTTTTTTTCATTCATTAAAGTAATTTTTTCCAAAAAAATTGCATTTGAAAAACCGCTGCAAAATACAGTGTGCCATAAAATATTGTAACAACCACCATTTTATTCTCTATGGTCTCTACTAAAAAATATATATATATTGTTTGGGGGTTCTAAGTAATTTTCTAGCAAAAAAAAAAAAAAAAATGATTTTAACTTGAAACCAACAAATGTCATAAAATAGGTTTAGTGTTTAAGTGGTTAAACTTTCCTAACTTACACACGAAGTCTATTGCATTGACAAATTGTTACAATGTTTATAGTTAAGTTTCACTGATAAAGAATGTTGTGATTCATGGCACACTGCCTGGATTTTTTCTTCCTTTCTTTTGAGGGCTGTGGCTTCAGAAGAGCAGAGAGAATTCTTTGCAAAGCAAGAATCGTGAAACACTTTTTTCAAGATCGCAACAGGAAAAAAAAAAAAAAATTCGTGATAACGATTCTTGACGATTAATCGTGCAGCTCTACGATGTCTATATTGACTAAGGCTCTGTTTCCACTAGTGCGACTTTTCATGCGACTTGGGACTGAAAAGTCGCATGACAAATTGTTTCCCATGATTTCCAATGAGTACCGTTCATATCTGTGCGACTTCAAGTCGCAGCGACTTCAGAGTAGTCCCTGCACTACTTTGGTCCCACTTTGATGCGACTTGAGGTCCATAGATACAGGCATTGCTTCAAATCGCGGTAAAAAGTCGCGGTAAAATCGCGGTAAAAAATCGCAGCAAAATCGCGCGACTTTGGGGACGCACTACTGGAAACATAGCCTAAAGGCAACATTCCAATTAACAGGAAAAACAAGCTTTTTGGCTAAAGCATTTTTGGTCTTACTTTTCTCCTGTTTTACAGGAGTTCATTTACTTTTGCTCTCCAGTAACCCAGAATCAATCAAACATCTGACTAAAAGCCAGCTGTCAGCTGACATCAAAGAGCTGCTCCAGGCTCTGGAAGAATCCTGACAATATAGGGATCCACCAAGATGTCTGACCAGAAACTGGCTCAGCATCTCAGCATGCCCCTCCCTTGCCTGGCACTCCAGTGAGCACTGGAGGGGCAGAGCAGAGAGCGGTGACCGACAGTCACCACTCTCCGCTAATTGGACTGCGAACTGAGTCCTCAGTGGTCAAGTGGTCACTCACAGCAATTCCGCAGCCAATAGGGTGTTTTTTTTTTTTTGTTTTTTTTTACATACCACCTTTAGAGTCAAAGATAGGATGCAAGCAGTTCAAGTACAAGAGTTTGACTTGATATTAGCCTCTTGCAGTCCATATACAGCAGAGCCTAGAGAGGGGAACAAGGAGCCAATCATGTGTGCCGCTGTTCAAGAAGCATGCAGACGGCAGGAAAGAGCAGGGTGACAGGGAACTGAGTTCAGTGTGTCTTTCCCTTTCACTTGCAGGTCACAGAATAGAGGTGGAATGGAGACCTGTAAGGCCCATTAAGGTGTATTACCATGTGTTGCATTTAGGCAGTTTATAAAATTTAAATGGCCTGCCTAATGCACCAAAAATGCACTTCATGCTACCAAAACTGCCATTCTAATGTCTCTTGTTTATGTGTTCCATATGTGTATTTAGCAGTTTGCTTGGAGTTCAGCTTTAAAAAAAAAATCTGATACTTTAAAAACCTGGAAATAAAAAAGACACCTGGCAAACATGTACATATGTACAGTGAGATTCTTTACACATGATACCGTAACAAACTACATATAACATAACAGAAAACTGGTTAGACTTGCACAGCTCAAATGCAACCAAATCAAAAGGAAAAAGTATCCCGGAGGTAATAAATTGTAAATCATGGCTTCACCCAAATGTCTGTTTATAGATCAGAAAACACATGGAGGGGAAAGCAGTCCTATTATATCAATACAATGACCTCCGCTAATGTGAAATCCAATCCTACAGCAAAGGGCAGCATGTTTCAGCAATTCCATCTACACCTTGGTGTAGGTTTTCAAGCCTAATACAATAGAAATCTGTCAAACCTATTCAATTTATTATGATCGTTTTCAGCAGGATGCAGACAAAGGATTTCGATCACATGCTGAATTTTTATTTGTGAAGGGAAAAAAAAAAAAATCACAGCTTTCTAAACTTTGAACGAAGTACCGGCAAGACTAATATTATTAGCTAGTTGTCTGGGACAATTTGTTACTCTAGTAATGACTGTTTCTCAGGGTAGATTTTCTGATGACAACAGTGGACTGTCCCACACATTGTGCATTTAGGCTACGTTCACACTAGTGCGATTTGTTGTGTGACTTTGGATACAAAGTCGTACAAGTCACAGCCCATTGATTTCAATGGCACCCATTCCTTTTTTTTTTAAAATAACATACATATCATACTTACCTCCACTGTGCAGTTCATTTTGCACAGTGTGGCCCCGATCATTGTCTTCCGGCGCTCACGGCTCCTCCTTCCATTGGTGAACCCCCTAGGAAAAGCGCTCTCCTGGGGGGATTACCTTGTGGGCGCGCTCCTGAGTCCAGCATTTGTGTCCATAGACGCAGAATGCCGGACTCGGTCCCGCCCCGCGTCATTGGATTTGATTGACAGCAGTGGGAGCCAATGGCTGCGCTGCTATCTATCTATCCAATCAAGAGCCAAGTACACCGGGCAGAGAAGGTGAGCGCGTCTCCGCCAAGGGAATGAACGGACTCAGGTGAGTAAAACTGGGGAGGCTGGGGGGGCTGGTCAGGTTCAGAAGTTTTTCCACCTTAATGCATAGGATTCATCAAGGTGAAAGCTTTAAAGAGCAGGGCCCTCTGATTCCTCCTGTATTGAATTGTATTGTACTTGTACTGTCTGCCCTCATGTTGTAAAGCGCTGCGTAAACTGTTGGCGCTATATAAATCCTGTATAATAATAAAGGTGAAAAAACACAAGGGTTTACAACACCTTTAAAAATTGCAGAAACTTTGAAAAAGTTCCTACTTTGATGTGACTTTTGTGCCAGAGAGTGTAAAGTGGCATGAAAGTTGCACTCCAGAGTCGCACTAGTGTGAACAGAACCTTAAACAGCCACTTGCTGTCTCTATTGGATAAGCGTGTGACAACACAGGGGAAATAGCAAGGATCCAGGGAACATTGTCACCCCATATTAGAAAAGTGTCTAAAGACCAGGTCAGATCACTAAGTAGAATTTAAATGAAATCTTATATGAGATTTTAGTGACTGGGTGTAGATATACTTTATTTTACATTTGCCCGGTGTACAATTAGGCATTCTTTTAGCAGATATCTCACAGAAGAATGACAAGTGATGATATCTGCTCTTGCGTTCCTGCAATGCAAAAAGTACTGCGAAAGGGAATGGCTGATCACAGATATTTCTCAATATGTTGTGACAACCTAAGTGAGACCTCTGTATAACTACAAATACACAATTTGCATTGGCATACACCTGGAATTTGTTAGCTGTGGCCAGAACTGTAAGGTCTGGTTTACACTTGCAGTCGGGATGCAGAAAAAAAAGTAGCTGAACTGCGTTTTTACTGCCTTCCAAACCCTCCCGCTTAAGCTGCAAAGGTAGTGGGGACAGAGATGTACATATTCCACAGCCCCAATGCTTTTCACCACAAAAATGTCCTGCTCAGCAAACAATAATTCCTGCCGAATGCGACCCACTCAACTGAAATCAATGTGGGCAGATGCAGCATGGTGGATCCTTAACAGCTTCAGCCCCGGAAGATTTTACCCCCTTCCTGACCAGAGCACTTTTTGCGATTCGGCACTGCATCGTTTTAACTGACAATTGCGAAATCGTGCGATGCTGCACCTAAAACAAAATTGACGTCCTTTTTTTCCACAAATAGAGCTTTCTTTTGGTGGTATTTGAGCACCTCTGTGGTTTTAATTTTTTGCGCTATAAACAAAAAAAGAGCAACAATTTTTGAAAAAAAAAAAAAACGCAATATTTTTTACTTTTTGCTATAATAAATATCCCCCAAAAATATATAAAAAAACAATTTTTTTCCTCACTTTAGGCTGATATGTATTCTTCTACATATTTTTATTGAAAAAAAAAAAAATCACACATATAGCGTCTACAAAATAGGGGATAGTTTTATGGCATTTTTATTATTTTTCTTTACTAGTAATGGCAGCAATCTGCGATTTTTAATCGGGAGGCATCAGACACATTTTTTTTGGCATTTATACAGCGATCAGTGCTATAAAAATGCACTGATTACTGTAAAAATGTAACTGGCAAAGAAAGGGTTAACACTAGGGGGCGATCAAGGGGTTAATTGTGTTCCCTAGTGTGTGTTCTAACTGAAGGGGGGAGGGGACTGTGTAGGGGAGATGACAGATCGCTGTTCATACTCTGTTTACACACACAGATCCCGGTTCTCGGTGTGTCAGCAGTGATCGCAGGAGCCCGGTGGTGATCGTGACCGCCGCTCACTCGCATCGACTCCAGGGGCACACGCGCCCCTAGTGGCCACAGGGCGAAGCAACGTAACATAACGTTGTTTCCCCTAGCCGTGCCATTCTGCCGTAATAAAACTGCAGCAGTTGGTCGGTAAGTGGTTAAAAGCTAAAATAGGTGGTAAGGAGGCAACATAAAACCTCCTCACCACCTGTAAAACACCCTCTTAGGCCTCATTCACACAGAACGTTTAAAAAAAATGACATTGCTGCTGCCAGCAAAAAGCAGCGTTAAAAACATGCTGTTAGCTGCGTTTTTGAATAGTGTTTATAGGCGTTTTTCTGCATTTTTTTGGCATTTGTTCAGTAAAAACACACCCTATAAATGTAAAAACGCCAGGCGCTGCTAAACGCGTTTAACAGCATTTTTTGGCATATTTCGTTCTTACAGCTCAATGACGCACATGCTGTCATTTTTTTCTACTGTCCCTAAGCATTTATGCCTCCAAACGCTTCTGAAAGCTTATGTGTGCATGGACACAGGCTAATATGGAGGGGTGTTCTGAGGCAGTTAAAAAAAAAAAAAAAAAAAATGTCAGACACCCCTAACAGCAGCTGTAAAAACGTCCTGTGTGCGTGAGCCCTGAAGAGCACAATGTATTCTAGAACTTCTTCCTCCTCCTTCAATGTTAGCTCTAAGATTTTGATGATCAATCTCTGCTTACAGTTAGTTCCCATTAGGGGTAGGCGGAAATCGATCATCAAGAACACGGATACTACTACCTTGTATTCGTACACTTTTGTTTTCTATTAAGTGTTCAACAATGGACTAAACAATGTTACCATGAGTTCTAAAAATATCCTGTCAACAATAATTGGAATTTGTCAACTTAATAAAAAGGTAAAAGGTCAAAAAATAAAAAAATAAAAAACACACCCAGTTTGACAAACTTCAATATGAAAATCGAAGGAGCCAGGCGGAAAAGTCTCGGTTGAACAGTGACCGCATTCTGCATTTATCAGATGTAGTCAGCCGGAGCGAAGCCAGCAGGGGAAACTCCTCCATCCATGCTGTTTAGGATGAAGGAATCAATTTATTTCTTCATTTGAGTCCCTGCAGAGTTGAAAGAGAAAATTCTTAATGTGTATGGCTTAGGGCAGCAGCAGCTGGTAACACTAAGACCCCGATACCGCTAGTTCAATTTCCCCTGCAGCTGCCAATGTGCTAAAATGCACAGCGATGAAAGTCATATTCTCTTTAGTGCCTGTTCTCTTTAATGGAACATGATGCAGTGCAAGTTTTGAAAAGGTGCAGGTGCTTCTTTTGGTGCAGCATACTGCACTTTTAGCCCCATAGACTTCAAAACGCATATATATGTGTTTAACAACCAACCAGTCTTTTCTTCCTACAAAAATCTGCACAGAAAGACGCATGATTATGCAGCAGGAATAGTGTGAACCTGAACCACCTGACCGCTATTGGGCACCTTGTCTGTTCTGTGTGAACTCCTTTACTCATAGATGTATGCAACGGAGGGTTCTGTCTTTTTATTATAATGGTTATATAATGGTCTTATTATAAGGGTTGGGATTTACATCAGGTCCTATTTTCTGGCTGACCAGAGTTAGGAATATTGTTTTGCACTTTCATACAAGAGAACCTGCATTTTAAGATTATGCACCACCTTAAGGGAACGGGTGCCATAGCAAGAAAAGGACTTTTGGAGAAGTCGCCCATAACTGCTAAAGATCGCCCTTGGAAATGGTAAAAAAAGAAAAACACCACAGTTTTGATCTTTAAAAAGCACTTAGGACCTATATTATGTTTAGTGGCTGGGCAGATCACCTTTGCAGGAGAGCCAAATAGTTGTAGAACAATGTCCATACGAAGTTCCAAAAAGTCCTAAAAAAAGTTTTATTGTCACATCTGCACAGCCATTTACCAGAGAATACAGTTTCTGAGCACTTTTTAACCACCTCCCACCCGCCAAACATACCAATGATGGCAGGGGCGACGCTCTCGTTCTGGGACAACGTCATATGACATTGGCTCAGTCTCTCCACGCAGCACAGCGAATGGTTTTGTGCTGCGTCCCTAAGACATGGCGAAACTGCGATCTTGGTAAAGAGCCGATGACAAGGCTCTTTACCCATGTAAACATCTGTGTCCAATCACAGCTGATTACATGTAAACAAGGAAAGGCCAGTTAACAGCTTTCCTCTCCTCACACTGACAGCATGTAAGAAGAGGAGAGCCAATCAGCTGCATTTCCTCACAGGGGAGACCTGTACAGATCATCAGTGCCCTGATTATCAGTGCAGCCCCAACAGTGCCCATCAGTGATGCCAGTCAGTGCTGCCTTTCAGTGCCACCCATCAATGCCACCTATCAGTGCCCATCAGTGCTGCATTAGTGGCGCTTAAATACTACCAAAAGTAAGTTCCATTTGTGGGGGGAAAAATGATAAAAATGTCATTTGGGTATAGCATTGAGTGACCGCGCAATTGTTATTTAAAGTGTGACAGCAAAGAAAGCGGATAATTGGCCTGGGCAGGAAGTGGGTAAAAGTGCCCAGAAGGCAAGGTGAAAACTGTGATGTATTTTTTTAAGATTATGAACCATCTAAATAAAGCTCAGCACACGTTAAATAATAAAGGAGATTGTGCAATCATATTTACAAACTTTGTAGTGCAATAAAAATTGATTGGATAGTTAGGTAGGTCCTCGTAATCCATAGTTTTGGTAGATCTAAAGTTGATTTGTCAAAGATTGTATGGTCAGATTTTGACGTATATGGCGACTCATGGAGAGGGGATAGTAATTTACCTAATAAATTATGTGAAGGAAGCAAATACTTTATTTTGATGGTTTTACGAAAAAAATAAAAGTAATAATTACACACATACCATAGAACCTTTTTTTTTTTTTAGAATCCCTTTTGGACTCATTCACACAAGGTTTGTCCCTGTGTGTCAGATTCCGGCATTTTTGGGCTTTGAAATAGGCTGTGGCTAGCCCTAAGCCTAGCTTTAAATCTGTGCAGGTCAGGAACTGCACTGCTCTTTAGCAGATGTGCTGGGGTGCCATTACTTATTATTGGCACTCCCACTCATCTGAAAAGGTGGTGCATTTTTGGGTGTGCAAAACGGCACAATGTCAAAGCACCATGCAATTCCATGTGGCCACCTATTAAAAAAAAGAAAAATGGTCAGGGACTTTTTTTCCTTGCAGGTACAGCAGGCCATTCAAATAAATGAGCTACTGTACCTGTGCAATACGGCACGCAGGACCCGCAATAGTGTGAACCTAGGCTAAATGGTGTATTGCCCGGTACAGCATCCAGCAATGTATTTCAGCCCAGATTTTGATAGGCTGCTAGCAATAGGGATGGATGATATATCTCTGCCTCCTAAAAACACTGGCATTTAACATGTGGGCACAACCACCTGTGTGCATGTAGCCTCACGCTAAAAAGGGACTTTTTTTTGTCTCAAACTTGAAGTTTGTCTTCCCGCCCACCACCTCACAGCCCTTTAGGAGTTCTAAAAGCCGGGAGGCGGACATTCGGGTCATGTCACAGCTTTGTTTGGCTGTCACATGATCGGGAGCTTACCGAGCCCAACACAGTAAGTTGTCTACACAGGGTCGCATACATGTGGCCGCTCTGCCTTAAGGCCCACCCACTGAGAGGTCACATATATGTGTACTGTCGGCGCCATGGGGTTAAATGTTAACAATGACAATCTATTATATGTTCACTTTTGTTCTGTTGAAAGTATTTTAGCTGTTTGATAAGTGCAAAGAATTATAGTAAATTAAAAAAAAAAAAAAGTCTACACACCCAGGTAAAGGGGGGTGGAAATAAAAAAATATATGTTGTTGCATATATTTGCACACTCTAGTATTCAATCAATCTAGAATTCAACAGTATTCAGTCTTTTGGGGTAGGCGTCTATCAGCATGGCACATCTTGCCTTAGAAATCTTTGTCTACTCTTCTTTGCAAAAATGCTCCAAATCCATCAGATTGTGAGGGAACCTCCTGTCCAGAGTCCTTTTCAGGTCACTTCACAGATTTCCAATTGGATTCAGGTCTGGGCCATTCCCAAACATTGACCTTCTTCTGGTGAAGCCATTCTTTTATTAAATTTGGAGGTACACTTTGGCCTCATGCACACTGGTTTCTTGTAAACGCAGTTTATCCTGACAGAAGAAAATCAGCGTTATAAACTCACCTAAGCTACATTTTTTCAAAACCCTCTAGGGGAGTTTAATAGTTTGGAGATTATTTAATTGGTCAGAATTGTAATTTACTCCAACCATTGAAATAAACAAAATGCTGAAGTGATAAATGTGCCTAGAGGTTATGTGAGTTTGAGCGTTTCTCAACATTTTGTGGTTTTTGTGGTCAGAAATGCTCTTGAATGCGATTTTAGCGCGTTTAGACAACATCCCGTGGACTTTTCTGCTGATAAACTGCTAAAAACGTTCATGTGTGCATGGACCCATAGGATAACATAGAGGGGAGTTTAAGGGCAGTTAAAAAAAACACGCCCAAACTCACAAGAACGAGAGTTTAACAGTAGCAGTGTGCACGAGGCCTAAAAGTGTTGTTGTCGTGCTGAACTTCCTCTCCATCTTTTTAGCAGTTGCCTAAAAGGTTTTGTGCACAATTAACGGATATTTGGAACTGTTCATAGATTTCCCCACCTTGACTAAAACCCCGGATCCAGCTGAAGAAAAACAGCCCAAAAGGCATAATGCTGCCACCACCATGCTCCACTGTAGGTATAGTGCGTTTTTGGTGACACAGTGTTGGCCTTGCGACAAACACACTTTTTGGAATTTAAATCTTTGTCTTAACAAACCAGAACACATTTTTCCCACGTGCTTTAGGCAAACTCGATGTAGGTTTTTGCAAAATGTACTGGGCTTGTAGGTTTTTAAGAAAAGGCTTCTGGTCTTGCCGCCCTACCACACAGCCCAGACAGATGAAGAATATGAGAGATCGCTGTCACATGTAGTACACAACCAGTAACTGGCAGAAAATCCTGCAGCCCTTTTAGAGCTAGTTTACACTTGCTTCAAAACATGGCTTCGGACACGCTTTGTTAAAGCTCTCTGAACGCCAGTCAAAGCTCCTGTCACTAAATAAAATGATTAGCTTACAGTCCTGTTTACACCTGCTTTGGCTTGGTGCTTCGGTGGAGCTTAGCCATAGACTTCTATTGAGGCTTTGAAGCACCACTGAAGCTACATGGGGTATAATTTTTGAAGCGAAGCCAAAGCAAAGCAAAACTAGGTGTAAACAGGACTGTAAGCTAACCATTTTATTTAGTGACAGGAGCTTTGACTGGCGTTCAGAGAGCTTTTACAAAGCCTGTCTGAAGCCTTGTTGAAGTCAAAGCAAGTGTAAATGAGCCCTAAATGTTGCTGTAGGCCTCTTGGGAACCTTTGTATTTAAAAAAAAAAAAAAATCAATCACTTTTGGAGGAACATCAAGTTCTTGCCTTGGAATTTTTTTTTTTGTGCCCTTCTCCTGAAGGATACCTTCTAACAGAGATCCCCTTGGTGCTTTGTAAGCTCTCTGCGGACCATGGCTTTTGGTGTAAAAGGAAACTGAATAAACGTCACAAAAGATCCTACTGGGGGCTTAGGCTGGCCATACACTATTCAATTTTCCTGTTCAACTTTCCTTTAGATTTACCAAAACCATATAATAGGAGGTCAAACCTAAACACTTTCAATTTGGATGCAATCAGGTAGGCCCTTGTACTACATAGTTGAAGGTAAATCTAAAGAAAATTGAACAGGAAAATTGTATGGTGTATGGCCAGCTTAAGTCAGTCATTTTCATTGATTGCAGGTGTGTACTGATCACAACTTAACATCAGTTTGAATGTGATTGGTTAAGTCTGAACACAGCCACATCCCCAGTTATAAGAGGATGTGTGTATTTATGCAGCCACATTATTTTATTATTTCAGTTGGATTGTACAGATTATAGGTCATATTACATAATGAAAACAACCTAGTGTGATTTATCTTGGTCTGATTTGTTTTTTACATCTCAAAAACCTTTCTTTTCTTACCAAGGATGTGTAGGGAGATAAATCTATCTCACACACTGTATATGTTTATTCTTCCAGAAATCTTGCAAGACATTGGGGGTTATTTATGAAAGGCAAATCCACTTTGCACTACAAGTGCAAACTACAACTGCAAAGTGCACTTGAAATTGCACTGCTGTAAATCTAAAGGGTAGAACTGAAAAGAGGGGAAGCTCTTCTGATTTTATCATCCAATCATGTGCAAGCTAAAATGCTGTTTTTTATTTTCTTTGCATGTCCCCCTCCGATCTACAGCAACTGCACTTCCAAGTGCACTTTCAGTGCAATTTCTAGTGCAAAGTGGATTTGACTTTAGTAAATAATCCCCAATAATTTCCTATGCCGCACTCTATCAGTTACATTGTTCACAGCAATTCACTGTGGACTAGAAAACACATCGCCCTATGGTATAGAGAAGAGCAGAAGTCCTGCCCTAGGGTGACTATGCTGCTCCTTCATAGAGAAAGAAGGAAAAGTGGCTTCACCTGGTGCAGACTGTCCCAGTAAAGGCATATTGGAGAAAAAAAAAAGGTCAGGCAAGGTCTTTTAATCTTTATAATTGCATAATTGCATTTTTTACCAGCAACTTTGGAGCAGGGACGTAGGAGGCTAGTCACAGACATGAATCATCTACCTTAAAAGTGGTTGTAAACCTCAGCCATGAAATATGAACAAAGAATAGCCCTCTATAGTGTGTATTTGTCTCAGTTAACAGCCAAGTGAAATTTCTCTCTGCTGCTTTGTTCTTCTGGTATCAGCATAAATCACTTCTGACAAGTTTTCCTGCACCAAGAGAAAAATGGGGGCAGAGGAGGGAACTCCAACTGATTGACAGCCTCATCTCTATTTCTGTGGAAGGGTGATGTGTATGTATCCCTCCAATCAGTTCTCAGAGTTCCCCTCACTGAGCCCTGCAAAGTGTAATTTCAGCTCTCTATCCTCTCTTTTCTGACAGCTCAGAGAAACTTTATAAATTCTGGACTTTGAACAGATGTAGAGAAGAAAATACTTCAGAGAAACAGGTACAACTTATATAGAGAATAAATAAATCCTTCTATATACTGTATCACCAGAGGCCAGTCACTTCACTGGATATACAGTATGTAAGGTCTTACAATCACTTTAGGGCCTCATGCACCTTAAAAAAAAAAAAAAAAAAAAAAAAGCAAAAAAGGCACCTCTGTGTTTACAAACCCATTAGGAGGACAAGTGTTTAGAAGCTGGAGGAAGAGAAAAAAAATAATAATGAAATAAAAAATAAAAAAATAAAAAAAAAACCTCACACAGCACATTCAGGAGAGGAACTTTTGGGCAGAAAAAAACAAAACTCCTAAACATGTGTAAACACTAGACACTGTTAGCACTTGAGCGTGCGTTCATTCATTTAAATTTCCAACCGCCAGAAAAGAATATTCTGGCCAATGGAATCAATGAATGCTCAAATGCTTGGCATGTCTAAATGCGCCCAAACATGCTTGCAAATGTAACTTTAGGCTCAGTTTCCACTAATGCGACATGGGACTGCAAAGTCACATGACCAGTTGTACCCCATGATTCCCTAATGAGTACTGTTCAAAAATACACAGGCATGGTTTCAAGTCGTGCCAAAATCGCATGACTTTCCAGGCATTAGTGGAAACCTAGCCTTAGGCATGTTTTTGAAGCTGCTTTTTTCCTGCCAAGAGAAAAGATGTCCAAGGGAGGAAAAGTAAAAAAAAGTCCTATGTGCAAAAGGTCCGGTTCTTATCATGAATCGCACGGGAACACGATGTGGGTGCAGTGCTATTTCTGCCCATTCATTTCTTGACACTATATAAATCATGGTATAATAATAATAGTAATAATAATTTTAATGGGCTAACATTATGCAAAACTGCACCAGAAGTAGCGCATGCACTACTTAAAAAAAACGCACTGCAACCAGATCGCATTATACTGCTGTGCCATGCAATCTACTGCAGGCAAATGCACTTCATTTGCAGCCTTCATTTTGGGATGGCAGGAACACTGACACTCTGCAGATCGCAAGTAAAGTGAATTTTAAATGTGGTGCAGGAAACACGCACAGAACTCGGGTTTTCCACTCAGTGTTCTGGTATGAAGTCTAAATGGCTAACATTTCAGTGTGCTCAAAACACCAGTTCACTTATATTCCAAGTAGCTGTTCAAAAATGTATGCTTGTATACTAAACACTTATTCCCAACCCAACATATTTTAGTGAAAAGCAAAACAATTTTAATTTATGTAGATTTATATAAACATTATGCATAAGCACAGAATCCCAGACATTTGAACAAATTTTGTAACAAAGTGACATACAGTATACATGCACACACATGTACACATAAAAGCTCCACACAGTGTTGACACTACTCTAGAAAGGGATTTAGTTCAGAGAGTTTCATGTGATCAAGGCTTGCTTCTTTCTCCCTTCTCACATTTTCAGAATGAAGGTGTTCATGCCAAGCGTAATATTTGGAAGTGATGGAAATTTCATGAGATCAGAAATTCCCAGGAGAATAAATGCTGAACATCTGCCTTGATCTTGTTCGGAAACTACGATCAAATACAGATCAGGTGACCACTTCTCACAATGGAGTCTATTTCTTTGGCAACAATTCCAAAAAAAAAAAAAAAGATTCTAAAGGGCCTTTCACTTTTCACAAGTCTAGGATGTCTTCCAATCTGGAACGGTGCTATTCTAGACAGATCCACCCATTGTTTCACATGTAGAAGTGTCCTAGTTGACAAATGTGTATAGCTCATATTTTCAAACCCCGAGGACAGGGCTGAACCTTTACAACCATCTTCACCTACATACTGTCATGTTAACTCGCAGTATGCCAACTGTGTGCATGCTTGTTTGAACCATATCAAGGGTTTCTACGAAAGGCAAAGCTCCAAACAAGTAAAATACATATGAGTACAATGTTATTGTCTTACATATTTATAATTTCCAAGCACACCTACCACACTATAGGTCAATATTGTAATAGCACTATTCAGAATCTGCAACTTTCTGCGTTACATCCCTCGAGCCTGCACACTGGACAACTCCAGGTGCCAATGAGGTCAAGGCTCTGGCTTGAACATTCCAAAATATGAAGTTTGAGTCACTCCACTATTGACTGTTCTCAATCATTTTCCTTCTGCATGACCCAACTTCTTTTGAGCTTTAACCCCAGGCATTTATTTTACACCATGGGTGATCAACCTGTGGCCCTCCAGCTGTTGCAGATCTAAAAGTCCAATGAGGCATTGCAAGGTTGCCTGTTACAATCATGATGGGAATTGTAGCTCCGCAACAGGCAACCTTGCAATGCCTCATTGGACTTGTAGATCTGCAACAGCTGGAGGGCCACAGGTTGAGCACCCATATTTTACACTATTATAAATAGCAAAAGATAAGCAAAGCAATAGGAGATACCTCCACTAGAAATTAATATGCAATTTTCATGGAGCTCTAATTTTGTCTAGGTTGCAAAATATTTAAAAACAACCGTTTCAATCTCCAGCTAGCAGTTTTCTGAAAAAAAAAAAAAAGGATTTTCCTTGCAAAGAACTCCTGCCCCTTGGTCCTGTAAAGCTGCCCATACATGTATTGAAGTTCAGTCAGTTCAGAAGGGACCAGCAAACTTTTGATCCAAGTGTGGCCGCTCCTGGTCAACTTCTGTTAAACAGGAATGTTTGAAAAAAATTCTCGGTAAGCAGCAGCTGATCAGTGTATTCTAAGAGCAGAGTCCCCACTGTCAGAATGCAATGTCTCAGGAAAGGATCTCTATCCACCTCACTTGTGTAGATGGACCTTTTTTCCCCTCTGTTACTCCACTGGCTGATCTATAAAATAAATAAAAAAAAAAAAAAAAGCAATGTCCAGCTTTATTATCTCATTGCTTTTTCGAGCAGTCCCCACAGATCTTGAGGACAGATTGAAGGGACCCCAGCAAGTCCCCCCCCCCCCATAAATATCTTTATTTTAATAACATTTCTAACAGTAAAACAGTAATCCACGTGTACATTTTTGAAAACAAAAAAGGAAAGAAAATGGTCATGACCAATAATTGCCACTGCGCAACATGCGACAGGAGGCGTGATCTAAAAATTGTGAGCATGTATACAGCTTTACATTATAAAGAAAAGTAAAAGAAAAAAAGCTGAGAATTGGGAAGAGAAATCATGTATGGGATACAATAAATTATTTATAGAAAGACTTTAGTTAGGCCCCTTTCACACTGGGGCGGTGGGGGCGTCGGCGGTACAACAGCGCTATTTTTAGCACTGCTATACCGTCGTTCTTGCAGCGGTATTCGTCCGCTAGCGGTGCGGTTTTAACCCCCCGCTGGCTGACGAAAAAGGGTTAAAAACCTTGTACAGTGCGGCTATAGCCGCGGTATTACCGCGGTATAGCCGCGCTGTCCCATTGATTTCAATGGGCAGGAGCAGTGAAGGAGCGGTGAATACACCGCTCCTTCCCCGCTCCAAAGAAGCGGTTTGCAGGACTTTTTTCACCGTCCTGCCACCGCTTCAGTGTGAAAGCCCTCGGGCTTTCACACTGAACAAACAGCGGCGGCTGTTTAGGGGCGGTTTTCAGGCGGTATTTTTAGCGCAATACCGCCTGAAAACCGCCCCAGTGTGAAAGGGGTCTTAAAGTCCGTCTGAACACTGTTCCACCACATAAACAGAGTATACCTTAGGCATACATATACTGACAGTAATGAACACAAATATTCTTTGACCAGGGCTATTTAACCATTCTGTAGTCGGTCGTAAGAGTCTGAATATTTAAGGTGGCTTTCACACCAAAGCTGTCTTCAGGCGTTTTAGCGCCAGTAATAGCCTCTAACACACGCCTGAAAACCACTTACCACTGGGGCGGTGCACTTGCGGAACGCTCTGAAAAGTCCTGAAGGCAGCATCTTTGGGACGGTTTGGGAGCGGTGTATACACCACTCCCAAAATGCCCTGCCTATTGAAATGAATGGGCAGCGCTGCCGAATCGCCTGCAAAGTGCTTCGGCAGCGCCGCAACACGGACACTTTTAACCCTTTCTTTAACCCGGTAAAGCACCGGCACTTTCAGTGTGAAAGTAGCCTAAAAATAAAAAAAAAACAGGGCCTCCACAATTTATGGAATTTTTCTGTACTTTCTGGAGCAATAGCTGCTATTTCTTCTGTTTTATTTATTGAATCCACTGAATGAAGCCATTCCACCACTGAAGGAGGTTATGTGGTTTTTCCAGTATTTGGCAATAATAGATTTGGCCACATTCAGTAAATGCGTCACAAGTGATTTTTTGAATATATATATGGTAAGCAGCACTCTGATGTAAGTTTTAGCTTGGTCTCAGTTATGCAATAGATCTGAACATACAGCATTCTAAAAAAAAAGTGCGTAAAAGCGGGCAGTCCCACCTTATGTGCAGCATAGTGCCTGTATAACTGCCGCAGTGCCAGTATGTGTCTGGGTACCATGCATGCAACTTGGCAGGAGTGATATACCAGTTAGAAGTTTGTATGAGGTTTCCTGAATGCTGCTACTGTTAGATTACTTGTGGGACAAGATACATGCATTGAGCCATTGGTCATCTGTCAAAGTGGTTTTAAGGACTAACTCCCATTCTTTTTTGTGTCTAGTGGTAGTATCCATTGAGTTGGATTGCAACCAACTATACTCCCCAACAGGTTTATTGTACTAAATGTTTCTAATACAGTGAAATAACACACACTTAGAAAAGGTATGCCAGAAAATCATTTTTACTTGTGACAACACTGTGATTGAACAAGTGACCACAGTAAAGCGGGAAGCTAAATTTGCCTTCTTTCAGCAAGGTTGGTAAAACCTAACTACAGAACACACCTTTACAAGGATCTGATTGACTTTTGGCAACATCTTTACAATGTACTGGAAATCGTTACCCCAAAGTAGATTTTTTTTCAAAACTCCACAACACTGAAACCTCAGTTTTGTATGTTGATTTTTACATAAAAAGATAACGCGTTTGGGAATAGCTTTAAAACCTAGTAAATGATAAGAAATTACCCGCTGCCAGATTTTAATAGGGTAAAATGGAGAAGGGGAGGACACTTTTTATGATGTGCTTATTGTATAGTATGTCCATCCATTCCTTTTTGCCAAATTGTTCATATATTTTGTTTAAATGAAAAATGTATAAAATAAAGATGAAAAAAAAAAAAAACACTAACTGAAAAATATATTTTTTTAAAGTTTAAAAAAACAAAACAAAAAAAAAAACAAAAAAAAAAAATGTTTTACAAATTAATCTTATATTGCTGCAAGTAATTCTGTCTCTTCAATTTCATACTGAAACCTAGACCGTCCCATGGGGCTACAAAATGTTTGCAGGTTTTCTTACATAGCCACATCGTACAGTTGTGTAAAATGAATCAAATGATTGTGGATTCTCTAACAATCACTAAGTAAATGAATTTTAACAATTTGCAAATAGATGTAGTTGATCTCTTCTGGGCTTGTATCTCGTATAATTGCAAAATTGCTCAGGTAGTTTTAGGAAAGCTTCAAAAATCTCCCAGTAAATTTGTTTGGTAAAGACTTCTCTCAGGTCTGTATGCTGAAAGCCATGGTAGTTTTCAAAGATCTTGGAAGCTGATTGCAAAAGAAATTTCAGCACCAACACTGCAGTGTGAGCAGCTCCAATCCTAAACTGGGCCAAAAAGTAAAAGGTCCCTTCCCAAGCAGGAAAATTAGCAAAAGAAAAAAACAAAAAACGCACAGAGATAAGAACAGGAATATATTATGTAATAGTGATACCCAAAAATTCTGTAAGCACTGAAACCCTGCAATGGGTCACAACTAATACAGCTTTATGCTGCCCTCACCATAAAAAAGGCACGTATTTAACCAGTGCTGACCATATACGAAATTATGCCAGCTTTGTCAGAGATTGAATGCCATTGTTTGCTATTATTTATAGTATTCTAAAGGCTGACCAAGTACAGCCTGACCTCTGCAAGCAAAGTGACTAGCTCCAGCACTGCTTGCCTCAATAAGGCAGTATATTAACAAGCTCTACTGGTCATTGGACAGCTTCATATTGCATCCAGATGTGTCAACATATTGGAAAATCAGATCATTTAGAGACGTGTTCCCCGTTCTTCACTGAAAGAACGAGCATTTCACTGGGCATATTCCACAAAACAGCTGACTGTTGGTGGAAACTAGCAAGGGTAAACAATGTTTGACCAGCTGTACAAAAGTAGAACTAAACTCAAAATGTGATGCTTTGCTTTGGTACAAGGAAATTTAGAAACGTTTATGTGCCTAAGCACTACCCAGGAGAAAAAAAAAAAATGACCTTTTGTCTTGAACTCCTCCTAAAATATAGCCACGGAGTTCCTGGTATGCAAGGGTGCCTACAGTCTTATAAATCTAAGGCTGGGTCTACACCTTCTTCAACTAGTAGTTTGAAAAAAAAAAAAAAAAAAAATTTGTGATGCAGGGACCCCCCTTCCACCAGAATACATTGCCTGCAAGTGCTGATCTAATGCTGGTGTTCCAGCATGACGACCATGCGACAAAAGCCATCGGCTAGACCAGCTTCTGTTGAACAGACAGTGGTACACATGAACCAAAAGTTAGACAGCTTCTGCTGAACAAGCCAACATTTGGTACGTATGTACCAGGCTTTAGTCAATGTATCCGATTGCTAGTCTCAGGAGATTTGGCGTAAATTTTGGCGAGGCCACTACTTTGTGGCTCACTGTTCAACTTTGGGGAGGTTCTGCCTCTACCATGATGGTCACCTTCACACAGACAGTTCAGAACAAGGCATAAGTCAGTAATGAGGAAGAGATCGGCTGCAGGGAGACCACAGGCAAAACTGGTGAATATGCCTTTGCCCTTAGCTTTTTTTTTTTTTTTTTTTCTTTTTTCTCTTCAGCTTCAAGAATTAGGCTCCTCTTTAAGGGCATTGTCACTTTATGCCTAGTGAACGTGATGTTACATGGGGCAATTCTATCATATTACTGAAAATCACTATATTCTCCTATAGATAAGTTGGCTGTTGTAAGAAAATAACAGCTAATCGTACTCAGCTGTTATTTGTTATAAAACAGTTGCACAAGAATGATTCTTGCTCACACAGTAGGGTTACTACCCTGTAGCAAAGCACTTACTGTGTGGTTCGGGAATCCACAGAGATGGATTGCAATGAGAACACCACACGATATGCCTAAATCTTTAGGCTCAGTTCACACCTAATGTAGTTTGCATTTGATCCGTTTCTGCAGTGCGATTTGCATTTTTTATGCTTTTTTTTGGCCAATTACGGTAAAGTGCCACTTAAAATAGTGGTGCTTTACCGTCAATGCCACGTCCCAGTGTGAAAGTGTCCTGACTGAAGCCACTAGGTGAGCATTGCAGCAAGTCACGCCGTTATTTGATAAGCAATAAGCAGCAGCAGCCAATGGATTTTCTTTAGTACAGGCTTCTGTTAACATGATCCTATCAGCACAGGGTCACTTCAAAATAATGACTTACCTGCTAAAAGAAGAATCACTATACCTACACCTCTGGCAGCCTGTTTGTTAAAATGCCACCTCTTTGCTGCTCACCAGCCACTGCATGTATTCCACACTTCCAGGTCTATGCGTACCTGCTCCTCCGCTGCAGGCTTCCGATTCTCCCAATGACTCAGGACGTGGCTACAAGATGCATAAGCCATCAGGTGGAACCACAGCGTGCAGTGGAGGAAAATCGCATTTGAACCAACTAATTGGTCAAATAAATCCAGCGGATGGCAAGGAAAGAAGTAAAGCGGTTTCAACAAACAGGCCACCAGAAAGACAAGTGCAGCGATTTTTTTTTTAAGCAGATATATGATGCTTTCCAAGGGACTCTGTGCTGACAGGGTCACTTCAACCTGTAATGTTTACATATCCATACACTGTTCAGGCATGTTGGCATCACAGAGCACAGTACCGTGTGACATAGAAAACTCCAGATGGCTAGCAACATATCACTTTTCAATCCTGCATCAGATGAGAATACAAAATAAACATTATGCAAAATCAACATAAAATAAAGCGGACTTCCACCCAAAAGTGGAACTTCCACTTTAAGTACTTTGACCTCCTGACACGGGACATTGGGCATGTCTTTTTTTTTTTTGGGGGGGGGGGGGTGGTACCTAGTTTTCATAGATACCCAGCTCCCACCTCCTGTCCTGGCACCTCCAAGCGGAAGTTCACCGCCCCCCACCCTCCCTCCAATCTTCTGGGACATGTCACAGGTTCCAGAAGATTGCCTGGCCAATTTATAACACGCAGTGTGCGCCCAGGCTGTGAAGCCACAGCTGGGCGCCAACACTTGCAATGGTGGCACTGCAGAGAGGAGGGGGAGAGGAGCGAGGCTTCGGACGGCCGCATCGCTGGACCGTGGGACAGGCGAGCGTTTGTTTATTAATAGCTGCTAACTTTTAAATGGGTGGAACTCCACTGTAAGAATTAAGTTTTGCATCTCATGGACAAGCTTGTCTTTTAGCATTAAAATTTGCCAGGCTAGATCCAGTGTATTCTCTAGTTAAAATTGAACTACAGGCTAGATTTTTCTTCCTTTTGGATAGCGTAAGGGTGGGTTATAACCCCCGTCAGTTTTTTTGCCATTTGTGCCCCATTGGTGAGATTTACCATCACTTCCTGTCCCATAGCTAAAAGCCAAAACAAACAGTGAGAAAAATCTCTGCAAATTAAGGGAATCCATTGGTGCCTCCCAGGTCACCAGAACTATTGGAAGATTTCTCCTCTATTACGGTTCTGAGACAATCCAAAATTTGGGTTTTTTTTTTTACTTTTGATAACGGTAAACAGGGTGAAGCTCCCTCCTAACGGAGCACAGACAGCAAAAAAAAAAAAAAAGGAAGAAGTTTTAATCCCTCTCCCCTCTATCCAACCAAAACAAAAAGTAAAAGATTTGTCTTTAGTTATACTTTAAATATGGCGTTCAAATAATTGTTAAATATCAAATTACTGTTACAGTCAAGTGCAGAAACCTCAAGTTATTCCCCTTGGGTTAGGGAGGTTATATTCATTTTCTAGGAATGTTGGTCTATTTTCTATATGTGTATTTGTATCTTACAATCAGAATGAGAGCACTAAATGTAAAATTGAAAAGCTATTTGTACATTCTAGACAAGAAGTACAATAGAGCTGAAAAAGTGTAGATGGCATATAAAACAGCGGAATTCCTCTCATCTTATACTCCGGCTATCATGACTTTGCTAAACATCAGGAAGGTTGAAACCTTTAAGATTACAATAGTTCTTGAAAGCTTCCTGAGGAAATTCCAAAACATGGAGGGAATAGCCAAATACCAGTTGTAAATTTCAATGTAAACTATATTTAACATATCTGCCGGTCTCCAACATTACAACAGTGCAATTATGTAGGTAAATGAAATTAAAACATAATATTCAGCCATAGGCACTCTTGAGCCAAATTTTACTCCACTGGCCTCCCCCTCCCTCCTTATAATTAATGTTAGTGCAGAGCTTGAATACACACAGCTTTGCATTCTCACTGCTGAGGCCTGTAAAGGGCACACCGTACTTAGGCCGCCCATACACGGAGCAAAATTTCTTTCCAGCAACCACGGATTGCAAGAAAGAAATTTTCTCAATTCCCAATTTTCTCAATTCCCCTCAACAGATAGTATTTAGGCAGAAATCCCTTCTGCCGGGCCATTGTCTTCTCCTGCAGGGACGGCTTTCCCCACCCCGCCAGGAGAAGACAGCGATTATTGCTAGGAGCGATAAAAGCCACTAGTGATAATCGCAGGTAAAACCTGGCATGCTGGTTGTACCTAGGTTGATCGATCAGCTTGGTACATTATACACAGTACCTGCTGAACTCCCATCTAGAACAAGCTCTGGGGCCAAGTACAACAGCGCCCCCCCAAATACAGGTTGTAAACACAGGCATGTATCTGTGGAACTATTGCCAATAACGGTTGCAATATGTTGCTCTCCCAGAGGACTGCAGGGAAACTATAGACATATAAAAAGGTGCTACAGCATCTTATTTAGACACTGTGGGTACTGTTCCTCCAAGTAGTAAGCTTAACAACATGCTTGAGCAGTTAATGAAGCTTTCTTTGAAGGGAGATGTGGGTAGACTGTGGTGTCCGTTTATGAAGCGGTGATCCCGAGGATCGCCGCTGATCACAGTCCATAAACAGTTTATGAAACAGTGATAATCGGGGGAGAACATGTTTGAACTTGTTCTCCCGCCGATTATCTCTACACACGGAGAATCCTCATTGAATGACACAGAAACGGCCAGTTTATGAAGCGGTGATCTCACCGCTTCACTGGCGATCTAAGTCAGAATTCACACTCCCAGGTTCACCAGCTCAGAGATGGTGAATCGGGGAGTGAAGAGGAAATCTGGGGGGATCGGAGGGGAAGGAGTAAGATTTTTAACTTCCTTATGCCTCGTTCAGACCCCCCCCAACACTGTAAGCATGTCCCCCTGTCATATTTATGTGTATACATACATTATATATATATATATATATATATATATATATATATATATATATAGTATGTGTATATACATGTATATATAATGTGTGTGTGTGTATACATATGTATATAATGTAGGGGGACTCATTTTATTAACAGTAATTCACGCCGTCTGTCCGTGAATTGAGCGGTGATAATTTATCACTGCTTAATAAACTGACATCTCTGTATTTCTGGTGCTGTAATCTCGTAAAGTCTCACGAGATTCCAGTATCAGGGGCCGTTCTCCACTGTTGAAAGCATTTGTAGATCTCTTGACTCCTCCAAAGGTGAAGCGATCTACAAAGCTTCATAAACTGGCACACAGAGGAGAAAGATCTTCACTGTGAATGCCGGAGAATGAAGCAGTGAATAGATTTCACTGCTTCATAAACGGACACCTGTGTAGAATAAGGAAGAGGACAGACTACAAAAAAATTGTGTGCCATTTTTAGTGTTTTGCTTATTATTATTCAGGCTTACGCTACACCAGGGGACTCCACACTTTCTAAACAAAAGGGTCAGTTTACTGTCCTTCAGATTTTAAGGGCCAAACTATGGCCAATGGGATTAAAAAGTGTCCCAGGAACAGATGCCCCATCAATGCCCCTTAATTGGTTTTAGTGGGAGCAATGGTGCCCCACCACTGGTGTCAGAGGGAGCAATGGTGCCCCACCACTGGTGTCAGAGGGAGGAATGGTGCCCTACCACTGGTGTCAGTTGTGGATGGAATAGTGCCCCAATGGCTGGATAGAGGCAAGCAAAGGGCCACATCTAGCCCCAGCTGCAGTTTGGAGACCAACGCTCTACACAGTACTAAGGCAGCACACAAGGGAAATGTTTAAATAGTCCAAATGCCTAAATCTTTAAAAAAAATAAATAAATAAAACGCTCTAAACGCATGTACATGCATTTTTTACATATTTTTGGTATAATTCTACTGTAGTCTTTGGGGCCAAAATCGTGCCACAACTACACCAAGTACATGTACTGCTTAAGTGTGAACCCAACCTTACATCTCACCCCCCCACCGCAAGTGAAAATACCCCCCTTTCAGTACTACACCCCTAAGCTAAAGTCACCCACAGCAAACTCCCTCTTCAAAAACTACTCATTACACCACAGGTGCAGCAGCACCTGGCAGAGTGAAGGAAGTCCTCCCAGGTCTCCCTTCATGTCATACGGCATGTTAGAGCTGAGGGGGAGCCTAGGACTTCCTAGGCTGACCACTGACTTAAACAACGTTTTCAAAAGTCCATAGTTGCTTCTAATCAATGATACATTTCTCAATAGTGCAAAATGTTTTATGACATCTTATCCCCGCACAATCTAAACCAGCCTTTCTCAACCAGTGTGCCGCCGCACACTGGTGTGCCGTCAGAGGTTCTCTGGTGTGCCGCGGGATCAGGGGAGAGAAGGGCTGTCAGATGAGCCGATCTCCCGATCCCCTGCCGAACTGTACATCGGCACTGTGAGTAGCTCCGTCAACCTCAGCAAAGTGAAAGTAAAGTGCAGGGGAGTGTGCTGTGCTCTCTGCTTCCCCCTACAGTGCAGTACCCGGCTGAATGAGGATGCTGGAAAGGTACTGTGCTACAATCTAGTTTTGTTTTAAAAGGGCTTTATACATGTGTGTGTATGTGTGTGTCTGTATGTGTGTGTGTACATGTGTCTGTATGTACATGTACATGTGCATGTGTCTGTATGTGTGTGTGTGTGTCTGTATGTGTGTGTGCATTTGAGTGTCTGTCTGTATGTGTGTGTGTACGTCTGTATGTGTGTTGGTACATGTGTGTGTGCATGTGAGTGTCTGTCTGTATGTGTTTGTACATGTGTGTGTGCATGTGTCTGTATGTATGTGTGTGTGCATGTGTCTGTATGTGTGTATGCGCGCATGTGTCTGTATGTGCGTGAGCATGTGAGTGTCTGTCTGTATGTGTGTGTGTACGTCTGTATGTGTGTTTGTACATGTGTGTGTGCATGTGAGTGTCTGTCTGTATGTGTGTTTGTACATGTGTGTGTGCATGTGTCTGTATGTATGTGTGTGTGTATGTGTGCGTGTGTCTGTATGTGTATGTGTGCGCATGTGTATGTGTGCGCGCATGTGTCTGTGTTTGTACATGTGTATGTGTGCACGTGTCTGCATGTGTTTGTAGGTCTTGTTTGTGATAGCAGCAAGGACTGCTTCTCCTCTGAAAAGCAACCCATGCACAGATCGCTTTTCAGAGGCATTTGACAGACGGTAAAGAGGCATTATGTTGCCTCCTCACCACCTGTTTTAATGCAGCATTACTACACTGCAACCGTGCAATGAATACAGTCGCAGGGTAGTTGCAGTGCAGCCCCATTTACCCTGGGTATACCTCCAGCTGCAGCCACAGCATGTGTACACCCCCAGCTGCTGTCTCTGCAGCTAAAGGGGAAGAAGTTGGGGGTGGTAAAAACAGCTTAACCATGTGCTTTTACCACCCCTCCAACCTGACATGTGAACAAGCCCTTGGTTCACATCTGTGTGGCTGCGTGCTGCGTGTAGGGCAGCCCATTCATTTCAATGGGCTTCCCTAACCACAAAAATTCAGGGAAGGAAGTCCCCGACCTTTTTTTTTTTTTAAATTGCACGGCACCAAAAGCACATTTTCCAATGTGTGAGGTACCATTAAGAATTAATGGTACCCCTAAAGAGCAGAGCATTTGTCTGTGTGTCAGGAACGAGTGCGATTTTGCGCATGTTCCGCAACACACAGTAACGTGAACTAAGCCTTGGACTGGGGTGCCTCAAGACTGAAAATACTTTTTAAGGGCGCCCCGACTGGAAAAAGGTTGAGAAACACTGATCTAAACTAAAGATTTTTGGAGGTGTAAGCATCAACAGTGGGGTATTTACTTGGAAATATCTGACTGCTCTGTTCCTACAATATAATGTATTTCTCTAAGGTATACATGTATAAAATTAATGCCTCACTCTTCTCCACTCATTCACAAACTGACAAGGAAGCCTTTGAGCAGTTTAGTACCCACCCACCACAGCACGCATGTGCATAAATACACACAAACTAGAAAGTGCCATATTGACATTCATCTTAAGCAAGGCACAAACATTATCCTGCTACAAGTCAAAAAAAAATTTTTTTTTTAATCTAAAAAAAGGCATCACAAGTTTTATAAAATTTGTTAGAAGGAAACAGGTGAAGGCTAGTTGATAAGTCAAACAGCAGGAACCAATCAAGTTTTAATGCAGAGTGCCTTCTAGGACAAAAAGTTGCCTAAATTATTTCCCTCTCTTTAAACATGACACCATGGATAATCTCCATATGAGCTTGCCACATCATACTACCTGGGGTTCGAAAAAGTGGCCTCAGCAATAATATCTACTGGCGTTACTGACGCATGCATAAAACTCACTTGTTCGCAATAAACAACTAAACCATGGACCACAAAAAAAAAAAAAAAATACATACAAAAATTATATAAGCTTGGTTAATCGCAGTTTCCAGTTACAATGTAACTTAGCCCACGAATTCCCATTGTAGTGCAGTTTTAAGCTGCTTTCACACTGATCAGTTTTTCTTCCCTTTTTGCTTAAGAAAAAAAAAAACATTGCCATTAAATACTATAGAACTCTTCACACTGGTCAGTTGCGGGTCCGTTGCATTTTTCCTGCTTACTGCATTTTTGGTGCGGTAAAAAAAAAAAAAAAAAAAAAAAAACTTAAAAAAAAAATTCCAAAAAGTCACCTCCCCACTAAAAAATTATTGAAAAAAGCATGGCAAAAACTCATGTCGTTGAGTTTGAGTCACATCCTTTTTTTTCACAGGTGCAAAGTGTGCCTAAAATGCAGCAAAAGCACCTGCGGTTGAATATATGGTGTGCTTTTTGAGTCGTGTCCTTTTTCACAGGTACAAAACACACCTGAAATGCGGCAAAAAGCACATATGCAGTGTGAAAGTAGCCTAAATCTTGCAGTTTAACAAGCTTTTCCAGAGGAATGTGTGTACTATTGCAAATACAAATGGTATAGCAATGCAGAAAAACTAGACTTTCACTGGGAACATTTTTAGAAATGCCACAAGTTACAATGAATGCATTCTGGAAACGGTCTCTGTGCACTGCAAGGTCTAAGTCTTCCCTGGTTTCACTTCTCTAGTGTCATGTTTTCATAAATAAATACAAGGCTCTAGCTTGACTTGGAAGTTCATTTGGCTGTACACACCCTGAATACCTGCTTAGTTTATTTTCTAATACATTGTACTCCTAGAACAAGCAACATTTAAAACTTCCTACAAACACCAATTTTGTTTCCATGTGGGTGTGCAGAATACTGTTTTTTTTTTTTTTTACTTTTTAAATTTCTGCTATCTTAGTTAACATACATATGTAATGCTCATTGTATCAGGATGCAGTTTAGTACATCATGAATTTGCATTTTTCCGGTTTACTGATTTTGTAAGCAGCAGCGATACTTCAATGGCTCTAAATTTTAAGCTTTTTGCCAACTAGTACCTAAAAACAACACAAAACTAACAAAACTATCTACAATAAAATACTGTGTATAGACAGGCACTACACATTACATAAAGACTTCATGAGAGAGCGGCTGCTATACAGTTTGAGAAGTGCTATTTTACAAAGACATTTCTACTAATTTAATAGAAATAATCATCAGAATCTCCTTTTTTATATGACCATGTATTCCAGTGCTATAAAGTATAGAAAGACCTTGATCCTCAAAGCTTTTTTCCTGTAAAATTCCTACAAACTGTACTCAGACAGGAAATCACAAAGCTTTGACAATATTCTAAACTAAAGTTAAACAAAGCTATTTTATTTTTATTTTTTGTTTGCATGTGTGACTAGGCATGACTGGTATTCTGCTTTTTAATACACTGTTTATGGTTGGAAATTGATGGCCAAACATTCTGAAATTTTGAGCCTTCGAAGTGGTGTTTTGATTGCCATTTTTCCCCCCCTTTAAACTTTTCCCATTAACCGTGCAGACTGATCTGATCATATGAACCGAGGGACCTTTCACCTTTTATGTTCAGACGATGATTAATGAGTTCCAATTTAACAAAAGACATAACAATGATCTTTGTTCAGTGCACAAAAAATAAAATACCGGAGGCGTCCTTGCTGCTTTCCACAAATTAATTTTAGAATTGCGGGATGTTTTCAGGTTTAGTCAACAGAAAAACATTAACAAATAATGAAAAGCCTGCCGTTTTATTACTTTCTACTATTTTTAAATAGGATTTCTGAACTTTGGAAAACATTTTGGCATTAAATATTATACTTTTTAGGCAATCCACATACATTGTATTAGAAGTCTGCAGTTTTAACAATGCAGGTTATTGATGGCATGGTGTTCTTCTAGGAAAAAAAATTGTCAGGCCAAAAAGATGGTGTTACGCTTTATTTTAATTTCTTTAAACCCTAAACTACCCCCTACTTAATGAAGGGTGCCAAGCATGATTAAAAACTAGAG
Source organism: Aquarana catesbeiana (assembly GCF_042186555.1). NCBI lineage: Eukaryota > Metazoa > Chordata > Amphibia > Anura > Ranidae > Aquarana > Aquarana catesbeiana. Next base: position 669,315,029 of record NC_133325.1, read on the forward strand.
AAGAACCAAAAAAAAAAAAAAAAAACTAAGAGTAGATTTTTTTTGTTTTTAACCAGTAGTTAGAAATCATTCATAAAAAAAAAAAAAAAAAAAAAAAAAAAAAACCCTGCACTTTCCCAACATTTTATTTCAAAATCAATGTTTCAATGTATAGACATTCAACCCTATCATGAGCAAGCTGCTGGTGCTTCAAAAAGCCAGCGCATTTGGCTCAATATGAGAGGCTTTAGATGCACAAAAATCTATAGAGGCAATCAAGAATATTTTTACTGCCCCCTGTAAGTTAATGAGAATGTCTATTGATCTTAACTTGAGCCTTTCATACAGACACTGACAGACGCTGTACTATTCACATTAAGCAAGCTGCTTGTGGAAGACAAGCTCATGGAAGAAAAAGGGAAAAAAAAAAAAAAGTGGAACTTTCAAGCTCTGCTAAAATTGCTAGCACCACATCCATACACTTACAGAAACATGAAAGTGACAGAGATAGGCACTTTTGAAGCTTTATAATTACATGCAAATCTATGCAGAGTACTCCTCTCAAAATAAATATATATATATTCCCGTGACTTAATTAATTTTATGTAAAATGCATTTTCATCTGATAAACAGATCTCAAGGTCCTCAAAAGAACTGTTTTAGTTATTTCAGGAATGGTATTTAGATGAATCGAGAATACAAGCCATTAAATATTTTAACTCCGCAGTTCCCAAAAAGAGCTAATTAATTAGCTTATCTATGGCTATCAGAGTAAGATTCTTGGCTGTGTGAATTAGGCACTGGTTACATTAGGGGATGATTCAGAGTTTCATCAGCACACTAAACTGGGTCACCCCCTTCATATTTAACATACGCCCGCCCTCCATTTTAACCTCTATACTACCATATGGGCTCTGTATACCAATACACAAAATCTCAAGCAAGAATATAGAAGCATTAAATTATAATCTATATAAAATGAGTAGCTTGGAGAAAAAAAAAAATCATCAACAAAGACAACAAGCATCTTCATAAAGGATTCTGTTTAATAATCATCAAGTTCAGAAAAAAAAGGAAATTGTGAAGAAAACAAAACATCTAAGAAGAATTTAACTCCAGATAAAATCATAGTGGAAAACACAGGAAGGAGCGACAATTTATATCTGCAGTGAACTCATTTACAGCACAGGAAAGCAGCTAAAACCTCCATATGGTCTGATCTAACAGGCTGGGAAACACAGTATTCAATCAACTACATAAATATACAGTCACATGTAATTATACTGTGCCTTCACTATAAAAGGAAAAAAAAAAAAAAAAAATCACGTTTTAATCATGTCAAGAACCCAGTTAATAAAAGCAACAGAATCAAGAAAGCAAAATATCCCAAGGTGTTATTTGGCAAGCAATCCTCTTTTGAAGTTCCCATTCAACCTGAAAAGGAAGCCCATGAGGCACAACATGTCAAGTGCAAACCAGAGAAGCAAAAGAAGGCTAAAAACAAACATTCAACTGATCATACACAAATTAAGTATTTAAGATGGGAAATTTCATGAAATTCTCTCACCCAAGTTATCTCCTCTCCCTAAACTATCAATCCCTCAACTGCAGACTAGTAAACAAGCGGGTAGACAAACAAAATCAGATAACATGGACAATGCCAGCATTGAACTCCCCCTCCCCCCTTCTTAAAACCAGTACACCAACACATTATTATTGTTATACAGGATTTATGTAGCACAGACAGCTTGCACAGCACAGAAGAAAAAAAAAAAAAAAGACAGTACAGTCACAATACAACCCAAGAGGGTTAGGAGGACCCTGCTCTGGGAGCTTACAATCTCAAAAGCATTGAAGTCAATAGACAGACTTTACTAAGGTTTATTTACCAGCAATGCGATTCAGCTCCTTAACCCCAGTACTGTCAACCTCCTCCTCCAACAAATAAAAACTAGCTCAATAACTACCCCCCCTCCAAAAAAAGTCCTGAACCCCAGTAATGCCTCCCCCCCCCCTTTCCAATGTAAACAAAAACTAAACAAGTCATTAACTGTCCACTAAAAAAAAAACAAAAAAAAAAAAAAAAACTCCTGAACCCCAGAAGTCACCCCCCGACAAAATATAAAATGTCTATCGTCAATAAGCTGCAACCGCTTCAACCCCCAAGAAAAACCCTATACCCTGGGGCTGTCACCCCGAAAATAAATATCAATAATTTCCCGCCAAAAAAATCCTAATCCCCAGAAGTTATCCCCTCCTCCAATATAGAAGGAAAATTAAAGTCCCCCTCCATAAAAAATTAAAATACTAAATGCGAGTAGTGTCACCCTAAAATCACCCCCCACCCCTTAAAAAAAAAAAAAAGTCCTAACCCCCCCCATCAACTTCTCTTCCAATAAAAGAGTAACTGAGCGAGTCAACAGCTGACACCCTCCAATCCAAAAAGAAATATCCCTAATCCCAGTACTATCACCCACCCAATATACAAATAATAAGTCAATATTTTTTGTCTTTCTATTATTGACTCAAAAACCCTCCAATAATAGAAAGATTTTTTTTTTTTTTTAAAAAGGGTCCAAACCCTCAGCACTATCACCCTCCTCATTCAATGCACACAAGTTGCTGCACCCCCCCCCCCCCCCAAAAATAAAAATGTCCTGAACCCCAGTACTGTTAAACCCAATGTATATAAAATACCCCACTACATTCCAGTACGATCACCCTCCTCATTCAATCGTTAATAACTACCCCCTCCTCCAATATAAACAAGTCAACTGCCCCCCCAACCTAAAAGTCCTGAACCCCTAAACCTCAGTGCTGTCAATGCCTCCAATAGGAAGTAGATAGTTTCCCCCCCCCCCCCAAAAAAAAAGTCCTGATCCCCAGTACTGTCAGCCTCACTCCATGCACACAAGAGTCCATAACTGACCCCCTCCCCTCCCCCCAGTACTGTCACCTCCTTCCTCCAATATAAACAAGTCAACTGCCCCCCCACCCCAAAGTCCTGAACCCCTAAACCTCAGTACTGTCCTCACACACAAGAAGTAGTATAATAAACAGACAATGTAAACATTAAACAGGGTAAATGCCCCCCATAAACAGTCCCGGGGATGTCGGACTAGCCGGCGGTGTTGTCTAAGTTTTCATTCCCCGTTAAGGCGGATGGAGCCGTCGGAGGGTTGTCGGGGGGAGTACGATAGAGCTCGGCGGAGTGAGAGTGCGGTGTCCGGGCACAGAGTATAGAGCGGTGTGCGGTGACGGAGTGCAGAGCGCTGTGCTCTATGTATGTCTATGGGAGAGAGGTGGGAGGACTGAGGAGCGGAGCCTGGCACCACAGCGCCCCCTCCGCCCACTCCTCGCCATCACAGCCCGAGCAGCGGAGGAGACAAGTTCAATAAAAGAAGCCGAAAAAAAAAAAAAAAAAAAAGTCCCGATAATAAAATAAACTTGGAGGAGAGGTGTACGGCGGCGGCGGCGGGGAACGGGACGAGCGGGCGACACACACCGGGGCCGGAGTACACACACCGGGGGAGGAGAGCGGAGAGGGAGAAGAGCGGCGCCACCACTAGCACAGAGCCGGCGCCATCTTGGCTGATCGATGAATTGAACAAAGAGGATCAATTTCTGATAAAACGTTATCAATGAGAGCGGCCGGGGGAGAAGCGGGCGGTTTTGCCGGGGTCCCGGGCGGCGGAGAGGGGAGCGGAGCGGACGGGCGGGAGGCGGGGAGGGAGCGGGAGAGGGTGGCGGGGGAGAGGAGGAGAGAAAACGGAGCTGACCTGCAGCTGCTGTAAATCAAAGCGCTTCCAATATTGAAACATCGATCCCGCATTGGCCGCCATCTTGAGACATATTGAGACGGAGTGAGAGGCTGATAGAGAGGGGGCTGGAGTTCAGGAGCAGAGCGGCGGGCGAAGGAGGGGGAAAGGAAAGAGGAGGGAGGGAGCAAAACACGGAGCGGACTTCTCCACACCCACCCTCCCACTTCTACCACACGGCTCAACACACAGCGCCGCCCGGGGGACGCCTCACATCACTCCCGCCTCTCTCCGACCCGAGGCCCCGGCTTCGGCCTTCTCACCCCCCCTCCTCCTCCTCCTCCCTCACGGGACCTGTGTGACGTCACTGGACACACCGGAGCCCGGCTATTCCAGTCACACACACCGGGCGCCACCGCCGCTCCTGGACGGGTTAACCTCCCCCTCTTCTCCCCACACCTCAGAGACCAAGTGAGGTCAGGCCGCCATACAACACACACACAGGGGGCGCCGTGTCTCTCTATACACTTTTATTAGTGGACATTACAGGGGCGGCCAGCCCGACCACTCACGTGGTCACCAAGAGGTTAACGGGGGGCGTGGTTTGGGGTGTCAGGCGCTGGACGCTGATAGGAGGAGACGGCTTCCACACTTCAGGCGGAGGAAAAAATAAACATTGTGTGTGAGAGAGAGAGCGGGGAGAGGACCGGGGACGGCTGTGTGAGAGCTGGATGAGCACCGGCCATAGGGGACTACACCGGATCACGACGTGTATAGGCCGGACGTGCGATCTAGACTTCTTGTATCCATCAATCACATAGTTCTAGAGACTCAGCCCCGGATCACACTCATGTCATGCACAAGATTTGCTGTTAGCAATCGCACAGCGTCCATGTGATCTGCTGTGGATGTCAATGTTAGATTAACAACACCCCATAACAGTGCGGGTGTCAGAATCACATGGGTGTGATCACCGCTGTGATGGGATTTAGGAAATAAAAGGGTCCTGCACCATTTCGGTGGGCCATGCTGAGGCATTGCATGTGATGTGTACAGGAATGTGGTGTGATTCTTGTACAGATCACATGCACTGTTTTGTACACACCGGTGTGAACTTAGGTTGAAGATGGATTTAGAAGGCTCTATGCACACTGGACGTTACAATAATGTTATAAAAACGGCAGTAGCTTTGCAGTGAGTCTTTCAACATTTTTGCAATAGCATTTATTAGCGTTTTTCCACGTTAGCATTTTTTTTTTTTCAATGGATGAAAAATGCTATCAACGTTTATCAGTGACCCTCCCTTCTAGATTGTAAGCTCTAAGGAGCAGGGCCCTCTGATCCCTCCTGTAGTGAATTGTATTGTAATTGTACTGTCTTCCCCGATGTTGTAAAGGGCTATGCAAAATGTTGGCGTTATATAAATCCTGTATAATAGTTTGAGCGTTTGGCGTTTTTTTGTGGTCAGAAAAACGACTCCTAAACGTGATTTTGTGACGTTCAGAAAACAGCCTATAAACTCCACTGCTGATAAAAGTTCAAGAACGTCTATGTGTGCATGGACACATAGGATAACATAGAGTGCAGTTTATGGGCTGTTAACCTCCCTGGCGGTATGATTTCGGATTTTAGGTGCTGAAAGCGGTACAATTATTTTGCATGGAAATTTGGCGTTTTATATTGTACGCCTGTAATTCTTAACAATAACACACTTAAATCTGTCCAAACAAGAGTCTAGTAGATATCCCAGGTATGATGAAGTTTGAAACACAAAAACATAAATTATAATATAGTAAATAAACATAAATAATTAAAAATAATAAAATAAATTTCCCCACGATTCACTATCGCTCAATTCTGCAAGTGTTCTAATTTACTATCGCTGTTTTCTAGCTGATCTAAAGCCACTTTTGACATAAAGGGACACTTTTTGGTTGCTATGGACAATCTCCAGTTTCCAGGCAGAAAGAACAGTATATATCATATAAAACTGCATGCAGGGCATTGGACAAAGCATTGGGGACAAAAGGGATGTGAAATAATTTCATACAGTAATGTAATCTGTAAGATTACTGTACTGTATGTGTTATGATTTTAAAATTTTTTTGAATTTGCCGCCAGGCTCCGCCCCCCTGCGTCTCTCCCGGGGAACGGAGCCTGGCACAAAGAGGCTTCGGAGGAGACACAGCCCAAGGACACTGAGGGGGACATCGCAGGATCCTGGGGACAAGGTAAGTAACGCCACACCAGGATCCTGCAATGCAATCCCGAGTGTGGCTCGGGGTTACCGCTAATGGGTCTGAAATTTAACCCCGAGCCACACTCGGGAATACCGTCAGGGAGGTTAAAAAAAAAACACCCAATCTCCAAAAAACGTCCGTTTATGAGCTCCACTGTACATGGAGCCTTAATCTCCCTCTGATCTGCATTGGGATCACATTTCAGAGGCTGCTAGTGTATTGGGTGATTCCACGCTATAGACGGGAATTAGTGTGTGTGTAGAGCTGCTGCCTCCACTGTGACTACTACTAAGGTAGGGTCAGAAATGAATAGGGTGTTACAAAAGTGGACGTGGCACTGCTTATAACAGTATTAACCTCATGGGAAATTGTGTAAAAAGATAAGTGTTTTATATCAATACAAAAATTACAGATATAAATGCAAACAGTTTAGCATAATAAATAAACAGTGGCTTCAGATAAGTGTATTAATAATTCATAAATTCATGCAAATAAAATTAAAAGTGATCAGTGCTACAAATATAAGTCCTTTGGTGATTGCAAATAAAAGTGACAAGTGCTATACATTATTGTGTTTTAATATAGTGCTCCAAAAGATGCGTCAAAATATTTCGATGCACTAGCCGGACGTTCCAAAAAGTCCTGCAAGCAGCATCTTGGGGGCGTGTTGGGAGCGCTGTATTTAGCGATCTTAAAACGCCCTGCCGAATGGAATGAAAAAATTAGCACTTCCAAAGTGCTGCAAAACAGGAGTTTTTAACCCTTTTTTTGGGGTGGAAAACTCCCAGCTAGCGGCCGAAAAACATGCGGCGCTAACGGCTGGTGCTTTCAGTGTGAAAGCAGTTTTTTGCTGCTGTGAACCTTTTTTTGGTGTAGCAAAAATAATTCCTAAGGCTGGGTTCACACCTATGCGAATTGGATGCGGATTTTTGTCGCATCCAATTCGCATAGCAGGAGAATATGACCGGCTCTCTATGGAGCCGGTTCACATGTCTCCGGGACGGCTGCGGAGCGCACTGCACAGAAACGCTGTGCATCTTTGCCTCCGTTTCAGGGCCAAATTCAGGCAAAGATTCTGCCCTGTTTCGTCCCTGAAACAGAGAGAACAGGGACGGACAGCATTGCTGTGCAATCCGAGGCTGGTTTAGGTGTGAACCGAGCTTCAGAAGACTATGCCGTGTGCCCGGTGTCTCCACACGTGCCTCTTACACCCTATTCACACGAGGCGGATCCCCTCAGCGGAGTCCACCAGCTCAGCAGGAGATCAACGTCATCAGGAGCGGCCTCATGGTCTTTTGTGGAATTCTTTTTGCAACACCAGAAAAAGTGTTTCACAGCAGTACTATACCAAGGAAAAATTTGGAGACGTTTTTTGGAGCACTATACTAAGGACACAATAACGGATAGCACTTGTCACTTTTATTTGTAATCACCAAAGGACTTTTAATGCTATTTGCACTAACATGAATTATTCATACATTTATTTGAAGGCACTGTTTATTTTTTATGCTAAACTGTTTGCATTTATATATGTATATGTCATTTTTGCACTGGTTTAAAACACTTTTCTTTTTACACAATTTCCCATGAGGCTAATATTGTATTGTTCTAAGCAGAGCCACATCTACTTTTGCAGTTCAGAGGGTACTGGTAGGTGGTGGGGAAGCGATGCAACACTTCCTCATCACCTGTTTTAACCCCATTTTTGTTGACAAACGTGCTGTAATCCAGTTTGTGGCACTACCCTATTTGCCTGGATGTGTAGCATTTGGGCCATAAGCTGCCCCCCCCCCCAATTGCTACAGTGAGGGGGAAAAGTATTTGATCCCTACTGATTTTGTCCCACTCCTCTTTGCAGATCCTCTCAAAGTCATTGGGGTTTTGAGGCTGATGTGTATTGTGTGTGGGATTAAGGTCTGGAGACTGGCTAGGCCACTCCAGGACCTTAATGTGCTTCCTCTTGAGCCACTCTTTTGTTGCCTCAGCTGTATGTTTTGAGTCATTGTCATACTGGAATACCCATCCATGACCCATTTTCAGTGCCCTGACTGCGGGAAGGAGGTTCTCACCCAAGATTTGATGGTACATGGCCTGGTCAATCTTCTCTTTGATGCGGGGAGGTCTTCCTGTCATCTTAGCAGAAAAACATCCCCAAAGCATAATGTTTCCAACTCCATGTTTGATGGTGGGGAGGGTGTTGTTGGGCAGGATTCCTCCTCCTCCAAATACGACAAATTGATGCCAAAGAGCTTGATTTTGGTCTCGTCTGACCACAGCACTTTTCACCCAGTTCTCCTCTGAATCATTCAGATGTTCATTGGCAAACTTCAGATGGACCTGTACATGTGCTTTCTTGAGCAGGGGGACCTTCCAGGCGCTGCAGGATTTCTGTCCTTCACGGTGTAGTGTGTTACCAATTGTTTTCTTGGTGACTATGGTCCTAGCTGCCTTGAGATCATTGGCAAGATTCTCCAGTGTAGTTCAGGGCTGATTCCTCACCGTTCTCATGATCATTGAAACTCCTTAAGGTGAGATCTTGCATGGAGCCCCAGACCGAGGGAGATTGACAGTTTGTGTTTCATTCGCGAATAATCACAACAACTGTTGTCACCCTCTTGCCAAGCTGCTTGGCGATGGTCTTGTAGCCCATTCCAGCCTTGTGTAGGTCTACAATCTTGTCCCTGACATCCTTGGACAGCTCTTTGGTCTTGGCCATGGTGGACATTGGAATCTGATTGATTGCTTCTGGGGACAGGTGTCTTTTATACAGGTAACAAGCTGAGATTAGATGCACTACCTTAAGAGCCCTTTCACGCTGACAGCTCGAGGGCGTTGGCAGTAAAGTGGCGCTAGTTTGAGCGGTGCTTTACCGTCATTTTAGAGGTGCTAGCAGGGCGCTTTTAACCCGCGCTAGCAGCCAAATAAAGGGTTAAAAGCACCAGCAAAGCGCCGCTGCCGAGGCTCTGCCCATTGATTTAATTGCCAGCACAGCGCCCCAGTGTGAGAGCACTCAGGCTTTCACACTGGGATTGCAGATGAGGCATTTTACAGGCACTATTTTTAGCGCTAAAGCGCCTGAAAAATGCCTCCAGTGTGAAAGGGGTCTTAAAAGAGTGCTCCTAATCTCATCTCAATACCTGTATAGAAGACACCTGGGAGACAGAAATCTTGTTGATTGATAGGGGATCAAATACTTATTTCACTCATAAAAATGCAAATCAATTTATAACTTTTTTGAAATGCGTTTTTCTGTATATTTCTGTTGTTATTCTGTCTCTGACTGTTAAAATAAACCGACCATTAAATTTATAGACTGATCATTTCTTTGTCAGTGGGCAAACGTACAAAATCAGCAGGGGATCAAATACTTTTTTTCCTCACTGTATGTCTGGTAAACTTTGCTGCAGGCACGAAGGACCATGATATGAAAAACACACTTGTTCGCTGCCTGTGGCAGCTTAACTACTTGCTCTCCGGAAGATTTACCCCATTTCATCCATTGGCCAGAACCAGGTGATCAGCTTGTGCTGTGACTAATCACAGCACAAGCTGCGCACGTGCGCACTCCCTAACTGGAAGTGCTGGATCGGACGAACGATAGTCCGGTTTTCCTCGGTGTTTCACAGCACGTTGAAAACGAGAATGGTACTAATTGTACAAACATTCTCGAACGACAAAGGCCTTTTTGTTGTTGTTTATTGTTTTTGATCATGCGCAGTCTTTCGTATCCAATTTTTCTCATGCGAAAAAAACATACGAAAACAGTGCATATTAAGCGAAAATCGTTAGGTCTGTACACGTTCATGGCCGGCACCCGCTGATTGGCTTGTGCTGTGACTAATCACAGCTCAAGCTGCGCACGTGCGTGCCCCCTGCCGTTAAGTGCTGGATCACGTACTAGGTACATGATCTGGCACAATAGAGCCACTTTGCCACTGTATAACGGTGTTATGCGGGTGACAAGTGGTTAAGGGGGGGCAGGCAGCAAAAACATGGCTCAACCTCACATGCACACCCCCTACCCGACAACTGCATGTCTAAATTGAAGCTGTAGGGCCCTTTCACACAGGCGTTCCATTTGTCCAATTTTCAGATGAAAAACAGACTGTAATCTATAGGCTTGCAGGTGTAAACGGATGGATGATCATCCATCTACCTCTGTGTCCATTCAGGTCCATTTTTTTTATTGCATTCTTTATTTAAATTAAGTTGGGTAATGTACAGCAAGAGCATCACAAGCTATACAAAAGCGGTACACAGGAAATCAAAATTTCACTTCAGCAATATTAGGAGCAAAGAAACATAATGTAGATGCAATGTGCGTACGGTACTGTGCAAAAGTTTTAGGCAGGTGTGAAAAAATGCTGTAAATTAAGAATGCTTTCGTGCATAGTCTCTTAAGCCCAGTACACACTATAAGATAATCAGATGGACGGTCGCCCGGTTTTCCTTGATGTTTCACAGCGTGTCGAAACCAAAGATGGCACTAATTGAATGAAAATTCTGGAATGACAAAGGCTTTCTTTTTGTTGTTTATTGTTTCTGATCATGAGCAGTCTTTCCTATCCGATTTTTCTCATACAAAAACAGTACACATTAGGCAAACATCATTAGCTCTGTTTCCCGTACCAGAAAAATGTTGAAGTTTGTCCCTTTAGAATTTTTGTTTGGAAAGTCTGAATCGGATGTTGAAAGTTGTGTATACACGCTATGAAAATCGAACGATCGTGCCTTGTACGGAACTTCTCTTCCGATTTTCTCAAAGTGTGTACCCCACTTATGCATTTTTTCCATGTTCTATGCATGAAAACAGAACCTGGGGTGCAGAAAAATGTCAGCAGGTGCTGTGGACTGATGAGTAAAAAGGTGAAATACTTGGCTGCAGCAGAAGGCAGTTTGTTCGCTAAAGCCACGTACACACGAGCGGAATGTCCGACAGAAAGAGTCAGACGGAAGCTTTTCATCGTCTATTCCGATCGTGTGTGTGCCTCATCTGACTTTTTTTTTCGAAAACTCTGACGGACCTAGAAATAGAACATGTTCTAAATAATTCCGACGGAACCAATTCCTATCGGGAAAACCGCTCGTCTGTATGCTGTTCCGACGGACCAAAAACGGTTGGTCGTGCGTAGGCAAGACTGCTTGAATGGAATTCTGTCGGAGAAACCTTCGGAGTTTATTCCAACAGCAAAACCGGTCGTGTGTACGCGGTATAAGGGCTGGGGAGCAGTGCAATAATAAGTGTTTGCAGGCAACAGTGAAGCACGGTGGATGTTCCTTGCAAGTTTGGAGCTGCATTTGGTCAGGATCAATGTGTCCTCAATGCTGAGAATTACAGGCAAATATTTATCGATCATGCCATACTATCAGGGAGGCGTGTGATTGGTCCCAAATTTATTCTGCAGCAGGACAACGACCCCAAACATACAGCCAATGTCATTAAGAACTATCTTCAGTGTAAAGAAGAACAAGGAGTCTCCTGGAAGTGATGGTTTGTCTCCCACAGAGCTCTGATCTCAACATCATCAAGTCTGGGATTAAATGAAGAGACAGAAGGATTTGAGGCAGCCTAGATCCACAGAAAATCTGTGGTTAGTTCTCCAAGATGTTTGGAACAACCTACCTGCTGAGCTCCTTCAAAAGCTGTGTGCAAGTGTACCTAGAAGAACTGATGCTGTTTTGAAGGCAAAGGGTGGTCACACCAAATATTAATTTGATTTGGATTTCTCTTCTGTTCAATTACTTTCCATTTTGTCAATTGATAAAAATAAACTATTAGTAATTCTATTTCTGAAAACATTTTTACTTTACAACATTTTTTCACACCTGCCTAAAATTTTTGCACAGTAGTGTAATAATAAAGCATTAATTTGTATAGGATTATAAGCAGTCGTAGTGCAGAATGTGTGAGAATATGGATAGTAATACTAATATAAAGGTGATGAATAGAGGCCCATTTTTTTTTAAACGGAAGAAGGCTGTGTCCTTTTCTATTTAGACAGATGTAAACGGCTGCCGTCTGCCTAGCCTAGGTTCACATCTTTATGTCTCTCTGCAGCTGCGTTTGGGTGGGCACAGAAGCCCATTCATTTGAATAGGCTGCTGAAACAGAGAAAAAGTCCTTGCACCTTTTCGAAAAACGCAGTCACAGGGAAATAGTATGGTGCTTTGGCACCATGTGAGTCCGCATGGGGGAAACCATGCTGCACTTGCCAGTGCGTGGGGTGCCATTGAGGATTGTTTGCCTAAAAGCATTGCGTTTTTGATGCGGCTGCCTGGGAAGGCGTGCAATTTACATGTCTTCTCCCACTCTTAGTAGTGTGAATCTAGCCTTAGATCTGTTCCATTTATGTCTGTATTTAGGCAAGAAATATTTTTTGTTCATCCTTTTGCTTCCTATAATTGTTTTTTGCAACAACTGAAAAAAAAAACAATGTAAAAACAGATCTGAACTGAAATGTATACAGATGTAACTTGAAACCGTATTCATCCGTATTTTCTTAGCAAAAAATGTGACTGAACTGATTACGCCCATGTGAAAGGACCCTAAAGCCCCATACACATGGGCCGAATATCAGGTGACATCCATCAGTTCAATAGACACCGGCTGACATTCGACCTGTGTGTATGGCAGCTGGTCTGACAGAAGCCGGCCGGCTTTTGTTGAAGAGGTATGAGTGAAAAAGGTCTACCGAGCGGCTCCCGTTCAGCGCTCTGAGTCAATGGCTGTGAGCACTGACCAGAGTGTTCTTGCGGGGGGGCCGTCCCTCTGTCAGAACACAAAAGAAGAGCAGGGGAGATCGCTGTACTAACATCAGATTGTTAGTATAGCAGCTCTGACCTGAGCTGTCAGTTTTTATTCTTGTTCAGCCCACTGGGTTGAAAAAAAAAAACTTGCAGTGTGTACTAGACTTAGGGCTCCTTTCACACTAGTAGCACTATTTACCGCCACCCGCCCCCCCCCCCCCCACCACCACCACCACCAGAAAGCCATCCATGGTAGATCACTTTTCAGAGGGTGGTCAAAGGAGGTTAGTAGGCGTTCAGAAGGTGATACTGCCATCTCTTGATGCCTGTTTTTTATTTCTATTGCTGAACAGCAGTTCTACATTGCGGAACCAACGCCGCAACTGCATAACAAACATATTTGGCTTGCGGTTGCCGACTATTGATATCTTCATCACACACGTTTCGAGAATAGGCTAAGAATTAAATTCACTCCCTGGTCATCTCTCCCCTCGACTACTGCAACTCCCTTCTCATTGGCTTACCTCTACATAGTCTATCACCCCTTCAGTCCATCATGAATGCTGCTGCCAGACTCATCCACCTTACCAATCGCTCTGTCTCTGCTACCCCTCTCTGTCAATCCCTCTACTGGCTTCCACTCACCCAACAAATTAAATTCAAAATACTAATAACTACTTACAAAGCCATCCACAATTTAGCCCGCAGCTACATCACTAGCCTAGTCTCTAAATACCAACCTATTCGTTCTCATCATTCCTCTCAAGACCTTCTGCTCTCTAGTTCCCTCGTCACCTCCTCCCATGCTCGCCTCCAGGACTTTTCTAGAGCCCCTCCAATCCTATGGAATGCCTTACCCCAATCGGTCCGCTTATCTCCTACTCTATTAGCTTTTAGACGATCCCTGAAAACCCTTCTCTTCAGAGAAGCCTATCCTACTCACACCTAACAACTGTATTTTAATTTTCTCATCTGATGATCATCCCCCACAGTTATTACTTTTTGTTCCACTTGACCCTCCCTTCTAGATTGTAAGCTCTAACGAGCAGGGCCATCTGATTCCTCCTGTATTGATTTGTATTGTAAGTGTACTGTCTGCCTCATGTTGTAAAGCACTGTGCAAACTGTTGGCGCTATATAAATCCTGTATAATAATAATAATAAATGGGTGCTGCAGCAACAGCTAGCTGGGAACCATAACATCACACATCATCATACATTCTTGCCAGCACACCATAGATCTTTAAGTAACATCCAAAGACTTCAATTCATAAAGACCACATTACAGTGTAAAAATGCAGCATTTCGGGGCCAATCTGGACCCCTTCATCATTACATGCCTGAGCTTAGTGTCACTTTAAAGTGGACCTCTGTTTAAATGTTAATGTTAACAGTCTTGCTGACGTTTGTACATAAGCTATGATATGGAGGCTAAAATAGATACAGTATATTCAGTGGAGGAAATGCTGCTCCAGACTCCTCCTAGTGCTCATCTCAAAAACAGAATTCCAGGAATGTAATCATTTCATCTCTTCTGAAACAGAGAATCATGGAGCAGGTTGTCTGGCCCTTAGACCTCATGTACACAAGCAGAAAAAATGCCACTTTTAGAAGTGTTTTCCTTTTTCTTATGCCTCTGATTGTGGTTGTATATTAGCCAATGGGGTTGATTTACTAAAGGTAAATAGTCTGTGTACTGCAGGTGCAGTTGCGCTAGATCTGAGGGGAAGCTCTGCTGATTACTATCATCCAGTCATATGCAAGTAAAAATGCATTTTTTTTAAATTTTACTTGCATGTTCTCCTCAGATCTAGAGCAACTGCACTAGCAGTGCACAGACTATTTACCTTTAGTAAAAGAACTCCAATGTGTCCTTGGACATTTTGGCATTAACACCCCGTTCACACTGACTGCGGCTTTGAAATCGCGCAACTTCATCTGAAATTGCACAATTTCAAAGCCGCATGTCAGTGCAACTTAAAAGACATCTGTGCACAGATGTCTATGCAAGTCGCACCTGAAATAGCCAAAAGTAGTGCAGCAACTACTTTTTCAAATTGATGCAGCACCGCAAAGTTGGCATCACACCGATTTGAGCAGAGCGATTGACGGCAATAGGCTGTGACTTGTCATGCGATTTTGATCTGTCTTAGATTTATATTTTAAAGCGACATTTAAAAAAAAAACACTCACACCCGTATTTAGGGTGTACCATGTTACTGTTAAGCACCCCCCGTGATAGCGGACAGGGGATTGTGATTTCATTCTAGTGGATAAAACAGGAGAATATTCTAGCCAATAGTATGAGTTTAAGCACATGTGCCTCTAAACATTATATGCACATAAACGAATATGTAAATACGAGCCAGACCAAGCATTTTTTGGCTGGATTTTTCTGCCAGCCACTCTTAAACAGACCCAGCATATATTGGATTAATTTCATTTGCCCACGTGCTTGCAGCCTAAGGCCCTTTTCACACTTATACGACTTGTCCCATGATTTTGTACTGCAAAATCATGTGACAAATCATTCTCCATGATTTTCAATGACTACCATTCATATTGGCACGACTTTAAGTTGTGCCGACCTCAAAGTAGTCCCCGCACTACTTTGGTCCAACTTCCATGCAAGTTGATGTCCATAGACCTCAATGTTAAACCCTCAAGTAGCATGCAAATTGTACCTGAATAATAGACAGGATTTCAGTACGACTTTGTAAGCACAAGCTTAGGGTCAAAGCATTTGTAAACCCCAACCCTGTAAAGTCGTACATAGTAGTACTGATCCCAAATTGCGGTAAAATTGTGGCAAAATCACAGTGGCGAAGTCGTGGTAAAATTGCACGACTTTGAAGTGCGAAAGGGGTGTAAAGCTAGTCATATGTGTTAAAGCTGAACTCCAGGAAAAAGTCCTCTCTTGCAGTGGGGCTGTGCCTGCACTGTGAGTGTTAGCTGCTCATTTCTGTCTAGGGGATTTGAAAAAGACAGATGCAGGGACCTTAGCCTTGCATTGGATATGAGGGCAACAAGGGTCAATCCACATGGGAGCATTGTACTGTACAGTATGCTTGGGGGGGGGGGGGGTGTGGAGGATCTGATGAGTAAAGCTCCAGTGCAAGGGAGAGGTTTTAATTTTACTGGAGTCCGGGCTCAACAAGTGAAGTCACTCAATATAGACCAATGGCATGCTAATAGGGAGCTGGATTACACTGTATTTATACCAAGCCATCTGTTATGTGCAGTCCCTGAAGAAGCCCTGGCCTATGCCTGACACTCAGAGTAAACCTATTCAGGCTGACTGTCAGTCAGCAGCTCTCTGCTCTTCCCCCCTCGCTCACTGGAGTGCTGGGCTGCGGAGGGGGCGGCTCGCTGAGAAGTGAGTCGGGTGACAATCCAGGCATGTGGGCAGATCCCGACTCCATTGTCTCGGTCTTGCCCGAGCCTGGATTGGCTCTGTGACGTCAGCAGAAGTGGGCTTTAACCTGTCTGCTGAAAAGAGTTCACATGAGTGCAGAACTGTACTCCCCTTTAAAACACCTTTGTTATTCAGAATTCTTTGTTGATGTAGTTTGCAACATTTTAAAACAATGTCCAAAGCTTTTTAGTTGCTGATATACTTTAACTAAGCCCATTATGGAAAGTACTATCTGAGGACTGCAAGCACAATTATCATAATTATCATTACAAGCTTGATAGGCTTGGCTATTTGTGTTGTTTTTTTATTTTTTGCAATTTGATACATTTAAAAAGGTGCCTGGCTTAATTCAGGACACAGCTCTGTTCAGCTCTAACAAGACTTAGAATCAATTGTCCATCTTTACAGCATGCTTCATAATGGGCTTGCTTCTACCATTCCAGCAGTGGCGGCCCGTCCATTAGGGTCTGATCTACATGCAGGGCAGTGCTGGACCATGGATTCCAATGTGGGCGGGTGTATTTTTTTTTTTTAAGCACGTGATTAGAGTCAGAGGCTCTAATAGGCTTTAAAAAAGGATGGGTTTGGGGAGCAGAGTACTGCGCTCTGAGCCCACCCAGTTGTGTGACAATAGCGAATGAATATTCGCTTTTGCCACACTGATCCTCCTCCCAGCCAATCAGGAAGCGGGTCCTGAGACCCATCACCTGATTGGCTGAAAGGACAGGCGATCCTATTGGGCGCCTAGAAGGAGGGAAGAGACGCACGGCAGAAGCCACCGTGATGCAGAGGAGACACGATAGAAGCCGCCACCCGTAGGAGTGCTGCCCGCCCACAACCTAGATGGATTGTTTGACAAAAAAAAACACCAGCCACCACTGCTTTCCAGCAGTCCCATAACACCCCAATCCAGAATCTTGAAAAGTCTAGACGAACTCCACTTGTCACAGTACCCAGCCAGATGTACCCAGCCACACATACTTTATACTAGAAATGACAGGTATTTTTGAGTTGCTGGAGTGTTATATTGGGATGGCAGGGGAGCACTCACAAAAGTAGGGTTGGCACCTTATGGTGCCTGCAAATTTACAAGCTTATAAGCTGACAATACATAGATTGCAATTTGGCCAGTTCAGCTGGGACCATGTATTAGGAAGTCTACCGATCCACTTTTGTACAACCAGCCTATCAGATAAATGCTGCTCGATCAGCTATAGCTAGCAGCGCTGATCATTGTATTCTGATGGTGGGAAAGTCTCCCCACTGTCAGAATAAAAATGCACAGAGAATCAGGTCAGTTTTATCCATTCAACCCTCTCATAGAGCTAAAAAAAGACGGACTCATCTATGGGCTGCTTTACTTTAATAAGGCTGCACATAGATGGTTTAAGCCACGTATAGGCAGGCTGAATGTACCAAATTGATCAATCAATCAACTTGAGTACTACCAGCCTGCCAGATTTTGCATGCGATTATCGCTAGCAGCTAGTATAGAATTTCTGTCCAGCAGGTTGTGGAAATTCGCTCCATGTATGTGTTGCTTAACAGTAGAGAGTTGTATTAAAGTGGATTTCCAGGCTCTAACTAACTAAGCCTAAAACTGCTCCCACCCCCCTCCTGACATCCATACTAACTGCCCTGTAGAAGGAAGATACTACTTATCTATTTTTAGGGTGCTCTGTCCGGTCATGTAATCACCCTAGCGACTGGCTTGAGGGGAGAGGAGAGAGCGCCAACAATGGCTGGAATGCCTGGTGACATCACCCATTGGCCTACTATAGGTCATCTGGTATTGGTCCTCTTTCCTCTACCCTGCAACTGCCTTTGGGAGCTGACCATGTGAATAGGTAAATGTAAGCAGGAGCACCCTGAGAATAGGTAAGTATAAGCATCTTCCTTCTACAGGGTAATTAGAAAAGGAGTTAGAAGGGGGTGGGAGCTGTTTTAAAGTGGTTAGAAAGGTTGAAGGTTGTATACCTTAATGCACTCCAGGAGCACCAGCAGGGGACCCAAAAAAAGAGGATCAGGGCTGCTCAGTGCAAAACCTTTGCACAGAGCAGGTAAGTATAACTTTTTTTTTATTATTCTTTCCTTTAGAATTTAGCTTGATTAAAACCTTAAATTCTTTAACTTTTTATTCTTCTAAGACCTCTTTCACAACAAGCCGCCTATAGCGTCGGCGGTAAAACGCCGCTATAAATAGCGGCGTTCTACCATCGGATTTGCGCCGCATTTCGGCCGCTAGCGGGGCGCTTTTACCCACTAGCGGCCGAGAAAGGGTTAAAACCACCCGCAATGCGCTGCAGTAGCGGCGTTTTGCCAGCGGTATCCCAGCGCTGCCCCATTGATTTCAATGGTGAGCAGCGGTGGAGGAGCGGTAAACACACCGCTCCAAAGAAGCTGCTGACAGGACTTTTCCTGACGTCCTGCCAGCGCAGCGCTCCGGTGTGAAAGCACTGTAGACAATGCTGCAGCTGTTTGAGGGCGGATTGCAGGCGCTATTTTTTAACGCTATAGCGCCTGCAAAACGCCCTCGGTGTGAAAGGGGTCTAACATTTAAAGTAGAAGTATGGTCAAATTCTAATATCACATATGTGACGTAGGATGGGCTCTCTGGTTTTTCAAAGTACACCCTAGAACACTTTTTAAATATGTTTAGCCTGCCACTAAAACCCTGGATAGGCACTTGCTTTGATAGAGTGAAATCAGTACAGCGTTGTCACCCTTGCTGCTGCTGCTGCTGTAGCTGCTTAGATGTTGGTTTGTTTGATTGCCATACCAGGGAATAGGCATTCTTAACTCTGCCAACAGTCCTTTAGATTGACAGCACTTTGATTTATCTGCAGGAGCTTGGAGAAATTAGAAAAAAGCCCTGCGCAGTCCTTCCTACCGTCCAGCTTTGCCTAGCAGGGTGCACAAAAAATACGGCATTTCAGCTGCATTTAATGATAAAAAGGGATACATTACATTTCTTTAAAGACATGTCAAATTGTATTGAAAATGCCTGTGTATCAAGAAAAGCACTAGAGTCTGTTGATGGACTTTAAGTTATTACCTGACATTGTACTGTAATGTACTTGTAATGCTTTCCTATGGCAGTTCTAGGAGTTTTAGGTCTAAGGGCTCAAATACAGGTCTTGAGAGCATTTAGCATTTTTTTGCTGAATTAAAGAAAAAGGGGTTTTGAGTTTTTTGAGGGTTTTTTTTGCGGCAGACAGCTGATTTTATTTCTGCTTTAAGAAATATTCTCAAACTTCTAAAAAAGAAAAATGAGTAAAGCAGACTTCATAGCTTTTATATGCAATATTTCATTGATGGGAAAATTACAGTAACATATTGCTTCTTCATGTAATTCTGGTTCATAAATCAGCGATTATGTTTTCTGTGTCACAGTGACTGATCGTTAGCATGTAAACAAGCAATAATATAAAACAAAGTAATGCATTCAAATATTTATTGGCCAGTCTTTCAGTCACTGAAAATTTCCGTGTAAATTATTTACCTAATTGCAGTTTAGATAGTAGGCTTCATGTCGATCTATAGACTGCAAGATATATTTTGAATGACAGATATTACCTCCTCTTGTCCTTTACTTTTAACATCTCCACTCAATCATCTATGGCCGTCCATCAAGTTTACTAGTATTATGATGCATTAAATAGCAGCTAGGCAAAGGAAGATTGATATTCTAAGTACTCTCATATGGGCATTTGTGAATAATATCCATGTGGAAGTTGTTTAGTGGAGCAGTTCACAAAAATGTTGATGTATAGGTTCAAACTAGCACATTAGACATTTTCCAATGTTCTTTGTATCCATTATGTTTAAATGGTTATTTTCTCAAAGGATTGTTATCCGTGTTATTTAAGTACATTGTAGAAATTATGAAGGCAGAATACTAACTTTATAGCAGTGCTAAGACGTACAGTATGTTGGTATTTTCTGATATTTAAGATTTATGTTGGTGACGTGAATCACGCATGGCTTCATGCATCACTAAGGGATTCCAGAGGTCTCCACAACATATTATAATTAAAGTTGATGTCTAGCCGGAACTGCCCCCCTCCACTGTAGCATTCACAAAAATAAATAAAAATAAAGTTAAAAAATAATTCCAGATTGGTCCAACTTGGACCAATGCACTGCCGCCAGCAGTGACCATTGTGCACAGGGAGCCTTCACTGCTGGCAAAGCACAATAGTCACTGCTGGCGGCAGTGCATTGGTCTAAGTTGGACCAATCAGGAATTATTCTTTAACTTTGTTTATATATTTTTTAACTGCTACAGTGGAGGGGGGATGGTTGTGGTTAGACATCAACTTTAATTACAGTATGTTGGCGAGTTCTGTAGAATTTCTTAGAGATGTATGAAGCCATGTGTGATTCAGGCCACCAACATAAATCTGAAATATCAGAAAATACTAACATGCATCTTAGCATTGCTATAAAGTTAGTATTCTGCCAAATGCTGTAGCTGCTGACTTTTAATATAAGGACAATTACCTGTCCAGGGATCCAGCGATGTCAGCATCTTCAATCGCCTTTGGGTGCAGGCACCAGCAACTTAACTAAGGGAAACCAGCAGTGAAGCCTGAAGGCTTCACTGCTGGTTATCTACTGTGCATTTGTGAATCTCACTGTGCTCTGTGAAAAGTCCAGCGTCATCTGGGACCTGTGTGTGTCCCAGAAGGCAGCTGGGGAGGGGGGAGGAAGAAGGAGGGGCCGAACATACTTGTAGATTACCTCGGTGATCTTACCCGGCGGTGGGAGTGGGTACCTGTCAAAACCAGGTACCTGCTCCCCCCTCCCAAAAAAAGTGTCAAATGTGGCAGTGGATGAGGATGCAAACAAGTGGAGCTTCCCCTTTTGGGTGGATCTCCGTTTTAAATGACATGGATTACAATGCTTTGCACAAATAACCATTTAAACCTATTGGACAGAACACAATAGCTCCACTAAAGGGATTTCCCCATCAACACTAACTGTGTTGATGGGGAATCTAGTAATTTTCTTTCCTTCCAATTGTGATGGAAGGAAAGAAAATTGCATAATCTATGGGCTGTTTAGGCTTAGTTCAAATATATGCAAAGCGAATGCAGCTTTCCGTGCATCCAATTTGCATGACAGGCGAGTGTGACCGGCTCTCAATGGAGCCGGTTCACACAGGCCCGGGGTGGCTGCTGTCCGAATTGCAAAAGGGTCCTGTGCGTCTTTGGGTCCAGTTCAAGTGCGAATACAGGCAAAAATTCTGACCTGAATCCCACCTGAACCACTGTACAGAGTCCCCAAGCTGTGAACTGCGGCCGCACATATGTGAACCTGGCCTTCGACTTTCAAGGTTGAAATCCAGAACCACCCTCTGATTCTGTCCCACTAATATAAATACACAAAGGGGACCCATCCCTGCATCTTTCCAGATTTACCATGAGAATGAGTTGTTTTTTCAGGGCTCTTTCTAGATGGGTGGCTGGGCTGTACACCTGCTGCAATCACAGCATTTTTAACTCAGGGTGTAGAGTTTGACAGGCGGTTCCACCTGTCAAACTTGCCCATTGGGTTCAATAGGGCCTCACTGAAGCTGCAAGCAGAACACTCGGTTTACAGCAGCGGCACAGTCCTGTATTGTACAATTGCTATTCGGATCGTTTTTCAGAGGACAATAAGAACTACAGTACATCTAAAAGGGCTCTTAGAGTTCACTTCTGCCAAAACCATTACCTTGCAGGTTGACCAATCAAATACATTGGTGAAGTATTCTTGCCATTTTATCAGGATAGTAAGATTCTAGAATACCAAGCACTGTAAAAAGAAGGGAAACATGGGGCATGCAGAGGATTTGAGGGAGCTCTGGGGTGATGGAAGCACACTGGAAATCCCCTCAAAGTTAAAATGGCTTTCCTGTTTGTTGCCAAGAGTGTGGAGTCATGTGGGCATGGAATATCCACTTTCAATCAATTTAAAGTTGTGGTGCGAAAACTTTTTTATTTGCATTTCTTGCAGCAATAAGGATGATAGAAGTGATTACTGCTCACAAGTAGCTGTTTAACACAGTAGGAAGGACTCTTCTTCATTAAGAATGCTATACATAGAACAAGAGACTATTAACAAGCACTGGAGCACTAATGTAATCTTCGTTTACTGTCAACCTGTACACAGCTAAAGGTTTTATTCAAACGAGTAATGTGTTTGCTCATACTGTGCTTTATTTGCACTATCTTTTAATTGTTTCTGTAGGACCGTGTGTTTTATGAAAAATAGGTTGTTGAAACTTGTCTTCAATTATTCTTATTTCAGTGGACAAGACAGATTTCTTAGAAAAGCTTTGGAAAATTAATAAGCTCTTTGAAAGGCGTTCATGAGGCTTTTGAAGCTTATTCTTGCCACAAAATGTAAAATTGACAAAGCATTTTTCACAATGAAGCTTTTGACATTATGTTAATTAGTCTGTGACACTATATGGTTTTCTCAGAAGGTTACAGATAACATTTACTGCTTTTCCAAAGATAGTATCCTTCTCAAAGAAAGAAGATTCCTCAGCTTAATTTGTCTGTTTCTATCTACTGTGGTAATGCACATCCTACCTGCTAAGTAGTAGTAGTACTATTTTTCATTTAGCGCTTGTTCACGCCACTGCACTGTGATAAAACACACCATTGCATATTACAGCAACGTGTGGTAACACACGTAACATGCATTAGTGTGCTGCGGTAAGATTCACAACCCGCCAGTGTTGCAACACACTGCCTTGCGTGCTAACACACAGCGGTGCATTGCAGAGTGCCCCACTAATGAAAATGCTGCAGCAGTGGCGGCCGATCCATAAGTCCATAAGGGGTGCTGGGGCACTGCCCCCCCCAGTCCTCAAAGTTGGTTTGTCAAAAAAGAAAGCTACTTTAACATGTTAAAGGGGACCTTCAGTAATTTCTTCAACTTTCCATCTATTAAATCTTCTGCCCTTGTTTTAACTTTGGATAGTAAGGCCACTTTCACACTGAGGCTCTTCTAAACTGCCAGTAAAACACTGAGCGCTTTTGAAGAGCTTTTCAGGCGCCTTTGAAGAGCTTTCCACTCATTTCAATGGAGAGGGGCGTTTTTTCACCACCCTGCCAGCGCACTGCCCCAGTGTGAAAGCATTCATTGATTTTAATTTAATTATTTTTTCGTGAGCTTTTCAGGTGCTTTTTTATAGCGTGAAAGCGCCTGAAAAGCGCCTTAGTGGGAAAGGGGTCTAAAACATTTTTTTTCTGCCAGTAAATACCTTATACAGCCCACTTCCTGTTTTTTGTCTGGTCATAAGCCTAGACTTATGACATCATGCACAGCTCTCTCTCACTCTCGTGAGCGTTTGCCCGGAAGGGAGTGGTGATAAGTCATAAGAGGGCCAATGAGAGCTGTAGAGCTGGAGCTGTGCCTCTGTGTGTCTGTGTAAATCCAGGAAGTGAACAGGCAGCAGCTTCAGCTGCCTACAGTTAAAATGGATGCAGCCAGACTCAGTGGAGGGAGATTTCTGCAGCATATTTGGCAAGTACAGAATCACAGTATATATAAAATAATATGCAAAGTGGTTGGAGGGAAGCTTCAGAATGGCAAAGATGTTTTTATTACAAATTATGTGAGCAGACTGCAGTTCCTCTTTAACCACTTCAATAAAGGGCATTTTCTCCCCCTTCCTGCTCAAGCCAATTTTCAGCTTTCAGCACTGTGACATTTTGAATGACAATTGCGCAGTCATGCAACGCTGTACCCATATGAAGTTTTGATCATTTTTTTCCCACAAATAGAGCGTTCTTTTGGTGGTATTTGATCACCTCTGCGGTTTTTATTTTTTGCGCTATAAACAAAAAAAGAGCCACAATTTTGAAAAAAACACATTTTTTTTTTACGTTTTGCTAAAATAAATATCCCCAATTTTTAAAAAAAAATGTCTTCCTCAGTTTAGGTCGATATGTATTCTTCTACATATTTTTGGTGAAAAAAAAAGCAATAAGCGTATATTGATTGGTTTGCGCAAAAGTTGTAGCGCCTACAAAATAGGTTATTGATTTATGGCATTATGTAACGCAACGTCCCTACACTCCGCTTGAGTGCTTTCGTCATATACTACTTCCTCCCAGTCTGAGTATAGATATCAGATATTCCAACCGCTCACAAGCACAAAATAAGACGATACTTGTTTGGTTGCTGAACATGGACTCATTTTCTAGAACCAAAATACAAGTCTTTATATACAGTTAAAGAGGAGGTTCCCCCCCTCCTGCTCATATTACTCTAACAATACAACTGTAACCAGAAACAGAATTAACATGAGCTAATTAACTAATCCCTTAAAGCAGCCGATGTGACTCCATGCCCTCCGGAGCATTGTTATGATTAATCGGGATCTCACTACAGGTCAGACTTGTTGTCACCGAACTTCACACATTAGTATAAACACAGGACACCTTCTCACAATAGCAGGAGCTAATTACAATTAACAATACAAACAGTGATCTCCCCCCCTCCTCAGCCTAGTAGGCAACAAACTATAGTAGGAGTAGACTGTCCGGCTCCTACCCAGTTCTAGAGACCAATGTGATCAGCTCTCTAAACTAACATGTTGAGTTCAGAATCAAACAAACCAAGAATAGTCTTTACATATATCCTGGGAGATATTGTGGATAAATATTACTGTCCCATTTTAAGCAATCCATGACATACCCTCCCAGTCACCATTTCCAATATGGCATACACAGGGTTCCCAGAGTCTGTGTGTCCTGGGGACAAGGACACGAATCCAAAGTAACACCACCTCAAGGGTCCCAGGCATACAGCTCACAAAGCGCATCGTTCCCCCAAAGCCAGGGCCCATTATCGGTAGGCAAGAGGCTAGCAATCAGTCCCCTCCAAAAGCCTCTGTCCCGCGTGAGTGTGTCACAGCATTCTTCTTCTTTTTTTTTTGTTTTTACTAGTAATGGCGGCGATCTGCGATTTTTGTCAGGGCTGTGACATTGCGGCGGAGGGATCGGACACTTTTGACACTGTTTTGGGACCACTGACAATTATACAGCGATCAGTGCTATAAATATGCACTGATTACTGTATAAATGTCACTGGCAGTGAAAGGGTTAACACTAGGGGGCGATCAAGGGGTTACATGTGTTTACCTAGCTAATGTGCACCCGATTCTACAGAAATTTCTCCAAAAATGCGATACATGGAAGACCCTGCCACTCACGCCAGTGGGTAGAATAAATTTAATAAAAATGTCCTTCTTCCCTAAATTCCTCTATGCGTTTAGGCACACTCCCATTAGTATCCCTAATTTCTTTTATAATAAACTGGACCAAGCTATCAGGATTTTTGTGTGGCAGGGGGCAATTCCCAGAATAGCTAGATCCACGCTTCAGCTCTCGCTGACGGAGGGAGGTTTAGCACTACCCAACTTCAAGAAATATTACTGGGTGGCAGTCTTGGTCTCAGTAAGGTGGTGATTCACACAGGATCAGTCCAACCCAACAGTAAACCTCGAGGTGGCAACATTAGGAACATATTCAGAACTCAGCATTTTGGTGTACCGAGGGCCTCGATCCAACATACACATTACCACCCATATGAAAACCACTGTAGGAGTGTGGAGGCGAGTTTCAGGGGCTCTGACGGGGCCCCAGACTTATTCTCCCTATTCTGCCTTATGGGGTAACCCAGAGCTGGCCCATTTGAGGACTGTGCCTGACCCATAACTGTGCCAGATATGGAGTTAAAACTTTCCGGGACATAATGCCTGGAGGCCGTCTGCTCCCCTTTAGCGAACTAAAGAGTAGATTCTTGCTTCCTCCATGGATGTATTTCAGGTTCATGCAGCTTCGACATGCGATCCAGGCACAGTTTCTAGATCCGATCACCCTAGCCCCACACTCGGTTGGACAACTTCACACAGCATGCAATATAAATAGAACGCTATCCTCCATATACTTTAGACTCACCTGTGCTGGCAGTACTGGGCCTGGCAGAGCATTCTCTGCCTGGCAGAGAGATATACAGAGCCTGACAGAAGAGGATTGGTCCGAGAGCCTCCAACACTACATCTGCCTTATGATAGCAGCTAAAGAGATAAAATTTCTCCATAGAGTGTACTATACGTCACAAAGGTTATCAGTTATCTACCTCTCCTCTGACGACCGATGTCCGCGATGCGGAGGGGGAATAGGCAATTACATACACATGGTCTGGGAGTGCCCACTAATACAGACATTCTGGCAGGCGGTGGTTGCTAAAATCAGTTTGATTAGTGGGATACCCCTTTAAACTTGACCCCCTGATTCTTCTTTTAGGAGTGACTGATAATATACCAACACGCACACCAAGATGTTTATCTTTTATTGCGCATACTATACCAGGAAAACCATACTAATTAACTGGAAGGCACCTGAGCCACCCTGGATCTCCACATGGAAAACAATGGTGAATGCCACTCTATATGGGTTGCAACTGCCCTAAAAAGTTTCAGAAAATATGGTCAGCATGGGTGGAGGCCAGACACCTCACAGTGTAGCTTGATGGTAGGATTTACTGCCTCGGCTCCTCTCCCTCCTGCCCCCCCCCCGGTTTCCGCTGACCTGAAATACAATAAACTCCCCCCTCAGGTGGGTGGGTGTAAGGGTGAATTTGGTATTGGTATTTACACATGCCCATTGAGTGGGAAAAGTGATTATATCCTATGTTTGACACTAAGTGATGATATACCTCTTGCATGTACGATAACTAAGCCAATACCTGTTAGATGGAATACCTCATTCTCCTGTAATGTCTACAGCTATTCACATGTAAACTGATGTTTTTTCCTAATAAACATTCCTTCTGTTAAAAAAAAAAAATGTGTTACCTAGGGAGTGTTTCTAACTGTGGGGGGATGGGACTGACTGGGGGAGGTGAACGATTGGTGTTCCTATATACTAGGAACACACAATCTGTCTCCTCTCCCCTGACAGGACGTGGATCTGTGTGTTTACACACACAGATCCAAGTTCCTGCTCTGTGACCGGCAATCTCGGGTGAATGGAGGACATCGCTCAACGGCTCCCGAGTGACGCGGTGGGCGCGTGTGCACACGCCCCCTAAACCGCCGGGAAGCGGAGGATGTCATATGATGCCCGACTGATGGGTGTCTATTAGGTCCCTAAACTTGTGAAAAGCATGTGATTCGAGGCTGAGGCTCTAATTGGCTTGTTTCAGATTGTCCTCCCACTTTTGATCTTAGCAAATCAATATTCGTCGTTGCGCCTTTCCTGGTTTCCGGCTTCTTTTCCCGTGGAACGCAAGGCGCCCTCTGGTGAGTGTGGACCTGGAGGGGTTTGTTTGCGTGCCCCCCCCCCCGAAAATTTTTTTTTAGCCCCAGCCGCCACCTGTGCTTCAGGTCCAATTTTTGGTTCATTGGGGTGTGTTAGGCAGCCCATTAAAATGAACATGATATCATAACGCAAACATTATTGTGTATGTGTCAAACACACTACAACTGACTACCCTGGTGTGAATGGTCCCTTAGACATGCTTGTATTTCACCAGCTTACCCCTCTCTGTATTTTTTGCAGTTCTTTGAACCGGGAACATATCTGACGATGATGATGGAACACCCTTCGTGCTGTCTTTCGCATACAAAAACCAGCAGTTTCTGAAAGTCACCAATCAGGTTCAAATCGGCTGTGCACATTTCAATGGGATTGGTTATGCAAGGAAGCAGAGAGAAAAGAAGTTACAAAACAGAGGCTTCAGGAAGGATGCCCCTACTGACCCTATGTGGAACAGTGTATGTATTGAACTGAGTGTACTTTCTGACTTTAGCACAGCTGCAGCATTTGCTGTATAGCATTGGTAGCTCACTGACTGATCTAACTCCTTTCCTGGAAATGCTCTTTCAGTAATCATTTAATGGGCAATAGCAGACTATCTAGCACATGACTATAGGAATGCTGTGCATGTACAATGCATACTCTACATAAATAATGATTTACAGCCATTGGATATTAAAATTGTATAGAACTTAGATAACTAATAAAATAAAATTCTATTGGCAAAAGTCTTATGTAGCACTAAGCAGTACATTTCATTGCCAGAACTTGGGTGCTAGTATCTTTCAGTACAGAAATGTTAGTCTTTGATAGAAAATATCCTAGTGCACAAGAAGTAAGTGTTCGAACAAAGGGTTAAATATATTTAAAGACATTTTTTTCTTTTGAATAGACTAAGAAATGGTTTAAACTCTTTGCCATCCCATTCAGGAGATATCCCTGTACTTTCTGGTCTGTAGACACAACAGGAAATGAGAGGAAATCTCTCCAAAGTAAGTGTCAGGGCTGGGCTCAGCCCTTCCTTCTCTGAGCTGGCCGCTCAGCCTTCGGCTAATTGCCAGCTCCCATCTCTCTCCACAGTTACCCAGCTGTTGTTGATTCTGCTCGTCAGTCCTGCCTACTTAAAGTCGTCCAGCTCACTTGATCACTGCCTTCTCTTTTGTCAACATCACTTTCTCCTGCGTTCCTGTTGAAGACTTGCTCGGTTGATGTTCCTTCTGGCTTCTGATCCTGCTTGCTGTACTACTATGTTTATCTCTGGCTCTCTGACATTTGCTTGGCCGACTACCCGATCCGGTTACTCAACTCTGGCTTGTTTTGACTACGCTTACTCTGTTTACCTTATTATTATTATTATTATTATTATTATTATTAATAAACAAGTGTGATTTAACTTTACTTCTGTCTCGGTCTGATTCATGGTTCCTGATAGGCGAAGGCCATGAATTCAGAAGATACAGTCAATCCACTTGTTGGTAATATTTTTTCCAGATTGGATGAGCAAGATCACCGCATGGATCAATTTGCCATAGCGTTACAAACGCTCCTGAGTTGCACGGCTCACCTGGAAACTCCCACTGTGGCTGCTCCAGTACAACCTGAGTTGCAGGCTGTCCCTGCTTTAATAGGGTATTTGACGTTTGACGCTCCACTTCTGCTGCCAAGTGCCTCATGTCCATCAAACAGAGTGCGAGAACTGTTGAATTCCAACTACGCCATTGAATTCCGCACTCTGGCAGCAGAGGTTGCTTGGAACAATGAGGCCCTCGTGGCTGCTTTTTCTCATGGTCTCTCGGATTCCATCAAGGATGAGATAGCAGCCCGAGATATACATACTGAGCTGGAGAGGTTGATCACGTTTGCCATCCTCATTGACTCCAGACTCAGAGAAAGACTCTCTTTTAAGGATCGCTTGTGGAAGCCTCCTGTATGTTTGCCTCCGAGCTTTGCAGTCCCACCTGTGCCTTCCTCACCTCCCATGCCTCCTGGTACCGAGTCAGTGAAGATGAACCCATGCACTTGGGCTTCACGCGTCTCTCTACGGATGAGAGAGCCTTTAGGAGGAGAGAGAGACTATGCCTTTATTGCGGCCAGGCAGGTCACTTTTTGAAGTCTTGTGCTACCCGTCCAGGGAACACCAGAACCTTGAGGTCCTGTCATGGACAGACCTTAGGTGGTGTTGTTTCGTCCCCAGTTATCCAGAGGGATAAGCCCCTGGTTTCGGTCACCTTTTCTTGGGCTGAGTCGTCCATCGAGATACAGGCTCTAATCGACTTTGAACTCGACTCTGGGGCTGCAGGCCTGTTCATTGATGCTGCCTTTGTATCACAGCACTCGATTCCACTGCAGCTGCGTGACACTCCACTTGCCATTGAGGCTCTTGACGGGAGACCAATACAGCCTGCCCATGTGACTCATAAGACGGTTCCGTTGTCCATGGCTGTAGGGGCTCTTCACCATGAGATAATCAAATTCCAAAGTATTTCCTCACCTAGGTTTCCGCTGGTTATTGGTTATCCTTGGTTACAGAGGCACAACCCCTCTTTTGATTGGCTCCATACTGAGGTTCTCTCCTGATCACCACAATGCCGTGAGACATGCTTCCAGAAGGTAGCCAAGGTCCTGTGCACCTCTTCACTCTCCTCCCTGCCAGAGGAGTACCGCGATTTTAGAGATGCCTTTGACAAAGGTCAAGCCGGTAGTTTGCCTCCACACTGGCCTTATAATTACACAATTGACCTTCAACCCGGTGGGTGCCATACCCCTTCGTGGCCAGGTTTACCTTTTGTCGATCTTGGAGGATAAGGCCATGGAGGAGTATGTTGCAGACGCACTTTCTCGAGGTTTCATCCGCAAATCCTCGTCTCCTGCTGGTGCTGGTTTCTTCTTTGTTAAGAAGAGTGGTGAACTGAGACCTTGTATTGATTATAGGGGTCTCAATCGTTTCACGATTACGAATGCCTACCCGATTCCGTTGATTACAGAGTTATTTGACCGCCTCAAGGGAGCAACGGTTTTCACAATTTGAGAGGGGCATACAATCTCGCCTGGATTAAGGAGGGCGACGCGTGGAAAACTGCATTTAATACCAGAACAGGCCATTATGAGTACCTTGTAATGCCTTTTGGCCTTTGTAACGCCCCGGCAGTTTTCCAGGAATTTATTAACAATGTTCTCTAAGATTTGTTGCAGTTATGTGTGGTGGTTTATCTCGATGATATCCTCATATTTTCCAAGTCCCTGGAGAGCCACGACACAGATGTCTGTCGTGTGCTTCAGAAACTAAGATAAAACAATCTCTATTGTAAACTGGAGAAGTGCGAGTTCCATCGTAAACAGGTTAAATTTCTTGGGCTATGTCATTTCCACTGCTGGTTTTTCGATGGACCCAGAGAAACTTTCGGCAGTCCTACAGTGGCCCCGATCCGTGGGTTTACATCCTCTGGAGCGTTTCCTGGGCTTTGCCAACTATTATCGGAAGTTTATTCGTAACTTCTCGTCTCTGGTCAAGCCCCTGACTGATATGACCAGAAAGGAAGGTAACCCACAGAGTTGGTCTCCGGAGTCCATTAAGGCCTTTGAGAGTCTCAAGGCTGCCTTTGTTTCTGCTCCTGTGTTGGTACATCCTGATCCTACGTTGCCTTTTATCCTAGAAGTTGATACTTCTGAGACTGGAGTTGGCGCCCTTCTGTCTCAACGTCCTAACTCTGAGAGCGCTATGAATCCATGTGGCTACTTTTCCAAGAAATTGTCACCTGCAGAGTGCAATTACGAGATTGGTGACAGAGAGCCCTGAAAGAATGGAGACATCTCCTTGAAGGTACCACTGTGCCGGTTCTCATTCTTACTGACCATAAGAATCTCACATTCTTGTCTGCGGCTAAGTGTCTCTCTCTCAGAAGGGCGGGATGGGCTCCTTTCTTGTCGAGTTTTAATTACATTGTCTCATTCTTACCCAGTACTAAGAATGTAAGGACTGACGCCTTGTCACAACAGTTTTCCTCCACTTCCAAGTTGGAGTCGGTTCCGGTTCCTGTGATTCCTCCTAATCGTATTCTGGCTACGGTTCGCACCAGTCTTACTTCTCCTTTGGGTGGCAAAATTCTTGCTGCTTAGGTCCATGCTCCTCCTGAGAAACCTTGTAACTGCTGCCTTGTCCCAGAGAGTCGACGTACTGCCGTGCTCCAGACTTACCATTCTCCCAAGGCAGCTGGCCACCCTGGGAAGAATCAACTCGTTTGGGCCATTTCCCAACAATTCTGGTGGCCTAGTCTATGGGCTGATGTAACTGCCTTTGTAGCTGTCTGTTCTGTGTGTGCTCAGAGTAAAACTCCACGACACCTTCCAGTGGGCCTCCTACAACCCATACCCAATGGAGAGAGGCCCTGGACTCACCTGTCTATGGATTTAATTGTGGAGTTACCCAACTCCCAAGGCAACACTGTTATCCTTATGGTGGTTGACCGGTTCTCAAAGATGTGTCATTGTATTCCACTTAAGAAGCTGCCCACTTCTAAGAACTGGCTTCCATTTTTGCTCGAGAGATCTTTTGCTTACATGGGCTACCCAAGGTGATTGTCTCGGACAGGGGTAGTCAGTTTGTCTCTCGGTTCTGGCAAGCCTTTTGTGCACAGTTGGGAATTCAGCTTGCTTTCTCCTCTGTGTATCACCCGCAGTCTAATGGGGCCGCAGAACGAGCCAATCAGCCCTTGGAGCAATTCTTACGTTGCTATATTTCTGACCATCATAACAACTGGTCAGACCTATTACCGGGGGCAGAGTTTGCTCACAACAGTGCCGTGAATTCTGCGTGAATTGTCCCTATTTATGGCGAATTATGGTTTCCAACCTTCCATGTTGCTTGACTTGTTTGTTCCGCAGAGTATTCCTGCGTTAGAGGAGCATCTCCGTGGTCTTTGTTCCACTTGGGCACAAGTTCAGGAGGCTTTGCAACATGCTAACGATAGGTACAGACTACATGCTGACCGCAGACGCCTGCCTGCACCTTCCTACCAGGTTGGGGACAGAGTTCCTTCTTTGAAGTTCGCACCTCGGTTTATTGGGCCTTTCCGTATCCTTCGCAGGATTAACCCAGTGGCTTGCGCCTTGGACCTTCCTCCTAGTATGCACATCTCAAATGTGTTTCATGTCTCCTTATTGAAACCTTTGATCTGCAATCGCTTTAACACCTCTGTGCCACGTCCTCACCCTATACAGGTTGAGAACCATGAGGAGTATGAGGCACAATCCATTGTTGACTCCCGTAGGTTCCGTGGGCACATACAGTACCTGGTGCATTGGAAGGGGTACGGTCTGGAGGAACGCTCTTGGGTCTCATCCTTGGACGTACATGGCCCTGTCCTCCTCTGTGAATTCCATAGACGTTTTCCCCTCAAGCCCGGTGGTCCTCCGAGGCGGAGGGGTCATTGAGGAGGGGGTACTGTCAGGGCTGGGCTCAGCCCTTCCTTCTCTGAGCTGGCCGCTCAGCTGTCTGCTAATTGCCAGCTCCCATCTCTCTCCACAGTTACCCAGCTGTTGTTGATTCTGCTTGCCAGTCCTGCCTACTTAAAGTCGTCCAGCTCACTTGATCTCTGCCTTCGCCTTTGTCAACATCACAGAGACTTTCTCTTGCGTTCCTGTTGAAGACTTGCTCGGCTGACGTTCTTTCTGGCTCCTGATCCTGCTTGCTGTACTACTACAATTATCTCTGACATTTGCTTGGCTGACTACCCGATCCGGTTACTGAACTCTCGCTTGTTTTGACTATGCTTACTCTGTTTACCTTATTATTATTATTATTAAACAAGTGTGATTTAACTTTACTTCTGTCTCAGTCTGATTCATGGTTCCTGATAGTAAGGTGTCCCTATTGGATAATTTACCTTGTCTCTGTTCTAGTGACAGCTCAAAGTTTTGGATTTTCCTTTACATTCAGTTACAGCGGTCACCAGAACAGATAAGGTCAATCTCCCGAGTGGGGACACAGGCAGCAATAAAGATCTGACAGGATTCCCAATCCCTCACTGTTCTATCCAAAACTAAAACAAAAAAAATTTTGGCTTTAGATAATATTTTAGCATGCTCATGGGTGGTGTCAGGAGCTTGTAGCGCTCCTGCTCCATCATAGCTGCTTGTTCAAGCATCCTGGTTTTACCTATGATGTATTTTCCCTGTCTGTCTGTCCACCTGCAAGGTGATGGATGTGGTCAGTCTCTGGGTGATTAAACTTGATTAAAGCCAGCCAAGCCTGCAGTCTCGTGCTTGTGATATTGCATTTGTTACACATGCTTCAAGCTCCCTGTTTGTTTGCCCTCTCCGCTAAACTGGATTCCCTTGTTGACAACCTCGGATCGGATATCAATTACTCTCTGAACTCTGCCTGCCTTTTCACTAAAGATTGACCCTGACTATTGATCCTGACTCTGCCTGTCTGCCACCACAAGTACCTGTCAGTTTGCGTCTGCCCTGGCGTGGTGGCTGGGAACTATAGCATTGTGTATAAGTCCTGGAGGCCTGCTTGCCTTATGGGAAAGGGGGCTGCTGTAGGTGAAGAACACAGAATATAGCTATAGTATCTGACTACCTGCGTTTGGGGAAAGAGTAAGAGGAGGGTTATGAGTTCAGAAAGGATTACTGTTGTAGTATTGGGGTTTATAGGAGGATTAGTGCTGTTTAAACCAAGAGACATACAGACTGACTGATGCTGTCAAGATTGTGAACAGTGTATATGTGTCACCTGGGTTTCTCATCTATACATGGTAGGGATTCCAGGGTTTATGACTTATATGGAGAAAACATATTTTTTATTTTTTAAATCTCAGATCATAATGCGTCCTGTTTGGGGCCTTGAGGCTCTGTAAAGCTTTAGGTGGGAAAAAGCTTCCATTCCTAAGTCTAAATCTTACCTGGTATGAGTGAACTGACTG
Source organism: Aquarana catesbeiana (assembly GCF_042186555.1). NCBI lineage: Eukaryota > Metazoa > Chordata > Amphibia > Anura > Ranidae > Aquarana > Aquarana catesbeiana. Next base: position 669,349,418 of record NC_133325.1, read on the forward strand.
TTGTTAATCTCTCTCTCTCTCTCTCTCCTCTCTCCTCTCTCCTCTCTCCTCTCTCCTGTGAGAGTCTGCTGCTGGGTGAAAAGGCTTACTGCTAACAGAATGCTAAAAAAGGTACAAGAGCTGCATGTTTACTTGGGGGAGCTCATTAGGGTTCCTGTTTGCCAGACACTGAGCTTAGTTAGTGGCTTGAATGTGCAGGTGTTTTTTTTTTTGTTTTTGTTTTTTATTCTATGGATGCTTTTAGAAAGCCATCCTGCATTGAAATTGTGTTTATTTGCTGCCTTGCTGAATAAATGGGTAGGACAAACCTATCTAGACTTTTCTGCTTGTCCCTGTGTCCTGCTGGGTTTACTGCTGCCATTACCAGTTGACTGAGTTCACTATAATATATATATATACACACACACAGTATCTCAGAAACGTGAGTACACCCCTCACATTTTTGTAAATATTTTATTATATCTCTTCATGTGACAACACTGAAGAAATGCCACTTTGCTACAATGTATAACAGTGTAAATTTGCTGTCCCCTCAAAATAACTCAACACACAGCCATTAAGGTCTAAACCGCTGGCAACAAAAGTGAGTACACCCCTAAGTGAAAATGTCCAAACTGGGCCCAATTAGCCATTTTCCTCCCCAGTGTTATGCGACTCATTAGTGTTACAAGGTCTCAGGTGTGAATGGGGAGCAGGTGTGTTAAATTTGGTGTTATCGCTCTCACTCTCTCATACTGGTCACTGGAAGTTCAACATGGCACCTCATGGAAAAGAACTTTCTGAGGATCTGAAAAAAATAATTGTTGCTCTACATAAAAATGGCCTAGGCTATAAGAAGATTGCCAATACCCTGAAACTGAGCTGCAGCACGCTGGTCAAGACCATACAGCAGTTTTACAGGACAGGATCCACTCAGAACAGGCCTTGCCATGGTCGACTAAAGAAGTTGAGTGCACGTGCTTAGCGTCAAATCCAGAAGTTGTCTTTGGGAAATAGACGTATGAGTGCTGCCAGCATTGCTGCAGAGGTTGAAGGGGTGGGGGCTCAGCCTGTCAGTGCTCAGACCATACTCCGCACCCTGCATCAAATTGGTCTCCATGGCTGTTGTCCCAGAAGAAAGCCTTTTCTAAAGATGATGCACAAAAAAGCCCACAGTTTGCTGAAGACAAGCAGACTAAGGACATACTTAGGACCATGTGATATTTCAGTTTTTCTTTTTTAATAAATCTGCAAAAATGTCAACAATTCTGTGTTTTTCTGTCAATATGTGGTGCTGTGTGTACATTAATGAGGAAAAAAATAAACTTAAATGATTTTAGCAAATGGCTGCAATATAACAAAGAGTGAAAAATTTAAGGGGGTCTGAATACTTTCCGTCCCCACTGTATATATATATATATATATATATATATATATATATATATATATATATATATATATATATATATATATATATATTACACATACACAGTATCTCACAAAAGTGAGTACACCCTTCACATTTTTGTAAATATTTTATTATTATTATTTAATATTTAATTATCTAATTCCTATCCATTTGCAGTGCAGTTATATAAGCAAAAAAAGATGTAATATATTACTTTGTGGAGCAAATCATTTACTAAAACAAGCTGTATTTTTTCTTTGTCACTGATAGATTAGTAATAGTCCAGTAACAGTGTGATGAGTAATGACTGGTTTCTGCTGAACTGAAGTCAAAAACACGTTTTGGTCCAGTTTTTCATATGCTTTTGTCCAGATGAAACATACAAAATTAATTAGCTTTTCACCCAGTAGGCAATGATTTGAGGCACTTTGGGGAAAGTGCAGAGAAAGTTAACAACCTTTCTATCTATACTGACCTAAATTTGCTGGAGACCTCTAGGGCATGTGTCTAATTATATCCCTACTCTAAAAAATAAATATTCTAGGATTTAACACTTCAAAGTTCAATCCTGCTAAACTGATTTGCTTTTTCTGTGACCTCCCAGCACCTTGCGTTACTTTGTTAGAAGTGTAGATAGAATTTGTTTGTGTAGGATTAGGCTGTTCCATGGATGCATTGCAGTTTTACAAGACAGGAACTGTATTTCTTTTTTGAAGTTCTGTTTTTTGGTTTGTTAAGGGAAAACAAACAAAACGCTAAGCTTAGGTTCAGAAAGAGGAGACAAATATAAGAAATAAAATTTAATAAAGCATGGCAACAGTAAATAAAAGTTAGAGTGACCTGAAGACTATGGATTGGGTATATGTGTGGCATGATAATGATGTTGTTAAAAGTTCTTAAAGGAGAAGTATGACCAAAGCTTTTTTGGCTATACTTCTCCTATGGATCACAGGATTGCAGTTCATTCTGCACTCCTGTGACTCATTTTCACGAAGCCAGTCAAGGCTCTGAAAAGATCCTGACCATATGGTCCACCCAGAAGCCTGGACCGGCATCTGTCTCAGCCTCTCAGCGATCTGCCGAGAGCCTGAGCCAACCCTTCCTGCCCCCTCCACAGCCCAGCGCTCCAGTACAGTGTGCCCTTAAGAGGCAGAGCGGAGAGCTGGTGACTGTCAGTCATGGCTCTCTGCTCAGAACAGAGAGGGAGAACTGAATGATCATGGTGTTTGACCGCTCAGTTCTCTGTGCAGAGCCGGTGGGGGACAGATGCAGCATCAGGTCAATGCTGCATCCACCTAGGTGAGTATTTTTTTTTTCTACAGCCCATACTTCTCTTTTAACTACCTAAACCCCCTCTACCAAAGCTGGTCAGAGTGCTGTTTTTTATGTGGTATTTTATGTGGTGAACTCTATGCAGATTACTCAATATTGCCATTTTATCCTATTTTGTATTCATTAATAAATAGATCAGTGTACTTGTAATAGCAAGAAGTATTGCAATAAGGTAAACAATAGAAGACATATACTGTAATTAATAAACTGTAGGAAAAATATACTGCAATTGTTAAACCGCAAGGATTAAGCAAAAAGAGTAATATGCTGCAGAAAAAATAATTGTTCTAAAACACAACTTCTCCTGAACCCTGTACTGGGCCATCCTAACTAGGGAGTACTACACCACCATGGCAGTTCAGCGGTCTGTAACATAGTCTCCCCTTTCCTCTTCTGGCCAGCTTGTTGGGGCCCAAACATTTACGTTGGAATGCTCAGGTTGGTGTTAGTTGCAGATAACTCTGTCTCTCTGTACTGGGCCACCATAATTAGGGAGTACTATACCACCATGGCAGTTCATCAGTTTGTAATATAGTCCCTCCCTGTCCTCTTCTGGCCAGCTTGTTGGGGCTCAGACTTTTATGTTGGAGCACTCAGGTTGGTGTACCTTTAAGAACTGGTGCAGGTGCTGACACTGTATTTCTTGTGAATAACTCTGTCTCTCTTTGGACAAAATGTAGTGTGATTTTGGATAGCAGTCTCTCACCAACTCCTGTGTCCTGTGTGAGTAGATGATCTCCCTCTGTTCACTGTGTGAAGCGCAGCTGGTCAGTGTTCACAGTGTCCTTCCCCTTGCTCAGGCAGGCAGCAGACTCCACCAACATCCATAAATCTCTCCTATTCCCCAAGTTGTCTGTCACTGTACCTCTATGCCTATCAGCTGCAGTGGTGAGCAGTTGCTGGCAACCGACTGTGCATTCAGTCCTTTCCAGATGGCCTCCACATTTCTTCTCCTCAGCCCAGGAAAAACAACACGGCACCACCTCTCTCTCTGCACAGAGCTCCAATCGGTGTGGGATCTGTAGTACCTTTTTCTCAGTTCAAAAAAGCAGTTCAATCTGTGTGAGACTACACCTCCCACAATCCTAGCAGTCCACATCCTGTATGCAACGTTATTCGATAGAGGGCAGGCTTGACACTGGCTGCACAGTTCCACACTAACAATACTCTCCTCCCGCAACTGTAAAAGTTTCTTCTGCTGCCAGAAACAGAATCCTTTTCCTGGCTATATATGTAACTGTGTATTTAGGGGTTTGCATGAAGTTAAGCTGTAGAGAGAATCTCCAAAATAGATATCACAGACAGACAGATGCCAGATGTCTGCTGGCTTCCAAATGTCTTCCAATTCCACCACAGCTGCTCTACAGCAAGTCCCCTACTTATGAACAAGTTGGACCTACGTATCGTTCCTAAGTCCAAAAAAGTTCAGTAAAGGCTGTAAGCACTGATCAGTGTGTTCTGGTGGGGGGAGCCCCCCTGTCAGAACACAATAGCACAGCTGGGGAGATTGCTGCACCAACATTGCTTGTGTTTGTATGGCAAACTGTCAGCTTTTTTTCATTCAGCTCACTGGGGTGAATGGAAAAAACTGTGCAAAAAATATGTTCACATCTTTGAAAGTTCGCAACTTGAAGTTTCGTATATGTAGGAGGCTTACTGTATTCTGTACTGTGAATGAGGAGGATATGGGTTCACATGCTGTGCTGGTCTCCCAATCCTTGGCAGGACATCCTGATCTTCAAGGGACTATAGCAACAAAATGACCAGGATTTGTCCAGTTCTATTTCAGATTAAAGTGTTATTGGTTGAACTAGATGGACTTTTTCCAACCTGACTAACTATGTAATTAAACCCAAATCATTATAAACTGTCAATACATGCTATATTACATTGTGTGCATACTCACTTAGCCACTAGAGCATTCTTTTTCTATATATTGCAATAGATCCTGCTGTTCACTGTCCCTCCCTCTGTGTCTGTGTCTCAGCTGCGTCCTCAGATTGCGTAGACCAGCTGTTGCCACATCTGCTGTGCATGCTCCAGTTTCAGTTACTTTCTAAGATTCTAAGATTTTCCTAGCCCTCATGACTATAAAGTCACACAAGTGTGCGTGTACACAGTGGTAAATTACACTCCCCTCCCTCCTTCCTCTTCCATGTCCTTGTATTACTAAACACTATGGGGGCAGAATATAAGATGGTGATTGATGGAGGCTTCACCTCCCTGTTAGTCCCAACAGATACACATCATTAACACAGGTTAGAGGGGCATGACACAGCTTAAAATTGGCAAGACCTCCTCCAGATATCTTTACAGTGGGAACAAAGTGAAAGCTATTGTCAGTCAATTTAAACTCCTCCCTCAGATCTTTCCTTGAGGACTGGAAAGTCTTGGGAAATATCATGTGACTGCTAAACAGCAATGATTAAAGATCTTACACAGGACCCCCTACTCACCCCCCCCCCCAGTCCCGCTGACCTGGAGCACGGCGATCGCCCGCTAGGAGACATCAGGGTCGCCGCCTCACCAGCCTGGGGCTTAGAAATCCTTAGAAATCCCCCCGGCAGCTTGATTCCAAAACGTACCTCATCAGGAGGTACGTTTAGGAGCATTCTAATTGGTTGGCGCTGTCACATGGGCGGCGCCGACCAATCAGAACCCGCCTAACCTGTCCTGCCACCGCAGGCGAAGAGGTGAGAAAGCCGCTGGGATTTCAAATCCCCGGATCGGTACAGCGACAATACGATCTGTCAGTTCGCCGGGCTCCAGGTTAGCGTGACTGTGGGGGGGGGTGAGTAGGGGGTCCATTGTAAGTTCACCTTATGCCGCGTACACACGATCGGTTTTGCCATCGGAATAAACTCCGAAGGTTTCTCCGATGGAATTCCATTCAAGCGGTCTTGCCTACACACGGTCAAACCAAGTCAAAGTCTGACCAAAGTCCGGCCGTCAAGAACGCGGTGACGTACAACACTTTCAATGGGACTAGAAAAAGGAAGTTCAATAGCCAGTAGCCAATAGCTTCCGTCTCGTACTTGCTTCAGAGCATGCGTTGTTTTTGGTCCGTCAGAACAGCATACAGACGATTGGTTTTCCCAAGAGGAATTGGTTCCGTCGGAAATATTTAGAACATGTTCCATTTCTAGGTCCGTCAGAATTTTTGAAAAAAAAAGTTCGATGAGGCCTACACACAATCGGAATAGACGATGAAAAGCTTACGTCGGACTTTTTCTGTCGGAAATTCCGCTCGTGTGTACGCGGCTTTACAGGTTTTCTGTAAAGGTGAACTTTAAATAAAGTACTCAGATGTTCTTTCATAATAAATGAAATGCAGGGGCATAATCTTTTTTCATAAACAGAAAGTATAATGTCAATTCAACATTGTATGTTTATTATCATATTATGATCACCAATTCACTGATGAATTCATTGTGAGTGTTGCCATTAGGATAAAATTCTTCAATTTCGATTACGTACACGTAGTTTCCCGATGGCGTCTCAGACATGTAAACAAAACAGCTGACTAATCTGAGAGAGAAGCATGAACATAAAATTAAATTCTATATTATTTTTCAGTATTCTCCAGTACTGTAAGGTAGATGCACTCGTGACAGAATCGTGCAATTATTTAGCTAAGGTACTAGTAATTAGATGGCAACTCTATCTGGAATGCAACTTAGTAAGGTGAAAAACTGTTTTGGAGTTTAAAATGGTTGTAAACTCTGTTACACCACTTTTACTTATAGGTAAGCCTATAATAAGGCTTACCTGTAAGTACCTTAAATATCTCCTAAACTTGCACAGTTTAGGAGATATTCACTGTATCTGCATGTGCCGACGTCATCGGCACATGCGCACTGAAGAAATGGCCCGCTCGTGCCATTTCTTCAGTAGCTGTGTCGTGACCGGTGGGAGTGACGTCATCGCAGGTCCGGCCAATCGCTGGAGCCCGCCAACCTGGAAATAACCGGTCACATCGGTGTGCAGGGACCGCTGCAATAGGTTAGATCCAAGGTAAGTATTTCATAATGAGCTAGTATGCGATTCATACTAGCTCATTATGCCTTTGTTTTGCAGGGTTTTTTTTTCTGAGTTTACAACCACTTTAAAGAAATGTAAGTCATGAAGAGAAAGAGATGGGCAGTCATATCTCTAGAGTTGCCATTGAAAATTTTTTTTTTCTTTTTTCAATTTTCAAAACTTTGTGACAAAATTGAGGTCTGCAAAATACTCACTATACCTCTCAGCAAATAGCTTGGGGTGTCTACTTTCCAAAATAGGGTCATTTGGGGGGGGGGGGTTTGTGCCACCTGGGCATTCCATGGCCTCCGAAACTGTGATAGGCAGTGAAGAGTGAAATCAAAATTTTACGCCCTTAGAAAGCCTGAAGGCGGTGCTTGGTTTTCGGGGGCCCGTACGCGGCTAGGCTCCCAAAAAGTCTCACACATGTGGTATCCCCATACTCAGGAGAAGCAACAGAATGTATTTTGGGGTGTAATTTCACATATTCCCATGGCATGTTTGAGCAATATATCATTTAGTGACAACTTTGTGCAAAAAAAAAAAAAAAAAATTTGTCTTTTTTCCCGCAACTTGTGTCAAAATATAAAATATTCCATGGACTCGACATGCCTCTCAGCAAATAGCTTGGGGTGTCTACTTTCGAAAATGGGGTAATTTGGGGGGGTTTTGAACTGTCCTGGCATTTTATGCACAACATTTAGAAGCTTATGTCACACATCACCCACTCTTCTAACCACTAGAAGACAAAGCCCTTTCTGACACTTTTTGTTTACATGAAAAAATTATTTTTTTTTGCAAGAAAATTACTTTGAACCCCCAAACATTATATATTTTTTAAAGCAAATGCCCTACAGATTAAAGTGGTGGGCGTTTCATTTTTTTTTTTCACACAGTATTTGCGCAGCGATTTTTCAAACGCATTTTTTTGGGAAAAAACACACTTTTTAAAGTTTTAATGCACTAAAACACACTATATTGCCCAAATGTTTGATGAAATAAAAAAGAGGATCTTAGGCCGAGTACATGGATACCAAACATGACATGCTTTAAAATTGCGCACAAACGTGCAGTGGCGACAAACTAAATACATTTTTAAAAGCCTTTAAAAGCCTTTACAGGTTACCACTTTAGATTTACAGAGGAGGTCTACTGCTAAAATTACTGCCCTCGATCTGACCTTCACGGTGATACCTCACATGCATGGTGCAATTGCGCATTACATTTGACGCCAGACCGATGCTTGCGTTCGCCTTTGAGCGAGAGCAGGGGGGGACAGGGGTGCTTTTTTTTTTCTTTATTATTTTTTTGCTTTTTTATCTTATTTTTAAACTGTTCCTTTCATTTTTTTTTTTTTATCATTTTTATTGTTATCTCAGGGAATGTAAATATCCCCTATGATAGCAATAGGTAGTGACAGGTACTCTTTTTTGAAAAAATTGGGGTCTATTAGACCCTAGATCTCTCCTCTGCCCTCAAAGCATCTGACCACACCAAGATCGGTGTGATAAAATGCCTTCCCAATTTCCCAATGGCGCTGTTTACATCCGGCGAAATCTAAGTAATGAAATGCTGGTAGCTTCCGGTTTCTTAGGCCATAGAGATGTTTGGAGCCACTCTGGTCTCTGATCAGCTCTATGGTCAGCTGGCTGAATCACCGGCTGCATTTTCAGTTCCCTGTTGGGACAGGAGAGCCAGAGAAAAACATGGAAGACGGTGGGGGGGGGGCATTCCCTCCCACTGCTTGTAAAGGCAGTCTAGAGGCTAATTAGCTGCTAGGATTGCTTTTACATGAAAGTCGACCTCTGGCTGAAAAGAATGATACCAAGATGATACCTAAACCTGCAGGCATCATTCTGGTATAACCACTCAAAGTCCAGCAACATACCAGTACGTTGCTGGTCCTTGTTGGGCATATATTGTAATCTTTTTTTTTCATGCAGCCTGTGGGCTGAACGAAAAAAAAGAGATTGATTGGTGGGTATGCCCACCATTAGAATACCTCGCTTCATCCACCCACTTCTAATGATGGGCATACATGCACCATTTATATATGCCAAAACAGGGGGGCATCCACCCCAAAAGGTAGGAGCAAATCGCTCCTCCGCCCCTGCTGCCCCAATGCTTTGGCATATATCACCTGTAATTTTGTAACTGTAACCGGTTCCAGGTTCGGGTCTCTCAAAATGCGATGGCATCTTGGGAGACCCTGTGTTAGTGTGCCTAGTCTGTGCAATGCTGTACGCTAATACTCAACTAGTGTATGGTAGCGTTCAAAACATTCACCAATGCAAAGACCAGGATTGTCAGGACAGAAGGGACAATAATAGCGGGTGTCACGCCTATATCCGCGCTTGCTGCAGACACGACATCTTTTTTGGGGGGGGGTTCGTTGGGTAGGGGTACTCGGGAGGACATAAAGAAAATGCCTCTCATGCAGCCGACTGCATTTGGTTGGGGATGTGAATGGGGGAAGTATGGGCGCTGCAGAAGTGGTGGGTTCCCAATTAGGATTGGCGAATGCAGCAGGAAGGGCACTATGGGCATGACGGGCCTGTGTTTGTCTTCTTCTTGGTGGCAGCGGGACACTACTTGTGCTTGTCACCTCACCAGCTTGAAATGCACTTATGGGACTCGCCACGTCACCAAGTGTTACTGCAGTGCTGGTTTGACTACGACCGGGGTGTACTAGGCCGCTGGTGCTTGCCAGTTCACCAAAACGCTACCAGAAAAACTGTTAGCGATCGCAGGGATCAGGCCTGACTCTGCGAACACTGCAGTTATGCGCTTAGTGTTTTGTAAGTGACAGTGATCGATTGATACTGCACTTGGGTGGGCTGGGCTGGGCCGGGAGGAGGGGCAAAACGCAGGTGCTAGCAGGTATCTGGGCTGATCCCGCTACCACTGCGTTTTTGGGAACCGTAAACTGCTGGGGACGCTAGTATAGATCTGATCGGATCAGATATTGATCCGTTCAGATACTATATCACTAAGGGAGGTGTACGGTGCGTGCGTGAGTGTTAGCGCTACTGGCACTAACCTGACGCTGCCTGGGGCGACGCAGACCCTATCTGACCCTAAAACCTAACTTATATCACCGCCGGGCGATCAGGGGGCTAAACCTTTATTCGGTAATAAACGGCGGGTGCCCTGACACAGATCAGAAAAACGATCGCTTAGAGACACTGGCGACGGGGGGGTGATCAAGGGGTTAAAACTTTATTAGGGGGGTTAGGGGGGTACCTTAGACCTAAAGGGGGCTAATACTAACTGACTGTCAGTGTGACGGGGGGGGTGATTGGGGTGTGATCGGGGGGTGATGGGGGTTGTAATGTATGCCTGGCGTGTTCTACTGTGTGTGTGTTTTACACTCACTCGGATGTCTTCTCTCCTCGGCGCCGGAACGGAAAATACCGAGCCGAGGAGCGATGCCATCACTTCCTCTGCCTCTGTTTACTATAGAGGCAGAGGAAGATTCTCATTGGCTGGGAGCGATCGCGAGGGGGGGGCCACGAATGGATGGCCTCTCCCTCACGTCTGATCGCTCCTGGACAGAAGCCATTGAAAGTGAAGAAAATGTCCAGTACCTCTAGGCATAGAGGAATATGCAACTTACTCTGCTTCCTGGGATTTACCCAGTACAGTGGCATGGAAGCAAGACAATTCAACTAAAGCAAATCAGTGCTTACCCAGGGCTTTCTTTCCTGCTTCCTGGCCTTTTTTTTTTAATTTTAAAGGTGAGTATGTGAGGCTGGATAGAGGCATGGTAAAGTGAATCTGCTTAAGGGTTTTCTTTAAAGCCTGTACTATCAAATGCTCTTGCATTCTTAGTGGTACTATTGGGAGAAAACATTGAGGCCCGTGTTTACAGAAGGTCTTGCTACTTTAGAGCTGGCTATTTTCTTTAAAATTCCTTGTCATTGTACTTATGCAACTAAACACTGCAATTTTCTTCACAGCATTGCTTACTCAATGAAAAGTAAGAAATTACATTCTTTAGCGTGCCAAAATTCGCACCTATTCAGAAAAAAGGTGTTTTTTTCCGCAAAGTAACTTGCCATTTTAATGGCAAAATCTGACAAATCTTTTTCTGAACTCAGTGTAGCACACGGCTGTTTAGGACTATAAAGTTCAGATGAGTTTCCCTGCCCAAGAGCCACAGGCGCTGCATACAATGGCCTCATAGATATAAATAGCTGTATGTGGGTATATACCGGTTCTTGCATAACCCTGCACACATGTACAGACATTAAAACCCCTAATACAGACTGTCAAAAGCCCTGGAATATACCTCAAAAACATTCTCTTTGTTCAACTTACCAAAGTGTTCCCCGATCCTGACCAGATTTCTGCTGCCTCCACTCACAAGGAGATGTCTCTAGACTGCCCTATCCCTAGGGAATCCTTATCCCTTTACAACTGCTGTTAACATCAGCAGTAGCACCACCAGGGCCGCTGATAAGGCAGTACAGCCAGCCCTGTTGTACCGGGCCCAGCCTCATAAACTCCACAGGGGGGCCCGGCTAGCTCTACAGTTAATTTCTAGCTAAACAAAAAAAATAGGACTTCATAACCCACAGCCCCACACCAACTTGATTGCCAGGGAATATAGTTACACAGGTGAAGAGCAGCATGCGGCGCGAGATGATGTGCCTGCGCCCGAACATGGCGAAAAAGTCCCTCCTCTGCTCTCACCTCCTGGGCCCCTCTGTTGACCTGAGGGGGCCCAGGGGGTGAGAGCAGAGGAGGGACTTTTTCGCCAAGTTCGGGCGCAGGCACACAATCCCGCTCCATATGCTGCTTTTCATCTGTGTACCTACACAGATTATAGTTCCGGCCGCCCACTGTGTGCCTTCCCTGGCTGATGGATTCTATTGTGGAGCAGCTCTCCTGCTTTAGAGTCCCAGTGCTGCAGCCCAAGGGAGAGAGCGATCATTGAGGAGGCTCAGAGTTCAGCGGGAGTACTTCTGGCGGTGGTACACAGGCGAGCAGTCCCCTGCAGATGACACACTGACAAGTCACATAGGCTACTCAGGATAGTACAGTCCTCAGACTCCCTGCTGCATGCTTATGATGATCATCATCATTATAGAGATCACAGCACAGCAGGTTCTCTATGGCTCTCTCAGTGTCACATGGCTATTGGATGCTGATTTTGCTATGGCTGTGCTGTGTTATAGTCTGTAACACACAGTACAGCCATAAGTTAACAAAGTCAGCACCCAACAGCCATGTGGCACTGAGAGAACAATAGAGAACCTGCTGTGCTGTGATCTCTATAATGATGATGATGAATATCATTATCATAAGCACACAGTTAGATGCTACTTTACACTTGTGTTTGGGGGGGGGGGCAGTAAACACACAGCTGAGCTGCATTTTTGCCATCCCCATAACCACTCCCCTTTAAGAACCTTTCACCCCAGCTTTCCGATTGGTTAGTTTTTCCTGCGGACCTGATTGAAAGCTCCATGTGGGTCCAGGGAGTCCAGATGTAAATGGGCTTATGTCCGTTTACACCTACCTACCTGCATGTCCATTCCGGTCCAAAAAAAATTAAAAAGGTCTGCGTCCTAAATGTGGCAGATCAGAGTTAGCCTGATGTAAATGGACCCAAGTCCATTTACATCTGGCCACCCATAGGGCCACCACAAGTCCCATCAAAACACTCACATCTGTCCCATTCAGCTCCAATTATGATTGGTGGGGAGCTGTGACCGCTTCCTGGCAGAATAGATAAGGTGGTTTCAGACTAGGGTCCGAACACACGCTGTACAGGTCCCAATGATTTCTAACAGCGGCCCTGAGTACCTCTGCCAACACTGACCACTTCAGCCTGCAAAGACTGTAGCCAACAAGCTGGACTTTTAAACTTGGCGATGGGAGGGAGGGTCCAGAGGTAGGGATAGTCAGTGCGGAACATATTCCAGAGGGTAGTATTGGGGGCATTAGTGGTAGGTCGACTAAAGCACATAAACCTGAGGTAAGTATAGTAACAAGTCCTATTTGTAATCTTGGAACACCCAATAAGAGGACAGTATGCGACCGGTCTAAACTACGTGGCATGTTCACCAATGCCAGGAGCCTGGTGGACAGGATCAGAGAACTAAAGATACTGTTGTACGAGGAAGATTTAGATTTTGTGGGAATTTCAGAGACTTAGTTCAACAGCTCTCATGATTGGCTGGCAACCATTCAAGGGTATTCCCTTTATCGCAGGGATAGAGAGGGTAAAAAAAGGGGGAGGGGTTTGCCTGTATATCAAGAATAATGTGAATGTGAGAGATGACATCACTAAGGGATCTAGGGAGGAGGTGGAATCCTTATGGGTAGAGCTCCAAAGGGATAAAACTAAGGGGAAAATAATACTGGGAGTATGCTTTTGGCCCCCTAACCTGAGGGAGGAGGGGGAGACAGACCTCCTATCACAATTTGGATTAGCAGCAGGGATGGGAAGTGTCATCATAATGGGGGATATTAATTATCCAGACATAGACTGGGAGGAAGGAACTGCACATTCGTCTAAAGCTCGCCAGTTCCTAAATGTCTTGCAGGACAATTTAATGGGTTACATGGTAGGCGCACCAACTAGAAACAAAGCGTTACTAGACCTACTGATTACCAACAATACAGACCTCATCACGGATGTGGAAATAAGGGGCAATTTAGGAAACAGCGATCACAGGTCAATTAGCTTCAGTATAAATCACACAAATAGGAAACATAAGGGGAATACAAAGACAATTAAATTACAAAAGAGCCAACTTCCCTAAACTACGAACCTTGCTAGAAGATATAAATTGGGATAATCTTAGGAACAAAGAACACAGAGGAAAAATGGGTTTGCTTTAAGAGCATATTAAATAAGGGCATTAGCCAGTGCATCCCATTAGGAAATAAATTTAAAAGAGCGAACAAAAATCCTGAATGTCTTAACGCCAATATAAAAATGCATATAAAAGCAAAGGAGAAGGCCTTCAAAAATACAAGGCTGAGGGATCAGCATTCAGACCTTTCAATCTTAGTTTATTTCAAAAGCAGGAACACAAAGAGAATAATAGAAAAATACCGTTCTTTACAGTAAAACATCACATATAGCATACATAGATTAGCGAGGTGTATCTTGACCATGTATAAACATGAATGTTCTTTCTAATATGCATCTTTAGGTGTAATACTGATATATCATATTGTATATTGAAATCTTTGATATATGCGAAGAGTTACTTTTGAGTGGGAGCCAACATATACCGAACCTGGTGGTTTCGTGTGTTGGCGTTATCTGAGGACTCCCTCTCATTGAATTAGAATGCTGTAGGGATCATGTATTCACCTATTATAGATAATCAAATCATTGAACTATTCCGAGCATATGATCTTTAATTACATGTGTAAGTGATTGGTTCAGTATTTAACAAAAAGAAAACAGAGAGAGTCAGAAATAAGATCGTGAATAGAAGTAAGGGATGGTACCTGATGTATGAGGCACTCCAGCATGGCTAATCGGCGGGTAAGGGTGGGATATCTCTGATCCATAAGGAGAATTAATCCGAATAGCGAAACATTGACCACGAGGTCCAAGTGATGGAAAACTGTTCCTCCTTCCCCGCCTCCTGCGCCAACAGACGCTCCAGATCTCTTATCTGGTCCACTTCAACAGCCCATTCCCCCAAGGAGGGCACATCTGTCGTTTTCCAATGTCGGGGGATCACTGTTCTAATTGCTGCTAGAAAGTGGCGCAGTACATCTTTTTTAATTGACTTGAGGGGGCCCGGGAGCATTGATAATAGGGCTATCTCTGGTGTGGGCTTGATTGATGTCACCATCAGCCTGTTGTAAAGATCAAAGACCTTTTGCCATAGTTTCCGGATTGGAGGGCAAGCCCACCAGATGTGAAGCATTGTCCCACTAGAGGACAGGCATCTCCAACAAATGTCTGTCAAAGAGGGGTTAAACCGTTTAATAACCACTGGGCATCTGTACCACCTCGTTAATAGTTTGAACCCTTTTTCTTGGTTCTTAGTTGCCAGGGAAATCCTATGTGTTAGGATAAAGCTTTTTTGCCAATCAGCGGGGGAGATGGAGTGCTGCAGCTCCGTTTCCCATGTCTGGGTATATGTTGGGAGGTCAGGGGTGTATACGTTCAGTAGCAGGGAATATAATAGTGATATTACATGTGTTGGCGGGTCCGGTTGTAAGAGCAGCTCGTCAAAGTCTGATGGGTCGTCTAGGATCTCTGAGATGGAGGGAAAAGTGCGTATGTATGACATTAGTTGACCCCTTTGTAACCACATTGTTGTTGAGGGCCCTAAGTCCGTACGAGAGGGAATGTCCGTTCTCAAAGATGGGTCAGCGCGTAAAACCTGTGCTAAGCGTCTATGGCTATCCCTACTCCAGGGTCCAAATCTCAGCTTATTTACTGCTGGGGGGAAGGCCGGAGTCCCAAAGAGAGGGGTCATTGGGCCCTGGAGTTTAGACAATTTACTCGCTGAGGTCAGGCGGTCCCACATCTGGAGAGTTTGACGAGTAAGAGCAGTAGAGGGTATGTCGTCTCCACGTTGAGCCGCAGGGGTCCACGGTAGGGCGCAAAGATCAGCCTCATTAAGATATTTCTCTAATTGAACCCAAAGTTTGGAGAAAGAGTGGTGGAACCAATCCACTATACGCACAAGTACCGCTGCCTTATGGTACATAGAGGCATCTGGGACCCCCGCACCCCCCCTGACCTTCGGGCGAATCATTGTGTCATGTTTTATCCTGGGGCGACGTCCCTGCCATATGAATTTAGAAATTTAGAGAAGATCTGACGGAGTCTTTTGAAAAACAAAGTGGGGATATGGATAGGAATAGTCTGAAAAAGGTATAGGAATCGAGGGAGAACGTCCATCTTCAAGACATTCACCCTACCCAACCAGGAGAGCTGTTTAGAGGAATATGTGGCCAGATCCGCTTGAGTTTTAGTAAGTAAAGGGGTGAAGTTGCTGGAGAATAGTTGAGAGGCGACTGTTGGAATATGGATTCCTAGATAGCGGATAGATGTGGAGCTTGTCTTAAAAGGGAAGGAGGTCGCGAGCTGTTGGAGAGCTGCTGCTGGGAGTGAAATGTTGAGGATTTCTGACTTATTAAGATTAACTTTAAAGTTACTAACCTCTCCATACCTCCGAAACTCCTGCATAATGGAGGGTAGGGAAACTTGCGGTTGGGTTACAAATATGAGTAGGTCATCAGCAAATAGGGCAATTTTTGTGTGTAATGGGCCTATACTAACACCATAAATAGCCGGATTGTTTCTAAGGGCAATGGCTAGATGTTCCATAACAATCACATAAAGAATGGGGGACACGGTCGAAGGCCTTTTCCGCATCGACTGTGAGTAGGCACAATGGGATATTGTGGGCCCGAGCATAATCCGCAATGAGGAGTGTTTTCAGGGTGTTATCTCGCGCCTCTCTTCCACTCACAAAGCCAACCTGATCTAGGTGTATTAAGCGGGGTAACAATGGTTGCAACCTATTAGCTAATATTTTCGCATACACCTTTAGATCTACTCCTATTAGCGAAATAGGTCGGTAATTAGCACAAACAGTCAGGTCTTTGTCTGGTTTGGGGATGAGGGTGATATGTGCCTCTAGGGTTTGTGGCGGGAACACTGAACGCTCAGAGATGGAGTTAAATACTTTTGTTAAGAAGGGAGTAAGGAGGGGAGCAAATTGTTTGTAGAATTTTGGAGTAAAGCCATCGGGACCAGGGCTTTTACCAGATGGGATAGAAGCAATGGCGCGGGCAAAATCGGGGCCTCAAGGTCCTCTATTGTTTCGCTATCTAGAGTGGGTAATGCAGTTTGCGCGATGTATGAGGCTTGTGTTTCCACTGTAGTAAAGGGAGGATCAATGGAGCTCGCTGTAGGAATATTATATAGGGATTGATAGAAGTCACGGAACACCTGTCCCATCTCAGAAGGCGATGAGACAGTTTTCCCAGAACTGTCCCGTATGTGGGGTATAAAGGTGTTAGGTTGTTTGGTATGAAGGGTGCGAGCTAGGGATCTACCACATTTATCCCTAAATTTATATTGATGAAAGGCTAATTTGTTCGCAAACGTGCGGGCTGATGCCTCATATAACTCTCTAAGCTGAGTGCGAGCGAAAGAACCCTCCGCAAGCACTTCCACCGTCAGGGAGCGTTTATGGGTAGTTTCTAGTGTCCTAAGCTTGTGCACTGCCGTAGTTATCGCAGCTGAACGTTCTTTTTTCATGCGGGCACCCATTTGAATAAACCTACCCCGTAGTACCGCCTTCAATGCTTCCCATTTAATGGGTGGTGAGGTGTCATCAGATGCGTGGTCTGTGAAAAAATTTGATATCGTCTCCGCTATCTGTGTATCAAACCCTGGTTCAGTCAAGAGGGAGTCATTTAACCTCCATGTACATTCTTTTATTGGGGTAGAGGGGATTGCAAGTGTCAAGAATATAGGTGAGTGATCGAACCAAACCATAGGGTCTATTTCACAATTGGGGGACCAATCTAAGCAGCCGTGGTCGATTAGAAAATAATCTAAACGACTGTATGATTGGTGAACGTTGGAGAAGTGCGTGTAGTTTCGTGAGTCCGGGTACAGTATTCGCCATACGTCAATGAGATGCATATTGTAGATGACACGTTTTAAGGCCCGTATTTTTGGAAAGAATATAGAGGAACGGGATGTCGATGAATCCAAAAGTGGATCCAGGGGAGTATTGAAGTCCCCTCCGAGTATGAGCTTGCCCTCCGTGAAACCCGCCAAAATCTTTAGGTACTGCAAGGCTGATGGGACTTGGTGAGTGTTAGGCAAGTATACGTTAGCTATTGTAAATTTAGTCCCCCATAAGGAGATTTTCGCAAAGACATACCTGCCCTGGGGGTCCGCCACATGATCGAGCAGCTCAATAGGGAGTGTTTTATGAAACCCAATAGATACTCCTTTAGATTTTTGTGTTGGGTTGGTGCTGTGAATCCATCTATTAAAATATCTATTGGAACAGGAAGGGGTGGAGTCAGAATGAAAGTGGGTCTCCTGCAGTAAAAGTATGCTGACCTGTCTTTTATGCATCTGATATAGAATTTGCCCACATTTCGACGCGACGTTAAGTCTGTTTACATTATACGAACAAAGTTTCAGGTGTGGGCGCGAAGTCACCGTGTGAGCCATGCTGGAGTGCCAAAAGCTGTAAAGGGGAGAAGGTATTAAGATATGGAGGAAAGATATAGGGGGTAGAAAAGGAAAGAAAAAAGAAAGAAAGAAGAGCGGAAGAAGAACAAAAACAAAAACAAAAAAGGGGGGGGGGAGAGAGAGAGGAGGAAGAAAGGTAGAAGGAGCGTGAGAATAATGGAAGAAGTAAGGTATAAATGAAAAGACACCTAAGAAGATGTGTCTGGGAAACGAATGTGTTCGCTAACGCAAAACACTGCTTTAGGCACAAACCGTGCCTGTCCTATTGCGGGGGAAAAGTCGAGATGAATGGGTCTGAGCCGTGATCCCGACAGCAAACCAGGCATGCAAGTATTATGTATGGCACACTTAATATTTAAACCGAGTGTGGGGCTTAAGGCAGCTTAACAACAACAAATAATAACAGTCAACCAGTTATGTGCATTGAATTTAAATAGTTAACCCTGAGGTATAGAAAAACAATTACACTGGCTCTCGCATATAAAGAAAGTTACTGAGCCAAAACAGCAATGTGAGTATATGGAGGGTAGGGAGAGCGGGGGATCCCCCCCGAGGGGGCAATCCTCTGCCCCATGTGTAGCGCCCCTTAGACCTGTATCCTCAGCAGCAGAGATTGAGTACAACCGGATGCCAGACCCCCCCAGGGCAGTACCCCCCACCCCTGCCACACAACCCCCACTGCGTATAATATCAGGGATGGGTGAGAGGGATCAATCTGAGACAATGCATAACATCTTTTAGAAAAGCAAAGAAAAAACAAAAAACAAACAAGGAAAAACATAGTATTGGTATATATTCACATTACCTGAGGCTCGTCATAGTGAGAGGCACAAGAGTGACTTCAATTTATGTTCTCACCCAAACCCCAGCCAAATAATAAAATTGGCAAAGAGCAGGGAAAGAGCCATTGGATCTGATCCCCATATTTACCACTTCTCCTACCAGGCTCACTGAAGGTCTTAGCTGTCAAGTAGGAAAAGCATAGTTAAGGGATCAAAAACATATATCATGCCGCCCAGAAATGTAACAAAACTGTCGGGAGCCCTTGGAAATGTTATTGGCGTGGTAGGGCAAAACAGGCCAACAGTCTCTAACTAGCTACTGAGTTAATCTTCTGGAGAAGTAGGTCTTCTTATCCCTGGGCCGGAAGAAGCTGATCTAGACCTATGACGTCTGCGGCGCTGTGGAAGTGAACCAAATCCCAACTGTCCTGATCTATCTTCTGGAGGGTCTAACCAGTTCAAGACTTCTACCGGATCTTGTTCAATAAAGAGGAAAAAGTCGGGTAGTTGGTCTGGATCAGAGAGCGCGAACCTGCTGCCGCCCCGTGTCACCTTGATACTGAAGGCGCCCCAAGTATAGGTAGCTCCAGCTTGCCGTATAAGGTCAAGTAGAGGGCGCACCACTCTACGCATATATAGCGTGTTGCGAGATAAGTCAGGATACAGGTGAATGGGGGCTCCAAAGAAGTCAACAGAGCCCAGGTTCCATGCCTTCTGCATGATCTCTTCTTTTAAGGTGTAATAGTGAACCCGACACAGGACATCGCGGGGGCGACCATCTCGGGCCCCCCCTGGCCCTCCTACCCTGTGAACACGATCCAGTTCAATTGGTGATGCTGCCTCTCTTCCTAGTGCTTTATTGAGGATAGTGATGACAGTGGGTTTCAATTCCGCTCCAGATGTTGCCTCCGGTATGCCTTGCAGTCTAATGTTGTTTCTACGACTGCGATTTTCGCTGTCTTCTATGCGGAGTTGCTGGTGGCGTAGGCGCCGTAGATGCATCGCGGATGAGGATTCGAGGGCTGTTATACGTGCCTCGTGGTCATCTTGAGCGGTGGTTAAGACCGATACTGCTTCCTCATTAGCTGTGACTTGTTGCCTCAGAGCGTTCAGCTCCACGTGGAGGGAGTCTTCCATTTTGCTTGCCCAGGATTCGAAATCCATTCTGAAGGCAGAAATGAGGGCAGCAGCTTCCGTTCTAATGGGTTCTCCAGATAAGGGATGCGTAACTGACTGGGGTATCCCGGTGTCTGTGTCGGGCGGTGACACTGACCTCGCGGAGGAGGCTGATGGCTCTCCCTTGGAATTCTGAAGTTTCTCATTATTGTCCTCTGCCGTGTAGGCAGCTGCTGAAGTGGAAGTGGGAGGCTTGGTCTTCCCCGGGTTGCGGCCGGGCGCCATCTTGTCTTTGGGAGTTCGGAGATCAATCGGCGCTGTTCTAAGTAGATACCTCTGTATGGTGCCTTGTTGAGGGTCAGTAAGCTCCGTGGAGTGTGAGCTAGCTGCCGCCATGTATTATGTGGGTGTGCTATGTTATTGAGATAGCTGTAGCTGTCGGGATAGCACGGGACTCAGGGGCGCAGGACCTCAGCCATCCATAGTCGGTCTCTCTCTATCAAAACCTATCCTCCATGGGGATGAGGAGGACTGGGGAGGGAAGGCAGGCTTGCGGGAACAGTGGTGGCACCCTGTTAGCATGTGCGCAAAGCTGGAACACCATATGGGTTCAAGGGGGAGAGCACCGACCAGTTAGGGGCTGCAGGCCTGTCTGATAAGCTAGGCCGCAGGGTGGTAAGATGGCGGCCGTCACTGGAGGTCTCTCAGGTTTCCGGGGTCAGTGAGGGGTCCGTGATGGCTGTGGACTTGCCCAGGGGGTGGCCACTGTATGTGGATGTGATTAATTTGCCCCCCTTACCTCCGTTCGCGGCCCCAAGGTATGGTGATGCTGGCGGCTTCACAGGCCTCGGGCCTGCCGTAGGCCGCAAGTGTCTAGGGCCTGGTTTCTCTGCCTTGGCTGGGGTCCCCTCACAGTCCGGTCCGCTCTGGATACAGCGCTTCCCGCCTCAGGCCGGCCGATCGCCCTCCGTACCGCCGATCGCGGTACTCGAGACTGGGGATTCTGTGTGTCCTGTAGTCCGCAAGATGGCGGCCGGCGTCTGCAATGTGAGGCCGGCCACGGCCTAAAAACAGCTCAATCCGCCGGCCAATCTGCTCAAAATTCCCCAGAAAAGACTCCTTTAGTGCCCAGTGTCTGTGTGGTAGGTTCTGGGGCAAATTCTGGGGTTTGTGTGGGCCGGATGGCAGTAGATTGCAGAGGGCTAAGCGGAGCTCCTCTGCAGTGCGTCCATTCACCTCGCCGTTCAGACACGCCCCCTGTCAGCATTCAGACTTTACAAAGAATGCAACAAGAAATGTAAGGGTGCAATTAGGGTGGCTAAGATAGAACACCAAAGACACATAGCGGAGGAGAGCAAAAAAAATCCCAAGACATTCTTTAAGTAAATAAACAGTAAAAAAGTGAGAACAGTCCATATTGGCCCCATAAAGAATGAGGAAGGAAATCTGGTTACAAAGGATGGGGAGATGGCGAAGGTATTGAATTTATTCTTCTCTTCAGTCTTCACGAGGGAATCGGGGGGCTTCAGTAACCAAAACCGCAGTGTTTATCCTCAGGACACTTCACAGGAAGCACCCTCTTGGCTAACAGAGGACAGAATTAAAAATAGCCTTGGAAAACTTAACATTAATAAGTCACTGGGGCCAAATGGCTTGCACCCGAGGGTCCTTAGGGAACTCCGTCAAGTAATTGCCAGACCATTGTTCCTAATTTTTGCTGACAGTCTACTGACTGGAATGGTACCTGCTGATTGGAGAAAAGCCAATGTAGCACCAATATTTAAAAAAGGGACAAAATTCATCCCTGGGAATTACAGACCAGTTAGCCTAACATCAATAGTATGCAAGCGCTTGGAGCAGATGATAAGGGACTATATACAAGATTTTAGTAATTAAAATGGTATCATTAGCAGTAATCAGCATGGATTCATGAAGAATCATTTTTGCAAAACCAATCTATTAACCATCTATGAGGAGGTGAGCTGCCATCTAGATAAAGGAAGGCCTGTAGATGTGGTGTATCTGGATTTTGCAAAAGCATTTGACACAGTTCCCCATAAACGGTTACTGTTTACTTACTTTAAGTAAGGCCCGTTGGCATGGACCATATGGTGAGTACATGGATTGAAAACTGGCTACAAGGGTGAGTTTGGAGGGTGGTGATAAATGGGGAGTACTCAGAATGGTCAGGGGTGGAAAGTGGGGTCCCCCAGGGTTCTGTGCTGGGACCAATCCTATTTAACTTGTTCATAAATGATCTGGAGGATGGGGTAAACAGTTCAATCTCAGTATTTGCAGATGATACTAAGCTAAGCAGGGCATAAACTTCTCTGCAGGATGTGGAAACCTTGCAAGAAGATCTGAACAAATTAATGGGGTGGGCAACTACATGGCAAATGAGGTTTAATGTGCAAAAATGTAAAATAATGCATTTGGTTGGCAAAAATATAAATGCAATCTACGCACTGGGGGGGGGGAACCTCTGGGGGAATCAAGGATGGAAATGGACCTGGGGGTCCTAATAGATGATAGGCTCAGCAATGGCATGCAATGTCAAGCTGCTGCTAAAAAAGCAAACAGAATATTGGCATGCATTAAAAAGGGGATTAACTCAAGAAATAAAGAGGTAATTCTCCCACTCTACAAGTCTCTGGTCCGGCCTCACTGCTGTCCAGTTCTGGGCACCAGTCCTCAGGAAGGATGTACTGGAAATGGAGCGAGTGCAGAGAAGGGCAACAAAGCTAATAAAGGGACTGAAGGATATTGGTTATGAAGAAAGATTGCGAGCACTGAACTTATTCTCTCTGGAGAAGAGACGCTTGAGAGGAGATACAGTGGGGACGGAAAGTATTCAGACCCCCTTACATTTTTCACTCTTTGTTATATTGCAGCCATTTGGTAAAATCATTTAAGTTCATTTTTTTCCTCATTAATGTACACACAGCACCCCATATTGACAGAAAAACACAGAATTGTTGACATTTTTGCAGATTTATTAAAAAAGAAAAACTGAAATATCACATGGTCCTAAGTATTCAGACCCTTTGCTCAGTATTTAGTAGAAGCACCCTTTTGATCTAATACAGCCATGAGTCTTTTTGGGAAAGATGCAACAAGTTTTTACACCTGGATTTGGGGATCCTCTGCCATTCCTCCTTGCAGATCCTCTCCAGTTCTGTCAGGTTGGATGGTAAACGTTAGTGGACAGCCATTTTTAGGTCTCTCCAGAGATGCTCAGTTGGGTTTAAGTCAGGGCTCTGGCTGGGCCATACAGGGATATACAATGTAATACTGACATAAAATCACACACATAGGATGGACTTGTGTGTTACTGGAGAGCAGGAAGATCAATGATCTACGAGAGCGCTCATCAGTGCCCTCACATTTCATTGAGAACTACAAACTGTCTGCCATGTTGGAAGATGGTAGTTGTAGTTCGTTCATACACAGATTGCTGTGAATGAATGACATGGCCATGTTGCTGAGCCCTGCATGGCTGCATTCTTTTTAAAATGTGACAGCAAGTGCAGGGACAAGATCCTCCTCCCACTGTCACAGTGGGGGATCGGAGGGGCGCAGTCAGGTGCTCTTTGGTAACATGTAGCATGTTACACCCTAAGGGTTTTGGAATTACAAGTGTCCAATCCAAGTGTGTTGGGTGGATCAAATGAAAATAGAATTGATAACAGTGTAAATATACTGTATATTGTGTCCAGGTGCTTGTTGTCCAACACTGTCCACTGTGTGGAAATTATTGCTTTTGTAATTTAACTTTATTTATGTTTTTGAAAGTTAAAGGAGCTGCACCATGCATATAACAAGGTAAGGAAATCTGATTAATGGAAAACCGGGACACTGAGTTGTTAAAATTGCAATTTCTTCTACAAAGTAAGGGAGGTCATACATTATGGAAATTTCTTTCCTTCAACCAGGGGTTGAAGGAAAGAAAACTGCTCAATTCCTCCAGCAACACAGTCAGTTACCAAAGGTATGTTACTAAAGGTGAACTTATCCTTTAAAAAGGTAGTTAAGGCCTTTATAGGCCACACTTTCTGATGGCACATATTTCTCTATCATTTTGCAAAATGGATGAACAAAAAAAAAAAAAATCTTTAAAATGCACCAAAATTCACACAAAATTGAAGCTAAAATATACAAAAAAGTGATAAAGCATATGGTAACATACTCTTAAATACATATGCATGTTTGTAAAAAGGTTCTAACTCATTATGCAGATTAGCAGGGAGAGCCCGCAGTGGGAGGATTTTAGGTAATTTTTCATCACTTGTTTATCTCAGCTATCGAGTTATAAGAATTGACACCTGGAGGTGAATATTTTTTATATATGTGCTTATTTCAACCTGCCATTAGTAGTGACAGGTTTGCTTTAACCGTAACTGAACACCATCTTCAAAGCTTTTTTGGTTACTTATTAAGTACTTATCAACTTATCAGCTATAAAGACACAGTTGCTCAAGCAAATGCAAATTTCTTTTAAACATCAATTAGTACAAAATTTTAAAAGCTGCTTCTTTCATATCAAGCAGTCACTGTAATTCCAATGCTCTTGAAGTACATTTTAAAAATTAGTTCCTTGATTACAAGTATGGTGGATTGATGGTACTAAGAAATTTGTCATTATCATTTTATATGTCTATGTTTACAGAGCTGTGCAAATGATAATGATTGAGAAAATAGTTTCAACAAGCACCTATAAGGAAAGCACCTTAAAGGAGCGTTCAATCCAAGTGTGTTGGGTGGATCAAATGAAAATAGAATTGATAACAGTGTAAATATACTGTATATTGTGTCCAGGTCCTTGTTGTCCAACACTGTCCACTGTGTGGAAGTTATTGCTTTTGTAATTAAAATTTATTTATATTTTTGAAAGTTAAAGGAGCTGCACCATGCATATAACAAGGTAAGGAAATCTGATTAATTGAAAACTGGGACACTGAGTTGTTAAAATTGCAATTTCTTCTACAAAGTAAGGGGGGTCATACATTATGGAAATTTCTTTCCTTCAACCAGGGGTTGAAAGAAAGAAAATTGCTCAATTCCTCCAGCAACACAGTCAGTGTTGGTGGGGGAATTCCTCCTGCAGTGCCATTGTGTTCTGCCAGTGTGGAGAAATTAGGCCAGTTCCTCCTGAACAGAACAAATGGCCGGATTTAGAGCTTTAGAATTCTTCTTCTTACCCGTGTACTTCACTATTGGTCCCTAAATACAATAAATGCCTATTTGTGTCAGTCCACCCTAAGCTTATATTTCAGTTTTTGGATGAAGAGTAACAATTAAACTACCTAACCTTTTTTGTCTCTAATGGGGCGTACACACGGTCGGACTTTTCGAATGGACTAGTCTGATGGACGCCGACGGACCAAATCCAGCGGACAATCTGGCGGACAATTCGATCCTGTGTGGGCTTCACCGAACCTTCAGCGGACTTTTCCAGTCGCAAATCTGACGGACGTCGTAACTCCGCTGGACCCAGAAATCCGCTCGTCTGTATGCTAGTCCGACGGACAAAAACCGACGCTAGGGCAGCTATTGGCTACTGGCTATCAACTTCCTTATTTTAGTCCGGTGTACGTCATCACGTACGAATCCGTCGGACTTTGGTGTGATCGTGTGTAGGCAAGTCCAATCATTAGAAAGTCCGTCGGAAGTCTGTCAAAAGTCAGTCGAAAGTCCGCTGGCAAGTCTGTCAGACCAGTCCGGTCAAAAAGTCTGCCCGTGTGTACGCGGCATTAGGTTTATTTGCTTAAAGTTTATCTAAATATTACTTTTGAGTGGGCTAACTTTATGTTACAGTACATAGATAGTTGCATGGGCAAGCTAATATTGGAAACATGAGAAGACCCTGGGTAGTATGTGATCAATACACTTTCCAAAACACACTCCAGCACTAAATCAGGGGGTTTCTTCTCTCTTTCACAGACCTTCAATGCATAATGCCTCTTTGGGGTACAGCCCTACTCAGACTGGGTAATCCTCAACAAACTGCAAAAAACACACAGGAGGGCGCAAACACCTTGTGTCATATCATAGACAAATTTATTCCAGCGCTCTAAGGAAGGGGGCCTGTCCCCAGAAATGTGTCAGCCATCCAATCGGTTTTGGTCCTATGATGGGCACATTGCGTTTGGCTGGAGCATTGGTGTTTTATGCCTATAGATTTTACATTTCTGTGAGTATTCATTTGTCTGTGGGAATAAATTTGTCTATGGTAATGCACAATGAAAATACTGGAGGGACATTGGCATTCATAAGCCAGGAAGGTGCGCATGGGACGTACTTGGACATTCCAACATGACAATGATCCAAAACACAAGGCCAAGTCGACCTGTCATTGGCTACAGCAGAATAAAGTGAAGGTTCTGGAGTGGCCACCTGAATCCCCTGACCTCAATATCATTGAGCCACTCTGGGGAGATCTCAAACGTGCAGTTCATGCAAGACAGCCCAAGAATTTACAGGAACTGGAGGCTTTTTGCCAAGAGGAATGGGCAGCTTTACCATCTGAGACGATAAATAGCCTCATCCACAAATACCACAAAAGACTTCAAGCTGTCATTGATATTAAAGGGAGCAATACACGGTATTAAGAACTGGGGTATGTAAACTTTTGATCAGGGTCATTTGGGTAGTTTCTGTTGCCATTATTTACTGCAGTATTTGTGGGGGGGGCTGGGCCTCCTCTTTAAAATATAACTAAAATCAAAAGGTTTTTTTTTTAGTTTTGGATGGAGTGGAGAGAGTTTGAAACACCTGTCATGTTTTTGTTGCTGTATGTGCCATTGCTGTAAATCCTAAGGAGAAATCTTCCAATGCGGACACTAGTTCTGGTGACTGGTAACAACCAGGAATTCCCTCAATTTTGAACTCTGGGACAGAAAGTGAATGGAACTCTCCCTAATGGGAAAAATCACTTTTAGGTCTGCTTTAACCACTTGCTGAATGCGCTATAGCAAAATGATGGATACAGCACGGTCGGCCAGTTCTGGAAGGGCATCATATGACATCCTCCCGCGATCGCAGCTGCTATGGTGTCCTCCGAACACAGCTGATCACAGATCGGGGTAAAAAGCCAATCAGTGGCTCTTTACCACGTGATCAGCTTTGTCCAATCACAGCTGATCGTGATGTAAACACACTTGTCAGTTATCGGCATTCCCTTTTTCACGCTGCCACAGCGTGAGGAGAGGAGAGAGCCATTAATTGGCTAGTGTGAAAGGGGACATCTGCACTGATAATCAGGGCACTGATCATCAGTGTCCCCATAATTAGTGCAGCCCCAACAGTGCCCATCAGTGCTGGCTATCAGTGCCAATCAGTGCTACAAATCAATGCTGCCAATCAGTGCCGCCTATCAGTGCGCATGAGTGCCGCCCATCAGTGCCACCTATCGGTGCCCTTCAGTTCTGCCTATTAGTGCCCATCAGTGCCACCTATCAGTGGCCATCAGTGCCGCATATCAGTGCAGCCTCATCAGTGCCCACCAGTGCCGCCTCATCAGTGCAGCCTATCCGTGACTGCCTGTCAGTGCTGCCCCATCAGTGCAGCCTTATAAGCGCACATCAGTGAAGGAGAAAAATTACCTGTTTGCTATTTTTTTTTTGTTTTTTCCCAAAAGTTGCGGTCTTTTTCGTTTGCTTAGCAAAAAAATAAAAAAACCCAGTGTTGTTTAAATACCACCAAAAGAAAGCTCTATTTGTGTGAAAAAAATAATGACATTGTCATTCAAAGTGCGACAGCTCTGAAAGCTGAAAATTGGCCTGGGGAGAAAGGGGGTAAAAGTGCCCAGGAGGCAAGTGGTTAATTACTACTGTAATTATCAACTTTTTGTTAGTTTTTAATACACTGTTTTTATTATGAAACTTGATAAAAGTGGTAACTGCTTTAATTCAATAAATGTTTTACAGGTTCTGCTGGTTCCAAATGTTCCTGTACTTTATTGACCAAATAATTAAAAATAGCTGGCTCAATACAAAATAATAATATTATTATCACTTGGCTTGTATATCGTTTTTAAATAATTAGGCATGTTAACATGAATGTGTAAAAGTATATATAAGCTACTGGAAAGGCTTGCTTAATTAAAAGCAGACACAAAGCAATTTATAATCTGTCAGCAGGATGTGTTTTACAAACTTTAGTGTGCATTAAATGGTGTATGTTCCTGTCAAACATGCCATTTAAATATAAGATATTAGTCCAAAGAGCCTGAAGAATAGGTGTGCACGATATCTAGTGATGCTTGACTGGATGAAATCAAAGGAAAGCAAACATAACTTGGCACCACGTTGTCTAATGTTCTTTCCGCAAGATTCCAAAGTTTTTCTCTGGGAGCCAATGTAACTTTGTAACGTTTAATTACAGCGGGTTACTGTTTAAAACCAGATGGTTAAATTAAGTTATAAGGAGATGTATAATTAGATGTATTTTAATTGTAAAGGTAAACATGCTTTTAATATATGGATGTTATTATTGCTTTATGTTGCTGCACGAGGTCTAAAGAAGAAGTCCACTTCTAGGTTAAACCTAGAAGTGGACCTAGGTTAACCTGTGATACAACTGTTGTCTGAACACGGTCGGTCTTGAAAACCACAGTTTTTTACAAGTTCCTGGTTAGCTTTTGCCTACTGACACCGGTCATCACTTTGGCCTTCTTTTTGCATGCCAGTTGTTGCTAGTTGTGAAACCTGAGGGCTTCGCCATAGAACTGTTGTACAGCAAAACCCCTAACGTCTTGCAATAGTTCCTGATAAATATGTGATGGTTCTTTTATTCTGCTCCTTGGGGAAAACGTGCTTACAATAATGCATTCTATAGACATTATAGGCATCATTAGATAAAAGTAATTATTATGACAATCACCAAATTATATTATGGTTTACCAGTTATTTGAATTTAGAATGAACAAAAAAGTTGATGCTGAAAATGATGTAATGTGTACAATTTTACCAGGGAGTGGATGATACAAAGTCTGATAAATCTCAGCAGTAACAATGTTGAAAATGTTGAAAGAGTATTACAGAAAGGAGAGAAATTGCATTAAGACATAAATGGATGTAATGGCAGAGTTATCATGTAACACTACACATAATTTTATCTAGGGATTTATAAACTCAGAAATGTATAACTGGTAGAAGAATAATATATTTTCCCAGAAAATGAAGTTCAATTTGTATTGCATGAAACAGATGTGTAATCTCTAGTCATATTAACCCTTTTTTCTCAGCGTGTATAATGGAATTGAAAGCATTTTGTTAAGGGAACTTTAACAGGAACTATATTATCCAAAGGATAATATTGATACGTGCTGATAATCTACTAGTAAAGAGAATGGGAATTGTAGGAACTGTTGTAATACGATTCTGTATAATAATTGCCTGTAGGTCTCATTTAATAATAAAATGTACATTTAAGATCTGTTATGAAGTTGCAAAATTGGAGAAATCTAAACAGATATTTTAATTTCCAACTGAACCTTCAAGTTTTAAAATCACTTAAACACATCCCAAGTGCATCAAAACAACAGGTGTGCAAAGACTTACAGCTAATTTCCAATAGAAAGAAGCCACAGATAAAAAAGCTTCTTTCCTGCCAGCATGTTGCGGAGAAGGACCCTTGCTCTCTCTGTGGAAGCAGTGGTCTCTCTGCAGCGTCTGAGACACCTCCTGCTGAGTCAGAGCTAGAACTCTCTACTCAGCAAGTAACATAACTTTTGCTCATGAGTGCGTGTTCACCGCAAGGCAATCCATTGGGGTGCGGCTATCGCACATTATCACATTATGTTGCACATTAATGCCCGGTGTGGTAAAGTGGCTAATTCATTTACGTGGTGTGCAGAACACTACAACAGATCAAAAGGTGTGTTTGGGTGCCATTTAAAATAAATGCCAATGCAATGCACCAATGTGCATAATGTTATATAATGTACATAATACAGGCAAAATGAACATTGGAATGGCTAAGAGCAAACTTTCAGGACTTCATGGTTCTTTCTTCCCACTAACATCTACACGTTAGTAAGGAATTCTTTTAATGCTATAAGGCGGTAACTGGCTATAGACTGGGTAAGAAAGGCTACAAAAACAAGTGCACACAATAATATTTGTATCTCAAAACTTCAGTATAGCTGGTCTGATATTTCAGATGAGTATACAGTATATATTTAAGATTGCTTGCTGTTGTTAACCACTTCAACACCGGAAGATTTTACCCCCTTCCTGATCAGAGAACTTTTTACAATTTGGCACTGCATCACTTTAACTGACAATTGCGCGTGTCAATTTAAAAAAAAAAAAAAACAATATTTTTTACTTTTTGCTATATTAAATATCCCCCAAAGTTTTTAAAAAAAACAAAAACAAATGTCTTCATCAGTTTAGGCCAATATATATTCTTCTACATCTTTTTGATAAAAAAAAAAAAAAAAATCGCAACAAGCGTATACATAGATTGGTTTGTGCAAAAGTTATAGCGTCTGGAAACTATGGGAAAGATTTATGGCTTTTTTATGACATTTATACTATTTTAAATTTTTTTTACTAGTAATGTCGGTGATCTGCGATTTTTAGCGGTACTGCAACATTGCGACGGACAGATCGGAGACTTTTGAAACTTTTTTGAAGCCATTGGCATTTATACAGAAATCAATAGATTGTGGGCAGCATATAACACTAACAATGGTAATACCACTAGAGAGGACATGGAATATAAGAACTTATTGATTCATAATGCCCATCCAGCTATTCGCATAAAATGTGAGCATTTGATAGATCCAAGAAAACACAGCTATGAGGAGGTCATTGGATTAATACATAGATCATTCCATGCCATCTAATCATATAAACAGCACAGGCTTAAGGAAAGAGAAGAGAAACAGCTGTTTAGGAAGGTGGCTGCATTACAATGCAGGACTACCAGCATAGAAGGCCCCCACGCCCCTGGAGAATCAAATCCTCCATACAACCCTAACTGGGACAAAAGTTTACAAGGGAGGGGTAGGGGATATAGGGGGAAGTCAGGTTACAGAGGCAGAGGCAGAGGAAGAGGAAACTCTTATAGCCACCCATCAGAGGGCAAGCATATCAGTGAGACACAAAGAGCTCCTACTTATGCAGAGTTACGACAACAATTACAGGCCTTCAAAGGAGGTCCTGGAAAGGAAGTACAGGTAGCTTCTCAGACAGAGGCTGACAGCCGTCAATGGTGACAACCACAAGGCCCCAAAATTTTAGCGCCTATTTCTCTGGAAAGGTGTGGGCGCCCTGTAGTGTCAGCATGGATTAGGGGCCGTCAATGTACTGTGCTTCTAGATACGGGTGCGGCCATTTCAATTATTCATGACAAAGATCCCTTAAACTCAACACTATCTTTAGGAAAGCCATTGAATCTCCAGAGCTTTGCTGGACATAATGTTGAGTCTGCCTTGTCCAAGCCACTGACAATCCAAATTGGTGAGTTATCCCTAAAACAGCCAGTAGCATTAATGTGTTTGCCAAATGAAACCAGCCTCCTGGGTTCAGACTTCTTAATTCCCAATGGATGTATGTTAGATCTGACCAACCTTTTACTATTGCAAGGGGCTCCGACTGATCAGGGTAGCACCATAGTGATACCTGATTCTCACACAATTGCAGCCATCAAACTCAATGATTCAAAATATAACATACTGGAGATCATTAAAGATCACCCAGAACATCAGCTTCTACAGCCGGTGATAGAAAGACAGCAGGGATCCTTTGCAACACATAAACATGACTGTGGAAAGGTAAATACGGTGATACACATCAGTGGGCCGGACCCACCTCCGCAAAAACAATACCCCTTTCCACAGGAAGCTATCAGCTACATACAGGAAACCATAGATTCACTGCTTGACCAAAAGGTCATCAGGCCATGTGTATCCACAACAAATGCGCCAATATGGCCAATTCGCAAAAGTACTGACAATTCGTGGAGATTAACAATTGATTACCGCAAATTGAACAGTGTTACAAACAATTGCGCCCCCACAGTTGCATCTGTCCCGGATGTCTTGAGCATGTTGAATCCCAAACACAAATATTTCACCGTATTGGATATATCGAACGGTTTTTGGTCATTACCTTTGTCAGAAGAATGTCAATACAAATTTGCATTTACGTTTCTGGGAAAACAGTATACGTTCAATTCTGTCCCGCAAGGATTCCATAACTCTCCTACGTTATTTCATGCAACCATGAGAGATATTTTAATTGATTTTTCTTCTCCAAAGAATCTTTTCCAGTACGTTGATGATTTGTTGCTAGCCACATGCGACAAAGAAGAGCATTTGCGGTTATTGGAGGAACTTCTGCAGATCCTAGGAAAGGCGGGACTGAAGTGTAATCCCATCAAGGCACAATTGTTGAAGGAATCTGTGTCTTTTCTTGGGATTGCAGTGACAGCAAACGGGCGTAAGATATCAACCGAAAAGGTAAAAGCCATTCTACAATTACCTCTGCCAGTGAGCATCCCTACTCTGAGATCTTTTCTAGGATTGGTAAATTATTCACAGGCTTTCGTCCCTGATTTTGCCCAAAAGTCTGCACCTCTGTATGATTTGTTGAAAAAGGATACCCAATGGCACTGGACTGAGCAACACACCAATGCAGTGCATGAGCTTAAAGAAGCTTTAGCGCAAGCGCCAGCGTTAGCCAACCCAGAGTACCAACTGCCCTTTCACATTGAGACTGCCATATCAGAGACAGCCATGTCAGCTGTCACAGGAAATCCATGGGCAACAGAGACCCATTTCATATGCATCTAAACTTTTGTCTCCTGTGGAAATGAAGTACTCTCTATGTGAAAAACACCTCTTAGTTACGTTTTGGGCAGTGAAATACTTCACGTACATCATAGGGCTTAACCCAGTCATCCTGCACACAACGCACACTCCCACCAAATTTTTACTTACAGACCGAGTGAAGGATGGCAATGTATCCAATGCCAGATTAGCCCACTGGGCACTGTTGCTTCAAGACCGAGACATTAAAGTCCAACACACAAATAATCCGTCCACTAGGGCCCATGGCCTCCTTTACCAGGGAGTACCACATGAATGTGAGATCACCCCCCAATCATCTGCGCAACAATTCTTTAGACCTTTGTCAGCAAAGGAAACAGTCCCTGAAAACGCAGTCCAAATTTTCACAGATGGATCATGTTTTTACGTGGAGGGTTCCCCACATGCAGGATTTGGAATATACTTTATCAATCCACAAGCAAAAACCCAAACATCAATCTTTCGGTCATGTCAAGTCAAATCAGCACAATTTGCTGACATGGCTGCAATCGCTCATGCCCTAGAACTGATGAAAGGGGACCAAGAAATTGTTTTATACTCAGATTCTGCGTGGGTCTGTAATGCTCTTACAGAATTTCTGCCCTTCTGGCACACCCACCAGTACATGTCCTCAGATGGGTCTCCACTTAAACATGCATCCCTGTTGAAATATATTGTATCATTGGTGCAAAAGTTGCCAGTCAAACCATGGGTGTGCAAAGTAAAAGGCCATTCAGGTACTGCCCCATACTGGGAACAAAATGAGGTGGCGGATTGCTTGGCCAAACAAGGAGCACAGGGAGGGGAGATCTGTGAAATTCCTTCGAATTTGCCGAACCCAGTCTTGTGCCCCATTGTTTGTGCCCTCACAAAATCCTGCATAGAAGTTCCGGATATTTCGGACATACAAAGGCAGGATGATAACATTAAGGAAATCATGCAAAAACTGCAAAATGAGACTAGGGAACTCTCTGAGGGGAATACTTTGGCAAAGTACATAAAACACCTCAAATTATCAGAAGATAAAAAGGTATTGTTGCATCAGGGAGATGAAGTAACGTGGGTGGTTCCTGAAAAATGCCAGAATGAAATGATTTACATAGTGCATGACCTGCCTACTGGGGGTCATCAAGGGTCAGAGAAAACAGGTGAGCGGCTCAAGAACATAGGTTGGTGGCCTTCCATGATGACAGATGTGAAGCAGTATTGTGACAATTGTATTGTCTGTGCACAGGTTAACCCCGCACCAAGGAAGATCAATGCCCCTTTACGAATCCGACTGAAAGAAGGGACATGGAATGCCTTACAAATGGATTACATGGGACCCTTGCCAGTCACTTCTAGAAACAACCGATACATTTTGGTAGTCACAGATTTATTTTCGAAATGGGTAGAGATCTTCCCAACCAAAAGTAACACTGCACAAAATACGACTAAGATTTTGGTGGAACAGGTGTTCAGTAGATGGGGGCTCCCAGCATCAATAGAGTCAGATCAGGTTACCCATTTTACGGGAAAGATGGTAAAAACCTGCCTAGAGATGTTAGGGGTGGAGCAAAAGTTTCACATTCCATATCACCCAGAATCTTCAGGTCAGGTTGAAAGAGCCAATCGGCAGATTAAGACAATGCTAAAAAAATTTGTCCACATCAATGGTAAGAACTGGGATAATCTGTTGCCATTACTGGCCATGGCCATCCGAGCAACTCCCTCATATGCTACCCGGTTGACACCCTTTGAAGTGCTGACAGGTAGACAGATGAGACTCCCTGAACATCTCTGGCTAGAGATGCATACCCCTACAATAGACAGACTGTCAATGGACCAATACCTCCTTAAACTCCAAAAAGCATTAAAAGAGATCCATGTATTTGCAGCAGCACAAATGGGTAAAAGTCAAAAGAAAGCCAAGGCGTATTTTGACAAAGGGGTTCGAGAATGCACTTGGGCCATAGGAGACCGAGTTATGTTCTTGGAGCTACGTCCCCTGGATAACAGTTTATGTCAAAAATAGAGAGGCCCATTTTTCATTATTGATAAATTAAGTCCTTCCATGGAGCCAAAGAAATCAACTAAAATGTGCTGCTTTCTTCCCTTTTAGAGCCATGAAGTCGATGTGGATTGTTATCCTGCTCCATCTGTTCGGACATACCAAGGGAGAGGAGACTGGACCACTCATCAGCGTGATCATGGAGAAGAATCCAGTCTACTGCATAGAGGGGGAATCCGTCTTATTGCCTGTGGCCATTGTAGGGACTGTGGGGAAGCAAGTTTATTGGTGGAGTCCCATTGATAATCATTTAGTCTGGGTTAATGGCGTTGCTGGGAATATCACTGACTACCGGGATAGAGTCATGAGCTTTCAAAACGGATCCTTGTTGATTCAAGAGACACGGTTGAGTGATGCCGGAGAGTGGAAATATTCTTTTGTTATCTCCATCCCCTTGACCAGCAACACACATGCATCCACTCTTCAGTACGTCCCAGGAAAAGTTACTTTGCATGTGTCCCCAAAGAGTAACACCACCCCTGCTTCTACAAATTTGCCCAAAACTACAGCTGCAATCCCGTATTACAAACCAACATCATTGGAATGCCCATCACTGCAAGAGGGACCACCTAGTGGCCTAATGGCAACATCAATCCCGGGAATATTGTTCAATAATGTTAAGTTCATTCATGTACCTGTGGTACTTAATTTGTCCCAGTGGAACATGGCTTAATTCGGCTCATGTGCCGGACAAATGTGTCTTTGTTTTATTCTTCTTTGCTGGTTGATTTGATTGCCTCCCATGCAAGCCGAACTCATGATCCATTTGCAGAACCAAACCTCACTCCCCACAGGGGCATTTTCAGATCCAGAAAGTTAAAGGGCTTGGACAACATACTTGGGTCCATCCCAGGACTTTTTGGATCTGGCATGTCAATTTGGAACCGAGCCGATTTGTCAGCGATTCGCAGGCATATCGTAAATTTTGAACAGAAAGAGGGTCGGCAAGTGCTGAAACCGGTTCTGCAGGGTGTTGAGGGGCTTGCAGAGGAGGAAAGGTTTACGGTCTATAACATGAAAGACATTGCCCAGTTGTTTGAAAAAACACAACAGAAAATAAACAAAATCATAAATATAAATAATAAGAAAGCTAGAGAGGATGGTATGGGCAAAGAGGTGATATGCACTGCATATGGGAATTTTGTTTTAACCAAAGTCACTAATGTTATCAGAGATATTCAAGCAGGTAAAATCCCTGATATATTAAAAGATACAGACCTCACTCAATGGTATTGTACTCACACTAATATTAGTGGTGGAATGAATGTACATTCTGGAGACAAGTGCAAACCTTTGCCGGTTTCCACAATTCGAAACATAGGGAGAGTGACACCACACCCAAATAGAGGGCCATTTGCTTGCAAGAAGAGCCAGTCGCTGTGCGCCTACCGTGACCTAATGTATGTGTCCTTCACCATGTCGCTGCCAGTGTTTCATCCCCAAGACGACTACTTTAACACGAGGGCGTCCATACACTCCCTCGGGTACCTCGAAAACGACGTGTACAAGGAAAGGTTGCACCTCCCCGAAATGCTCATTCAAGTTCAAGGGCGATGGAAAGCACCACACACTGCCTGCTGCACTGTCAAAGACAATAGGTGCTTATGCCGTTGTGATGTGTTCGAAATTGACACTCCAGTCTGTGGTCTAAGCAATGACCCGGATCCCACAGCCAAAGTAGCAAGGGACCCCCAACTGGAAAGTCCACGCCAACCACCTCAAGAAACGAGTCCAAGTGAGATGGAAGCTAACTGCCCCGTGAAGTTGTCAAAATGGAGAACACCCAGCACAAGGGTCACCTACCACATGGATGGACTGTACTGTGTCGTTACCAACCACCAGACATTTCTCTATGGGGGTCAGTCATGTCCGATACCCTATCCAAATTTCTGCTTCATTCCACATGAGTACACTATTATTGGGGAAACTGTAGTAACCCCCATACCAGTGCTAACAGAAGACTATATCATTGAGAGTCCCCCTGATGTCCCAGATCCTAGAAACTACATACCCCATTTTGATATAAAAATTGATACTCTGTCAGTAAACCTTCACAATCTGCTTGCAAGGAAGGATACCCATATAATTCAAATTAGTAATGATATGGTGAAAACAGGGTGGACATTTAGTAGGATTTTTTATTTTTTAATAAAGGACTTGTCAAAAAATCTTGTAATGTCTTTATTCCCCTTTTATACTTTTTGTGGTGAATGGGTAGTTGTATTATGTACCCCATACTCATCCACATGGGGGGGGGCAGGATCTGGGGGTCCTCTTGTTAAAGGGGGCTTCCAAATTCCAATAAGCTCCTTGCCCGCAGACCCTCGCAACTACCAGGCAGAGTTGTGGGGAAGGGGCCCTTGTCCCCATCAACATGAGGGCATGTGGCCTGGTATGGTTCAGGAAGGGGGGTGCTCGTTGTTCCCCCTCTTTCCTGACCTGCCAGGCTGCATACTCTGATAAGGGCCTGGTATGGATTCCCGGGGGATCTCATGACATTTTTTCCCAAAGTTTTTATTGCCGGCAATTCTTGTTTTTACATTCAACTGTCAGCAGGGAAGCTGGTTGTTAAGGATGCAGCGGCTGGCTTCCTGGCCTGCTCCTTAACAACCAGCTATAGACAGTGTGTAAAAGAGAAAATAAAATGCAAAACGCATGTAAAAACACATAAAAAACGCAGTACTTGCATTTTTGGTGCAGGTCCATTGAAGTCTATTACACACAAAATACAATGTGCTGTAGGAAAAAAGTCCCTGACCCTTTCCAAAAATGCACTGGCTGAATAAACCGCATAAATGTGAACGTGTACCATAGGAAACCATGTTAAATGGACTGTTGTGCATTTCTGAAAACTGCAAAACGCACTTAAAAAGGCATAGGTTTGAACCTAGCATAAAAGAACACAACCTTGAGCACTCCACCATAACAGTTGGACCCCAAAAAGCTGGCCTGCAAAAAAAATAAAATAAAAATAACATATTACTGACTGCCGAACTATTATTGTAATTGATATAAATCTATCTATATAAAGTGGGGACGGAAAGTATTCAGACCCCCTTACATTTTTCACTCTTTGTTATATTGCAGCCATTTGCTAAAATCATTTAAGTTCATTTTTTTTCCTCATTAATTTACACACAGCACCCCATATTGACAGAAAAATATAGAATTGTTGACATTTTTCCAGATTTATTAAAAAAGAAAACTGAATTATCACATGGTCCTAAGTATTCAGACCCTTTGCTCAGTGTTTAGTAGAAGCACCCTTTTGATCTAATACAGCCATGAGTCTTTTTGGGAAAGATGCAACAAGTTTTTCACACCTTGATTTGGGGATCCTCTGCCATTCCTCCTTGCAGATCCTCTCCAGTTCTGTCAGGTTGGATGGTAAACGTTGGTGGACAGCCATTTTTAGGTCTCTCCAGAGATGCTCAATTGGGTTTAAGTCAGGGCTCTGGCTGGGCCATTCAAGAACAGTCACAGAGTTGTTGTGAAGCCACTCCTTTGTTATTTTAGCTGTGTGCTTAGGGTCATTGTCTTGTTAGAAGGTATACCTTCGGCCCAGTCTGAGGTCCTGAGCACTCTGGAGAAGGTTTTCGTCCAGGATATCCCTGTACTTGGCTGAATTCATCTTTCCCTCGATTGCAACCAGTCATCCTGTTCCTGCAGCTGAAAAACACCCCACAGTATGATGCTGCCACCACCATGCTTCACTGTTGGGACTGTATTGGATGGGTGATGAGCAGTGCCTGGTTTTCTCCACACATACCGCTTAGAATTAAGGCCAAAAAGTTCTATCTTGGCTCATCAGACCAGAGAAACTTATTTCTCACCATCTTGGAGTCCTTCAGGTGTTTTTTTTATCAAACTCCACGCAGGCTTTCATGTGTCTTGCACTGAGGAGAGGCTTCCGTCGGGCCACTCTGCCATAAAGCCCCGACTGGTGGAGGGCTACAGTGATGGTTGACTTTCTACAACTCTCTACAGCCACAGTGATCTTTGGGTTCTTCTTTACCTCTCTCACCAAGGCTCTTCTCCCCTGATAGCTCAGTTTGGCCAGACGGCAAGCTCTAGGAAATGTTCTGGTCGTCCCAAACATCTTCCATTTAAGGATTATGGAGGCCACTGTGCTCTTAGGAACCTTAAGTGCAGCAGAAATGTTTTTGTATCCTTGGCCAGATCTGTGCCTTGCCACAATTCTGTCTCTGAGCTCTTCAGGCAGTTCCTTTGACCTCATGATTCTCATTTGCTCTGACATGCACTGTGAGCTGTAAGGTCTTATATAGACAGGTGTGTGGCTTTCCTAATCCTAAGTCCAATCAGTATAATCAAACACAGCTGGACTCAAATGAAGGTATAGAACCATCTCAAGGATGATCAGAAGAAATGGACAGCACTTGAGTTAAATATATGAGTGTCACAGCAAAGGGTCTGAATACTTAGGATCATGTGATATTTCAGTTTTTCTTTTTTAGTAAATCTGCAAAAATGTCAACAATTCTGTGTTTTTCTGTCAATATGGGGTGTTGTGTGTACATTAATGAGGAAAAAAATGAACTTAAATGATTTTAGCAAATGGCTGCAATATAACAAAGAGTGAACAATTTAAGGGGGTCTGAATACTTTCCGTCCCCACTGTATATAGATAGATAGCTATATATACACACACACACACACACACACACACACACACACACACACACACACACACACACATCTCCCTCTAGTTAGGGTGGCCCAGGGCAGGGTTCAGGAGGGGTTGTGTTCTAAAACAATTATCATTGCTGCATCATGTTATTCCTATTGCTTAATTGTTGTAGTACAGTATACTTCTCCTATTGGTTACCCGTTGCCGAATAATTCTCTTATCGTTTATTCATTATAGTATATTTATTTTTTGTTCACCATGTTGCAATATACCTATTGCTATTACTTAAACAATTGTTGTGTCATTCCTGGTTCTATGTACCTTGGGCCATTGGGGTGTATATACAGCTATCTGCAGTAAACATTACCGGCTCAGCCAGGTGTGTCATAGTGTGTTGCGCTGTTCACAGAGTTGTGAGCACAGGAACAGGGGACCCAAGATATCAAGTGGCTCCTTCAGGGGTAAGCACTACATTAAGAAATATTTAACAAATATTTGCTACTTATAAAAAATATTTGCTTTTGTTACTACTAACATATTTACTGCATAGCAAAACATTTTTCCTTATTTTATTTAATATAATTCACTTTATTACGTTTCTAAGTTATTGCCTTAAATACCTGCTGTCTCAAATTTTATAAAATTCTGCAGAAACATTATGTTAGAGGATTTTTGACTGTCCGTAATTAATTACTTATGGGTCAACAATCAATTCATCACAGAGAAATAAATACTGATTTACTGACAGTAGAGCAGAGATATGGGTGGTTTAAAGAAAAAATTTGAACTAGAAAGTCAAGCAATAGATTTTCATAATTTGAAGTAGTGACTTTAGTTTGAACCTGAAGGATTCAGTATATGACAAAGGCATGTGAGAAATAGTCCCAAATCTACTCAATTATCTCATAAAGATTAGCAAATGTGACAGTTAGCTTAAAGTTAATTCCACTTATGTTTATCATTAATTACATTATTAGAATACCCCCCCCCCCCCCCCCAAAAAAAAAAAAACTAAGTTGAAAATATAAATGATGGTATATAAATGCCTGGTATAGACTTATTTTTCCTGCCGAACTTTGATTTTCAACCATTTTCTTTTCCACAAGTCAGCCCCCACCATGTTGTACTGTAGACATTACCAAATATAAAATGGCACCTAATTGATCAAAATGTACTGTAAATGGTTCTTTAATAAACTGGTAAGAGGAGATGTATGGATCTGTAATAAACTGGTAAGAGAAGATATATGTGTAATTTTTAACTGGTTGGCTAAATACTCTTTCATGCAAGCTTTAAAGTGGTTGTATTCTATGCATTAAGGTAAAAAAAAAAATTCTGCATGCAGTTTTCCTTGCAACCCCCTAAATACATACCTGAGCCCAATCTCGATTCAGTGATATACATGAGAGCCAAGGCTCTCTCTGCTCTCTCCCTCCTCATTGGTTCAGATACAGCAGTGAGAGCCATTGGCTCCCTCTGCTCTCATTCACATCCAGTGATGAGGAGGAGCGCGGCGGGGCCAAGCCCTGTTCTGTGTGTCTTATGTAATCACAGATCGGGGCTCGAGAGCAAGCAAGCACGAGTGGCTTGCTATGGGGGCACTCAGTGGGGGAGAGGATCCAGGAGCGTTAATGGGGGACCCGAGAAGAGGAGGAACTGGGCTGCTCTGTGCAAAATCATCATGCAAAGCAGGTAAGCAGAAAATGTTTGTTATTTTATAAGAAAAAAAAAATAGAGACGTTACAATGACTTTAAAGAATACTTATTGCTAGTGTGTATTTATCATTGTATATGGTATACAGAGCCTGAGATTCTGGAAAGCTTGAACCAAAATAATAGCTGTTAAATGTACTCTGCCCTGGATGCCTGGCAAAGTGTTGGGACAAAGCTCCAACACTTAATGGAAGTTGCAAAGTTCTCCCACCTCTCTGGCCTCTAAGGCTAATGCCCTGTACACACGGTCGGATTTTCCGACGGAAAATGAGCGATCGGAGCGTGTTGTCAGAAATTCCGACCGTGTGTGGGCTCCATCGGACTTTTTCCATCGGATTTTCCGACACACAAAGTTTGAGAGCAGGCTATAAAATTTTCCGACAACAAAATCCGATCGCGTCAATTTCCGACCGTGTGTGGACAATTCCGATGCACAAAGTGCCACGCATGCTCAGAAGAAATTCCGAGACGGAACAACTCGGTCTGGTAAAATTAGCATTCGGAATGGATAGAGCACTTTCGTCATGCTGCAATGTTTAAAATTGTTTAATACAGCGCACTCTCTTCTTCTTTATAATGTGAGAAGAATGAAGTAGTTTTGCTGCTGATATTCACACAGACTTCTCACAAACGTATTTCTTTCTTATTTATCGTGATTCCCTCAATATATTATGATTTGTCACATCTGACCAAAAATCTTTATCAGTTTTTGTGTTTTTTTTTTTTTGTTTTTTTAGGTTTGTATTTTATTCAAGGCTGATCTTGTTTTTTTTGTTTTGTTATTTAACCACCTCAATACCAGGCACTTAGACACCTTCCCGCCCAGGCCAATTTTCAGCTTTCAGCGCTGTCGCAATTTGAATGACAATTGCGCAGTCATGCTACACTGTACCCAAACAAATTTTTTATCATTTTGTTCCCACAAATAGAGCTTTCTTTGGGTGGTATTTGATCACCTCTGCGGTTTTTATTTTTTGCGCAACAAATAAAAAAAGACCGAAAATTTTGAAAAAAAACAAGTTTTTCTTTGTTTCTGTTAAAATTTTTTGTAAATAAGTAAGTTTTCTTCTTCAATGTTGGGCACTGATATGCCTGCACTGACGGGCACTGATACGTCAGCACTGATGGGCACCGATGAGGTGGCCCCAATGAGGTGGCACTGATGAGGTGGCACTTATGGGCACTGATGATGGGCACTGATAGGCGGCACTGATGGGCACTGATAGGTGGCACTGATGGGCACTCATAGGTGGCACCGATGGGCACTCATAGGCGGCACTGATGGGCACTCATAGGCGGCACTGATGGGCACTCGTAGGTGGCATTGATTGGTACATATGGGTGGCACTGATGGGTACTTATGGGTGGCACTGATAGGTGGCACTGATGGGCACTGATAGGTGGGCACTGATGGGCACAGATGGGCACTGACAGGTGGCACCGATGGGCACTGACAGGTGGCACTGATGACACTGATTGGTGGCACTGAATAAACTGATTGGTGGCATTGCTGGGCATAACTGAAACATAATGGTGCCAATCAGTGCCCATTTGTGGGCACTGATTGGCACAGATTGGGCACATTGGGCACATGTGGATAGCCATGGGGTACATACCTGGCCATCCACATGTTGCCTCTTCCCTGGTGGTCCTAGTGGTGATCCCTGG
Organism: Aquarana catesbeiana; assembly: GCF_042186555.1. Lineage (NCBI taxonomy): Eukaryota > Metazoa > Chordata > Amphibia > Anura > Ranidae > Aquarana > Aquarana catesbeiana. The sequence goes on from NC_133325.1 coordinate 669,392,160, forward strand.
TGGTCCAGTGTGGTGATCTGAGGGTGGCTGCGCTGATAAACAATCAGCGCAGACTCCCCCTGTCAGGAGAGCCGCTGCGCGCCCCCGCGGGCGGCATCGGCATGTTATCCTGCTGGACGTCATATGACGCCCAGTCAGGATAACGCAACCACTTCCCGGACTTCAATTCGCTATAGGCCGGGCGGGAAGTGGTTAACATCCAGAATATTTTTGTGTGTGTTTTGTGTGTCAAGTTACCACAACACCATTATTATTTAATCTCAAGGAGATTGCTTGGTGTTGGTGTTTCTTGTTAATTTCACATTGTATTTTGAAATGTACCTGCCTCCTCACAAACAAACTGTCCTTTTTGAAGGAAAACACACATAGGCGAGTATAATTGAAACCAAAAAACCTTTATTAAGGGCTCATAACCAAACAAAGAGGGAGGCAACGCTCTAGAAACAGCAGAAATTGGTGAAGCCTTTGACCCCCAGGGCACACATCAATTATTTTACTGCAAAATTGGTGGCCTGAGGAGTCCATATATAAGGGAGTGCAGTCTGGTCCAGAAGTCCAAGAGATCCTGAAAGCAGCAGATGACATGTATGTCCCCAGGCCGTGGTCATACAAGAGCCTGCATCTTTTGTCAGACCAGACTGAACCAAGGGCCTTCACTCTCTTGTCTTCCTTCCACGCTGTGGCTGTGGTGGTGTAGTTGTGGCAGGAGGAGGAGGGGGGGAGGAGGAGGATGTTCCAACTCACTCAGGTGGGTATTGGGTGTGATTTCACCCCTCATCCCCTTAGTTAAGACTTTATAAATAAGGTCCTCACAAAGCTGGCATTGGCCCTCCTGCATGCCCTGCAGTTTGGTGGTAGCCATGCAGGCAAAGGCCTCTTCAGGAGTGGGGGTGGCTCTGAGGGACGCAGAAGCCTCCTGAATCAGCCTGAGTGCTGAATCCTGCACGTGACTCTCCTTCCTGGGTCTTTTGGTTGGAAGGCGGAGGGAAGGGACCTGCGATTCGGTCAGGCTCCTACTGGCCCAGGCTTCTCCTGGCTGCCACTTAGCCCCACCTCCTCCTGGCTGCCCCATTCCACAGCCTCCTCCTGTATGCCACATTCCAGAGCCTCGTCCTGGCTGAGGTCTTCCTGTGTATGAAAAAGGGACATCGTTTTAGTTTTTTCTTCAGCAATCACACACAATTTTCATCTCATGACTGTTGCAAATTGAATGTTAACAAATATAAAAGACTATCATTCTGAGCCCAGCATTTTTCATTCTTGTCCCAATTATTTGTGCCCACTACTGTCTATTGATATGTAAAACACTTTATTAAATCAGCAATTAGTGATCAATAATAACATCTAGTAAACATCATTTATTTATTGATCAGAAATCTGTCGAAGAATGCTATACCTGGCTCAAGCTGGGCTCCTCAACTTCTTCCTGGCTGGAAGTCCCAGGTTGGACATCGGAAGCCTCAGCTGGGGTGGAAGGAGGAGTGGAAGGAAGGGTTGAGAGGGATTCCCTGACCCAGTCTGGTCTGACAGAAATCGCAGTCTCTCATAATACTACAGCCTGGGGACATAAATGTCATCTGCTCCTGCTCCTGATCTCTGGGAATCCATGACCTTCTTGCGCTCCCTAAGATAAGTGCTCCTCAGGCCACCAATTTTGGCTTTTAAATAGGGGATGGTTGCCGTGGGGACCACTGGCGTCACCAACTCCAGCAGTTTCACCAGCGCTGCCTGCCTCTTTTGTTTATTATTGTATTGGGGGTGTTTTACCTGCCACAGACAGGGCTGCTCCCTGTATTTGCCTATGAACAGGGGGAGGAAGTTGTGGTCATTGAAGCCATCCATTTTATCTGCAAGACACAACACAAGACAAACCCTAACGTCAGGCAAAACTCTCCTAATCTTGTTACAATATAGGCCTCAATCTAGAAGCAGTATAGGCCCAAGTTTAGATCTTACCTTCGTTATCACGATCGGCGCCCCCGGTACTCCTTCCTCCGCTCACAGATCGTACGTACTACGCACGCATGTTACGCTTTATACACACTGCGCATGCGTGAAACTCCGCCCGCCCCTGACGTTCTTTCTATTCTATTCCCCGACCCTTCTCATTCGGCGCAGTGGGGGAAGAGCACATGGCGGAGACACAGCAGGTGCGTGCTAATTACAGCAACGAGGAGGAGGAGGAAAGCCCAGAGCCAGAAACGTCACGATCCAGAAGGAGACGATTTAAGGCATCAAACATGTCCTTTGGGGAGATGTTGGAGATGGTCGACATCCTGAAGAAGGCCGACTATGATGGGAAGTATGGACCTTACCCCAACCCCAATGTCAGAAAGGCCAAGATAATGGCGACAGTGGTCAAGAGTCTGCACCGGAATTTCGGGGTACAACGATCGAAAGATCAGCTCAGGAAGCGGTGGTCGGACATCAAATTAAGAGAGCACGAGCGGTACAGAAAGATCCGGAGAATGCTGCAAAAAAGTAAGTAGTTGTGCTGTGTTCCTATTCTTTATGTTTATTACGTTCGTTCTGCTCCATGTGCTTTTCTTAACTGTTATCCAGTTTAAAATGGCAACTTTCATGTTCATGGGCACGTTATTCGTTCGTGGAAAACATTGTTCGTTCGGCCTAGAAAACACCATTGTTTTGGCCATATGCACTTGCCCACATTTTTTAGGGCCTACTTGTCTGAAATGAATTTGGTTGTGTAGATAGGTTTGTAACTAGAATTAAATGCTAACTAGATTCTGTGTAAGGAGAGGACACTCAGCAGTTTTCACATCTGGACTCTGGAGCACTAGCGTGGGACACAAGAACACCCTTTTTATTAGGGGGTCCCCCACAGGTGCTCCAGTGTATACTATAGGGGTGTCTCCATCTGTAAAGCTTGTACAAAACAGGTAAAGTATTGAAGCTTGACAAAGGACAATAAAAATTCTACATCTTGGAACTCATCCAAAATAGACAATTGTACCCCACTTCCAAGCAATGTTTCATATTTATAGTTCTGCCATCAAATATCTGTGTGCTAAGTATACCTATTTTTTTTTACATAGCAGAGAAAAGACTCGGAGAGCACCCCTCATCCGAGGAGACCACAGACCCCCCACCTCTGGAAGAAGGTGAAATCCACCCAAGCCAAGCAGAGCAGGAGGAGGAAGACGTGGTGGAAATTGGCACCACAACAGGTGAGTGTCTGCGACCACAGGCTCAGATAAGAGATGGATGCCGGCATATTTATAATACATGGTGTTTTTTTGTTTCTGTATTTTTAGGTGATCGTGATGTTGTGGATCCAGAGCATTTCACTTCGGAAAGTGCACAGATCCTGATTGGGGAGATCATGGGGTGTAATAGGGACTTGGAAAACATCCTGAAAAACATCAATGATGTTCAACAAAAAATGAAGAACATCATTGATGTTTTAGGGAGAGTTTAAAACCCCTCAAAATCCCTTATTTTTTGGCGCTTTTTGTGAGCTAAAAATTTTTACCATTTTTGGGCATATTTGCGAAAAGCCAAATTTTGAAGAGGCACACAGTGTGTCAACATGTGCTATCTGCCATCACGGGAGATCAATGGACGCGTTTTGGGGGTGCAACCCCTTCCTCAATAATAAAGTAGCTGTGAGGAAGGGGTTGCACCCACAAAACACGTCCCTTGATCCCCCGTGATGGCAGCTAGCACATGTTGACATTCAGCAATTGTTGTGCATCTTCAAAATTTGGCTTTTCTAGGGGTGACTTCACCCCATCTGAACGCAATATCAAACACAGTTTGTAAATACTCATGTCTGATATTGCCTTCAAGTTCTACCAAATGTGAACTTTGTAAGTTCAATATTTGTGTCTTTCTTGTTGGTTTTAAACATGCCTGTTTTATCTTAAATGGACATTTCTACTTTTTCTAATGTGACCCCAAAAATTGTTATACAACAAACATGTTGGTTTGTTTTAAAAACCTTTTCTAAATGCACATGTGATTGTGCTGGTATTAAAAAGATTGTTAATCAAGAATGTGTGGATTATTGTTTCAACGCTCCAAAACTTTTGTTGTGCTCTAATTGGTGTTTTCTGTGATAATGGGGGTTATTTCCTAAAGAAAATCCACTTTGCACTACAAGTGCAGTTTCAAGTGCACTTGTAGTGCAAAGTGTCTTTGCCTTTAGTAAATAACACCCAACAGTGCTTTTTAATGTTACACAATCACGCCATTTTCAGGACTCACCACATTTCTGTCAGGGTCAGCTAAAAGAAACACAAGCAGTAAATGTCACCAAAGATTTTAGTAGTTAAATTTTTTTTATTTGAAAAAGGTTTCAGACATTGTCTGGCATATTGATAGCCCCCCTACCTGCAAAGTATTCAAGGTATCTTAGATGGACATCATGGGCACTCAGGGGGGGCAAGCCAGGACGGCCACTTTCAAGCACCATCAGTGTTGGTTCATTTTGAATTCCAGCCTCAGGCCCAACTGAGCCAGCATAGTTGGCAGAATGTTGCCGTAAAAAGTTGTGTAGAACACAGCACGCCAGGATGATATGATTCAGTTTGTATTCTGCCATGTGTATAGGTGTAAGAAATAGGCGGAACCGGCTGACCATGATTCCAAACGTGTTCTCCACCACTCTTCTGGCTCTGGCCAGCCGGTAATTAAAAACCCTCTGGTCCGGGGTGAGGGTCCTCATCGGGAATGGCCGCATAAGATGGTCCCCTAGCGCAAACGCTTCATCTGCAACGAAGACGAATGGGAGTCCTTCCACATTGTCTTCTGGAGGTGGCAAGTCCAAGCTGCCATTCTGGAGACGTCTGTAGAACTCCGTCTGGGCGATGACTCCACCATCGGACATCTGGCCATTCTTCCCCACGTCCACATACAGGAACTCGTAAGTAGCCGACACCACCGCCAACATCACAATACTATTGAACCCCTTATAGTTGAAATAGTATGACCCCGAGTTGGGTGGTGGGACGATGTGGACGTGTTTCCCATCAATTGCCCCTCCGCAGTTAGGAAAGTCCCACCGCCGGGCAAAGTGGGAGGCCACAGTCTGCCATTCCTGTGGGGTGGAAGGAAACTGTGGCGTCAAACAAGAAAAAAAAATAGTCATTTTGCACATAAACAGGGAAAGCAGATTAGACACAAACATTCTTGGCCAACATCAAGATAACATTTATTTGAGGGAGTTTTTAAAGACCTATCAGATCACCCCCCCCCCATGGGCCATTTCTAACATTTTAGGGGGGGGGGCTCTTGGACAGGTAACCCTCTCCACTTCATTGAGAGATGAATGCCTAAATAATGGGTATTACTTTGGCCAGCCCCTCCTTAGTTACACCATTGGCAGTCCACTGGACAGGTAAGAAGTGTCATAATACAAAGATATAAATACACATTGTACACATTTAAGCACATTTGGACATTCTGCTATTACCTATCAAGATAATAATAGGATACAAAAACTTTAAACAGTACCATTTGAAAGTATACAGGCAGGCCCTTGCACTACATGCTTTGGGGAATTCATCCATAAATCTGACCACAAAAGAGATGGCTATAGCGTGTATGGCAAAGTCAGCAGATAGATGATTGAGGATAGAGAATTGTTATCAGCTGACTTAGCAGTTGGGGGGAGGGAGGGTTCCAAATGATTTGGGGACCCCCCAAAAAAAGCCTCTGGCACTCTGCTTGAATTTAAAGCACAAATCACATTTAAAAACATTTAAGGGGGTGTTTGGGGTAAAGCACTACTATGGAGCTGATAAAATACATTGTTAAGTGACTACATGAGGTGAATATAGGGCCAGGAGACCATGCTGGGGAGGTAAGTGAAGGCAAATATGTATGAAGGACAAAAAAAAAAATTACATAACAATCCAGCATGCATGAGGACAAAGGGGACATTCACAGCATATTACAATCATGGTAATTAGGGAATGAGGAAAGAAATACAATATATTAGCAAACATTAAATACAATAAAATGTGATATTAAATGGCAGAACAGGTCTCTGGGATAATGATCCCCAGAGCCTGGGGGGAGATGCCTGTCGAGAACGTCATGTCCTGCAGACTTCTCCCCGTCGCCAAGTACCGCAGGGTGGCGACTAGCCTCTGCTCCAGAGTGATGGCTTGCCTCATGCAGGTATCCTGCCTGCTAATGTAAGGGGTCAGCAAAGCCAACAAACGGTGAAATACGGGGTCTGTCATCCTGAGAATGTTCCTGAAATCATCAGGATTATTCTCACGGATCTCACGAAGCAAAGGCATATGACAGCAACCAATTCTTGGTCCATGAACTCCTCCCCACCCTGTTCATGGACTGGACTTGTGTCAAGGTCAGGACCCCAACACCAAGCCCCCTCACAGCACGTACTCTACGAGGAGTACGTATACGCAACATGGCTAGAAAACGGTCGGCTGCTCAGAACGAAGTAACAGAATACACTGAAGAACAGCAAGGCCTGTGAAGAGCGACCTGAAAAACAGTAACAAATGAACAAGAACACAATGACAAGAGTCAATGGTACTCGCTGCACGCACTGAAGAGCAGATACAAACCCACAAGCACAAACTGAACAGCAGAAAACGACCTGAAAACCACGAGTCTGAAAAAGCGCGAATCGTCTCTCACCAAACTTTTACTAACACGAGATTAGCAAGAGGAGCCCAAAGGGTGCCGCGCTTGGTTCTGAACTGGCCTTTTCTAGTCTCGTCGTACATGGTGTATGTCACCGCGTTCTTGGCGATCGGAAATTCCGACAACTTTGTGCGACCGTGTGTACGCAAAACAAGTTTGAGCCAACATCCGTTGGTAAAAAATCCATGGATTTTGTTGTTGGAATGTCCGATCAATGTCCGATCGTGTGTACGGGGCATAAGTGTTAGCAATAAGTTACAGGTTGGAGGAACACTTTGACTATTCACTTTAATGCCCCCCACTAAACGATATTGGGCTTCTGCCACAAACATATACAGTATGCCTATATTTTTCCAAAATTCTGTAATATAACATCACACTTATGGTTTCAGTGTTACTTTTATACAGGGTATGATGCTTGGGTTTTGCTTTTTCCTGAGCAAGTGAGCTCTGCACAGTATAATTTGACAGGTGGAAAAGGTGGGTACTAAAGTAAAAATACACTTCGTAAAAAGGAAAAATACAAACTTTGATTAAACACATTACACAATACTAGCAGGAAAGCATAGAAATCCTGCAAACACTTTGAAATTAAATCAGGAGGGAGTTTATATAAGTGTCAGATATGATTTCAGACTACATTTTGTGCTACAGATGGAAGAAAAAATGTTAACTAAGCCTTTCAATGTCATAGTACTAAAAGCAGCCCACTGGGAGACTTTAAGAGGCCCGCTGTTACAGGAAAATTAAAAGAAAATTTAAGTTATGACAATTTAACATAAAGAAAAATTGTTACTTTTTCCACCCCTTACACCTAGTCATTCTTAATATCCTTGGTTGCTACTTAAAAATATTAGCAAGTTTTTTTCAAGTGATATTTTACAGAGAGGTGTTGTCCAAGGACCTCCATTAGCCCAGATACAATGCAAACACCGCTAGACTTAGTAAACCGCGTTTTCTCAATAGCCTGCACAACAAAGTATATTAGTTAGCCAGCAAAAGGTGGTGTCCATATTTGGATTTTCACTCTACTACAATCTATTGCTGGCATGGTACTATTCTTTCCAAAAGTCAAAGAGATCATGAACTTGGAGTGATTAACATAACTTGTAAACCATAAATCGAATATGTTCTGAAAAACTTGGTATTAATGAATACATTTTATATCAGTTAAAGAATATGCATCTTGCTTAAAGCAAACTTGTGCCTTTAATCCTCACCCCCCCCCAGCATACACCTATTTTTCCTTTGCTCCCTTCATGCTCTATTCACAACCAGCATATGAAAGAAATATCTGGTAGTCCCTGGTATGGAAGAAAATGGCACTCACTCCTTGTGACATGTGGAACCTACAAAACCAGTAACTCGGACCTTACACAAGACTTTCCTTCACTTCGGTGGCTGAATGGAGCAGCGGGGAAAAGAAGGTAAGTGATTGCTGTTGGGGAAGGAAGTTAAATATCTGTATGTGGTCCTGTTTGCTTGTAAAAGTCATCAAAGGAGCTGCAATCTCTTGAAACTACACTTAGCAGAGGACACTTGTTGGTTTTCCAGTTTGCATCAACCCTCCTCATTTTATCCACTCTGTTCACCCTCGCCCCATTTCTCTCTCTCTGTTTCATTCATTTTTCTCACCTCTAAACTTTGTTATACCTTAAAGTTTCAGTAAACCCAAAAGTTAATTCTTTAAGCCAAGCTTTATTATATAAAATTGTTTATGTATGATCGTATTTTTCTGTAAAATCATTGCAGTAAATAGAAAATCCCTGGTTAGTAATATTTCCTTACTTCTAGTGGCAAAGTTTTGCAAACTGATCTTCCCTCTGTAGTGTTGCCATCCATGTGCATATGCTTCAGTTTTTTAATTTGCAGATTGTGCTCTCCTCTCATCTTCCCCATCTACCAACAATAGAGGCTGGAACACCTGCTGGTGGCAGATTTAGCCCCCCCACAACCAGTGGCACTGAAGCCTGGGCTAAGCACCACGATAAAATGAAAGTGTCCCCCCCACCCTCAAATCAGACAGGCTAGATCTGCCCTGTCCTTCAGGGAGCCTTGCTGTCATATTAGGGCAGAAGAAAAGCAGCAAGGTGCTTTACAAGATCATCTGGTCATCAATGAAGAAACTAAATGCAGCAAGATATTACTGTTATCACTGACAACTATATATTTGAACATAGCGATACCATCAGGATAGGTGACATGCTGTGGCTTAGCACCACCCACAGACTGGAACTATGCGCTGTGGAAAATAAGTTAATCAATCATGTAACCTGGACAAATAACATGAAAAAAAAAGGTATTTCTGCTATTTGATTGCTGCAAATTACGCAAAGATTGTTTACTGATAGTCTTTCCAACTTCTATGCCTGGAGGAATGTGGAACAGTTTACATACACGTTGACATTTAGGGTTTGATTTTCTAAAGACAAATAGGCTGTTCACTCCTGCAAAGGAAATTGTATTTTGTAAGGGAATTTACACTTAGGTCATTCGACCACGTGCAAGCAAAAATACTGTTTTCTTAAATTCACCTTGCGCACAACTGAGTTTTCTTTGAAGAGTGAATTTTCAACACATTCACTAAGCTGAGGGAAAATTTCCTTGTGCAAATTCCCATGCAAAGTGTATAGCCTATTTGCCTTTAATAAATCAACCCCTTAGTGTCTGTATCTTTGAAAGAAACAAGATTCTCACTGAAGTTTATTACTATTGTGGTGTTATAATTTGGATGGCTACACTTTTATTCCACATTAACCTTTGTATACACCTTTTCAATATGAATGATAATGTTTTGTTCCTTGATATGATTCCATGGAATAAAAGAATAACATAAGAAATGAGCTGTGAAGTTTGCTGTGTATGTTAAAAAATATTAGAATGTATATTGATACTGAAGAATGCTTTAGAATTCTATGTCAAATATTCTAGGATTAACTAAAAAAAAATGCAGCTCTGTAATCATGAATACATTGTACATTTTATTAACCACTTCTCACCCAGCCTAATGTCAAATGACGGTTTGGCAGGACATTTGTTGTTCCGGGTAGACATCATAAGACGTCCTCCCGCCATAGGCCACACTGCAGCACAATCTGTCACCTGTTTTGTCCACCAGACACAGCCCATGACTGATCAGTGTACTGGCCTACTGTTGGTACTATGTGATCACTCACAGCAAATCACATGACAATTGTAAACAATGGATGGCTTCCTCTCATGCCATTCATTGTGTACAATTGTGTTGCTAGCTGTCAGGGCCTGTACTTGAACCTGGGACCTCTACTGTGTCTGGCAATGACTCTGCTTGCTGAGCCACCTGGAATTTCAAACAGCTTTCTGGACAATTCCTTCAATGATCCTGCCTTGAATCTTGTTTGTCTTGAACTCTTTGCTCCTTCCATAATTTTCTGATTTAAGTCATGTCTCTGCACTTCCTGTTTGACAGATTATTGTGCTCCCTCTTGCCAATATCCCGCTTTTGTCTCTCCTGCTGCTGTCTGTATCTTTGCTATCTTTCATTAAAGACCTTTGGCTTGTTCCTCGACTATGCTTCTGCTTAATCCCAACCTGCAACCATTTATTACTGACCTTTGTCTTGTTTCCTGACTATGCTTCTGCTTGATCCCTACCTGCTTTATCTGCTAATGGACCATGGCTTGCTCACCTTCTGGTGTGGCGAACCTCAGGACAGCAACCTGTATTAACATGCAGCAAAACCCATCTCCACTAACAGGAGCTCTGGTGAATATCGGTTAGTACTTAGACACCTCAGGTGAACAACCCGTTTCATCAGTCAGGGTGACCTGCTTGCATACCTGTCTCGCTTGTTGGTGGGTGCTGCTCCACTCCAAAAGCTACTGGCCTCCGAGCCTGACTCCTGACCATGACACTAGCTGTGATTGGTCAAAATTATCACATGGTACAGACATGGCCAATCACAGCCCATTTGTACCATGTGATTTGCTGTTGCCAATGACAGGTAATCACAACAATACACACTGAACAAATCATTTTTTTTCAGTAAAAATGGTTGCTTATACTTGCATTTACCAGTGAAATTCACTGGTATAAGCAATCATAATGTGTAAATAAAAAAAAATCCTGATCACTTCCCCAGAGTACTTGTAAAAAATTACAACTTCAAAAAACTTGTCATGTCTCTTACTAGATACCTTGGACTCTCTACTTTCCAAAAAGGGATTATGTTGGGGATATTTGTACTGTCCTGATATTTTCAGATACATACAGCGGGTAAAATAATTATTTTATCCCCTACAGATTTTGTACGTTTGCCCACTTACAAAAAGATGAAGGGTCTATAATTTTTATCATAGGTGTATTTTAAATGATAGAGACAGAATATTAACCAAAAATCCAGAAAAAACACATGATACAAAAATTTTAAATTGAGTTGCGGTTTTGTGAGTAAAATAAGTATTTGAGCCCCATTCCCCAAGCAAAACATGACTTAGTACTTGGTGGAGAAACCCCGGTTGACAAGCACAGAGGTAAGATGTTTCTTGTAGTTGGTTACCAGGTTTGCACACATCTCAGGAGGGATTTTGGTCCACTCTTTTTTACAGATCTTCTCCAAATCCTTAAGGTATCTTGGCTGTCACTTGGCAAGTTGAAGTTTCAGCTTCCTCCATAAATTTTATATAAGGTTATATAAATTTGCCCCGTTCATAGGGCCAATAAATGGGGCCATGTATTGTAAAATATTGGATGAGAACCTTCTTCCCTCAGCCAGAACACTGAAGATGGGTCATGGATGGGTCTCCTAGCATTATAATGACCCAAAACATACTGCCAAGGCAACAAAGGAGTGGCTCAAGAAGAAGCACATTAGGGCTATGTAGTGGCCTAGTCAGTCTCCAAACCTTAATCCTATAGAAAATCTATAGAAGTAGCTTCAATTAGCCAAGAGACAACCAAGAAACTTTAAGGTTTTAGGCTGGGTTTACACTGAGCGGATCCGTTGGACGGACTCCGCTAGCTCAGCGAGGGAATCGCTCCGTTAATCCCCGCTGAGCAGGCGAATGACAGGTCTGTCTCTGCTCACTATGCATGGACGGACTTGTCAGATCCCCGCTGTTCTCTATGGGGAGATCGGATGAAAATGGACGGCCTGCCTGTTTTCGTACAATCCCATCTGATCCAATCCGCTGAACGGATGGTGAACGTGTCGCCATCCGTCTGTTTTGAGCGGATTTTGTCGGATCAGATGGTAGGTAGATGTCAGTGGGCACATCTCCGCTGACATCAGCCTGCCCATAGAAGTCAATAGTTGGCAAGCCCGCTTGGATCCGCCTGAAAAATGGACGTGTGGATCTGAGTGAGCCAATCATGTGAAAGGGGCCTTAGAGAAGATCTGTAAAGAAGAGTGGATCAAAATCCATCCTGAGATGTGTGCAAACCTGGTCACTAACTACAAGAAATGTCTTACCTCTGTGCTTGCCAACAAGGGTTTCTCCACCAATAATAATGCCCCGTACACACGATCAGACATTCTGACAACAAAATCCATGGATTTTTTCCCACGGATGTTGGCTCAAACTTGTCTTGCATGCATCTTTACACGGTCACACAAATCTTATCGGAAATTCCGAATGTCAAGAACACAGTGACGTACAACATGACGAGCCGAGAAAAATGAAGTTCAGTAGCCAGGGCGGCTCTTCTGCTTGATTCTGAGCATGCGTGGAACTTTGTGCGCCAGAATTGTGTACACGCGATCAGAATTTACGACAACGGATTTTGTTATCGGAAAATTTGAGATCCAGATCTCAAATTTTCAAATTTTGTGTGATGGAAAATGTCCGCTGGAGCCTACACATGGTCGGAATTTCCGACAACAAACTCCCATCGAACATTTTCCGTCGGAAAATCCGACCGTGTGTACGGGGCATAAGTCATGTTTTGCTTGGGGATCAAATACCTATTTTACTCACTGAACTGCAACTTCATTTATAGCATTTGGTTTATCTGTTTTTTTTCTGGATTTTTGGTTGATATTCTGTCTCATACACCTATGATAAAAATTATAGACCCTTCATTTTTTTGTAAGTGAGCAAACTTTCAAAATCTGCAGGGGATCAAATAATTATTTTCCCCACTGTATATACCATAGTTTGTAGATTCTATAACTTTCCTACAGACTAAATAATATAAACAGATTTGGGTTATTTCCACTAAAGAAATGTAGCAGAATACAGTTGTGCCTACATTTATAAGGAAAGAGGTTTTTTTTCAAAATTCTATAATAAAAAAGAAGAAAAACTTTTTTTAAAATTTTCTCTTTCTTTGTTCATTTAGCAACAAATAAATTATTTTTTTTTTTTGCACGCAGTGTAAGTACCTGAATTAGACCTGGATGTCACCCACTTGCAGTCCTTATACAGCAGAACTTAAATGTTAGAGGAAAAAGCAGCAACCGATCAGTTCATGTGCTACCAAGAAGCATGCTGATAGGAAGAAAAAGCTGAGTGACAGAGAGATGACCTTTTCACTATGCTCTTTTCTTTCACTGTCCAGTTACAAGCTGAGGAGGGATCAGGACAACTTGGATTTAGAGGATGCTTGAATGATGCTTGGCATCAGACTGAGGCTATGTAGTGGCAGAAAAAGTGCTGTGATGGAAATCTCTGAATTATAAATTAATATTGCAACAAAAGCTGGTTTTGTCACTTTATCTTTTTAATTCTTTATGTTTGCATTTCCACCTGAAAACAAAGGCACAATACAATGTGCCAACGTTTAAAATTTTTACTTTTTGCTATAATAAATATCCCAAAAAATATATATAAAAAAACACATTTCATTCTCAGTTTAGGCCGATATGTATTCTTCTATGTATTTTTGGTAAAAAAATTGCAATAAGCGTATATGGATTGGTTTGCACAAAAGTAATGCCCTGTACACACGAGCGGACTTTTCGACCGGACTGGTCCGACGGGCCAAATCCAGCGGACAATCCGACCGTGTGTGGGCTTCATCGGACCTTCAGCGGACTGTTGCTGTCGAAAATCTGACGGACTTTAGATTTGGAACATGTTTCAAATCTTTACGCCGGAACGCCGCCTGACCCAGTTCCTATCGAAAAATCCGCTCGTCTGTATGCTAGTCCGACGGACAAAAACCGACGCTAGGGCAACTATTGGCTACTGGCTATGAACTTCCTTATTTTAGTCCGGTCCTACGCCCTCATGTACGAATCCGTCGGACTTTGGTGTGATTGTGTGTAGGCAAGTCCGTTCGTTCGAAAGTCCGTCAGAAGTCTGTCAAAAGTCCGCCGAAAGTCCGTTGGAAAGACTGTCGGACTTTTCTTGCTGAAAAGTCCGCCCGTGTGTACAGGGCATTATAGCATCTACAAAATAGGGGATAGATTTATGGCATTTTTGCTTTTTTTTAAATTAGTAATGGCAGTGATCTGTGATTTTTATTATGACTGCGACATTATGGCGGACACATCAGACACTTTTGACGCTATTTTGGGACCATTGTCATTTATAAAGCGATCAGTGCTATAAAAATGCACTGATTACTGTGTAAATGACACTGGCTGGGAAGGGGTTAAACACTAGGGGCGATCAAGGGGTTAAATGTGTCCTAGGGAGTGATTCTAACTGTGGGAAGGATTGCCTCACTAGAATATGACAGAGATCACTGCTCCTGATGACAAGGAGCAGTAGATCTCTGTCATGTTGCTAGGCAGAACAGGGAAATGCCTCGTTTACATAAGCATCTCCCCATTCTGCCACTCTGACACGATCGCAGGCTCCCAGCGGACATGGAGTCTGCGGGACCCGTGGGCACGGTCACGGAGTATGGCGCGCGCGCTCACAATGCCTCAATTTAAAGGGGACATACCTGTACGCCCATTTGCCCAGCTGTGCCATTCTGCTGACGTATATTGTCGTGCGCTGGTCGGCATGTGGTTAAACAGCCCCCTTATATCAGATGTTTTTTGCCACTGAAGCACATTTTCAACATGTTACTGTCGATTTCCCTGTATTTGTGTTAGCATTTTCTTGCTTGAAAATAAAATTAAAAACTAATGTACACTGTAGCTATTTTTTTGCACAGTATGATAAAGTAGAATTCTGGGATAACCCTAACTAATCTAAAAATACTCCTCCCGCCCCCTCTCAACACCTATGCTTGCTAACCTGTATAACAAAGATGTATATACTTACCTATTTTCAGGCCGCTCTGATCCAGCCACATGATCTCCCCGTGTCAGGCAGCCATTGTATACAGGGTAGAGGAAAGAATGCTTTGACAACAGCTGTTAGCCTAGAACAGTGATGTCACACATAGGCTTCAATGACCCATCTGTTGTCAGCGCTCCCTCCTCTCCCCTGCAGTGGCACTGGCTGACACAGGGGAGATCACTTGACCGGACAGAAAGTAGTTAAGTATATATATATCTTCCTTACACAGCTTAGCAAGCATAAGTGTTGGGGGGTATTTTTAACTACTTCCAGTCCAGGCCATTTTTGACATTCTGTCGTACATTTCTAGCATTTTTTTCGTAGAAAATTACTTAGAACTCCAAAATATTATATATTTTTTTAAGCAGAGTCCCTGGAGAATAGAATGGTTGTTGCTTCAATTTTTTATGTCGCACGATATTTGTGCAGCGTTTATCAAATGCAAATTAACAGAAAAATATACACTTTATTGAGCCTTAGTGAATACAAACATAATATACGTAAATTTTTAGTAAAACATTAAAGAAAATGTTACATCGAGTAAATAGATACCTAACATGTAACACTTTATAATTTACAAGTAACCAGTTTAGAGTTACACAGGAGGTCTGGCACTATAAGTATTGCTGCTGCTCTGACATTCAAGGTGATACCACAGGTGGGCTGCGATCATCTTTTACATATGCACACAGGACCTATGTGTGTATTTGTATTTGTGTGTTTATAAATTCAAAATTAATCACCGCGCTAACACTAGTAAAGCAGCTGACATAAATTGTATGGTAACAATAAAAAGCATAAAAGATGAGTGTATGCAGTGCTAAAAACATAAAATTATAAAGCAAGAGTCCATAGTGTTAAAACAGAATCCTTGTTCAGGGAAAAGGCTGGAACCACCCACGGTGTAGACAAAGACACAATAAAGTAAGTATGAAATTATCCTCCACCGAACACACCGGGCCTCTTAACAAGAAAATGGACCACTGAGTTACAGGTGGTCAGACAAGCATGATATATCCACAGCACCACGGAACCACTTCAATTGGATCATAGATGGCTGGATCTTGTAGACTCACCAAATGAAAATTCATAGGTACATGTATAGCATACAATAAGGCAACTACTCGTGGTGTAGTATTTAAAACCAGGGTGAATTTAGTTCATATAAAACTCACATTTTGTTAAAAACAGGCATGTCAGAAGCTACAATCTGTCATGGATATAAATTGTTTCCAACCACAAAGATGGCCGCGGTTGGGACGTTACAGCGTCGTGACGTCAGAGCTCCACCCTACCTGGCGTTTTGTCCAAAAGGAACGTCGTCAGGGGCGTTTGTGTGTTAGCACGTGGGGGATGGAGTGCTTTAATTTTTTTATTTGATTATGTATTTTATTTTTTTTTAAATTACATTGTACCTTTAAAGTTTTTTTTTTAAACAACTTTATTGCTATCAAAAGGGATGAACAACATCCCTTGTGATAGCATGTGATAGCATGAGCCATGACAGGTCCACTTTATGGAGAAATCCAAGGTCTATTAGACCCTATATCTCTCCTATGGCCTCCAAAATATCTGCTCAAACCGATCGGATGCTTTCACAATCCGGTAACAGCTTGTTTGCATAAGATCCAAACCGGAAGTGACTAAATCCTTGTCACTTTTGGTTTCTGGCATCACACAGTGGAAAGAACAACATCAGTTCCTCTCACTGTGTCCCAGGAAGTGGATGTTGCCAGGCGCTTCCTTACTGTGCTCTCCACTTGGATAGGAGAGCCCAACAAAGGTGGAAGCAGGGAGGTTGGGACCCCCTTCCGCCACCTGTAAAAGGGATCCAGTGGCTCTAGGGCTGCTTGGATTACTTTTACATTAAAGAGAATCTCCAGCTCAAAAAAAGCAATACATTAACCACTTCCCGACCAGCCACCACAGTTACACTGCGGCAGATTGGCTCCCCTGGGCGAGCCGTCGCAGCTGTACATCGGCTCTTTAAGACGCTGTAGCAGCGTGTCCCCGGAGCCGATGTGCGTGCCCAGCAGGCACGATGACCGGTTCTGTCAGGGGAGAGGAGACAGATCCTGTGTTTCTACTAAGTAGGAACAATGATCTCTCTCCTCCTCTAGTCAGGCACATTCCCCCACAGTTAGAAACACACATAGGGATCACAGTTAACCCCTTGATCGCCCCCTAGTGTTAACACCTTCCCTGCCAGTGACATTTATACAGTAATCAGTGACTATTTTTAGCTCTGATCACTGTATAAAGGTCCATGGTCCCAAAAAAGTGTCAAAAGTATCTGATGTGTCTGTCGCAATGTTGTAGTCCCGATAAAAATTGCAGATCACCGCCTTTACTAGTAAAAAAATAAATAAATAAAAATGCTATACATTTATCACCTATTTTGTAGACGCTATAACTTTTGCGCAAACCAATCAATATACGCTCATTGCAATTTTTTTATTAAAAATATGTAGAAGAATACATATCGGCCTAAACTGATGAAGAAATTAGTTCTTTTAAATATTTTTTTGGGATATTTATTATATCAAAAAGTACAAAATATTGTGTTTTCAAAATTGTCACTCTTTTTTTGTTTATAGCGCAAAAAATAAAAAACGTAGAGGTGATCAAATACAACTAAAAGAAAGCTCTATTTGTGGGGAAAAAGGACATAAATTGTGTTTGGGTACAACGTCGAACGACCACGCAATTGTCAGTTAAAGTGACGCAGTGCCGCATCGCAAAAAATGGCCTGGTCAGGAAGGGACAAATCCTTCTGGGGCTGAAGTGGTTAAAGAGAATCGCCGGCTGCAAAAAAATGATACCAGGATTACAATTGTATCCTCAACCATGATACCAGTATAAACACTTCAACCTTAGGTGGTTTATAAACGGCCTCAGGAAGGGAAGTGCTTAAGACTAGTTAGGGTTATCCTGGAATTCCACTTTAAGCATTTACTGCACTAACCTTAATTTCTATTGTCCTAAAATGCACACTGACACATCCAAATTCATGAAAGCTGCATTTTCTTTACCAGACGTGCTGAGATTTGGGAAAGGCCCCATTGATTTGAATGTTTTCTACAGTTTACCTGCTGTTTCTGACTTTTTTATACTGCCTAGGGCCCCTTTCACATTTGTAGCCAGGGGGCAGTAAAAGCAGATGGTTCATCAGCGATTTTACTGCACTCCAACTATTCACCCACAAGTGGACATGGTGCTGCTCAGATAGGTACAGTCGCCTGCTACTTTGCATTGCAGTGTAGCAATTTTAATGTAACATGCCAAGTTTGAAAGGAAGCACCATCTGTTAAACTCCCCTATGTATGTGAATGGGGTCGCAGTTGCAGAACCTTCCCGGATTTCAAAACTGCCATTCGGCATTAAAAAAAAAAAAATGATATATCAGATATAATATCAGACATTACGTCCTGAATGCCCACAAACCTCCTTTTGGTGTCCTCTGCAAAGAGACCCAATGCTGATTAGTTTTCAGGGGGATGGTAGACACCACTACAAGTGTGAAAGGAACCTATATGTGAAAACAGCCCTACCATTATAACTGTCAAATGATTTGTAATTTTGCCCAGCTGTCTTTGTGATACACACACCTCTGACATTTGGGCCAGCTCGCCTTTCATTGAATAAAGGTGATTATTCTGATTGGTTGTCCATTGAGCAGGCTAAAAGTGCATTGTTGAACCAAGAAGGTGTGTCACCTGCCTGGCCATGCAGTTGGGAAGAGTTACTTAAATCATAAGTTCTGTTGGCCAGAATTTCAAATGCTTTGGAAGGTAAAAAATTAAATACAAACCGCTCAGCGTCTGCTACCCCTCTCTGCCAATCCCTTCATTGGCTGCCACTCGCCCAACTAATTAAATTCAAAATACTAACAATAAGTTACAAAGCCATCCACAACTCTGCCCCAGCTACATCACTAGCCTAGTCTCAAAATACCAACCTAATCGTCCTCTTCATTCCTCCCAAGTCCTCCTGCTCTCTAGCTCCCTCATCATCTCCTCCCATATTCGCCTCCTGGACTTCTCCTGAGCCTCTCCCATGCTCTGGAATACCCTACCCCAATCTGTCAGACTATCTCCAAATCTATCTACTTTTAGGCGATCCCTGAAAACTTTTCTCTTCAGAGAAGCCTATCCTGCTTTCACCTAACAACTGTTCTTTTATTTTCTTCATCCCCCACAGTTATTACCCTTTCATATCACTTGACCCTCCCTCCTAGATCCTAAGCTCTAACAAGCAGGGCCCTCTGGTTATTCCTGTATTGAATTGTATTGTAATTGTACTATCTGCCCTAACATTGTAAAGTACTGTGCAAACTGTCGGCGCTATATAAATCCTGTATAATAGTAATAATAAGTAAGTCATTTTTAACCTTGCATTTAGCTGTTCTCCTCTTCCATGTTAATTTTAGTGGTGATTTTCCCCTGCCTTGAAATTACCTTCAGTTACGTGTTCTTTAAAGCTAGTTAAAAGTCTACACCTTGGAAATAGTCAAGACTCTTGATTATAATCGACTCTACAGCCGCACATTTCTGAATAAATAAGTTACCTATCAACTTTCTGGTAAGTAATGTCTGAACCAAAATGCAGTGGTTTAATTGTATCAGGCAACTCCGTCCTGCTCCACTCTTCTTGTCAGCAAACAGTTACAGCAATATGAAAATATACAATTCACACAAGAAATAAAAAATTATATCTGAAGGAAAATTGGCAGAAAAGACAACACATAATCCCCAAAGTTTCAAATCTCATCTGGGCCAGTGGAGACAGTACAGTAGGTCTATTTATAAGCCCTGAACTTTAGGAAATTATGAGTGACCCCTGTGTGTCAAATCTGCCAAAACATTATTTTTCACCTGTTTACACAAGTGGGACGCATTAGAGGACCGGGAGGAAGTAAATGAGAACATAATGTAGGATTTTGGTAGAAGTAAGGGCACATTGCTAAATAAAGACAGAAGGCCTCATTTTAAATGTCTGTGATATCCTGTTTCATAAATCGTACCGTACTGCCATTCTCAAAAGACCTCTAGGAGATGGTGCATGTGGAGATGGCAAAGATGTTGAATTTATACAGTATATGTCTAGGTTATATATTTTTCTGCTGAATCAATTTACATTAAACCGTGAAAACATTCACAAAGTGCTTTCTGTTATATGGGCAGCATGTTAAACGCTCCTTTTATAATACAAGCCTGTCACTATTAGTATAAATAGTAACACCGTGGGGCATAGACTCTCCTGAAGTATAGGGTTATAATGTTGTATTAGGATCACTGTATTATGCTTGATATCATGAGCTATTCATAGTTACGTGAGTCGCACTGGGAGAAGCATAATACTCACTTTAATTATAAAAGGGGATTGTAGGTACAGAGGACTTCCACAACCATATGATATATGTATAGTCTATGTATATAGTCTCTAGATAGTATTCCACTGTCACTTAGGTCAAATGTCTGTCTGATTTGGTCTGCTACTAAATATAAATATATATATATATATATATATATATATATATATATATATATATATATATATATATATATATATATATATATCAGCGGGGACGGAAAGTATTCAGACCCCCTTAAATTTTTCACTCTTTGTTATATTGCAGCCATTTGCTAAAATCATTTAAGTTCATTTTTTTCCTCATTAATGTACACACAGCACCCCATATTGACAGAAAAACACAGAGTTGTTGACATTTTTGCTGATTTATTAAAAAAGAAAAACTGAACCATCACATGGTCCTAAGTTTTCAGACCCTTTGCTCAGTATTTTTTTTTTTAATCAACAAAAAGGTGTTTATTGATGGGAACACAAGGCATTACATGAAATGTAAGACATAAGCATGACATTTTACATTCATATATCTAGAGTTCTATCGGTCTTAAATTTTCACTCTACCAGTACTTGTGAGTTTAGTATTTATATTATACTCCTTTAGTGACAGGGTAATGTCACAGCCAGGTGTTCACTCAGATAATAAAAAAAAATTTAGAAAGGTAAAGAACAAAGCTATAATAAGAAACAAACAAAAAGTTAACTATTAAACCAACCATTGACGCATCACCGTGGCTCATATCCTTCAGTTATGCAAACCTCTAACTATAGTATATACTTTAGCATTTAATATACACCTCTTTTGTACTCTCATTCTTCCAGTCAACCCATCAGTAGCCTATCCAGAGCCAATTGGGGTGGAGCCACTTCTGGGGAGCCCAACCAGTTCTGCCATATATTGAAGAATTTTTGTTGGTGATTTTCTGTGTTGATATGCGTTTTTTTCCCAGATAAGGGTGGTATTAACCATTTGTATCCACTGTGCCTCCTTTGGCGCACGTGCTGAGAGCCATAACCAGGCAATTAGTTTCCTAGCCAGGTATAAGAGCCTCGTAAGGGCAATGAATATCGGGGGAAGATATAGGTCTTCATCTAGGCTGCCCAATAAACACACCTGCGCCTCCAGTCCTAGCTGAACCTGAAAAACACCATTTATTCTAGTAAGAACATCACTCCAATACCTCACTGGTTTGGGACATCGCCAAAGCATGTGAATAAGGTCTCCCGGGTGAGCTTGGCATTTGGGGCATATGGGAGAGTCACATCTACCCCATTTATGTAACTGTATGGGTGTACGATATACCCTATGTAGTATAAACAGGTGAGAAAGCCTCTGTGCCGTTGACACTGATACCACTGGACCCACCCCCAGGATTTGGCTCCACTGTTTCCCATCTATTAGGCCTATATCTCGCTCCCACCCCTCTCTGCATGGTAACAAGTCTGGAGCTTGTAGGTGTGATAGGAGGTGAATATAAATTCTGGAAATGATTCCCTTTTTCTCAGAGTCGGAGAATATGGGTTCTAGGAATGTAGAGTCTTCTAGCTGCAAGTTAGAGTGTCTGCTTTGATATCTAATGGCATGTTGTAATTGAATATACTGAAAGTGATGTCCTTTGAGTGCAGGGAATTCATTCAGCAGCTGGGTAAAAGATTTAGGAACAGAGCTCTCCAGTATTTGTATTAGGAATCTAACCCCAGCTCTCTCCCACACCAACGGGTTTGGCACTCTAGTCATGTCTGTATAGAATCGGTTCCGCCATATAGGGGTCTAATGCAAATAACCCATCAAACCCAATATGGTCTTGACCTTCTTCCAGATTATCATTAGTGACCGAACTGTAGGGCAAGTGGAAGGAACTCTAGGAAAACTCATCTCCATATTGGATAAAGCAGTGTAGTTTGTGTCATTACTCAGGAGAAGATCCTTGGAGGGATCCACATCCGCTCCGGGAATAGGGAATCATTTATCCTCACCCTGGCCACCGGAGCAGCATATAGCAGTTGTACCCAGGAGATAAATTTATCTCCCAGACCAAAACGCCGCAGAACCTCTCACAGATATTTCCACTCCACACTGTCAAAAGCTTTGGCAGTGTCAAGGGAAAAAATTGCCCTATTTCCCGTGTTATCCACCGGTAGCTGTGTATTAAGGAACAATCTTGTAATGTTCAGTGCTGTAGATCTAGCCGGAATGAAGCCAGACTGGTCAGAATGGATCAAATCAGCCACAACTCCCGGAAGTCTAGTGGCTAACACTCTTGCTAATAATTTGACATCTGCGTTAAGCAGAGATATAGGCCTATAGGAGTCCGGCTGCAGCAGGTCCTTGCACGGCTTCGGCAATACTATAATAACAGCCTCATTCATAGAGGTCGGCAAATTACCTTCCTCTAAGGCACTGTTTAGTGTTTTCAAAAGGTTGGGCAATAGTGTGTCCCCATATTTCCCGTATGTCTCTGTGGGCAGGCCATCAGCCCCCGGGGACTTGTTGTTGGCCATCTGTGCTACCGCCAATGTTAACTCTTCTAATTTCAGTGGTGCATTAAGGGCCTCAAGTCCCTGTTTTGCCACCCGTGGGAGAGAGCACTGGTTCAGAAAGTGAGCCAGGTCCTCTTGTGTGGGATGTACCTTGGATGTGTATAGGTCTTGAAAGAATTGCGAAAGCACATCAGGGATGTGAGTCTGATCAGTAATTGTCACTCCGTTTGTATTTTGAACGGCCTCTATATGCGTCGTACTCTGCTGGGTTTTAGCTATCATAGCTAGTAGGTGACCCGTGTTTTCCCTTTCATTAAAATATTTTTGCTGTAGGAAAAACCTTTTGTTCTCCAAAACAGAAATAGATACTTGTTGGTATAGGGCCTGTGCCTCCTGCCACCTGCGCTCCGACTCCAAAGAAGGTGCCGCTATGTACCTCTCCTCCGCTCTAGTGGCCTCATCCATTACCATATTTTCCCATTCTTTAGTTTTAGTTTTAATTGTATTGATCTGTTTAATAATTACACCCCTAAGGTGTGCTTTCAGTGCATCCCAGACCACTGTTCCCGGGTCGTGTCCTGGTTATGATGCATAAATTCTACCAAGTCCCCGGGAATAGAATCATATTGAACCAGAAGGGATTTACCTTCCATAGCTTAAGCTTCGGGCATGGGGATACTATAATGGCCGCACTGACAGGGGAGTGGTCAGATATGTTACGCGGTGCATATTTCACAGAATCAGTCAGCGCATGTGCCAGGTCATTAGTTAAGCAGAGATCTATATGGGATAAGCATTTGTATGTTGCCGAAAAGCACGAATTGCACCGTACCTCAGGATTTTGATCCCTCCACACATCTCGCAGACCTATCTCTGCTAGGAATTTTGCAAAGGGAGTGGGACCACCCACTTGGGGAGCATTACTAGTTCTAGATGGAAATTTGTCCAGCTTCTTGTCCATTACATTATTAAAATCCCCCAACACCCAAACCGGGACGTTGGGACTTGTGGCCATAAATTAAGCCAGTTATTTCAAAGGGTCAAATGAGAAGGGTGGAGGGATATAAATGTTTGCGATTATACATGTCAGACCTGTAATTTTGCACAGTAGAAACACATATTGCCCCTGCCCATCAATCATAGATTGCAGCAACTGAAAGTTAGCTGCTTGTGATATGAGAACACTAACTCCTCTCGAGTAAGCCGTGTGAACAGAGTGAAATTGAGTGCGGTATCCACGGTTTTTGAGCATAGATATGGAATTATCCTGCAGGTGGGTTTCCTGCAGGCATATCACTGAAGGTCTATAAGCTTTAACTATGGTGAAAAGTGCCACCCTCTTCACCTAGCCCCCTCACATTCCAAGAAACTACAGTGCAAACACTCAACATGACATAGTATATAAGTAATCATGCAAAGGAAGCTTTGTCAGGTACAGAGGCCCATCATTAGGTGTTTTGCGTCTCCACCTGACAGCTTTAAAAATAATATACAGGTATGAGCAAGGTGTCAATAACGACTTAGTTACATCTCTGGTTGGTAAAATAAAAAAAAAATTAATGAACTGCTTACACTGCCTATGGCAGCGAGCTGCGTGCACCAAGGAATAAAATGCCCCATGGCATGGAGCAAAAAATAGCAAAAAACAATATAAAAAAAAATAGAAAAATGTCCATGCATCCTGTAAACAGTAAGGAAGCTTGGTAGAAAAAGATAGAAAAACATGTCCACGCAGGACCCATATGGGGGGCCCCAACGTCCGATTCAAAGGAACTTGCGGGTCCAACTCGATAAAGAATAGTTCAAGGTACATTTATTTTCTTCTCCACCTGTCAGGGATTTTAGGGGAAGAAAAAAAAGCACATGTCCAAAGCTACTGATATGGCATCCTCTTCTCCTCATCAAAGGTGGATAAAGGCAGGTCTCCCTCAGACCATAGGTGCTGGTGCTTTCTTGAGTGTATGCTCCATACGATCCAGCCACATTGAGGCATTGGCCAGGTTATCAAAGAACTGCGTTTCACCGTTTTCTGTGATTCTGAGCTTGGCCGGGTAGAGCATGGCGTATGCAACCTCATATTTACGGAGGCGCTTTTTTACTTCAGTGAACTTGGATCTGCGACGTTGTAGATCAGCCGAGAAATCTGGATAAAAGGATATACGGGCATTATCTATTCTCATGAGAGAACCTCTGGTCCTGGCTTGATTCAGAATGGCATTGTAGTCTTTCAAGTTCAGCATTTTGAACAGGAACAGTCTGGGGGGCTCCCCAGGTTTAGGTGGTCTGGGCGGAACTCTGTGAGCTCGCTCCACAGCAAATATTGGTGAGAAGGAGTCCTTACCAGGTGTTAATCAGGTGTTAATCAGCCAATTCTCAATAAATACTACAGGGTTTTTACCCTCCACCCTCTCTGGTATGCCTACCGCGTGGACATTATTGCTCCTCTGCCTGGCTTGGGGAAAAGGAGGGGAACCCTCCGGTGTTGCTAATATGCGAAGCAGGTGCCACAGGGTCTGGTTATCAGGATAATTGAGCAGGCTTTCGGCGGAGCTCTCACTCTTTGCTTCCTATCCCATCTGCCGCAAGCTACGCCCCTCCTTTGCTCAGTATTTAGTAGAAGCACCCTTTTGATCTAATACAGCCATGAGTCTTTTTGGGAAAGATGCAACAAGTTTTTCACACCTGGATTTGGGGATCCTCTGCCATTCCTCCTTGCAGATCCTCTCCAGTTCTGTCAGGTTGGATGGTAAACGTTGGTAGATAGTCATTTTTAGGTCTCTCCAGAGATGCTCAATTGGGTTTAAGTCAGGGCTCTGGCTGGGCCATTCAAGAACAGTCACAGAGTTGTTGTGAAGCCACTCCTTCATTCTTTTAGCTGTGTGCTTAGGGTCATTGTCTTGTTGGAAAGTAAACCTTCGGCCCAGTCTGAGGTCCTGAGCACTCTGGAGAAGGTTTTCGTTCAGGATATCCCTGTACTTGGCCGCATTCATCTTTCCCTCAATTGCAACCAGTGGTCCTGTCCCTGCAGCTGAAAAACACTCCCACAGCATGATGCTGCCACCACCATGCTTCACGGATGGGATTGTATTGGACAGGTGATGAGCAATGCCTGGTTTTCTCCACACATACCGCTTAGAATTAAGGCCAAAAAGTTCTATCTTGGTCTCATCAGACCAGAGAATCTTATTTCTCACCATCTTGGAGTCCTTCAGGTGTTTTTTTAGCAAACTCCATGCAGGCTTTTATGTGTCTTGTACTGAGGAGAGGCTTCTGTCTTGCCACTCTGCCATAAAGCCCCGACTGGTGGAGGGCTGCAGTGATGGTTGACTTTCTACAACTTTCTCCCATCTCCCGACTGCATCTCCGGAGCTCAGCCACAGTGATCTTTGTGTTCTTCTTTACCTCTCTCACCAAGGCTCTTCTTCCCCAATAGCTCAATTTGGCCGGACGGCCAGCTCTAGGAAGGGTTCTGGTCGTCCCAAATGTCTTCCATTTAAGGATTATGGAGGCCACTATGCTCTTAGGAACCTTAAGTGCAGTGGAAATTTTTTGTAACCTTGGCCAGATCTGTGCCTTGCCACAATTCTGTCTCTGGGCTCTTCAGGCAGTTCCTTTGACCTCATGATTCTTATTTGCTCTGACATGCACTGTGAGCTGTAAGGTCTTATATAGACAGGTGTGTGGCTTTCCTAATCAAGTCCAATCAGTATAATCAAACACAGCTGGACTCAAATGAAGGTGTAGAACCAGCTCAAGGATGATCAGAAGAAATGGACAGCACCTGAGTTAAATATATGAGTAGAAACAGAAAAAGAACAGTAACAGGGACTTTAACGGTGTCAACAAATGTTGAAAAATGCTTTCATATTAAAAATGTAAATTTTATTGATACAAAATATGTTTAAAATAAAAAACAAAATTATTACATGTGGTACATCACTTCTTACAAAGGTAATAAACGCAAGGTGGCTATGAAATACATAGGTTCAAGCCAGATTTGAGAGAAATTGATTGCACATTTGCCCAACATGTTTCGCTGATTGCTTCTTCAGGGGACGTGCAATTCAAAGACAAATTGGTATGACAAACTAGACAATATGAAAAGAGAAAAAAAGACAATTTAGATAAAAATCTCATTCAATATTAATTTTAGGCATAAAGATAAGTTTGATAGTATCATAGCCAGGTTCCCACTACAGATCATATGAACGCTGTCACTCACCCCATAAATAGCACCACCAGTAACACGCCAGCCGGATGTGAAAGCTCACCCCCAAAAAGTCTCCCAATATGAGAGGGAGATGGCTTAGGTTGTGGCCATAGAGGGTAGAAGGATCGGGCTGTAATATGAGACATGAGATGTTAGACAATAATATACACAAGGTAAGCGGTGGCTGATGTAAAGGATAATAATGGGGAGAGATTCTTTTTCAATTATAAATAAGTTATATAGGGGGACTGATGTCTCTCACAACATTACTTACTTAGTATAATTATAGTTGGTTGAATAGGAATTAGTAAATGTAGAACTGATTCAAGGCATCTGCAGGCTATCGGCATAAGATTGAGTGTTACAAGGGATGCTAAAATAAAATAAAACAAGGGTATGACTCAATTACTATAAGTATAAGTAGTAATCTCAGTGAAAGAAGTGACAGGTGAAACAGTGATGCAGTGAACCAAGATGTGGTGAAACTATAGAAAAACAAATATATATGAATGGGTAGACCAGTGATTGCATGTATGCAAAGGACAGTGTCTCAAAGAGAGATCAAAGAGTGCAAATACATGTGTTTAGAGCGCTGCACACTCTGGAGAATAGTAGTCTGACGTAATCGGCTCGGTGCGGACATAGATTACGCCAGCGCACATGCGCAAAGCGCCTATCACGTACCTGGTAGAAGAGCCTGAATGGACGAGCAAGGCCTCCCTTACCACTCTGACTTAGGGCCCCTGATAGAGCAAACAGAAGGCACCAAAGTACAGAGTCGCACGAGTGCCAGAAAGTCTTTGGTGGTAGCAGGGTAGCGGGTCTGGTCGTACTGAAAAGACACAGGGAAGCTTCCGCAGGAGACTAGCAGATGGCAGCAGGTGCAGATGACAACGACAAGCAGCAGGGTCAGACAGGCAGGGTCATACACGGCAGATCAAATCGGGTACTAGGTGCAGGCAGGATCGTAGTCAGGAACAAGCCGGGTCAAACCAGATCAGCAGTGCAGGTGCCAGGGAGAAAGCAGAAGATTAGTCACAGGACAAGCCGGGGTCGGTACAGGCAGAGTTCAAGGGAAGGTAACAAGACAAGCCAGGAATCAGGATACAGGTTCACAGGGTATTGGATACTCAGAAGCTGAAGACAAGGCAGCACCAGGCCAAGCACCAGCTGGACTTAAATAGATCGTTTGGCGCCAACGTGAACGAGCGCAAGTGCGCGCGTTAGATACGTACGGAAGTGTGCAGGTGCCGACCGTTGCTCAAGAATGCGTGACGGCCACTGTTTGCGCTCTTGTTCGCGCATGCGCACGTCTAAATGCCAAAGCCCGGTTTCTGTGTGCAACAGGAATATGTCTTTTTCTGTGCCTTAGACATCTTCGAGGCTGTCTGCTGATGGGTGTATCCTGACATTGCCCCCCTCCAATGGGCAGCCTCCGGATGCCCAACTGAGCTAATCTCTCCGGGTGGTTTTGACAGAATGCTTGGACAAGTCTGTTGGCATGAATATTGCCCTCTGGTTCCCATGAATTTTCCTCAGGTCCGTACCCTTTCCATTTGACCAAGTACTGGACCTGATTCTGTCTCTTCCTGCAATCCATGATTGCCTCGACCTCGTACTCCTCTTCCCCATCTACCATTACAGGTGCAGGAGGATTACTACTCCGTTCGGGAAATGGATCTGGACTAGCAGGCTTCAGTAGAGATATATGGAAAACTGGGTGAATTCTGAAGGAATCCGGGAGTGCCAACTCATAAGCCACATTATTGATCCTTTTCTTCACCCTGAAGGGTCCCACAAACCTAGGGCCCAGTTTTCTAGATGGGCAGGCTAATTTCAGATTAGTCGTAGCTAACCAGACCGGATCACCAGGTTCCAAAATCAACTTTCCCCGCTTCTTCTTGTCAAAGGATTTTTTATAGTCTTCCTGGGCCTTGGTCATCGTCTTTTGTAATAACTGATTGTTGGACCTGAAAAAGTTTATTGTGTCCTGAACTGCCGGATCAGGGCATTCTGGAGCGGAGGCAGTCAAAAATGAAGGGTGGAACCCATAGTTGGCGAAGAATGGGGCTTGTTTGATGGCAGAATGCTCCGAATTATTATACGCAAACTCCGCCAGAGGTAATAGTGCCACCCAGTCATCCTGCGAGAAGGAAGAAAAACAGCGTAAGTATTGCTCTAACGTCTGGTTGGTCCTTTCAGTTTGACCATTGGTCTGGGGGTGGTAAGCTGAGGAAAAGGATAGTTCGATTTTCAAGGATTTACACAAGGCTCTCCAAAATCTGGATGTGAATTGTACCCCGCGGTCCGACACGATATTGGCAGGAAGTCCATGTAGTCTCACAATTTCTTTAATAAAGACCTGCGCTGTCTCAGAAGCAGACGGGGTACCCTTCATGGGTAGGAAATGTGCCATCTTCGACAACCGATCTATGACTACAAAGATGGTAGAGTAACCTTCGGAAGGAGGGAGCTCAGTGATAAAATCCATAGAAATCATCCGCCAGGGTCTATCTGGAACTGGTAAGGGTCTCAACAATCCCCAGGATCTTGTTCGGCTATATTTATTTCTGGCACAGGTAGGGCAGGTTTCAATGTACTTCTTGCAGTCTTCTTTTAAACAAGGCCACCAAAAGGTACGCTGTAAAAGTTCAGTTGTCTTGTGGACTCCAAAGTGTCCTGCAAGGGCATGGTCATGGCAGAGACCCAAGGTGGAGACTCGTAGACCTTCAGGCACAAAGATCTTGTTGTTGTGCCATAAAAGGCCATCTTTAGCTTGTAGCGTCATCCCAGGAGATGTTGAGACATCAATAGTGGCTTGTCTAATCTGTGACAACAAATCTTCCTGTAATAAAAGGAAATTTCCGGGAGGAAGAATGGTATCCGGAGAAACTGGTTCTTCTGTCGTGCCAAACATTCGGGACAGAGCATCCGACTTAATGTTCTTAGATCCTGGCCTGTAGGTGATATGGAAAACGAATCTTGTAAAAAAGAGTGCCCACCTGGCCTGCCGGGGTTTTAAGCGCTTTGCGACTCGCAGATACTCTAAGTTTCGATGGTCGGTGTAGATCAGGATCGGATGAGCTGCACCTTCCAGTAGGTATCTCCACTCTTCGAGAGCAGCTTTAATTGCCAGAAGCTCACGGTCTCCTACGTCGTAGTTTTTCTCTGCCGGGGACAACTTGCGAGAAAAGAATGCCACAGGATGTAGTAGGGACTTGGCCCCTTGACGTTGAGACAGAACTGCCCCTACTGCCGTCTCTGATGCGTCTACCTCTAGGACGAACGGCAGAGCAGGATCTGGATGACGTAATATAGGTGCAGCTGTGAAAAGACCTTTCAGAGTTTCAAATGCGGTTTGCGCCTCGGAAGACCACTGGAACCGTTGAGATTGTCTTGTCAGTTGAGTTATGGGAGAAATTATTGCGGAAAACCCCTTGATAAACTTTCTATAGAAGTTTGCAAATCCTACGAATCGTTGCACCCCTTTCTTGTCCATAGGAGCCGGCCAATCCAGGATGGCCGAGACCTTCTGGGGATCCATCTTAATGCCACCTGTGGAAAGAACAAGGCCCAGGAACTGGATGCTTTGACATTCAAATTCGCACTTTTCTACTTTTGCAAACAAGCTGTGCTGTCTGAGTCGAGCCAAAACTTTTCTGACATGTTCTCGATGAGCTTCTAAAGAAGGGGAGAAAATCAAGATATCATCAAGATATACAATAACAAATAAATCTAAATAGTCCCGGAAAACATCATTAATAAAGTGCTGGAACGTTGCTGGGGCATTACATAGCCCAAAGGGCATCACCAAGTATTCGAAATGTCCAAACCTGGTACGAAAGGCCGTCTTCCATTCGTCACCTTCACGAATACGTACCAGGTTATATGCCCCTTGCAAGTCTAACTTTGTGAAGATGACAGCAGAACGGAGTCTCTGAAACAACTCTGGTACTAGAGGCAAGGGGTATCGGTTTTTAATCGTGATTTTATTTAAGTCCCGGTAATCCACGCACGGGCGAAGGGAAAGATCTTTTTTCTCAACAAAGAAAATCCCAGCTCCGGCTGGGGATGTAGAGGGACGGATAAATCCCTTTCTCAGGCTGTCATCAATATAGATTTTCAAGGCGGCAAGTTCAGGTTCAGTCAAGGGAAAGATTCGCCCAAAAGGTATCTCGGCCCCAGGGAGGAGCTCGATGGGGCAGTCGTATGGTCTATGTGGAGGTAGAATCTCAGCTCCCTTCTTACTGAACACATGGGTAAAGTCTTGGTAGGGTGCTGGAATGGAAGAACGGGTTTCATCATCTGAATCCATGCACAGTAAGGGGAATGGATGACAGAATGGTCTGGAGAAGCAATGTTGCTGGCAGTAGAGAGAGGGAAACTCGATTTTTCCGACATCCCAATGGATACAGGGATTATGTGCCTGGAGCCATGGCATACCCAAAATGATAGGGAACAGTGGTGAAGCTATGGCATCCAGACGTAACAGTTCTCTGTGGTCACCAGAAATAGTAGCTAATAGCGGAACAGTCTCCTGGGTAACCGGACCGGATTTAATATGTGACCCGTCTGCCAGGTGGATAGAGAGTCCATGAGCTTTGGGTTGCAGAGGAATCTTATGTTGAAGAGCAAAAGTCAAATCAATGAAGCAACTGCAAGCCCCTGAATCTACAATAGCAGGTACTTGGATCATTCTTTCTGAAAGTTGTAGTGAAATCTATACGGCCAGGTGAGAAGACTTGGGAGGCCGGGAGGACTGGCTGGCAGGGAGAAAGGTCAGGCATTTCCGAGTCTTGGCAGGACAGGAACTCACATAATGGCCATCCTTTCCACAATACAGACACAAGTGGTTCTGACGACGGTACAGACGTTCCTCTGGAGAGAGGGAGGGACGGAACCTGCTGGGTTGAGCTGGACTAGATGGACCAGGCTCTTGTGGTAACAACCCTAGAGGCTGGAATCGTTCAGCTGATCTCTCTGCACTGTGTTCTCTCAGACGTCTGTCAATTTGAATTGTCAGGTCGATGAGTGCTTCTAAGGATTCAGGTACTCCAACACGAGCCAGTTCATCTTTTAGGGGTTCGGATAGTCCTAGTCGAAATTGGTAACAGAGAGCAGCACTGTTCCATTCGACGTCTGCACTCCAGCATCTAAAGTCCGTTACATAGTCCTCAGCGGCTCGATGGTCTTGCTGGAGCGCATGCAGGGCAAACTCGGCCGTGGCAGTTCGCAGAGGGTCCTCGTAGATTCGAGCCATGGATGCAAAGAAAGTGGTCTGGCTTGACAGACAGGGATTGTCCTGTTCCATTAAATGGTGAGCCCAGGACTGAGGTTCACCCTGCAGGAGGGAGATTACAAACCCTAATTTGGTGGTATCCTGAGAGAAGGTCTGGGGCTGTAATGAAAAATACAGGATACAGGCATTCTGAAAAGTCCTGAACTTGCCACGGTTGCCAGAAAACTTCTCTGGAATAGGAACCCGGGGTTCCGGTGACTTCATTATTAAAGCAGGTGTTGGAGAAAGTTCATGAATCCGTTCTTCCAGCTGGCTGTAACTTGCTTGCAGACTCTTGACTGTTTGGGTAAATGCAGTTAGGTAATGACACAGCTGCTCTACGGGGGAGGTTGCTCGTTCAGGCTCAGTCATGGCTGCCTTGTACTATCACGTACCTGGTAGAAGAGCCTGAATGGACGAGCAAGGCCTCCCTTACCACTCTGACTTAGGGCCCCTGATAGAGCAAACAGAAGGCACCAAAGTACAGAGTCGCACGAGTGCCAGAAAGTCTTTGGTGGTAGCAGGGTAGCGGGTCCGGTCGTACTGAAAAGACACAGGGAAGCTTCCGCAGGAGACTAGCAGATGGCAGCAGGTGCAGATGACAACGACAAGCAGCAGGGTCAGGCAGGCAGGGTCATACACGGCAGATCAAATCGGGTACTAGGTGCAGGCAGGATCGTAGTCAGGAACAAGCCGGGTCAAACCAGATCAGCAGTGCAGGTGCCAGGGAGAAAGCAGAAGATTAGTCACAGGACAAGCCGGGGTCGGTACAGGCAGAGTTCAAGGGAAGGTAACAAGACAAGCCAGGAATCAGGATACAGGTTCACAGGGTATTGGATACTCAGAAGCTGAAGACAAGGCAGCACCAGGCCAAGCACCAGCTGGACTTAAATAGATCGTTTGGCGCCAACGTGAACGAGCGCAAGTGCGCGCGTTAGATACGTACGGAAGTGTGCAGGTGCCGACCGTTGCTCAAGAATGCGTGACGGCCACTGTTTGCGCTCTTGTTCGCGCATGCGCACGTCTAAATGCCAAAGCCCGGTTTCTGTGTGCAACAGGAATATGTCTTTTTCTGTGCCTTAGACATCTTCGAGGCTGTCTGCTGATGGGTGTATCCTGACAGCGCCAAAGGTAACCTCCTGACAACACTAACCAGGGAGCTGTGCGGGGAGGAGGAGCTGGGCGCGTCCTGCTGAACCAATGCATGAACGCTACACCGACACACCTCCAGCAACACGCTCCCCCCGGGAGAGCAGCAGATGGAAACATAGGATGGATAATGTGACAGGACTGTCACTGTGAGGAACCTAAGGCGCTGGTTGGCGTAT
This sequence comes from Aquarana catesbeiana, assembly GCF_042186555.1. Lineage (NCBI taxonomy): Eukaryota > Metazoa > Chordata > Amphibia > Anura > Ranidae > Aquarana > Aquarana catesbeiana. The sequence goes on from NC_133325.1 coordinate 669,425,679, forward strand.
ATAAGGCATGTGTTTTGAAGATTCAAAAAACACGCCCTGGGTGTCCGTATGGCCACCAAGTCCATAATCCCCAAGCGGGGAAACGATAAGGAGGGAAAGATCACACCGACAAGCATGCCAAGTGGGAAAGATGTGGGAAGAAGAGCCCACAGGGGGAGAAGGGGGGTCAAGCCACCAAATGACCCTCCCTAAACGTTCACAGAGAGAGAGTACAAACCTGGCTAACAGTAAATATGCAATAGAGTGAAATAACACCATCATAACAGAGGATCATTATACAAACAGCATATTGGTATAGATTGAAAAAGGACAATATATAGTTCCTTATATATACATTTAAAACAATGAAAAATAAAATAAAAATGGAAATGTAAGTATAACGATGGGGAGGGGGTCAGGGAGGGAAAAAAAACAAAAAAACATGGAGACCCAGCTAGGTAAAAAATGCCAGACAGGGTGAATGACACCCGGGGAGATTAGAGAAATGGTTTGAAGCTTAGACTCTCATTAAATCCTGGAGATATTGTGGCCCGAAGGTCATATATCCAACAGGCCTCTAATTGTAATAAAATACGGTCCATACTGCCACCCCTGGAATCCAGGGGAATATGTTCCAGTGCTAGAAATTTAATGAAATGAGGATTGAATTGATGATGCATGCCAACATGACGGCTGATGGCTGTATCCATTAGACTTTTTTTAAAAATGGGTTTAACATGATCCCTAATTCTTTTCAGAAATTTACGCTTTGCTTTACCAATGTAGAAGCCACCACACCGACGCTGGGCTAAATAGATGACCCCTGGTGTCTGGCAGGTGACCCTACATTGGATTGAGTGCCATTTGCCGTTGGGAAGTTTAAATTTGGTTTTACTGTCTACAAATTCGCAGACATCACATGATCCGCAGGGGAATTTACCCCAGATAGTTTGAGTGGTTGGTGCCAATGTGGCTTCAAAATGGCTGTGGACCAATCGGTCCTTTAGAGAGGGGGCTCGTCTAAATGTTATTTTGGGGGAATCTTTAATATACTTTTTTGCAATTGGATCTGCTGACAACAGTGGCCAGTATTTAGCTAAGATACATCTGATCTCTTTGTGTTGGCTTGAGTAACGAGTTATGACTCTTACTGTGTCGGCCTGTGTAACCTGTTTATTCGAGAATATTAAGGTGTTTCTAGTTTTTGCATTGGCGCGATTGTATGCTCTTTTCAGGCAGGCATGGCTGCAGCCACGCATTTTTAACCTATCATAAAGGTCCCTTGCTGCAATTTGAAAGTCAGAGTCTTTACTGCAATTCCATTTTAGCCGTAGGTACTGGCTGTAGGGAATGCTTTTGAGTAGAGAGGCTGGATGAGAACTTTCAGCGTGGAGGATGGTGTTCCCAGCTGAAGGCTTTCTGTATAAAGAAGAATCTAGTTTGCCTTGTGCATTGATTGAAATGATTAAATCTAGGAAGCTAATGCTGCTTTGGCTGCAGTGCATAGTAAACTTAAGGTTAAAGTTTGTCATACCAATTTGTCTTTGAATTGCACGTCCCCTGAAGAAGCAATCAGCGAAACATGTTGGGCTAATGTGCAATTTCTCTCAAATCTGGCTTAAACCTCTGTATTTCATAGCCACCTTGCTTTTATTACCTTTGTAATTTGTTTTTTATTTTAAACATATTTTGTATCAATAAAATTTACATTTTTAATATGAAAGCATTTTTCAACATTTGTTGGCACCGTTAAAGTCCCTGTTACTCTGTTCTTTTTCTGTTTCTACATCCTTTTTTTTTTTGGGGATGAGGTGTCTTTAGCTCTGGGTGTTGACCGTGAACCAGACCAACTTTAGTTATTAAATATATGAGTGTCACAGCAAAGGGTCTGAATACTTAGGACCATGTAATATTTCAGTTTTTCTTTTTTAATAAATCTGCAAAAATGTCAACAATTCTGTGTTTTTCTGTCAATATGGGGTGCTGTGTGTAGATTAATAAAATGAATAAAATGGATAAAATGAACTTAAATGATTTTAGCAAATGGCTGCAATATAACAAAGAGTGAAAAATGTAAGGGGGTCTGAATACTTTCCGTCCCCACTATATATATATATATATATATATATATATATATATATATATACAGTATATACAGTGCCTTGAAAAAGTATTCATACCCCCTGAAATTTTGCATATTTTTTCAGGTTACGACCAAAAGCATATTGGGATTTTATTTGATAGACCAACACAAAGTGGCACACAGAAACAAAAACGCTGGATAGCCACACTTCAAATATTCACCTTTTATTGTGTAAATATAGAAATCCAAAAACATTGCTGCATCCTTTGACAACTGATTGCAATTGCTGCCTGATCTGCTGCAGTAAGCTGAGTCTAGCTGCTACTTATTGTATGCCTGGGGCAGGTGGTGATGGGGGGGGGGGAGAAAATGTTTGCCCAGGGTCCAATCAATATTAAAGACGGCCCTGGGCATGTGTGTGTTAGCATTCAGGTGGGCGGCCGGGGGCTCAGCTGCCTGTTCTTACTGAACTCCTAACCTCCCATGTAAAAGAACCCTTACTGTAGCATTTATTAACTCAACATGAAGAAAATGTGAGTAAGCGCTGAGATAGCGTGAAATGCGCCAACTTTTTCTTTGCCTCCAAATCCTTAGCCCCCCACATCTGTCCTTACAAGTTACAATAAAGTCAGATATTTATTGGAGTGCAGCTGTCTGGATTCATAGAGAAAGCATGCTTTAGTTTTCTGTTAAATGTACTAGTATGCAAAGCCTCTTTTCTGACATTATTTATAAAGTGCACACTATTTTATTAGGTAGCACAAAAGGAACTTAGAATTTCGGCTATATAATAAAGTAATTGAATTCATCCCAGCCAACAGAGTCCTGAGCATTGTGAAAGTGGGTTTCAATTTATCAAAAGATTTCTTCAGTTGAGAGTACGTTCACACGGAACGTGAGTTTGAAATTTGGGGGCAATTTGAAAGACATCTGTGCGGGGTCACAAATGTCTATTGAAATTGCCCCCGAAGCTGCCAAAAGTAGTGCAGGAACTACTTTTGGAAATCGGTGCGGTGCTGCAAAGTTGGCGTTGCACCGATTGGAACAGTACCAATGCCAGCAATAGGTTGCAATTTGACATATCAAATCGTATGTCAAATCGCGCCGATGTGAACGGGGCTCCATCATGAACCACTTACCTTACCTCTTACCCAAAAGCAATAAATCAGCCAGACCACTCTAATGAGTAACTACCCTAAAAAAGCACCCATGTATGAACAGGGTGGAAAACTTGAGGACTATAACAAATGGTTCTCTGGTAAATAATGCATATTTTATCATACATACAATATTTGCTTGAATGCATAGGTTTCCATATGTGTTTTAAATTAGGGTAAAGACTAAAAACAAAAAACAACAAATTGAGTTTCCCTTTAATAACATATGCAGTACAAGGAGATTATTTTTGACCCTTTAATATTGTCTGAAAATAATGTAGTATAAGCCGAACATTCCCTTCAAATTGTATCAGCGCTATACAGTATATCACAATATATTGAGAAGAAGAATGTTTAGCCTTCGAATCAGTGTTTAAAAAAAAAAAAAAAGTCAAAAAGGGATTTAGTTTAAAAGCTTCAAGATTTATTGGATGTTTTGGCTTAGTTTGCTAAAATGTAACAATCGTTATTTACCTTAACAACTGTTATTCTCAGCAATGACAGCCGATGAAAGCCACTCCAAAGACATGCTGGTAGGTTAATTGGATCCTGTCTAAATTGTCCCTAGTATGTATGAATGTGAGTTAGGGACCTTAGATTGTAAGCTCCTTGAGGGTAGGGACTGATGTGAATGTACAATGTATATGTAAAGCACTGCGTAAATTGACGGCGCTATAAAAGTACCTGAAATAAAATTAAAAATTTTTTAAAAAGCCGAAAATACCAGTCACATATACTAGTCACATAGCTAAAAAAGATTGTTGCATACATTATTGTTTAGTGGAGAGAGCCCTATTATGACCTTGAACTGTAAAACACCTCATCTGGCAGTTATACAAACAAGAAATAATCCTGTCACCTAAAAAAAGATTGTGTCACAAAAAAAGCAAGAAAAGAAAAAATCACTTGTAATGCAGAAATTCACTAATTAGATGTTTTTGGCAAATTTCTCAAAGTTTATAAAGAACAAAATTAATGCCGGTGAGAGCCATTATGATTAACTATCCTCAGCGTCTTGGGATAGAGCAACCTCAAGAGCTCTGGGTAACTTTCTGCTCCAAGATCTAAGATTTAAATAGCAAGATTTTCCACCATTTTCTTAATAGACAAAATAAAAGTAATTATTTTATTGCTTTGTTGCTTTGTTGTGATTTTGTTTTACATGTGACACTTGTTTCACATTTACACTCATTTATGTAAAATTCAACTGTTGCTAACTAGGGATAATGCTGATAAACTGGTTTGTCCTAACCAGGATTACAACCAGTGGCGGCCCGTAATGCAGGACGCAGGGGCGCAACCCCCCTATCCATGCGCCGGCCCCCTGATCCACATGAGGGCCCCGGACGCATGGATTCCAATGGGGTTTTTTTTTTAAGCTTGTGATAAGAGCCAGAGCCTCTAATAGGCTTAAAAAAAGGGTGGGCTCCAGGTGCAGAGCACTGCTCCCCCAAGCCCACCCAGTTGTGTGACAATAGCGAATGAACATTCGCTATTGTCTTCCTGATTCTACTCCCGGCCAATCAGGAATCGGTTCATGAGATCCGTCACCCAATTGGCCGACAGAAAAAACGATCATATTCACCACCTAGGAGGAGGGAGAAGACACACGGCAGAAGCCGCCATGATGCGGAGGAGGAGGAAACGCAGAGAAATCCGCCGCCTGTCGCAAATGTGGGGCTAATGACTGTCAGATCGGGGGGAGGGGTTGGTTGGGGTTGGGGTGCGGGAGACCCAAAAATATACACTGATTAAAACCACAATTTTAATTCTTTTCTCTATCCAAAAAGAAAAGTTTTAACTTTGGATATACTTCAAGAAAGGTACAACAATGTGGGTAGCTAAGTACTGAGTACATATGTCAATTTATCTTCCAATGAATTAAGAGAATCTAGCCTAATTCTACACACATCATATTAGGTCACACACATCATATCATTTAGCAGTGACCAATGCTATCATGGAAGAAAATATGTTTTAGAAAAGTAGCAACAGGGTACTCGTTGGTGTGTCTATAGTTTAGCATGTGCTTAATAACTGGCTTTTGAAATCTCATACTGCTATGTAACCAATATTACCACATTAGACAAAGCTGGAAAAAAAGAAAATTTGTGAGCAAGGTTGAAACATACCATTGACATCAAATGATCTCAAAATAATCCATTTATTAGATGACAGTTAATGGATAAGTAGGACAGCGCAGTGACTAACTATAATGATGTATGGCACTTCAATATGCAGAAAGCAAATGTAGGTTTAGTTGAGAGAGAATAGATAAGATCTGAAGATAATAATAAATAGGTGGATGGTCTGATAGTCTTACTTTGGGAGAGGTTTTGAAACCAGTCATATTAAACTACACCCCAAATGTGCTCTAAATGAGCTTATATGTGCCCAGTAATTAAACACATAAATCATTTTCAGACTTGTTTATCACTAGCCTGACGAAGGGGACCTGCGCGGCCCCGAAACGTTGCACCTTTCTTGTGATGTAACTTTTTTCCATTAAAAGAACCTTTTTTGGACAACTTTTCTTGCTGATCCATGGTGTGCTGGCGAAGATGTACATTTGTCTGATGCTTCCAGAACCCAACTGGTAATCGCTACAGCACCCGTTAATTTTTGTGCCATTTTTTCCGGGAACGTGTGCGATTGGAATATCACATTGAATGATTCTGTGATGGACATCACTACATGGGCTCAGGAATATGCAAGGTAAAGCCATATTTGAACATGATCTGGAAATGCTGTTGTTTTCTCTGGGCCAAAGCTCATTTAAAATAGTCTGTTGCACAGTGGAAAACTGTTTTGTAGTCAGACGAATTTTAATTTGTCATTCTTTTTGGTAACCATGGGTGCTGGCTCCTCCTACAAAGGAGAGGGAACCTCCAGCTTATTATCCAGAATCAGTTGAAAAGCCTGCATCATCATGGTATGGGGGTGGATTAGTGCATATGATATTGGCAGCTTGCACATCTGGAAAGCCATCATCAATGCTGAAAGATATATCCAGGTGTTAGAGCAGCATATGCTCCCATCCAGGCGACATCTTTTTTCAGGAAAGATCTTGCATATTTCAGCAGGACAATGCTAAACCATATACGGCATCTATGGCAACAGCATGGTAGAAGAGTCTTTTGAAGAGTTTTTAACCTGCCTGCAGTCCAGACCTTTCACCAATTAAAAATATTTGGCATATCTTGAAACAAAAAAATACGACAAGGAGGACCCAGGAGGACTATTGGGCAGTTAGAATCCTTAGAATCCTATATCAGGCAACAATGGGACAACATTCCTCTTCCATAATTCCAACAACTGGCCTCCTCAGTTCCCTGACGTTTACAGAGTGTTGTTAAAAAAAGAGGGGATGCTACGCTACGGTAAACATGGCCCTGTCCAACTTTTTTGAATTGTGTTGCTGCCATCAATTTTAAAATTACCTTATTTTTTTCTCAAAATGGTTTATTTTCTCAGTTGAAACATGTGATTTGTTTTCTATTTCCTAATGTGAATAAAATATGGGTTTATGAGATTTGCAAATCATTACATTGTGGTTTTTTTTTTCCCAGTGTCCCAACTTTTTGGGAATTGGAGTTGTAAAGACTATTTTTAGTAATTTTTCTAAATGTTTCTGTGTTCAAACTTTACGTAAATGTTTTTGTATTACTTCGTTTTAGTTTAAACCAATGAGAAGAAGTTTGGCTATGCAGATGATTGGGTGGATATTTTAGATCCTATATTTATTTTAATTACAACATGTATAATAGAGTGAAGGAAAAGCCACATATAGTCCCATCCACTACTCCTCTGTCATGCTTCACCCAGTGGGCCTAATTATATCCTTTATCCATTAGATGAAACATGTCAGACGATTGATCTTGGGTTGGAACCATGTGTTGAAGCTTGCCTTTGAAGACTTCATTGGTGTGAGGAGTGATGGACCTCAAGTCAGCACCTGATTCCAGCATATGAGAAGGGCATTTGGAGGGTTGCAGAGGTGCACTTTTCTCTGCAAAATGTATGAAAGGGTGTGATAATGTATCCAGTTAAAGAATTTCACATAAAAAACTGTATTTAGAAATGTGCATCGCTATTTTTTTTCTTTCTTTTTTGTAAACTAACTTTATTTGCAAAAGACATTTTGTGCCAGCACAGTTTTCTGACTCTGTTTTCTGTTTTCTGACCTTTCGCTGTCCACCAACATAGTGATGGGCAGCTTTACAGCTGTAAACTGTGCAGCGGGCTCCTTTTATACATCTGCCAGCACAAAATTATCAGTCTGTGCACACTAGGGTAACAGCGGCACAGACTCTGATCAACAGGTGAAAAATGAAGACAAAATAGCCTGCAGGGATAAATCGATTCCCACAATGCAATCAAAGGAGGAGACGCTAGCAGGAATTTATTTATTGTTTAGCATACACGTTAATGGTCATATTTATAAAGCATGTGACATTCAACAAACATTCTCAGCAAGTGAGTGTTCCTGGTGCATGTGTTTCAAATTACAGTGATTAAATCACCTGCATTGAATTCTTGGTGAATGTCTTATTCAGTGATTTATAAATATGCGGTTACGTACAGGTATTTATACCTTAAAGGAGAAGTATAGGAAAGGCAAATTAAATAATACATATCACCTTCATTCTTCCATGGCTTTCCTTTTTTTCCCTCAGTCCTTTAATATGGGAGATATCTGCATTTGAAGTGTCAGTAAGGAGCTAATATTGGCTGATTCTCTGTTTGAAAGTTTGGAGAGGGTGGATACTACTACAGCAAAACCCCCCTCTCTCAGCCCTTCCTTCCCTTGAGTATGTGGCCGGTGTTTAGTCAGATTCGGCGACCCGTCAGAATGTGTAACGGAAGTGATGTTACGTCGCCGCCATCTTGCTACACCCTGTACTTCTCCACAGTAAGGATAAACTGAGAAGGGGACAAGTGGACATCTTGTTACACCCACCGGAGTTTTGGCAGGATGGTGAGTGGGGAGTGGAGTGTCAGTATGTGACACTCTATATGCTCAGTATGTATGGAGCATGATCCCCATGTGCATAGATCATACTTGTATTGAACAGAGGTATGCTCTATACATAGGACACTATGTTTATTCAAATGGGTAAAATCGTGATACTTGTGATATTTTGTGTATTTTTAAATCTATATTGGAAAACGAATATGAATAATGAATGCCACTGCAAGACTCAAGACTCATCCACCTTACAAACCATTCAGTGTCCTCCACCCCCCTCTGTCAATCCCTCCACTGGCTTCCACTCACCCAACTAATAAAATTAGGTATTAACAATAATTTACAAAGCCATCCATAAATCTGCCCCCAGCTACATCACTAACCTAGTCCCAAAATACCAACCAAGCCGCTCTCTTCGGTCCTCCCAAGACTCCCTGCTCTCTAGCTCCCTTGTCACCACCTCCCATGCTCGCCTCCAAGATTTCTCCAGAGCTTCTCCCATCCTTTGGAACTCCCTACCCCAATCTGTCCGACTGTCCCCTAATAAATCCATCTTTAGACAATCCTAGAAAACCCTTCTCTTTAAAGAAGCCTATCCTGCTTCTAACTAACACTGTTTTTCTTCCTCCATCAGCTGATCCACCACAGCTATTACCTTTTGTATCAATTGACCCTTCCTTTTTAGATTGTAAGCTCTAATGAGCAGGGCCCTCTGATTCCTCTTGTTCCAAATTGTAATGTAACTGTAATGTCTGCCTTTATATTGTTAAGCACTGTGCAAACTGTTGGCGCTATATAAAACCTGTATAATATATAATAATAATAATAATATATAAAAAAAGAAAAGAAGACAAGAATCATGTGGCATGAAACTGCAGTTCAGTCAACAAGAAGCATTATGAGAAGCACAGTGCAAAAGTGGATTTCCGGTTCCAGAACAATTTCCAGAATAGCATTATCAGATCACTAAATTACTTTTTGTGACATAGTTTAAGAATCTCTACAATATGTAACTGATTTTGTTTTAAGGGGAGGGGGATTGTCATTCATTTTTAGCCATCCCAGTTAGGCCCACTTGATCTTTGTATCATACATGAAATGTAATTTATTATGAAGCAATGTCAATTAGTCCAGGGAGAGCAGGCCGTACTGTGCTGTAAGTAGAATATCTATCATGCTGCACATTAATATGTTTTTAGAGGTCTTAACTTGACACTTGAAATAGCTTGGAGAGTAAAAGGAGCAAATAATTCCTGTATTTCTGTCAGAAACACTAGTCAGTGATGATGTAAAGGGCACGACTAATATGAAAAAAAATGCTTTTTATCTCTGTATAAAATGACACGGGAAAATATCTATCACTGTCTGTTCTTGTCAGGATTGCAGCAGTGTACTCATAAAACAAATTGAGAGGCTTAAATCTTCAGGACAGAAATCAATACAGGGATAAGTAAAGAACACGCAAAAGCAGACAACCAGGGATTTATTTCCCAGAAAATGTTTTTTCAATAGATTCACAGATGATAAATTTTAAGTGGACAGAATAGAAGGATTTGTCATGTAGTTTCTCTTCACCTACTCTTTCATGGCAGGACTATATCAAAGGTAACCCTTGTTCTTATGAACTGCAAAGGTTAATACAATATATACTTGCTGTGTACAGTTTCTGGAAATGGTATGCTGTCTGATTTTAGTATAGAATTCCGTTTTAATTGCAGAAATGTAAATATGTGTCTCACTTTGATAGCACAGAATTGGATTTCTTGTCCGTAAAAGACATACTGCTACAAAGGCACAGGGACTAAGCAAACCTGGTAGTTCAGACTAGGGTTGCCATCCATTTCATATTATATGGGATTTTTCCTGGATTTTAAGTTAAAGTGCTGCTTCCTGTCAATACAGGATGCAGTTTGTCCTTTATTTTTACAGCTTCCTCCACTCCTGCTGCTTCCTCAGCCAGTGGGTGCCGTGGCATGTGCTGTTCATCACTTTCTTTGACAGACAGTTCTTCCAGGGCATCATTCACTCTGCACAAGGAATGCCCTAGCATTAGTTGACCGCAAACTCTTGGTACAGGTGCTGGAGCAGAGCACTGTGTTGGACTCAGTAGGCAGTAGGAGCACAGAAGAAGTGACACCCTTCTCTATAGTAGATTATGAGACATTGAAACTCAAACTCACTTTCTCTTGTCCATGTTCTGTGTGGTGCACACAATGGAACCAAACAGTAGAATGACTATCTTCTATATTTAAAGCTGAAATTTGAGCATGATTTGAATTGCATAGTTAAATTGTCCCAGGTTGGACCATGAAGGTATGCATTTCTTATACTGCAGTGATCTCTGTACAGGCTGCAAATCGCTGTAGTTGTCACTGCTACTAAAGTGATAGCTGCTTTCTTCTGGGTCAAGTGACAGGCAGTTGTAATTCTACATAGTAACTATAGGGAGTCACTCACTTACCACTGTCACCATTCAGAGGAATCCTTGTATTTTTTAAATAAATACAAGATGTTTTTTGATTGGGCGAGGTGAAGAGTGTGTGTTCAGAATGCAGCAGGGCAATCGCTTGCCACAGGACCTGGAAGCAGGAGGAGATCACTGGAGTAGCAGTGTCTACTCTAATGATATCCAGCTTCCAGGGGGGTCAGTCAGGTAATATATATATATTTACATTGGTACAATACTAAATAATAAAATATCCATACCTGGAATTGCTCTTCAAACTGCACCCTAATTCTTATCTTACGTGGTCTATTGATCCCAGCACTTGTCCAGTCTCTCTTTTTTTTTCCTGTCAAATGCATTCTCCAGACAGCTTTTTCCTGTTAGAGGGCAGCACTTCACACACTGGAGAGGTCCCTCTCCCACATCTATATATCACTGTTGTAGTTTAAGCCATGGTCTCTAACATCACCTTCACTATCTTCTATTCAGCACCATATACAATTAGGCAGGGCCACTGATAAGGCAGTACAGCGAGCCCTCCTGTACTGAACTCCATCCACATCAGTTCAAAAGTGGGGTCTGGGCACCTGTTCAGCAGGAGGTCTGGCTGTTTCTAGAAAACCCCTTCTATCTGCTGTTCGGGCCCCCATGTGTGCCCCTTTCCCCCACAGCACTGCCAGCTGCTCTCCCCTCCTCTCCTGCTGGCAGCTGCTGCGGGCACACAGGGGAATGTTTTAGGATGGAGAGTGGGGGAAGAGACCAGTAAAAATGTAATTTACTGGTCCCTTTCATTCCTGAATGAACACAGTGAGGGATCCGTACTAATCACGACTGTGTCCATTCATCATAGCAAACAGTTTTTACTATGCTTCAGTTTGAGAATGAGCATGAAGCCTCGGAGCACATCCTATTAATTCATCTGTGCAGCTGAGGCTACAGAGAAAGGAACTGATAAATCTATGTCCTCAGTCACTTTCGGACAGGGGAGTGGGCCCTGTCAAGTAGGCTGTATGGGGCCCCAGGATTTCTAACAGCAGCCCTGCAATTAGGACACTCTCTAGAACTAACAAAAAGATCCACACAAAGTGATATTACTGCACTTGATAAAATATAAAAAACATTAGTGCTGAGTTGGATCGAAAAACATCTGGTTCAGCTAGACTGGGCTAGCTGGTTGTACACATGTCGATGTATTGGCTCCCCACCAGCAGAATACAATAGCACAGCGAATGTTGAATGTGTGGCTGGGGGAATCGGCTCATTTTTATTTTGTTCAACCCGCTGGTTGAACGAACAAAAGATTAATCATGTGTGACCTTCTCTAAAAGGGAGGTGAACTAATATTTTTTTTTACTTATCCCCAAAGGTAAGCTTACAATATGCCTTACCTTTGGGTACAGTGAATATCTCCTATACAGTGCATCCAGAAAGTATTCACAAAGTTTTACTTTTTGTACATTTTATGTTACATCCTTATTCCAAAATGGATTAAATTAATTATTTTCCTCAAAATTCAAACAATACCCCATATGTGAAAGAAGTTTGTTTGAAATCTTTGCAAATTTTTTAAAAATAAAAAATGAAAAAAATCACATGTACAGAAGTATTCACAGCCTTTACGCAAAATACTTTGTTGAAGCACCTTTGGCACCAATTACAGCCTCAAGTCTTTTCGAGTATGATGCTACAAGCTTGGCACATCTATTTTTGGGCAGTTTCTCCCATTCTTCTTTGCAGGACCTCTCAAGCTCCATCAGGTTGGATGGGGAGCATAGAAGCACAGCCATTTTCAGATCCCTCCAGAGATGTTCAATCAGGTTCAAGTCTGGGATCTGGAAAGGACATTCACAGAGTTGTCCATAACTTTCAAGGGGTCCAGCTTAAGTTTACTACTACTTTAAGTCAGTGGCGTCACTAACGTGAGGCTAGAGGGGGCACTGACCCCCCCAACATTATGCTGTGCCCCCTCATGTGCCACCCCGATTAAAATGCCTTTTGTTGCAACGGGTGCCCCGCGGCCCGCATCTTGCTCAGGCCACCGTCAGAATAACACAGGCTCTCCTGAGAAGGAGAGCGTCCTGTCACTCCTGCGGGAGATCCCCCATCCCTTCACTCCCTCCCTCTCCATCCATGTTGACACTCTGCAATCTGCATGATGCGAGCTGTGCTCACACAGCCACAGCCGCCAGACTATAGAGCAGCCATCAAAAAATCCACTCGCCTGCTCGCATTCTGCGAGTGGATTTTGAGGGCTGGCGAGGAAGGGCTGCCTGGGAGTGGGGGCAGCCTGTGTGGAATGGGAGTCTTTCTCCCAGTGATCACAGAGGGGAAGAGAGAGAGAGAGAGAGAGAGAGAGAGAGAGACAGAGATAGATGCCCAGGTGTTCAGAGTGCAGTGCGGGGAACATAGCGATAACAGCTTTCATGTCAATTGCTGTGTTCCCCGCTGCTTGCTGTCAGATACAGCACCTCCTCCTGGTCCCAGGACTGTGGTAGATAGTTCACCCGTCCAATCCCAGTAACGGGTGATCTGCCAATCAAAGTTCCCCGGCCAGGGGGTGGGGCTGTATATGACATTGCATGGCGGGAACACGGCAATTGAAATGAAAGCTGTTATCGCTGTGTTCCCTGCACTGCCTTCTTAAACCTAGGCGGCTCTCCTGTTCCTCTCCTCCCCTGCACAGGTAGGCTGCATAGTGGACACAGGCTGCATGGTGGGCACAAGACTGCATTGGTGGGCACAAGGCTGCATGGTGTGCTCAAGACTGCATTGGTGGGCACAAGGCTGCATGGTGGACACAAAGCTGCATTGGTGGGCACAAGGCTGCATGGTGGGCACTGGGCACAAGGCTGCATGGTGGACACAAAGCTGCATTGGTGGGCACATGGCTGCATTGGTGGGCACAAGGCTGTATTGGTGGGCAAAAGGCTGCATGGTGGGCACAAGACTGCATTGGTGGGCACTGGACACAAGGCTGCATTGGTGGGCACAAGGCTGTATTGGTGGGCACAAGACTGCATGGTGGACACAAGGCTGCATTGGTGGGCACAAGCCTGCATTGGTGGGCACTGGGCACAAGGCTGCATTGGTGGACACTAGGCACAAGGCTGCATTGGTGGGCACTGGGCACAAGGCTGCATGGTGGACACAAAGCCGCAGAGGAAGATGGACAGGACGAGAGGGGCAGGTGAGCTTACACTTTAATGGCCACTGGAGCGATACTAAAAAACATTCATTTATTTAAATAGGCAGAGGGATTTGGGATAGTGTGCAGGTAACTTTCTCCTTTCTTTTTTATTGTATGTATCTATGTATTGGGGCATTGTTGCAGGAGTACAGGGCTTAATATTGTATATTTGTATGCATTTTATACCCATTGTCAGGATATATAAAGTGATATATACATATATATATATATATATATATATATATATATATATATATATATATATATATATATATATAATTTCATTTTATAGTTGCCCCCCTACTTTTGCCCCCCTACTTTTGTCCCTGTTCCCCCATGTCCCCCCCCCCCCCCCTAAATATGAAAGCTGGAGATGCCACTGCTTTAGGTTTAATCATTCTTTTCTATAATTACTTGATCATTCCTTATATTGTAATAGGAAACAACACCCCTTAAAATATGGCTCTGTCTTGGCACAGATGTCATCAGTGATGAAACTCCCAGTGATTTAAACCTAAGGGCTTTGCTGTGGTTGCGATATTCCATGCAAAATGCTTACTGTAATTGGACATTGGGCCCTCTGTGGACAGCCGTTTACATGAACGTGTGTGTGTATGTGTATGGCCAGCCATAGACGGTTCGAATCCCGGCCGGTTCAGCAGGAACCGGACGAGATTTGAACCATTTATGGGCAGGCTGAATGTACCAAGTTTACAGATCGATCAACTTGGGTATAACCAGCCTGCTGGATTTTGCAGGTGATTATCTCTAGCGACTGGTATAGCCGCTAGCAATAATCACCATCTTCTCCTGGCGGGACGGGAGGGATACCCCAATCAACACAACCTGTGTTTGCAGGAAAGAAATTTGCTCTGTGTATAGCTGGCTTGTGTGTGTGTGTGTGTGTGTGGGGGGCAGCCCTGTGAAATCCTGTCTAGATAATAGATACTTTACCTTGTTACTAGACAGAGATCACATTTCAGGCATGGATGAATATGGCTGGCTGCAGATGGACATGAGAAAGTAATTTGTAGTTAGATTACATCCCAGGCGAGCCTGTAAGTCAATTTTATAAGTTATATGAATTGTAACAACACTAGAATTTTGTCATTTTTGTTAGATGATCATTTAACAACAAAACAATACTAGCAGTAATAAGCAGCCCAGCACATTTTCTTACAAAAGATACAAGCCCTGTCAAGTGCCCACTTGTGTCACATGATTCTTTCTCAACGTGCTTTGTGTCCTGTACTTCCATTTCTTTATTGGTTTACAATATCAGGAAACAGATTTAAACTCTTCTTTTTTGTCCTTGAATTAATCTTTGCCACAAGCAAAATCAATCTTCTGTTGTAAGAAAGAGAGTGGGACCATGTGCTGCACATGTGTTTAGATTGGATTTATTTCTAAACTACAAGCTGCAGTCAATTTACAATGGTATCATCATTCTTTGATTAAATTATAAATAACTGAGCACAGGGGAATACAAGAAATTCAGAAGAAAACACAAATTTCTTGTGCAAAAATGTCCCTTTCACATCAATTATGAAATTGAGGTGTCTACTTTTCTTTAAGCATGGAAAAAGTTTGCATTGTTGTACTATACTTTTTGCTTCAGCTTACATTGCATGAAAATTACGGCACTTCTCTTGTGTCCTTAACATGCCAGGACTGAGTTCATTGTGCCACACTTTGATCAGATGTCTATACATAGAGAAGATAGTGATCAACTTACTGTTATGTGAAACACATGCATCAGAACACATGCCAAAATTTGGAAAAAAATTAAAGATAATTACAATGATTGTCATGGCTTCTTCCTGCTGTCCTCAAGACTTTTTGGTGCGAACATGAAACAATTCTGGGAGAAGGCTTTTGCCATTCATAAAGATGGCGATACAGCTTACAATCTAGTTTTACAATTTTGATTGATCAAAACTATAAGCCTGCTTAAACCATCCATTTAATTTATTCCCAAGCAAGCCCTTGTACTACAGACTTGTTGGTACATGGAAATCAGATTGTATATCTAAGATGCCTCCTACAGAAGCTGAAAAAAAAGATAAAACTGGTCCTAGGTGTCTGTCTGGATGTATGAGAGAGTACAAAACAAGTGGTACAAGTGGGTTTAAATTGCTTTAGATTTTTTTGCTGGTTCTAAATTAAGTGGAAAGGTCTCATAAGAGGAATTTCTTGCAGCTGCTCAGCTCTTGGAAGGAACCTTTCCAGTACAGGTTCTTAACAAGTGTAGCTCAAGTGTTGGTGGGTAAGAAACACTAAAAATAAGTCGGTTTTGATACAAAGCTATAGATGGAAGTGCAAGCTCATTATTAGTCCCTAAGATCCAAGGCACAACTCAAACATACTTAATCCCAGTTGTTAATTAGACCTTAAACAACCAAATTATAGAGCCCTGAGGAAGGGAGTGCCCTAACGCCCCCCAAATGTTTTTGCTGCATGAAGCTTTGTTTCAGTAATAAAGAAATAGATTTTGTGCACCTAAAAGCTGTTTGACTGCTTATTTGTGACACTTCTCACATACTAAATCTTATTAGATGATAGATGGCATTTGGAAGTTATTCAGAAACCAAAAAATTGTCTTAACACACATGTGCTATGCATGTGGAATTCTCTGAGTATGTAAGTTTGTATTAAATCACTGTGACTTGTTCTGCTGGTCTTAAAATTTCCTGTATGAGCAATTTAATTAAAAAAAATATCTGGTGTGGAGGAAGCTGTAGCATTAATATGGGTACCTTAAAGAACACATTTCGGGAACCAGTACAATAGCAATGTTATAAAAAATACACTGCAAGTCTAAAATTGAAAAACTATGTTTTCTTCCTTTATGTTAAAACTATTTTTACATTTCCCTTTGATATATAGTTGCTGTTTATGTAATTGTATCTATTGACCCTGCCAGGCTTGACTTAAATAACAATGCTCACTGCCAGGGCTCCCTAGAGGAGCATTATTACCCTTTGATGTGCTATTAGCCTATAAACCTGAACAACAGGCTCATGTGCATGTGCCTGAGTCACTGCACAGAACACAGTGGCAGGGAAAAGCATAACTGGAAGTGCAATCCCATGAAACCTGCTACATCCGTGCAAGGGCCCATGCACTCATTGCCGTGGGTGCATACACCGGCTGGAAGCTGAAGGCATAGCTGCGGAGATGTGCACATGTTATGAATACTTACTTTAGAAAAGCAGGTGCTCCATCCGCCAATGTGGTAGCAGTGGGCCATATTTCAAATAGCATACCCCTACATAAAGGAACCAGACAGGGATGTCCCTCGTCCCCTCTCCTTTTCAACCTGGCAC
The DNA here is from genome assembly GCF_042186555.1 of Aquarana catesbeiana. NCBI lineage: Eukaryota > Metazoa > Chordata > Amphibia > Anura > Ranidae > Aquarana > Aquarana catesbeiana. Next base: position 669,442,826 of record NC_133325.1, read on the forward strand.
TAGAACCCGTGTCATGTTTTCTGCTTTTACACTCCAATCTCCACTGAGTCATGATTGGCCAGCAGGAAATACGTACAGCCCTCTTTGCCGAAAATATTTTAATTTTTACTTCAGACCCCAAGTCAGATATGCCTCATATCCAGGATATTGTCATGCGGTTCCGAGCCTGCTCGGGACTCATGATTAATTTCTCTAAAAGTGAAGTTTTGCTCCTATTTCACACCCGCCCTCCCTCCCACCTGGGACACACCACTCAACCTTGTCTGTCGCCAAAGCCCACATCACCTATCTGGGTATCAAAATAGGCAAATCACCCTCCTCCCTTTATCACCTCAATGACCCCCGATTATCTCCAAAATCGTTGGTGAACTGGTAAACTGGACAGACCTCCCAATCTCCCTATTTTGCAGATGTAACTTATATAAGATGGTCAGTTTTCCCAAACTTTTATACCACCTCCAAACCAACCATCCCCCTTCTAATGCTGCACAAAGATATACAGATTCTCCATAGGGCTCTATCAGCATTCCTCTGGCGCGGGCGCCGTCCCCGTATTTCCCTTCAAAAGCTCTCTCTCCTCAAATGTGAGGGAGGCACAAATTTACCCAACATTCAAATTTATAACTTGTCTTGCCTCCTGAGAGTGGGTTTGGATTGGTTGTCAGGGGTGTCCCAATACTCCAGTTATGACCTGGAAGCCCAGATGGTAGACCCACCCGTGTGGACTGTCTGCACTACTACACTGCAAAATAAATTCCCCCCACTCATTAAAGCATAATCTACTGCTACATGATACCTTAATAGCATGGAGAGAGATTAGGAAAAACATGGGGCTTTCTCCTCCTCTATCTCAGTACCTACCAATTACTAGCCACCCTCTATTCGCACACGAACGACAGTATGCAGCCTTCTCCACATGGGTTCACTAATTTGGTACAATTCTATAATCCATCCACTGGGCAAGCTCTCCCCTTTCCTACAGTACAATCCCAGTACAACCTACCTGCCCACCACTTGATACATGCACAGCAAGCAATCAACTTTGCAGCCAGCCTCTGCCCCGCCAGAGGCATTCCGTTCCACGCATCCTCCCTACTGGACACACTCCTGAGCCGTGCTCAACTCAAGATCTCCAACATCTACAAACCCCTATCCGCTCGACCCATCAAACCTTCTCAGCCGGGTCCAACCTTCCAGTGGAACAAAGATCTCCTCCCTTCAGAGACAAGAGACTACATACTGGCAGGCTACAACACCACCTGTGCTTTTATCACAAATTAATTCTGGAGGGAACAACAATTCAATATCATGCACCGTGCTTACCTACTGTTCTCATTGTCCTCAGCCTCTATGACTCAGCAACAGTGTCCATGGTGCCACCCACGCAGACCCACCCTATTCCACAGATTATGGTGCTGCCCTCTCTTCTCCCACTTCTGGGACCAAATAGAAACCTTTGCCGCCATCCATGGTCACGGGGTACACACCACGTAAAGACCCCCTCTGTCTGCTCTTCGGTTTCCTGGATGGCCCCTTCCCAGGTTATACAAAATTCCAACAATTGACCATGCAACGCAACAAAGCGTGGCCCTCCACCTGTTTCATGGCTGCTAGGAGAGCCGTCCTCAAACAATGGACCTCCACCAACCCCCCCCCACCAATCTCAGAGGTGAAGATGGAACTCACTAATCTTTTACGCAAAGAAAGTCTGGATCTGTCATTTCCCCCTCGTACTCACTCAGCCCACAATAAATGGGACTTCTACATGACAAAAGTTTTGCATAATGCGGACATCTCTCTCACAGGCCTCTCACAGGCCTCTTCCCACCTGACAATGGGTGAGACCCATACCAACCCCCCCCCATTACTCAATGGGAACTGATGCCACGCTCCCTTTCTCCTTTTAGTAACCATGCTGGATGCTGCTACCTTATGAGCCTTATTATACTCCTGGTTATAGATTTCTACTACTTTATGGAAAAAGATTTGGCCCCAAGGATAGTGCGGACACAGAGGGAATGCAAATTAGGGTACTCCCAAGTTATATGTAAAAAATCTATTCGCTTTATTAATACAAAGTATAAAACTGTAATAATGAAGATATACAAAAAATGTAAAACCAATGATACATCTCAATTGGGGATAGAAATAGCCGCTAGACTTAGATCACCAACACGTTTCGGAAGACTAAAAGGAATGTTTTTGACATATATATTTCCTTCTTCAGGGTTAATAGAAAAGCAGGCTATTCAATTTATATTGAGAGAAAAGGGAGGGAGTAATATATCAGTATATACAGTCAATTAAGATGCTTTGCCACCCACTTAACCACCTCCCTAAGTTCTAATGATTGTCAGAAACATACCCCAGCATTTAGTTTTGGACACACGTTGGGGCTAAAGATTTGGATATGCAGTGAAACATCTTTAATATTACATAGCAGGTCCAGCTGAATGTGACTAACTATTAGCTATATCATGACCTGGATATTTGGATAAGAGGAAAGAGTGCATTGTGCAGTGAGCCCTTGATGCACAAGGGCTCACTGCACCATAAACTCAGATGCATATATGCTACGATTTTTTACCCTTTTGAGGTTAATGTTTGTAGTTTATATAATTTTCAATAAATTTGATTGTTTATATTGTTTCCTCCTCCATTATTTCCTGGCCTTTAAAGTCCGTCCTTTTGGTAATACTTCTAGTAGTACCCCCTACTGTGTCCTGGATATTTGGGAACCATCACAAAATAGGAGACATTTATAAGGTAATTTATATAGGTTTTTTAGCATGTTTGATTATCTAGACTATTACGGGAGAATCATAGTTGTCTTTTTTTACCTTTCCTTACCTTGCCTCCGATAATAATACATGCCCCATTGCAATTGTATTCCCTTTACAGTTTATACTCAGGTATGTTAAATCTGTTAGTGACTTTTTAAAAAAACATCTTTCAAATGTAGCTATTGAAACTGGAGAACACCTGTACTTACAGTATACTAACAGAGCTTTAATGTTTATCAGCACCTTAAGGCTGCATTCATGCCTGAGGCCCCATTCACACCTGAGCATTTGGTAGCTTGAAACCTGAAGCTACAAAACGCTTGAGGGGAAAAAATCAATTATTCTCTATGGAGATGGTTCACATCTCCACACCAAGTCGCCTGAAGCCCAACGCCTGAAGCTCAAACAAGTTCTGGACCCTTTTTTGTCATTCAAATCGGGCAGATTTGGGAGTTTTTGGAGCGTTTGTATTCCCATAGAAATGAAATGGAAACGCTCCATTCAAGCGTTTTAGCACGTCTTAGCGCTTCTTTGAGCGTTTCTACTCTCATTTTGCCGATTTTATCTGCTCAAGTGAAATAGATTTCTATAAAGGAAATGACATAAAAATACACAGGAAATACACAGATCTCCATTTTTGGTTAGCAGACATGGAGGAAAGCAACATGGATGAGGAAGTGATGAGGCAGTATCTATTTTAGATTCGGAGACCTTTTTACGAATGGTAAAGCAGCACACCTGCCTCTATGATTCCAGAGATCCATGCTACAAGCTGCGAGCGAGCAAGAGGAGGGCATGGAACCAGATTGCCAGCCAAGTGTTCACAAACTGGACATAAGAAATGCCCATGTGAAGGATGATAAAGGTAAGATAAACTCCTGCAACCTGAACTAACCACCAAACCGACCATAGGGAGATAATAGGATGATTGTTATATAGTACATTATCTAAACATAAATAACAGATTCTTAGCACCAAAAAACAGTACAAGCTTATGTTCATATTCCTATGCATTGCTTACATTATTATTATTATTATTATACAGGATTTATATAGCGCCAACAGTTTATGTAGCGCTTTACAACTTGAGGGTAGACAGTACAAATACAATACACTTTGATACAGTAGGAATCAGAGGGCCCTGCTCCTTAGAGCTTACAATCTAAGAGGGAAGGTCAAAAGATACAAGAGGTAATAACTGTGGGTGATGTGCTGATTGAGAAGATAAATGTACAGTTGTTAGGTGGGGGCCAGATAGGCTTCTCTGAAGAGATGAGTTTTCAGGGATCGTCTGAAAGTGGATAAAGTAGGAGAAAATCGGACGGATTGGGGTAGAGCATTCCAGAGGATGGGGGAGGCTCTGGAGAAGTCCTGAAGGTGAGCATGGGATGAGGTGACAAGGGAGTTTGAGAGCAGGAGGTCTTGGGAGGAGCGAAGAGAACGATTAGGTTGGTATTTTGTGACTAGGTTAGAGATGTATCTGGGGGCCAGGTTGTGTATGGCTTTGTAAGTTATAGTTAGTATCTTGAATTTAATTCGGTGACTGAGTGGCAGCCAATGGAGGTATTGGCAGAGGGGTGTAGCAGACGCTGAGCGGTTTGTGTGGTGGATGAGCCTGGCAGCAGCGTTCATGATGGACTGAAGTGGGGATAGCCTATTTAGAGGTAAACCAATGAGGAGGGAGTTGCAGTAGTCGAGGCGGGAGATGACCAGGGAGTGGATTAGAAGCTTTGTGGTGACCTTGGTTAGGAAGGGGCGTATCTTGGAGATGTTGCGGAGATTGAGGCGGCAAGCTTTGGATAGTGATAGAATGTGGGGTCGAAAGGTTAGTTCAGAGTCCAGGATTACACCTAGGACCCTGGCGTGGGGAGATGGGTTGATAGTTGAGCCGTTGATATTGACAGGGAAAGCAGGGGAAGTGGCACCTGAGGGAGGAAATATCATGAGCTCGGTTTTGGATAGGTTGAGTTTGAGGAAGTGATGTGACATCCAGGCTGATATGTCTGCTAGTAAGTTGGTAATGCGTGAGGAGACAGATGGAGAGAGCTGGGGGGTGGAGAGATAGATTTGGGTGTCATCAGCGTAGAGATGATATTGAAAGCCATGGGAGGCAATCAACTGACCCAAGGAGGTGGTGTAGATTGAGAAAAGGAGAGGTCCAAGAACAGAACCTTGGGGGACCCCAACGGAAAAAGGAAGAGGAGAGGAGGAAGTAGAGTTGTAAGTGACACTGAAGGAACGGTGTGATAGGTAGGATGAGAACCAGCAAAGAGTACAGTCACAGAGACCAAAGGAGTGGAGTTTTTTGAGGAGGAGAGGGTGGTCCACTGTGTCAAAGGCAGCAGAGAGATCATACATGATCATACATATGGGAAAACAGACAATAGATGTGCAATTTCAGTTCACTATGGCCACATATGTGTACACACAACTTGCATGTTTGTAGGAATGTGGCCATGATGAACTGGAATGGAATATCTATTGCCTCCTTGTTCATAAGTATAAGCCCCTAAGCAATGCGGTGCTAGGAATCTGTTATTTTTGAACACAGTAATTTGCTCAGAAAAACAGGTGAATTTATGCTCATATTCCAAGGCATTGCTCATGTGCTCATTATGGTGCCCCTATAGCAAAATGCTGGCTGTGGGGGCACTCCATAGGAGGGAGGGGCCATAAGTACAAGAGGGACTTGAGAAGAGAAGGATATGGGCTTCTCTGTGCACAACCAACTGCACAGAGGAGGTAAGTATAAAATGTTTGTTATTTCAAAAAATATCTTACAATCACTTTATTAATGTTGCCAACTACTACGGCACATATGCCACTTCTTGCCCTCACATTCTCTGTCTCCACCAAGTGTTGAGCAGAAGGTGCAAGAGAGGCCTCCACAACTTTCCAGTCTTCAGCAGGTACTTTATACCGCTGCAGCTTCCAGCAGGAGGGATAACAAGGCTACATGGAGACACACAAGTAGATAGCTGTCAGCATGTCACAAATACATGAAGGCACACTTTGACCCCTAGTGGATATTGTATGGATTCTGTACACAAAGATAAAAATATATTTAAAAAAAACACGAGACTTCTTATCAATAAACATTTTTTTATTATTCAGTACAGCTTAGTATATAGTTATATTAACAAACAGATAAAGGGTAACTTTACTCTTTAATAAAGATTTCAAATTATTCAATTGCCTCAAGCTGCCATGGAACCTGTCCTGCTGGAGACATATAGTAGGACGCAAATTGATTCCTGACATGTGTACCTTGTCTGCTTCCGCGAACACCAGTCCAATAAGCTCTTTCCATGTTCTGAAGTAATGAGTCCTCAAACTCAAATCCACCCCGCTGCCTTACAAAGTTATGCAAAGCACATGCAGCTTTAACAGCACAGACCGCATTTTTCAAGTTCAAGACGATGGGAGTGTGCAGGACCCGCCATTTGTTTGCTAAAATGCTAAATGCACATTTGACAACTCTATGTGCTCTTGTTAGCCGATAATTGAACACACTCTTCTGTATAGTTAGATTGTGCCCAAAATAAGGCCGTAGAAGATGCTCACCTAGAGCCAAGGCATCATCCCCCACAAAAACACTGGGTAGGGGAGGGCCATTTGTGCCCGGGAGTGGACTGTTTTCCGTAAGGTCCAGACTATTGGTACGCAGCATGTGTCCAAAAGAAGAATGCCCAAAAATACTAGAGTCATACGACCCAATATTTATATAACGGAAGCAATAATTAGCATCGGCCATTGCAATTAAAACAAACGAAAAATATTTTTTGTAGTTAAAATACTGGCTTCCGTTGCCCATGGGCTTTATGATCCTAATATGTTTTCCATCAATCGTTCCAATGCAATTGGGGAAGTTGCAGCGTTGCCAGAAAACTTCAGAGATCTGTGACCATTCTTCTGTTGTAGGTTTTTGAAACACAATTTCCTTCAACACATCCCAAATAGCAGAGCAGGTGTCACGGACTATGTAACTGGCTGTAGATTTTCCAACCCGAAAGGCATAGTGTAGACTTGCTAATGATTGTCCGGTTGCTAGGTACCTACAAAGAAATATATATATATATTTTAATTTGTTTTTTAACAGTTACATTTCTGAAAGGAAAGTGGAAGAGTATATGGGATGCCTACACTCGACATCTACGACTGCTAAGAGATTTTAGGAGTGGAGCTGTGGCGTGTGCTCCTGGAGATTATGTGCATGCCAAAGAATTGGAGTTCCGTAGCCCATTTCTGGCTTTGGGGCGGTAAGCTATCATCTGTACGTATGTCATTAAACAAAATGAAAAGGGAAAGTTATAATAATAAATTTCTATTTTCAGTACGGAAAGCTGCTGGGAGGATAGTATTCAAAATAACGTTTTGGACAAAGATGCAAGCAGACAGCAAGCAGGCCAAGCATCAGTCAGTCAGCAAGCAGGCCAAGCGTCAGTCAGTGAGCAGGCCAAGCAGGCCAAGAGCTTACAGAGAGCCAAATGTCGACTCCAGCACGTTCTACCTCTGCGACACATGTGGGAGACGAGGAGTCCACACCACACATTTGTCCTTGTGTACCTGCAAGAGCTAACATACATGCAACAAGAAGGAGGGCTCCTGAACCGGATTTTAGCCGCATGTTGGACATTATGGCCAGTATGTTGGAAAGGATGTGTCAGGGCTGGGCTCAGTCCTTCCTTCTCTGAGCTGGCCGCTCAGCTGTCGGCTAATTGCCAGCTCCCATCTCTCCACCATGACTCACCTGTTGATGATATCCTGCTCGTCAGTCCTGTCTACTTAGGCTGTCCAGCCCAGATGATCTCTGCCTTCGCCCTGGTCACATCTCTAGAGACACTCTCCTGTGTTCCTGTTAAAGACTTGCTTGGCTCACATTCCTTCTGGCTCCAGATCCTGCTTGCTGTTCTACTACGCTCATCTCTTGCTCCCTGAAGTTTTGGCTTGTCTGACTATCCATTCCAGTTCCTGAACTCTGGCTATGTTTTGACTACGTTTACTCTGTTTACCGTTTTTTATTATTGTTAAACAAGTGAGATTTAACTGTACTTCTGTCTCAGTCTGATTCATGGTTTCTGACAGTATGAACACCAACAGGTCTCATGTGCAGGTTTCTGCAAGGTGTCTGGAAGGTCTGATGGAGAAGGTACCATCAGAACTCCAAGCAGACATGTTGGCAGGTACCATCCGATATATAGCCACATTTATTCTGCCAACCACCACATATAGGTCCTCAGAACCTCCACCAGCTTATGGTCCCTATGCAAGTCTCCCCCCGCCCCCTCTGCCAACACCACATTCTTTACTCCTTCCTCAGTTGCCATTAACACATTCTGCCACCCACCTTCCTCTGCCAACACCACCACCTTCTAATTGGCAGAATGTTCATCAGAATCCCTCTACCTCCCACTCTACCTCCCATGGCATGGCCATGCCATGAATGTGGTGATGTCACCTAATGAGGCAGTCAACTCCTCCCAAACCTTCCATCACCTCTAAAGTATTTTTTTTTAGGAGCTACGTTAGTTCTACATGATAAGAAACTAACAATGTCAAACATCATGAATCCAAAGAAGTTTGACTAACCTTTTTATGGACATCCTAGTGTAGTCCAAAAATTTTTCTCATGATCACGTAGGTCACGGTACATGACCCAAAATTGGCCTCTCTCTTCTCGATCAGCAATTACGGGGTGGATCCAGTATCTGCGTGCCCTCTTCTTCCTTCTCTCTCTTTCATGCAGAAAATATGACGTAACAGTGGCTGCTGCCACAAAACACGCCATCTCATCGTCACTCATCTTTGTATAACAAGATACACAACAGCCAGGAACAGGAAGAACAATAATGAACCGGAAGAAGAATATTCACCCAGGAAGTAGATGAAAAAAACTAAAAACATAGCAACAACTTATGAAACAGATGATCATTTTTCCTATTGGCTAGAAAAAAATGGCAAAGCTCAAAAACACTGGAAAATGCTGCATTAAAACGTGCAAATACGCATGACTAAACGCACGAAAAACACCTGAAAAACGCGGAAAAACGATACGCTCAGGTGCATTTTTACCACGATTTTACTGCATTTTTTTCAGCGTTTTTGCCACGATTTTGTTCAGGTCACCAATATAAAAGGCAGAAAAACGCCTGTAATCTGCCCCAAAGAAGCTCATGTTCTTTTTTGAGCTTAGGGCGTTTTTCAGGTGTTTTGCTTCAGGTGACAAAACGCTCAGATGTGAACAGGGGCCATTGAAATGAATGGGATTTTGCTTGTTGGGTGTTTTTCAGGCGTTTTTTCGGGCGTTTTACGGGAGTTTTATGAGCTGAAAACGATCAGGTGTGAATGCAGCCTTAATGCAAACTAAAGTCTGTATCTATTTAGTGTCTTCTCCTGGGAAGAACAGTAGAGAACATTCCTTTAAACATTATGAACTGCAAGTGGATCACTTGTAACTTAAGTGAAACCATATTGCTATGACAGTGAAGTCAGGTCAGCAAGAACTTGATACAGATCAGTTCCTCTAGCTCTTCCAAAAGTATGATTTCTGGCAAGCCAATTGACATTAGAGTATTACATGTAGTAGGTGTAGTTAATTAAGGCAAGTTGCAGCTATCTACATAAGCCAGAGAAGGCTTGTCAAGTAGGCATATCTGGAATTAGGTTTATTTCTCACTTAAGTTTTCTTTCTGCTGTATTTTTTTTTTTTTTTTAGTTTTGCTTTACCATATTTCTACTTTTTCCTGCTTTTTCTATATTTTTTGCAGACTCCTTTTACCTGTTTTCATTTTGCTCATTCCTACTGTCTTCTTTTTAATTTTGACTTCTATTGCTTTTTCCCTTTGCATACCCCATTATGCTTTGCCATTCTTTTTCACCCTACATATTTCATTGACATTTAAATATTCTGTGCAAAAAAACATGTAAACTCTGTTGTTTGTTTTTAGTATTTCCAGTATGACCAATGGTCCTATAGCCCAAAGAATAACCTAATTTTTATATATTTTTCAGTGGGTATATAAAATGTATATGGTATACAGTTGTGCTCATAAGTTTAGATACTCTGGCAGAATTTATGATTTCTTGGCCATTTTTCAGAGAATATGAATGATAACATAAAAACTTTTCTTTCACTCATGGTTAGTGTTTGGCTGAAGCCATTTATTGCCGTATCAATCAACTGTGTTTACACTTTTTAAATCAACAGAAACTACTTAAATGACCCTGATCAAAAGTTTACATACCCCAGTTCTTAATACCGTGTATTGCCCCCTTTGACATCAATGACAGTTTGAAGTCTTTGTGGTATTTGTAGATGAGGCTCTTTATCTTCTCAGATAGTAAAGCTGCCCATTCCTCTTGGCAAAAAGCCTCCAGTTCCGGTAAATTCTTGGGCTGTCTTGCATGAACTGCACGTTTGAGATCTCCCCAGAGTGGCTCAATGATATTGAGGTCAGGAGACTGAGATGGCCACTCCAGAACCTTCACTTTATTCTGCTGTAGCCAATGACAGGTCAACCTGGCCTTGTGTTTTGGACAATTGTCATGTTGGAATGTCCAAGTACATCCCGTGCGCAGCTTCCTGGCTGATGAATGCAAATGTTCCTCCAGTATTTTTTGATAACATACTGCATTCATCTTGCCATCAATTTTTTACTAAATTTCTTGTGCCTTTGTAGCTCACACATCCCCAAAACATCAGCAATCCACCTCCGTATCTTTTATCATAGGCCTTGTTGACTCCTCTCCAAATGTAGCGTTTATGGTTGTGGTCAAAAAGCTTAATTTTGGTCTCATCACTCCAAATGACTTTGTGCCAGAAGGTTTGAGGCTTGTCTCTGTGCTGTTTGGCGTAGTGTAAGCGGGATACTTTGTGGCATTTGTGTAGTAATGGCTTTCTTCTGGCGACTCGACCATGCAGCCCATCTTTCTTTAAGTGCCTCCTTATTGTGCATCTTGAAACAGCCACACATATTTTCAGAGAGTCCTGTATTTCACCTGAAGTTATTTGTGGGTTTTTCTTTGCATCCCAAACAATTTTCCTGGCAGTTGTGGCTGCATTTTTAGTTGGCTGTGTACCTGACTGTGGTTTGGTTTCAACAGAACCCCTCATTTTCCACTTCTTTCTTGGAGTTTGAATACTGCTGATTGGCATTCTCAATTCCTTGGATATCTTTTTATATCCCTTTCCTGTTTTATACAGTTCAACTACCTTTGGCCAATGAAGTCTTAAATTCTGCCAGGGTATGTAAACTTATAAACACAACTGTATATATTATTGTTGGTTAGTAGGAACCAGACATTGCAGAGTGGTACCTGCATAGTAATGCATAGTTTCCACATGCACTATATTACCAAAAGTATAGGGACGCCTGCCTTTTACACACAGGAACTTTAACGGCATCTCAGTCTGTAGGATTCAATACTGAGTTGGCCTGTTCTTTGCAGCTATCACAGCTTCAACTCTTCTGGGAAGGCTGTCCACAAGGTTTAGGAGTGTGTCTATTGGAATGTTTGACCATTCTTCCAGAAGTGCATTTGTGAGGTCAGGCACTGATGTTGGACGAGAAGTCCTGGCTCACAGTCTCTGCTCTAATTCATCCCAAAGGTGTTCAATCAGGTTGAGGTCAGGAGTCTGTGCAAGCCAGTCAAGTTCCTCCACCCCAAAATCACTCATCCATGTCTTTATGGACCTTACTTTGCGCACTGGTCCAAATCATTTGGTGGAGGGGGGATTATGGTGTGGGGCTAGAAGCTCCTCCTGCTTATGTTTCCCTGAAGACAGGCTGGGAAAGATCTGGGTCATGTGACAGCTGTATATCGATTAGGAAAAAGGTACTTAGATTTTTTTATAAAATCATTACAATGCCATCATCCACATACAGAAAAAAAGGGGACAATGTAAATTAAACACTGTATGTTTAGTCTCACCTTAAAATTATATTTAAAATTCTTAAACCAAATTTTGAATGTTCTTATTAGAAATGAAAGAACCTTGCCACTGTAGGGAGTTACCGGATTTTAAACGGGTACATTCCTGTCTTGGTGTGGCAATGAATGATACAGAAATTTCTTTAAAGATCAGAAATGCAACAGTAGATGCTGTGAACAGTGCGTGTTTCTGTTAAACACGTGGTGGCGGTTACCGGGTGCACATAATGGGTTAACTGTGCAGTTAATCTGCTCCAGTGATAATCACTCTCAATCTGCCAGTGCTTGGATTGTTGCCCCAAAGCAGGAAAACCTCTGCACAGGGTGAAATCAGTGTAATTGTCATACTTCACTTTAATTCCTGGTGAAAGTGGTCACCAGAACAAATTTCCACAGCAGCGACACAGTCAACAAAAAAAAAAAGGTGACAGGGGAACTAAAACATTCTCACTCTAGGTTGACTTTAGGTGGACTAATACCCACAACTTGGGGTTTAAATGTTGCTCATTTTCCCAATGCAATCAGCAAACAGCAAAAAAACTCATAGTGAACCGTAGTGATTTATTTCACTGATCTTCTAACCCAGGGGTGTCAAACTCAATTTCATTGCGGGCCACATCAGCATTATGGTCGCCCTCAAAGAGCCATTTGTATCTGTTAGACTACGATAGATGTCCAGAGTACCCCACTCCCCCTTAAATCAGAAATCAAGAGTCCCCCCATCTTCTTTAAATCACAGTGCACCCCCTTACCTTGTGCTGCTACCAGGAAGAAGCTGGAGGCGGAGCTGGAAAGTAGAAGGTGCAGGGTCTGGAGGAGGACCAGAATAGGGCTGGCGTCTGCTGAATGCTGAAATGAGGGGGAGGCAGAGACAAGGAGGTGCTGCAGCTGCACAGAGAGGATAAGGATCTGTAGAAGGAATTCTGTCCTCCTCTCTGCTGCCAACTGCTGGGATGGGAAATGGGGTGGGGGCAGAAATGAGCCTCTACGGGGCTGCAAGGAGAATCGCAGAATCTGGAGGAGGAGTTCTGTCCACCTCTCTGCTGTTGACTGCTGAGACAAGGTGGGGGCAGAGACAAGAGTATTGCAGTATTGCAGGAGAGGTACAAGGGCCACATGAAATGGCCTGTAGGGCCGGATTCAGCCCACGGGCCTTGTGTTTGACACATGTGTTCTAACCTGAAATCTGATTGTTGGATATGGATTGTTGCTCTTTGGTCATCAGCTTTGCTCTCTATGACATTATTAACTAAGCTAATATGTGTAGTTGGAATGAACTTGTGGAAATTATGTATAGTGGGGACGGAAAGTGTTCAGAACCCCTTAAATTTTTCACTCTTTGTTATAGTGCAGCCATTTGCTAAAATCATTTAAGTTCATTTTTTTCTCATTAATGTACACACAGCACCCCATATTGACAGAAAAACACAGAATTGTTGACATTTTTGCAGATTTATTAAAAAAGAAAAACTGAAATATCACATGGTCCTAAGTATTCAGACCCTTTGCTGTGACACTCATATATTTAACTCAGGTGCTGTCCATTTCTTCTGATCATCCTTGAGATGGTTCTACACTTTCATTTGAGTCCAGCTGTGTTTGATTATACTGATTGGACTTGATTAGGAAAGCCACACACCTGTCTATATAAGACCTTACAGCTCACAGTGCATGTCAGAGCAAATGAGAATCATGAGGTCAATGTAACTGCCTGAAGAGCTCAGAGACAGAATTGTGGCAAGGCACAGATCTGGCCAAGGTTACAAAAAAAATTCTGCTGCACCTAAGGTTCCTAAGAGCACAATGGCCTCCATAATCCTTAAATGGAAGACGTTTGGGACGACCAGTACCCTTCCTAGAGCTGGCCGTCCAGCCAAACTGAGCTATCGGGGGGGGGAAGAGCCTTGGTGAGAGAGGTAAAGAAGAACCCAAAGATCACTGTGGCTGAGCTCCAGAGATGCAGTCGGGAGATGGGAGAAAGTTGTAGAAAGTCAACCATCACTGCAGCCCTCCACCAGTCGGGGCTTTATGGCAGAGTGGCCCGACAGAAGCCTCTCCTCAGTGCAAGACACATGAAAGCCTGCATGGAGTTTGCTAAAAAACACCTGAAGGACTCCAAGATGGTAAGAAATAAGATTCTCTGGTCGGATGAGACCAAGATAGAACTTTTTGGCCTTAATTCTAAGCGGTATGTGTGGAGAAAACCAGGCATTGCTCATCACCTGTCCAATACAGTCCCAACAGTGAAGCATGGCGGTGGCAGCATCATGCTGTGGGGGTGTTTTTTAGCTGCAGGGACAGGACGACTGGTTGCAATCGAGGGAAAGATGAATGTGGCCAAGTACAGGGATATCCTGGACGAAAACCTTCTCCAGAGTGCTCAGGACCTCAGACTGGGCTGAAGGTTTACCTTCCAACAAGACAATGACCCTAAGCACACAGCTAAAATAATGAAGGAGTGGCTTCACAACAACTCCGTGACTGTTCTTGAATAGCCCAGCCAGAGCCCTGACTTAAACCCAATTGAGCATCTCTGGAGAGACCTAAAAATGGCTGTCCACCAACATTTACCATCCAACCTGACAGAACTGGAGAGGATCTGCAAGGAGGAATGGCAGAGGATCTCCAAATCCAGGTGTGAAAAACTTGTTGCATCTTTCCCAAAAAGACTCATGGCTGTATTAGATCAAAAGGGTACTTCTACTAAATACTGAGCAAAGGGTCTGAATACTTAGGACCATGTGATATTTCTGTTTTTCTTTTTTAATAAATCTGCAAAAATGTCAACAATTCTGTGTTTTTCTGTCAATATGGGGTGCTGTGTGTACATTAATGAGGGAAAAAAATGAACTTAAATGATTTTAGCAAATGGCTGCAATATAACAAAGAGTGAAAAATTTAAGGGGGTCTGAATACTTTCCGTCCCCACTGTATATATGTAGAATATATACTGTATATTGATCATTGAAAGAAAAAAGTTGCACACAGAAAACCTTGTCTGGTAAGAGTGTCCGGTAATGGGAATACAGTGACAATGACAGTGATTAACCAAGCAGCTATAAACTGCTCATTTCTAACAAAACAAGGATACACAGACTTTGAGATACACAAGTTCAGACAAGCCTACTGGTTAAATACAAAAAACATTGATGAATATCACAGTCGCTTACAGCAACTGGCTAGATCATATTTACTGATGTTGACAAGGAAATGTATATGCAAATCATATGCAGCAGCACATCTGCATAGATAAAACAACAGGCCCTAAGAGTCCCGGCCATGCATGACATTAGTAAAAATTGATCTAGACAGTTTGTGTTAAGGATGCTGCAGAGACCCCATTAGACAGGAATGAAAATGAGAGAATACTAGCAGAAACAGGCCTCAATGAAAAGTATTTGTAGTAGTTATGCAACTACAACATGTTACACTGCAGAAGCGGGCAGACCACTTGAAATGAAAACATGTGTCATGACAATACTGATGTTCAGAAAAAAACAAAAAGTGGGCTTACAATACAGACCCATAAAACTGTTGTACATTTGCTAGCTGTCTGCTTAGCTGTACTGTTATAGTAGTGGTGTCTAATGAGTTAGATTAGGGGGTCCCTCAAATTCAAATTCTGACTCATTTTCTAACCCATATGCACAGTGATTTCTAGTTTGTTTGGCAGTAAAAAGGGTTTGAAGTTTAATTACTAATGTACAGCTGAGATGGGACCTTCTCTGAGATTCTGTGAAACTCTAATGCCTGGTATACGCTAACAGTTAATTTTTCATTCAATCCAGTGGGCTGTACTATTTATCTGCACAGCATTCTCCCTCGCTGAGCTATTGTGTTCTGACATGGGGACTGCCCCCTCACCAGAACACACCGGTCAGCCAATGGCTGAGAGGGCTGATTGGGTGACAATTTGCAGACCTTTATTCAGTCATGGCGTCCAGCCGGCTTCAATCAGACTGGCTGCAGTACACACGGGCTGAATTTCAGATGGTTTCTATTAAACCAGCCGATGCGGCCCAATATTTTGCCCTTGTGTATGGCCCTTAAGGCCTTGTTCACACAGAACACTTTGATCCATGTTTTGTGCAGAGCCAAGTTTTACCAACACAGGGATGCATAGGTGTTGCGTGCAGCTCCATGCTGGCAGTCCCATAGCTGCTTTTGGCTGCACGGACACAGCCGCTGTTCTCAATGTGACATCTGTGCGGGTGCACAGCCCCCAATGCACGCAGGGTTAGTTCAGGGATACACACCTGCATGCACCCACACCCACATGGATGTCATATTGGGAGCAGTGGCTGTATCCGTGCAGCTATTGTGTCCCAATAATCATGAATGGAACTGACTGCATGAGGCTACAGGGAACACCTGTGCATCCCTGTGCGGATAAGCATGGCCCTGCACAGGGCACAGATCATATCATCCCATGTGAAAAAGGCCTAACACAGTCACATTAAATCTTCCAGTAATGGGCTGGAGGTCTGTATTGCCCCTGAGTATAATAAGAAACAAATCTATGCTGGAAAGTTCAGAGGCAGTACAGATTTCATAGATAATTATTTTTACTTCAGAAATATTAAGCTAATCATTTTTAATAAAATATGGCAACCAGGGATGTCTTGAAAGGCCTCATATAGCTTCTGAGCAGTCACTTGGACCACTCTGATTAAACAGCAATTACAGAAAACAAGTGAAGCCAGTCCTCAAAGCCCAACTGAAGGTTCTCTTTGGCCTTGTTTAAACAGGGAATACTATAGTGTATGTCCCTGCAAGAGTTGTGGTTACCCATGTGGGAATGCACAGGTGTTCCATGCACCCCCATACAGGTGCAGGCAGTCCTATTGATGTCAATTGGGACACATGGACACAGCCTCTGCTCCCAATTTGACATCTGTGCAGGTGTGGGTGTATGGCTCCAAACGCAGACAGTATGGGGTTGGTTTACTAAAACAAGAGAGTGCAAAATCTGGTGCAGCTGTGCATTGTAGACAATCAGCTTCTAACTTCAATTTGTTAATTTAAGCTTTGTTTAAATATAACCTGGGAGCTGATTTCTATGCAGAGCTACACTAGGTTTTTGCACTCTCCAGTTTTAGTAAATCAACCTCTATGAGTTGAGGGAAATACACCTACATGCACCTCCACCCACATAAATGTCAAATTTGGAGAAGCAGCCGCTGCATTCCAATTGACATGAATTGGACTGCCTGTACAGAGATGCACGGAACAGCTGTGCTTCCCTGTTGGGGTAAACATGATTCTTGCATGGGCATATTATGCTCTAATATTCCCTGTATGAACAGGGTCTTAAGCTAAGTACATTTCAAGTGCATCAGAACAAAAGCAGGGAAAAGTCCTTTTTTTTTTTTTTTTTTTGTTAGAAAGCAGCCACAGCCGAGTAGAAAAGCCTGTCCTCTGCTATCATATTGCAGAAAAAAGGTAGTCTCTCTGCAGAACTTTAAAACACCACCTGAGTTAGGCCTAGAGCTCTGCAATTGGCAAGGCTCATGCCCCCTGCTGATTGGAGAACAACTCTTGCTCTGATTCAGCAGGGAGTGTGCTATACTTTTGCAGAGAGGCCACTGCATATCCATACAAATAGCAAGGGTCCTTCTCTACAGCACGCTAGCAGGGGACAGGTTTTTCCACGCAAGCCGTGGCTACTTTCCAAAGAAAACAAATTGTAAAGCTTTGCACACCTGTAATATATTTAGCTGATTTCAATTAAAAGTTCAGTTAGGCTTCCACCTTATCTGGGGTCTCCGCAATCCTTTCCTTTCTTCTGTGTTTTTGGAGGGTTCCTTCTGAAGCTTGCTCTGTGATAATTGCAGGTTCCATAATGTTTCTGTAGTAGGGTTACAAAATACTAGTTCCACCCATGACTGTAGCAATGTTTCAGTTCTTGTCCTTTTTTGCTTTGCCATCTTATAAAAAAAAGCAGCGGCGTCATCTGGAAACATTTTGATTACTATCGGAACCAATATGCTAACTTATTTTTTTACTGAATCCATCAAATTTGTGGTTCTAGGGACACTGATAAATAAACAAAATAACTTGCAATATTCAGCATTAAAACATAGCGTACGAATATCAGCTTCTGTATATCATGTTCCAGATAAGAGCTGCCAAATTCCTCACAAATCCTACTTTATTCATCTCCCTAGTGCTTTGTGCTTTTGCTGTAATGTGTCATTAAATATTTCAATTGTTGTTGCTTTCCAGACTCCTTGGCGGAAGTGGCCTCTGTCATCAATTACACTAATAAGGTCTGGGGTTACTCACTTCTGTTCCTGGCTGCTCATTTTCTGTCTGAGGCAATGAGCATGTTTATTGCAGATGTCAGGGAAAAAAAATACACACAGAAAATAAACTTTCCCATGCCTGTTGGAAAGAAGTCTAAAATAAAACCCAAAATGGAGACAACAGATGTGCAGAATTCATATTTGTGCAGTCTAAACAAAATATGCAACTATTATGAAAGGAACAAATATTTGCACATTCATTGCGTTGACGTGTATAGAAATGGCACAGCAGGAGGAGAGAACTTTTAATTGTGGAAAAATTATGCTTGTTTTAAATACTTTTGTGACCAGGGGTTGTTAATCCTTAGTGACCTGAGAAAGGCATTACATGACATGGCTGATTTTTACTCTCACTACTGTTAGAACCAAAATCTTCCTGTAATTGACCTTCAAATCCTGCGACCACCTAAAACTCTGCAAAACCTACTACAATGATGACAGTTGTGCTATTTAGGTCATGTATAGCTACAACCAGGGCTTTTTTTCTCAAACAATAGGTACTGGAACTCAACCACGACCCCCCAAAACCCCTTGCCCACAAATCACATCAAATAGTGGGTGTGGTCATATTTCACAAACAGTAGAAGGGTATTAAAGGGGCATTACATATCAGTATTGCATTACATACAGAGTGCAGAGTTCATGGGGGTTACACACAGAGTGCAGAGCTGTCACTTGTAAACACAGAAACCAGACTTCTGTGTTTACAAGTGATTGTGGTGAGCAGCCCCCCCCCAAGGGTCTGAGCCAGAGGTGGTGGAACTGAGTTCCACCAAGTTCCCCCTGAAAAAACGCCCTGGCTACAACTAACTATGTATGATTCCTCGGTGCTGCACTTGTATGTAGCTTGTCAAGGCTAATCTCCACTATACAGGACCTAGTCATGTCAGCTCATGTCATAGAGGCCAGCTCCCCAGTTTGTGGGGACGCCATACAGACCACTTTTAAGGATGCACTTTTTCATGGCAGCAGTAGTCTGCCCCTTAAACTGGCTTCACCCCTCTCCTTTGTGGTAGCATGCAGGTTACTGCAACACATAGACATAATGCTTAGCACTTTCAGTTAAAATAGCAACCCGATGAACAATTGCTATATCCTGTGATGCATCAGCACACAACAACACACATGATGTCCATTGTTTTCTGCATTTAAAAAGTGTGGAGGTCCATTTTTCTGCCTGTTATTGTGTGTCCTTTCCTTCCACTCAGCTCTCAGATTACACTCAGCCAATGGATGATGTCTGCTCACTGCATACACTCTGTCAGATGGTACTGGGTTATACACTTGACTTGCAATGGGTGTTGTCAGCTCTCTGCATGTAATCCATCTAGATGTTTGCTCATCACAAACAGAGAACTAAGATACACATAGTGTAATCCAGTACTAAAAGGTGTTTATAATAGGTTTCCTTAAGATTGCACACTTACAATGTAATTCAAAATAAAAGAGTATGTAACAACAATGTATCAGAAGTCGATATCTCCTGACTACCTCTCACCGCTCTAGCGGTGTTCCCGGGTAAGGCAAGCAGGAAAGTCGATGATGTAGGTTGCTGCGTGGTCAAACCCTCTGGTATGCTCCATATTGACTTGTGATACATTGTTGTTACATGCTCTTTTATTTTGAATTACATTGTAAGTGTGCAATCTTAGGGAAACCTATAATAAACACCTTTTAGTACTGGATTACGCTATGTGTATCTTTGTTCTCTGACTGTGATAAGCAAACTTCTAGATGGATTACATGCAGAGAGCTGACAACACCCATTTCAAGTCAAGTGTATAACCCAGTATCATCTGACGGACTGTATGCAGTGAGCAGACATCATCCATTGATAGATAAGCGTATAATCCAGTATCATCTGGTGAGTGCATTTCCTAGGGGGCTTGTGACACATGCAGTGTGGAGGAGGCGATTGTTTTGAATTATTATCAGCAACGTTTTTTCTGTGATGGACAATCCTACATTTACATCTGCCTCATTTTTTATATAAAGTGGACTTCATACTTATTCAACTATTCTAGTGAACTTTTAACAAATCCTAAAATGTTTTGATTATTTTAGCGCTGCTAATGCTATGGTATTTGTTGCTTTGACATATTTCTGCTTCAGTACAAATTATTGTGGTGCATTTTCCTAAAGTTATCCCAGTGGGCTTTGAAAAACAAATAATGATGTAGTCTGTGATTTTGAATGAAAATCAGACTGGTGATGAGGACAGGTGTAACATAGGTCAGAAATATTAGAATCAACAACCTGTAATCCAGAGAGACAATGTGTAAAGAAGTCAGCTTATCTGCATAGTTGATCTGAGTTCCTGCATCCACACAGGGGGAATGAGATGAGGCTCAGTCTAAAGCCAGACACTTCAGCACCCAAAATTGGGGGGGCTGAGGTCTCAGCTGAATTAAACGTACCATATAATTTCCCTATGCTGAGATAGGAAGTATCAGATTATTCTGAGTTTACTCCTGTGATGAACACAAAAGAACTTATAGCTGCAGGTCTCATTAGGAGACTAGAAGGTGCTTAGAACTACTGAGACTGATAGTCCAATATGGACTGTGTGCTGTTTTCTGGGCACAGGGACTGCCTGGACTTGTAGTTCCATATTGTCTCTGTTTCTGTGGGAGCCACATGTTGCCAGAACTTGAGAGGCCCCAAGACTGCTGTGTGCCCAGAGTCCTCCATGAATTGCCCTGCCTGTCTTCCCTGTGTGGCCAGAGATGGATTGCCTTGCCTTCCCTCTCTACTGTGTGCCCAGAGTCATGTATGGATTGCCCTGCCTGCCCTCCCTTGCTGTGTATCTAAAGTCCACGGATTGCCTGCCAGCCCTCTCTCTGCTGTGTGCCCAGAGTCTTCCATGGAGTGCCCTGACTGAACCCCGAAATGCCCAGATCACAACAACCACTAACCAGGACAGTCAGACTTCCGCAGTGTGAGTCTGAACCATTAAACCCATTATCCGCACTGTGCCATATTGCTACCCAGTGAATTGTTTATCCATGCTATGCCCCATTGCTACTCTGTAAACTGTTTACCTGTGCTGTTCCTTATCGCTACTCTGTAGACTGTTTCTCTTGCTGTGTCCTATTGCCACCACTCCCATACACTCAACCTCCTCAATAAATGCCCACACATTGGGTTCCGTGTGATTTGCCTCCGCGTCCTCTCTCACTGTGCACCTAGTTTACCACAACAAGTATGTGTATTTTGGCCAATATTATTCTGGTAGTGTGATTGCATCTTTTATGCTGTATTATAACTAAAGCCCCTTTATTTGTCTTTTCCTTGCACATGATGCAAACAGTATGTCATCCTGCAATATGAAGAAAAAATTCCATACCAGATATCCACACGCAACACCATCATTGCTCCCTGTCCTCCCTCAGCAGGAGCTTGTGTGGATGTCCTGAAAGAGGAGTCGGAGAAGAGTCACCAACACCAGATAACATGGATGGAGCAGGAAACGCATTGGGTGGAGTTTAGAATGCTGACGTCACACCGGCACATGGACTCTGTGTGGAGGCCACATTTGTAAGTGCTTACAGTTTTTTGTTATATCTGGTTTCATTTGGTGAGCATCTATACCATACAGCCAAACATCTATATTCATGCACCCTGGACCGTGAAGATCTAGTCAGTGGATCAGTTTAAATTGACCGTTTCCATGAGAGAGCTGTTGTCATCTAGGTGAATAAAAACAGCGCTGTTGTTGCTTATAACTTTTGGAAGCCACATGTTCTGGTGAGTGCGCAGTGTTGGTGGTGGTTGGGGCACAGTGGATTTTAATAGTGTAATTCATGCAATTTATGCGCCATATGTTCAGGAATTGGTGGACTTTTTATACACGTTGATATATGGACTATTGATTGGCCTCTTATTTTTGTATCATTTTTTTACATTTACGTTTCTTCATGTGAGTTTAGTTCTATATAATATTTTTTATTTTTCATTGAAGTCTTCTGATTAATGGTATATTTTTTTAGATGAAATTTGTTTAGCGCTGCACCCATATATTTTTACATACAAAACAGAACACCTGTATTATGCTCAATCATTACTGTATTGTATAAATAAGTATTTACAATATAAGTGAAAGTAAATAGTAACGCTGACTCAATAAACAATTGCAAATCAATATACCCACTGACAGGTGATAGTGATTAAATTCATACATTAATGAATAAAAATAACAAATGAGGTCCATGATTAACAGTCCAAGTGAAAGTAAAAAACAAAAATAAAAAATGACTGAAAAATGTATAAATCCTGATGTGAGATCTTCAAAGCTTTCACCGCACAACGTGCAATCAGTGTCTCCACTCCCCTTTGGTTATGCACTCACCAAATAACGATGCCTTGCCCTCTCATGCTCGGCCAAACAGCATCAACCCTAAAAGGGTTAAATATCCAACGATCTCCAGACGTGATACTCAATATCATGGACTCTCCATATCTAATAAAACAAAAGTGCTCCAATAGTGCAGTATCATTGTGAAAAATGTATTTCTATTTAAAAGCTTCAAACATTGCACTTACATGAGCTAAGATCAAGTAAAGCATAATACATCCACTTGCAACAGCAAGCACTGGTGTAGTGTGGTCACAGCGGACACAGCATGTGAAAACTGAACCTTACCAACGAAAGATTGTTTTGCTCGGAAGGTCACTTCCGGTATAGTGTCAAGCCCTAAGAACCAGTTGCTGTATAGCCAACGTCCCGACGTTTCGTCATCACGGCTTACTCATGGGATTGGCTGTACGGCACGGTAACCTCCCTTTTATAGTGTTCCATCAATCAAACAGACAACACCTACAGTGCATGCGCCAACAGTGTGTCCCCGCAATCACAATACAACCAGCATTCCTCTGCTTACATTCACATTGCGGGATACAATCTCAAATACAATTGGCACATTAATATATAAAACTTGCAAAATACAATGTATAGGCAAATCCGCCACTACTCCTCACTGGATCGATGTATATACACCAAACGAATGAACACACATGAACCATGATAAAGTATAAAATTGCTTAAACATGTATAAACTATAAAACCCCATATTTATTAATCACTTATACAGCATAGGAACCCATTATTCAATGATGATGATAAACCCATTAACTAAATTAAAAATTATTAATAACACAATTGAGACCCAGCTCAATGTTTTTCAATAAAAATATCCCCTTAGTTTCTCTTTGTGATAAATCCTGTAAACAATTAGACCCCCTCCATAATGGAAACACACAATCAATTCCACAGAATTGTAATAGTGTGGGATCTTGATTGTGCTTTTCCTTAAAATGAAGTGACTCGCTATGATAATTGAATCCTTTTTTGATATTAGCAAGGTGTTCAGCAACACAGATTTTAAGGATTCTTTTCGTCCTCCCCACATAGAACAACCCACATTGGCACCATAGCAGATAGATCACATGCAAAGTATTACATGTGATGAATTAATCTATAACAAAATATTCATCCTTACTATTCGGGACACTCCGCATGCCCCTATTACTGGTTTTAACAGTCCTACAACAAATACACTTTCTACATGGAAAAAAACCTTTAAATCAATGTGCAATTTTTGTTGGCCAGGTGGGTCTAAGATTTCTCTTACCACCTTGTCTCCAAAGTTTGGGGTCTTTCTATAGATGAATTTGGGATGGTTGGGTAATACCTCACCCAAATCCCTATCCATACAAAGAATATGCCTAAGTTTTTCAAAGATTTCTTCAATTTCCTTGTATTGATGGTGGAAATTGAATATAAAACCCCATTGGTGTTGATCAGAGGATGGTCTTTCATCCTTCTTAGCCATACACTGAGTATATTTGCCACCTCACTAATAGTTTTATCCAGGACCTCTGCTCTTTATCCTTTTTGTAAGAATTTTTCTTTAAGAACATTAGCCTGTATGAAAAAATCTTCCTGTTTAGTGCAATTATGTCACACTTTAAGTATTTGACCCTTAGGGATATTCCTGATTCATTCTGGGTGATGTCCACTCTTAATAGATAAGTAACTGTTACGATCAGTTGGCTTAAAGAAAACCCTAGTGAACAACTCATTATCACTTTTATCAATAGTGACATCCAAAAAATTAACTGTATGATCACTTAGTTGATAATCTAGTTTATTATTTATTTAGTATTGTTATCATTATGGTTTAAATGGGATATGAATTCCAATGCAAACTCCCTTGATCTCTCCCAAATAATCAGGAGGTCATCAATGAATCTGCGATAAAATCTCAATTGTGGTCCATTAAAAACATGCCTATCTTCCCATTCAGCCATGAACAGGTTGGCTAAGCTGGGCGCAAACTTTGCACCCATAGCTACATCAACCTGTTTTGAATAAAATTGTCCGTGGTACCAAAAATAATTGTGTGAAATACAGAAATCCAGTGCCTTACCTAAAAAACATTTTTGATTATATGGAATATCGTCCCTTTTGCTCAAAGCCCAATTTTTTCTTTACTGTATTGTACTGTGGTATATTCTTTTGAAACTTAATGAAAATTATTGGTAGATAAAACCTACCTGGTAGATATTTATTGGTAATTATGGATATGTTTTCTTTTTCATTTTACTTCACAATAACAATAGTAATATTAAAAAGTAAATATTATTATTATTATTATTATATAGGATTTGTATAGTGCCAACAGTTTGCGCATTACTTTACAACATGAGCACAGACAGTACAGTTACAATACAATTCAATACAGGAGGAATCAGAGGGCCCTGCTCGTTAGAGCTTACAATCTAGAAGGGAGGGTCAAGTGAAACAAAAGGTAATAACTGTGGGGGATGAGCTGATGGAGAAAATGAAAATACAGTTGTTAGGTGTGGGCAGGATAGGCTTCTCTGAAGAGGAGGGTTTTCAGGGATCATCTAAAAGCTAATAGAGTGAGAGATAATTGGACAGATTGGGGTAAGGAGTTCCATAGGATTGGAGAGGCTCTGGGAAGGTCCTGGAGGCGAGCATGGGAGGAGGTGACGAGGGGACTAAAGAGCAGGGGGTCTTGAGAGGAAACAAGAGAACGATTAGATTGGCATTTTGAGACTAGGCTAGTGATGTAGCTGGGGGCTACATTGTGGATGGCTTTGTAAGTTGTTGTTAGTATTTTGAATTTAATTAGTTGGGTGAGCGGAAGCCAGTGGAGGGATTCACAGAGGAGTAGCAGACACAGAGCGATTGGTAAGGTGGATGAGTCTGGCAGCAGCATTTATGATGGATTGAAGGGGGGATAGACTATGTACAGGTAAGCCAATGTGAAGGGAGTTGCAGTAGTCGAGGCGAGAGATGACCAGATAGTGAATTAAGAGCTTTGTTGTGTCATTGGTTAGAAAGGGGCGTATTTTGGAGATGTTGCGGAGGTTGAGGCGGCAAGATTTGGACAGTGATTGGATATGGGGCTTAAAAGAGAGTTCAGAGTCCAGGACTACACCTAGAACCTTGGCATGTGGGGATGGGCTTATAGTTGTGCCATCGATTTTGACAGAGAGATCAGGGGAAGGTGCACGTGGGGGAGGAAAAATTATAAGTTTGGCTTTGGATAGATTGAGTTTGAGGAAATGGGGTGACATCCAGACTGATATATCTGTCAGAGGGAGTGAGCTGTGGGGTAGAGAAATAGATTTGGGTGTCATCAGTGTAGAGATGGTATTGGAAGACATGGGAGGCTAACCCAGGGAGCAGGTGTAGGTTGAAAATAGGAGAAGTCCAAAAACAGAAACTTGGGGGACCCCAACAGAGAAAGGAAGAGGTGAGGAGGAAGTAGAATGGTAAGTAACGCTAAAGGTGGGGTTGGATAAGTAGGAAGAGAACCAGCAAAGAGTACAATCACAAAGACCAAAGGCGTGGAGTTTTTTGGGGAGGAGGGGGTGGTCAACCGTATCAAAGGCAGCAGAAAGGTCCAGGAGTAGGACTACAGAATAGTGTCCATTGGTTTTGGCCATTAGTAGAACATTTCTTAGTTTTAGGAGAGCAGTTTCTGTGGAGTGTTGAGGACGAAATCCAGACTGAAGGGGATTAAGAAGGCTATTCTCAGCAACGTGGTCGCTCAGTCAGTTGTAGACCAAATGTTCAAGGAGTTTGGATAAAAAGGGGAGCAAGGAGATGGGGCATAGGTTGTTAAGACTGGTTGGGTCCAGTGAGGACTTTTTAAGTTTGGGGCTGACTAGTGCATGTTTTAGAGAGTTAGGGAAGATGCCAGAAGAGAGGGAGAGATTGAAGATGTGGGCTAGAGAGTGTAGAATAGAGCCAGAGGGTGAACGTAGCATTTGCGAAGGAACAGGATCCAGAGGAAGTGGTTAGCTGGACGTTAGCAAGTAGTTTAGAAACCTTGGTTATAGTGGTGGGGTTGAAAGAGGGAAGTAATGATTGTACCTGTGGGCATGAAGTGTAAAATGTGGAGGGTATCTGAACAGCGGAGATCTCCTCATGAATTATATCAATCTTCTGTTTGAAGTGATTAGCGATCTCCTGGGCAGTGAGCGAGTTATTGGGTGGAGGCAGTGGAGGACGAAGTAGAGAGTTGAAGGTAGAGAAAAATACTGATTTTTATTTGACTTACAGACCAAAATAAGAGTGGAAGACTCAATGCCTGGTTTATTGATATAAGACAAATATTTTTGATTTGGTCTTGAAAGTGAAAGGCTATACATGCACACTGACCACTAATGCTGGCATAAATTTTTGTAAAAAAATGTCCACATCTGGGTATTTATGTAAAACTATTCTCATAAAACCTTTTTTTGGTTAAAAGAACTTTTTTGGTTTCTTATATAAACTACTAATGCTTGGTATAACACTTTTCTTTTTTATTTCTTTATCACATGCTTGGCAAATGTTTAATACAACCAGTGTTTGGTAATTAATAGTCACTGGCAGTCATAAATAAACAAAACCAATATAACTGTTATATACCTATCCCTTAGTCCAGGGCCAATATACGGGTGGCCCATAGAAACATATAAAGGATTAAAGCGCAGGTTCATTACAACAACATACCTTCCAACTTTATGAAATAGGAAAGGGAACATATTACAGCACACAGTATGTAAACAAACGACACACGACTACCACTCCCCCAGTTACACAGACTATGGTTACACTAGACTTGGTTAAACCCACAAGTAGGTAATTTTTTTTCCTTCCTACTTTTGCTTTTATACTGCCTTTCCAAAATAGAAAATAGAATAATATAAAGGTTGGATGCAAATTTTAGTGCAATAAAACATTTTATTAGTAAATAAAACATTTTTAGAGGTATATTCATGAGACCACAAAAATGGAAAAATGAGAAAGAAAAGTGTACAGAGGGATTTGGTTCTAGAAGAGGAATAGTCCCTCCAAATGAAAGACAGTTGGGAGCTATTAATTTACATTTAACTAGGAGCCAATGTCAACAAAGTCCCTGTGCTGGGCTGCTAGAACATCACCCAGTCAGAGGTCTACATTCTTATTTAGTTTAAGTCTTATTTGGGATAAGGGAAGTGGGGTTACAAATTTTTATATTATAATTTAACTTCCAACTTGACTAAGTCTGTGCTTGCCACCAGAAGACACCAAACATGTGAATTTAGCAAAATGGTTATGGCTTAAAAAAATCCATCTGGATTGGTGATTGTAATTTTATACTTCTCCAGCAAGAAGGTTTTGGATTCATAACTTTAACACATTAACACCAACAGGTTTAAATAGTTCTTTCTGCTGAATGATTATTACTTCTTAAATAGCTGAGATTGATTTACTTTAATAGCTTTTCAGGACTAGATTATTTACTTATTTCTTTAATCATCTTTTATTTTTTGTAGTTCCCCTTTCATATGTATTTCATGATCTTCTTACTGTGATGTCTGCTTCTCGTTGTGGGGTTTGTTTACAGTATTGATTTAGACCTGTTTTCTTAGCACACTTTTGTCTATCAATGAAAGTTCAGATGTACACCTCACATTTAAGAAAAAGGTTTTAGGTAAATTTATGTATATGTTTTAAGCTTATACATTTTACAACTGTTGTTTTATTAAAACATTTAATATACAGTATATGTAGCACACCCCGAAGTAGCCACTGAGTGAATAAGCCTTCTGAAACTTTTCTTGTATCTAGACTGCTGGTGCTCCCACTTTAACCACTATGGCACACCTTTGCCCAAATGAGTTAGATAACAACAAATAGAGTAGAAGCTGTGATCCTTTTAGGGTCAAACAGCTCGGACAAGAATTGAGTAACACAGCCAAAAAAAAAAAGAAGAAAGAAGAAAACCTAATGACCCCTATGTCATGTACCAGATAAGACCAGGAGGTCAGCAGCTGGGGAAGGGAAACAAACAGGACAAAGAGAGGATGGATGGATCACAGGAGGGACGGGTAAGATACAATGCTCAGGGTCCAGGGTTCAGGTAACAGACAGGAAACAGGATCAACAGGTTCCAGGAATCAGGCTTCAGGTTCAGAAATCAGGTTTCAGGATCAGAGGAGCAGGCTGCAGGTCAGGGCTCAAGGACAATACCAGGACAACATGAGTGTGCACTTGCCGGGTATTTATACTGCAGCTGCTAATTAAGGTCAGGTGACATCTGTCTGCAGAGGGGAATACCTGCTCCATACCGCCAGGATTCCTCTGCTGGTGGACGCCAGTACTGCAGCCCAAAGGTGACAGAATACCAGCAGGAAAAAGCTCTTCTGACAGCTCCAAACTGCCAGGAGACACCTGCTGGTGGACCTCAGTACTGCACGCCAAATGATCAATATTACCAACGGAGGGGACCTTTCCTGACACCCTAACTCTAGAGAAAGACCTTCTATGTTACAAATATTTGAGAACAATAAAGCAGAGAACTACGGGGCCTGGGCTTCCCTATACAAAAAGATCAGCTTAAACTATAACAAGGCCACAACGGGTGCATTAATGGCAGGAAGAAATTGTAATATCAAACCCTCTGGAGACTACGTCACCATTAGACCTCTGTAGTGACCTGACTATGTTGAAGTCTTCCTGCAGGACTTCACTGGGCATACTCTGGGCAATAAAGTCTGTGAGAGCGATGAAAGAAATATTTAACTTAGACAGCTTGGTTGGAGCCCCTATTATGGTGCATAATGGTGGAGCTCAAAGGTTCTTAATTGCTTAAAGTCAATAAAACAACTGAAAGCAAAGAGGACTGGGGGGCGAGGGGTTTAACTTGCTGGATAGCTCAAACAGGTGACAGAGCTATTTGGAGTTCATTAAGGAAACAGGGGAGGAAAAGTTTCCAAACGTAATACTGAGTCAGGAAGATAGTTCTAGGTCCTTCAGGTAGTAGCCCTGAAGGTGGTCTATAGGACTGGACAGCTGCGGAAAAGTGGTGATGTATAGAATGGGTTAACAACACTCTTACCGAATTGTTGCGTTTCAGCTACAGGTCCGGCAATGGAGGGGCCCCTCATGGACTAATGCTCTGGGGTTGGCGAACCCATTGTGGGCCTCTGTAAAAGCCAAGTAATGATCCCATTCTGCACCTCTGTAATAGCTGATCAGCAATTCTGCTCTGTGCCTCTGAATATAGGCCAAGCTGGCCGACAGGTGCTCTCTCTCCAACACTTGTTTACTTCCCCACTCTGGCACCAAGTGACCAAACCATCCCGGGCAGTTTGTAAAAGTTCACTCTTTCCCCTCCTTCTCAGCCACTCAGGCTTTTGGGAACAATAGTTTTTTTCTCAACAAGGAGCAGCTTCACTTAGGTGTCATGGAACTTCCTATCCCAGGGTTCTTTTTTCCTGGCTTACCTTACCCTTGGCACCTGACCTCTGCCAATCACAGAAGAGCAGTGAAAGTAAATGGGAACCCGGCATGCGAGCATGCTGGGACTTGCTGTCCCACAACAGTCCACTGTAGTACTGTTAAATTCTAGTTAAGGGAGCACCTCCCCATCCCCCGGCTACATATATGTAATCTTTCTTTTGCAAAAAAAATGACAAATTGTTATCTGAGTGCTATGGGTTAACCAAAAAGATCTCAGCATCTCATTTTGCTCGCTTTGCATTTTCTTTCTCTGGCTGACACCCAGGACTGAACTATGCGTCTAAATCAAAGGTATATATGTTATAAGGCTTCATGTACACTGCTGCTGGTAAACGGACATTGAGGAGTAGTTGGGCGTTTTTTTCAGCTGACCCTAAACTCTCCTCTATGTTATCTTATCAGGGTCGTATATAGTCATTTGTAGGCAGTTGCGGATAGAAGCATTTTTTGGAAAGCAAAAAAATGCATTCAGGGAGGATGTTCAGAGGCATTTAGAACGCAAACCGCCTGTAACAGCTTGTAAGCGGTAACTCGCTTTTAGCCGCGTTTCGTTTACAGACGTTTTGGTTTTTGACTATTTGAGAAAAAAAAATGCTTCTCAACGCAAACACGGCTAAACGCGGCATGTAAACGTGGCATATAAATGCGGCAAAACAGATGTTTTTAAATCTATCAAGTTAAATCGTTCCGTGTACATTAGGCCTAAACAGGACCTTATAGATACCAAAAACAACATCAAACAGAAAAAAAAATTCTTTAATTTAATAAATAAACATAAAATTGTATTTTACATACACATAATTACTTGCAATGGATACACTATATTGCACTGTTTAAATATACCTCTGAATCAACACGCCTTACTATTTGGACAACTAGTACTAACTTATGTTTATATAGATTACGTGCCAAAGGTCAGAGTAGTACACTTACATAGTTCAACTCTAATGTAGCAGATACTACCTAAAGCTTCTCCAATAGATGGGGCGTGGCATTAAAAATGAATTCAATTTACATGATGCACATTAAATCTGTATTGTTAGTAATTTAGTAAATATCACAAGTTCATGGCTAAAAACTCCTTCTCTGGTGGGGATCGCAGGGGAAGACAAAAGATGTCTTGATCTGCAACATATAAATGTATCAAGTTGGTATATATACAGTACACATACGTAGGGATGAATAGGAGGTTTCTGAAGGTAAGTATTACCATACCTGCCGTAATATTTTCTGGTGTTTATATAGTTACCCTGTAGAGACCATTTCCAGAATCTTTTATTGGTCATTGTCTAAATCACAGAGAAAATATATACATGCATATCAAAAAATAGTCCCAATGAAGGAAATCCCATATTAAAGCATCATACATAAATCAAAAAGAGGGGAATGTTAACCTATCATAATAGATCCTAAAGGTGTATGCACAAAAGGGTAGAGGAGTATAGATGGCCAATTAGACCTCACTCATGGTCATTAATGTTAAGTGTAATACTGACATCATCTAGGAGTGGGTCAAGATATACAAATAGAAACATAAACATATAAATATATACAGCGGGTAAAATAAGTATTAAACACGTCACCATTTTTCTAGGTAAATATATTTCTAAAGGTGCTATTGACATGAAATTTTCACAACATCTCGGTAACAACCCATGCAATCCACACATACAAAGAAACCAAAACAAATAAGTTCATAAATTAAGTTATGTGTAATAAAATGGAATGACACATGGAAAAAGTATTGAACACATAAAGAAAGGGAGGTGCAAAAAGGCATTGAAAGCCAAGACACCAGTAAAAATCTATCAGTAATTAGAAAGCAAGACTGCGATTTGTCAGTGCAAATTAATATCAACTGGTTCAGTCTCAACTGATGGCCTATAAAATGGTATCTTATTACCAAGGTGTCACACAAGAAACATCTCATGATGGGTAAAAGCAAAGAGGTTTCTCAAGAACTTTGCAACCTTATTGTTGCTAAACATACTGATGGCACTGGTTACAGAATGATTTATAAACTTCTAAATGTTCCAGTGAGCACTGATGGGGCCCAGATCTGGAAGTGGAAAGAATATAATTTTATCATAAACGGGCCACGACCAGGTGCTTCTCGCAAGATTTTTGACAGAGGAGTGAAAAGAATTATCAGAAGAGCTGTCCAAGAGCCAAGGACAACTTGTGGAATTAGTAGGTATAATTGTTTCAAAGAAGACAATAGGTAATGCACACAACCGCCATGGTCTGCATGCACTCTCACCATTCAAGACTCCATTTCTGAAGAAAAAGCATGTTAAAGGTTGTTTAAAGATTGCTGCACAACATTTAGACAAACCTGTGAAATACTGGGAAAATATAGTCTGGTCCGACGAGACCAAAATTGAACTCTTTGGGTGCCATAATATAATACACACAATGTTTGGAAGTCAAATGGCACTGCACACCACCTCAAAAACACCATACCAACAGTGAAGTTTGGAGGTGGGAACATTATGGTCTGGGGCTTTTTTTCAGCATACGGTACTGGCATTCTTCATACATTTGAAGGAAGGATAAATGAAAAAATGGACCAAGACATTCTTGATAAAAAATCTGCTGCCATCTACCAGGATGATAAAGATGAAACGAGGATGGACATTTCAGCAAGACAATGACCCCAAACACAAAGCCAAGGAAACCCTCAATTGGTTTCAAAGAAAGATAAAAAAAAGCTGCTGGAATGGCCCAGCCAATCACCTGAATTGAATC
Source organism: Aquarana catesbeiana (assembly GCF_042186555.1). Lineage (NCBI taxonomy): Eukaryota > Metazoa > Chordata > Amphibia > Anura > Ranidae > Aquarana > Aquarana catesbeiana. The sequence goes on from NC_133325.1 coordinate 669,475,399, forward strand.
CACTAGAAAATCTGTGGAAAGAACTAAAGGTCAGAGTTCATAGAAGAGGTCCACGGAACCTTCAACTGTTTGTGTGGAAGAATGGGCCAAAATCACACCTGAGCATTGCATGGGACTAGTTTCTCCATACAGGAGGCGTCTTGAAGCTGTCATTACCAACAAAGAATTTTGTACGAAGTATTAAATAACTTTCAGTTAGCGTGTTTCTCCCTGTGTCAATCCATTTTATTACACATAGCTTAATTTCTGAACTTATTTGTTTTGGTTTCTTTGTATGTATAGATTGCATAGGTTGTTACCGACAAGTGGTGAAAATTTCATGTTAATAGCACGTTTAAAAACATATTTACCTAGAAAAATGGTGACGCATTCAAAACTTATTTTACCCACTGTATGTATCCAACTAATAAATAGGTGTTACACTATTTAGTCATCCATTTACCTTTTTGTCAGGGTCACTTTTTCATGATTGATCCAGCAGATGCCCAGGCTAATAAATTATAAGTAAGCAAGAGCAAAAAATCCCTGCAATCACAGCACCCTAAATAACTTATAATCTGCACCCTGCACATATCCCATACAATCTCCTATGTCAGCTGCAGAGCAAAATACCAAAATATCTCCAAATCTCCACTGCACCCCTCTGACGACTCCCCAGAACAAAATACAGCAAACAAAGTGATAATCTCCTTATTGCAGTGCATCATACATTTCAAACTGTACTTGTTTCTACCTAAAACATTCATGAAGTGATGAAATTCTACCAGGTTCAATGTCCATATCAGGAGCACATCGACAATATACCTGTGCCATGCCAGAGCATGGCACAGGTATCCCAACAGGGTCTCATAAAAAAAGAGGGTTTGCTCCCGTCCCCTAGGGTATAGTTTAGGGTACGATAGGGCACAGCACATCCCCATCATCACTCCCTGTACCTGGAGGTAATGGAACCTTGAAACAGGACAACATTCCGTGTGAGAATATACAGTGCCTTGAAAAAGTATTCACACCCCTTGCAATTTTCCACATTTTGTCATGTTACAACCAAAATTGTAAATGTATTTTAATGGGATTTTATATGATATACCAACATAAAGTGGCACATAACTGTGAAGTGGAAGGAAAATAATAAATGGTTTTACATTTTTTTTACAAATAAATATTTTAAAAGTGTGGTGTGCATTTGTATTCAACCCCCTTTACTCTGATACCCCTAACTAAAATCTAGTGGAACCAATTGCCTTCAGAAGTCAGCTGCTTAGTAAATAGAGCCCACCTGTGTGTAATTTATTCTCAGTATAAATACAGCTGTTCTGTGAAGACCTAACAGTTTTTTTAGAGAACCTTAGTGAACAAACAGCATCATGAAAGCCAAGGAACACACCAGATCAGGTCGGGGATAAAGTTGTGGAGAAGTTTAAAGCAGCGTTAGGTTATAAAAAAATATCCCAAGCGTTGAACATCTCACAGAGCACTGTTCAATCAATCATCTGAAAATGGAAAGAGTATGGCACAGCTGCAAATCTACCAAGACATGGCTGTCCACCTAAACTGACTGGGCCGGGCAAGGAGAGCATAATCAGAGAAGCAGCCAAGAGGTCCATGGTAACTCTGGAGGAGCTGCAGAGATCCACAGCTCAGGTGGAAGAATCTGTCCACAGGACAGATTCCTGCACTCCACAAATTTGGCCTTTATGGAAGAGTGGCAAGCAGAAAGCCATTGTTGAAAGAAAGCCATAAGAAGACCTGCTTACAGTTTACGAGAAGCCATATGGGGGACACAGCAAACATGTGGAAGAAGGTGCTCTGGTGAGACGAGACCAAAATTGAACTTTTTGGCCTAAAAGCAAAATGCTATTTGTGGCAGAAAACTAACACTGCACATCACCCTGAACACACCATCCCCGCGATGAAACATGGTGGTGGCAGCGTCATGTTGTGGGGATGCTTTTCTTCAGCAGGGACAGGGAAGCTGGTCAGAGTTGATGGGAAGATGGATGGAGCCAAATACAAGGCTATCTTATAAAAAAAAACTGTTAAAGTCTGCAAAAGACTTAAGACTGGGGTGGAGGTTCACTTTCCAGCAGGACAACGACCCTAAACATACAGCAAGAGCTTACAATGGAATGTTTTAGATCAAAGCATATTCATATGTTAGAATGGCCCAGTCAAAGTCCAGACCTAAATCCAATTGAGAATCTGTGGCAAGACTTGAACATTTCTGTTCACAGATTCTCTCCATCCAATCTGATAGAGTTTGAACTATTTTGCAAAGAAGAATGAGCAAAAATGTCACTCTCTACATGTGCAAAGCTGGTAGAGACATCCCCAAAAAGACTTGCAGCTCTAATTGCAGTGAAAGGTGGTTCTAGAAAAAGTGTTGACTCAGGGGGGCTGAATACAAATGCACACCACACTTTTTCACATATTTATTTGTAAAAAAATTTGAAAACCATTTATCATTTTCCTTCCACTTCACAATTATGTGCCACTTTGTGTTGGTCTATCACATAAAATCCCAATAAAATACATTTATGTTTTTGGTTGTAACATGACAAAATGTGGAAAATTTCAAGGGGTATGAATACTTTTTCAAGGCACTGTATTTCAACAGATCTACAACCAGTGTATTAAGTGCTAATGAGAAAATGGCATCTACAAAGTCCCATTTCCTTGTCTACCTTTGATTTACAGTATACTAGCAAAGGGCGCTCTGATCAGCCATCATTGTATTAAATCTATGTATAAACTTGAGGCACTGCTAAGTCATTCAAATTATAACTGAAGTCTAGGCAGATATAAAATACAAAAATGAATGCAGGTCTGTAATCATTAATACATTATTAAGTAAATGTAAGTATCTGGATTTGACCTGGCATCAGTTTCTTGCAATCCCTGTACAGCAGGGCTGAGATGGGAGAGGAAAATAAGCTAACAAGAATGGATCTGCAGGTATTTAACCAACCATGGGCTATGTTCTTTGTTGCATTCTGAAATATTTACATATGTTTTGAAAGAAACTCTTTTAAACTTCTTGGATACAGTAGTTTACTTAGAAGAGGAATTTGCTATAACTGTAGTTAGCTCAAAGATTTTCTAACTGGTTTTAGGTGCTCAAATAGAAATGTCAGCTTGTTCTGTTAACCTAAGCAACACATTATTGCCTGCTAACTAAAGTGCTTCAGTCTCTTTTTGTACTGATCAATTATTTACACATAGAGCAATCCAAGCTCCCTTTCTACCTGTTTTCCTGCATAGGGTAAGTGTCCTACTTAATTTTACTTAACAATCATTGGAGTGGCAGCAGCAAATAACACATTAATGTAACTTTGATATCTGGCACCTGACAGGTACTTGAAATTTAGAAAGTTTATTAAAGATCTTGGGTCTTGCATCTATTTGCTTTTTCGATTTTTGAGCTCTATATCTCTGAGCAAAATCAGCATCCCGAACTACTTTTGAGTTTCCAGAGCTTCCATGTGCTAATAATATTCATCTGCAGCCAAGAACTCCTGTGGGGCATTTGGTAGTAATTTCAGTTGAATGGACTATTCCGTAAAGAGGACTGCTTTATTATGAATGCACAGTTTTTGTGCATTCTGGCTCGCTTCGAACTCTATGTACAGGTTGTCACCTGTTCAACAGTTAAGGGGCCTGTCTTCTTAAAATCTGTCTTGATTCCAACAATATTAAAGAGAAAGTAAATTGTATTATACCAGATATTTTGCGCTATTATAACAGTTTAAATCCCCACTCTTGCCACTCTTTTTTTTCAGTTTTGGACAGGGTAGGGAAGGGATAGAACCACTGTTTTTACCGTGAGCTGTGACCATATTCATTATATGAAGCTAATGAATTTTGGCTGGACTTATGGTTTTAGGCCTGAAACATGAATAGGAAATTTTGTTTGTCTATTTTTTACTGTAGAAAGAGTGGCAAATAATGATTTATTTCAAGAGAGGCAGTTCATTCCCAGGTCCAGTGAAAGGGAGCCGCAGAAAAATATCAGTGACACTGACTAACCTGGATATAACATGCATCTGGGAACAGGATAGGATGCAGGCGAAGTACAAACCAAAATCAGTCTTAAAGTGGAAGAAAAGCCTTACTATAACTATTCTTAACCACTTCAATACTGGGCACGTAGACACCTTCCCGCCCAGGCCAATTTTCAGCTTTCAGCGCTGTCGCAGTTTGAATGACAATTGCACAGTCATGCTACACTGTACCCAAACACATTTTTTATCATTTTGTTCCCACAAATAGAGCTTTCTTTTGGTGGTATTTGATCACCTCTGCGGTTTTTATTTTTTGCGCAACAAATAAAAAAATACAGAAAATTTTGAATAAAAACAAGTTTTTCTTTGTTTCTGTTAAAATTTTTTGTACATAAGTACGTTTTCTCCTTCAATGATGGGCACTAATATTGCTGCACTGATGGGCACTGATACGGCGGCACTGATGGGCACCGATGAGGTGACACTGATGAGGTGGCACTGATGGGCACTGATGATGGGCACTGATAGGTGGCACTGATGGGTACTGATAGGTGGCACTGGTATGCGGCACTGATGGGCACTCATAGGTGGCACCGATGGGCACTCATAGGAGGCACTGATGGGCACTCGTAGGTGGCATTGATTGGTACATATGGGTGGCACTGATGGGTACTTATGGGTGGTACTGATGTGTGGCACTGATGGGCACTGGTAGGTGGGCACTGATGGGCACTGATGGGCACTGATGGGCACAGATGGGCACAGATGGGCACTGACAGGTGGCACCGATGGGCAATGACAGGTGGCACCGATGGGCAATGACAGGTGGCACTGATAAAATATATTGGGGGCATATCTGGAACGTAATGGTGCCAATCAGTGCCCATTTGTGGGCACTGATTGGCACAGATTGGGCACATTGGGCACATGTGGATGGCCATGGGGTAAATACCTGGCCATCCACATGTTGCCCCTTCCCTGGTGGTCCTAGTGGCGATCCCTGGTGGTCCAGTGTGGTGATCTGAGGGGGGCTGCGCTGATAAACAATCAGCGCAGACCCCCCCTGTCAGGAGAACCGCCGATCGGCTCTCCTCTACTCGCGTCTATCAGACGCGAGTGAGGAAAAGCCGATCAACGGCTCTTCCCATTGACAGCATGATCAGCCGTGATTGGACACGGCTGATCACGTGGTAAAGAGCCTCCCCCGGAGGCTCTTTACCAAGATCAGTGGAGCGGTGTGTCAGGGTGACACATCGCTCCACCGATCGCCGCGATGCGCGCCCCCGGGAGCGCGCCCCTGAGGGCGCGCGGCGGCATGTTATCCTGCTGGACGTCATATGACGTCCAGTCAGGATAACGGAACCACTTCCCGGACGTCAATCCGCTATAGGGCGGGCGGGAAGTGGTTAAAAAGAAGTGGTCTTCCCTCCCCTCTCCTCCTAGCTATCCTGCCTAACCGGTATAAAACAATGTGTGTCCTTACCTATTTTTAATCTGCACCGGTTCAGTCACATGATCCCTTAGATCCGGCTCACCTGTGTCAGTGAGCTGCACGGGTGAGGAGGGATTGTCATCAGCAGTTAGGCCGTGGAAACCTAAAGGTGATGTCACAGTTCCTGAAATTCACAGCCATTGTTGTGCACTTGCTTACAGAGAGCTTCAGGATTACATGTTTGGACTAGGAAAGGTTTAAAAATAGGTAAGTACACATATCTTTTTTATATAGGGTAGGCAAGAGAGGTAGGAGGAGGGGGAACGGAACTATAATAAAAATAGTTATAGTTAGGGTTTTCTTCTACTTTAAGAATCTGATTCAAGACTTACATAATAGCTGACACTGCAAAATGAAGGCACATGGCTAGACGCAGCAGCTTAGCCAATGATGTGAATGTAAAATATGTAAATTGTTGGCGCTATAAAAATACCTGTAATAGGTAATTTACCTGTAATACGTAAATAATATTGCACTTAGCTATAGACAGGGAGCTGTGTATGTAAACTCAAAGCAGAACTGGTTGCTCTGTCTCCTAGTTAAAGTCCATCAATGCAGCAACACATGTACTAGATTAAAATTAGAGAAGTTATTAACTATATGTACACAATTGCTAAACCTCATACAATATTTACTATGTTAATGTAATTTCAAAAATAATATCAATCTTTTTAAATCTGAAGCTTCCATTAAAAAAAAAATATCTGGTGATCCTGCCATAAAGGTAATATGCACTTAACTGTTTAGGGGGAAACGTTTTGGCCCTATTTCCCAATTGTACTCAGGCATTGTTGATTGGGCTTCCAGGGAAACTACAAGTGGCAGTTTCCATACATATTATGCAGACATGGACTGAGATGCAACAAAAGATGAAAAAAGGTCAAAAACAAATCATAAAAACAAATGGCAGTTGATGATACTTAGTGCTTTGTCAAACTAAAATGTTATAAAAGTGTATAACATTTACTACTTTAAAAACAAAAAAGTAACCTAAGAGAAAATGAAAGGATATCTATGGTCACGGCGTACACTTTAATTTTATAACATCAGCATTGTGCTACCAATACAAACAGCAGCTATTATTGACAATCTGAGATTAACTTACTTGAAAAATCTCCTTTCATATTGTGCTGTACTGATTCCACCTCCTCTTAGCACCTCTGTGGTTCATGAGGCAGGCTCTGTAAAATGTGTGACACAGCAGTACCTTCGCACAGGCATAGTGAACATAAATCACAGAATTCAAGGAAGTAACTGTGTAATCTTCACAAAGTACTACAATTTAATATGATGATATGAAAAATTGTTTATAATTCTCATACAAAGTAAATGTAGCCTGCACTGAAGTACTGGAAGAGACTTCATTTATTTAGACCTGACAGATCAATTTCAGAATAACTAGTCTATATTTTTAACTGTAATTATAAAAGTTCTGCTTTAATGTTCAGTTTAAAGTCTCAGTTTAGCCTTTATGTCTTATTTCTAGATTTTTCTTCTTAGTTGTGAAAATAAAAGTACACAGAGGAAGCTAAAAAGAATCATATTCCCACATACTGTACCAGTTGCTGGTGGCCACCATGCTGCCAGTCAAGAATGAACTCCGGGAGGGGAGGACTTGCGGTATTGCAGGCTGTTGCAAGTTTGTGAGGTGTTGCTTGATTGTTCTTATGAGTAAAGCTCCCCTGATGCCCACCTATCACAATCACAGTTAATTTAACTTGTTTTGGGATTACACCTCTGCCTGCTTAATTCTGAAATTTCTGACAGATGTGCGGAACAACAATCAATAGCAGCATTTTGGAAGACATTGGAACAGTAATCCATTCATGAAAGGAATATTGCACAGGAAAATAAAAATTTTATTGGTTCAGTAACTAGACAAGTTAAAAGGAAATAATAGCAGTGGATTTTTACTGCCATGTGTGACTTTATTAAATTTATTTGAGTAGAAGCGAATAAGAAACAAGGAACTTATGTGTACTTGGCTACATTTATTTGGCACAACGGAGCATTATGAAATCAGCAGTCGCAATGAGCCATGATAAAAGCCGTACTGTGATGTCTGGTCAAGATTAAAGGAACAGTACCCCAGGAATAGGTTTAATAAGCTTTCAGTAAAAGACGTCAACTAATTTAGACTATAATAAATGGCAAATCTTTTCTCATGCTGCTGCTCCAGGGAAATGAGCATGTATGTCCTCCTGAGAGTTGTGAATACTTTTCATAATGTGTATGCCTTATTTACTGAACTGCACATACCTATATATTATATGCCACTGTTATTATGAAGGTTATGAAAGTAAGATCAAACAATCTATAACATTTTAAACACACACACACACACACACACTGCTCAGAAAAATTAAAGGAACACTTTGAAAACACATCAGATCTCAATGGGGAAAAATATCATGCTAGATATCTATACTGATATGGACTGGATAATGTGCTAGGAGTGAAAGGAGGAAAGCACTGAGCCCCTGAACAGCCTGAGGTGCAACTTGGCGGCAGCGGATGGACCAAAACATAATGTCCAAGAGGTGTTCTATTGGATTTAGGTCAGGCGAGCATTGCGGCCATTCAATGGCATCAATTCCTTCATCCGCCAAGAACTATCTGCATACTCTCGCCACATGAGGCCGGGCATTGTCGTGCACCAAGAGGAACCCAGGACCCACTGCACCAGGTTAGGGTCTAACAATGGGTCCAGGGATTTCATTCTGATTCCTAATGGCAGTCAGGATGCCATTGTCTAGCCTGTAGAAGTCTGTGCGTCCCTCCATGCATCCCCAGACCATCACTGAACGATGTTGCAGGCACCATAAGGTTCTCCACGGCTTCTCCAGACCCTTTCACGTCTGCCACATGTGCTCAGGGTGAACCTGCTCTCATCTGTGAAAGGCACAGGACACCAGTGGCGGACCTGCCAATTCTGGTGTTCAATGGCAAATGCCAATCAAGCTCCACGGTGCCAGGAAGTGAGCACAGGGCCCACTAAAGGACATCGGGCCCAGGAGCTTAACCACTTGCTTACTGGGCACCTAAACCCCCCTCCTACCCAGACCAATTTTCAGCTTTTAGCGCTGTCATGCTTTAATTGCGCGGTCATACAACACTGTACCCAAATTAATTTTTTATCATTTTTTTCCCCACAAATAGAGTTTTCTTTTGGTGATATTTGATCACTTCTGGGTTTTTTATTTTTTGTTAAAAAAATGTAAAAAGACCGAATTAAAAAAAAAAAAAATACAAAACCGTAATAAATTTTGCAAACGGGTAATTTTTTCTGCTTCATTGATGTACGCTGATGAGGCTACACTGATGGGCACTGATAGGCTGCACTGATGGGCACCGATAGGCTGCATTGATGGGCACTGATAAGGCAACACTGATGGGCACTGATAACGCGGCACTGATGGGCATTAATAGGCAGCACTGGTGGGCACTGATGAGGGGGCACTGGTGGGCACTGATAGGTGGTATTGGTGGGCATTGAGAGGTGGCACTGATGGGTGGCACTGATGGGTAGCACTGATGGGTGGCACTGAAGGGCATTGATAGGTGGCAGTGAAGGGCACTAATAGGTGGCACTGATAGGTGGCACTGATAGCTAGCACTGATGGGTGGCAGTGATGGGCACTGATGGGTGGCATTGATGGGCACTGATCGCCACTGGTAGGTGACACTGATAGGCAGCACTGCTAGGTGGCACTGATGAGGCACTACTTGTGGACATTGATAGGTGGCACTCGTGGGCATTGATAGGTGGAACTGATTGCTGGCGCTTATGTACTGGTGGGCACTGATCGGTGGGCACTGTGGGCACTAATTTGTGGCACTGGCAGGTGGCACTGGCAGGCAGTACTGGTAGGCACATATGAGGCGGCTTCACCTCTTCCTCTTCGAGACCGATATCCCTTCAACAGAAGCCAGTGATCGGCTTTTTTTTCTACTCACGCTGTCAGCGTGAGAAGAAAAAAAAACGATTACAGATCTTCTGTTTACATCACGTGATCAGCTGTCATTGGCTGACAGCTGATCATGTGGTAAGGGGTCGAGATCGACCCCTTACTCTGATCTGTAATCACCCGAATCTCATTGACTCGGGTGATCACAGCGGGTGCCGCGCATTCCCTTCGGGGGGGGTGGCGAGCGTGCAAAGGGGAGGCCGTCTATTGATGCTATCTATCTATCCGCGCTGTAGCCTTCATTTTGCTATAGCGCAGATCTGAAGGGGTTAATTGGCTTGATTCTATACTCTGATTAAAAAGCGTTCCTTTATTTTTTTTAAGCACTGTATATATACAGTATATATATATATATATATATATACAGTCCAAGTTAGTTTGCCCTGCACGTTTATTCAAAGCAGCTAACAAACACAGTATCACTACAGGAGGGCTTTGTTTTACAAGTTAATAGCATAAACAAACAAAACATCTGTCCTTCCAGGCAACTAATTAAACTCAGGTCAGTTCCTTAATAACAGGGGTCCTCTTTTCACACAACAGCAGACTCTCTCAGCATAGAGAATGAAAAAGACAGAGTATGCCATGAGCATCAGTCAACTCACATATGTAAAGGCCTGTGGACAGCTGACACTAAAATTGAGGTCTGGCTACCAGGTACAATGTTGACCTAGGATTGGGGCTTTTTCCCACCCAGCTCTACAATGCCTTTGGGCTTCAAGACCCAGAACAGGACTTATTATAATTCTGAGAAAGCAAATTTGTATACCAGTTATCAACTCTGGAGCCCCTCACCACATGTAGGTGAGAAACCTTGGTGACACATATACACCATCCACAATCCTGCCAGCCAGTCCCTCACAATATATGTTGAGAAATTTAGCTTAAAATGGAGTATTTTCCACTCAGATGAGTGTCTTTCAGGGCTCTTTTGCCTACTTTTAATTATCCAAATACAGTATCAAAGTAGCACAGTGTGCTGCCCGGGCAAGGGTTCTTTTTAGCATAACAATAAACTTAAATGTCTTTTGGCCTCCTACCTATTTTGTAGCACATTTCCATCTATTCCTCCTTATGACAGAGCTGCTCTAGTCTCAGCCACTCTGCTTATATGGAGCATTCAGTCACCATACTGGACCTGTTGTCTGCTCACAGACTGACTGCTGCTTCTGCTTGCTTAGCTCAGACACAATGGTCTGTCCAGATGGGTTCTACCTTTGTCCCATCACAATCTCCAGCCTTGGATATCAATCTGGCTCTGTGGCCTGCCTGGCCTGTGTTAGCCAGACAGTAATTGACACTGCATGTTCTCTATGTGTCTCCACTGCACACATGTCTACTACATATTTCATTTAAGAAAAAGATCCACATCTTTAAATGAAATATGTAGTAGACATATGTACAGTTTTGCATTATTTGGATGTAACTGTTTTTCATTTGCTTATCCATGTTTCTAGTTTTAATTGTAATATTGATGGTACTAATAATATGTTTCCATATGCTCTTTAGCATCACATCTGCTATAATGTAAGTAATTCATTGATTCATTGATGATTTAATCAACAGAGGGATGAAGACTTTCTTGTATATATATGTTCTGTTTTTCATTTTTTGATGTGTGCTGTGAGCAAGGCTTATTGCCAAAACACTTTAGCCACTGCTTTTACTCACTGATATGCAACAATAAAGATTTCATAAGGATTAACAGAGTTGCCAGATTTTCATTTCGATTGGGTATTTGTCTACTGGTGGATGGGAGGATGCCTGAGCCTGAGCACCCAGTATATGTCTTCCACTGCTCATTGATATCCTGTGGCTCTACAGTTCTTTGTGGTGCACCTGTCGCTATTCATTGTGTACTATTGTAATGATCTCTGTGACTGGTCACAGTAATCACATGGTTCAGACAGGGCCACTAACAGCACATCTGTAACATGTGATAGCCGTGGTCAATCACAGCTACCACAATAGTACACTGTTAATGAATGAATGCTATTCATAAAAACTATTTCTTATAACAGTGACCATCACTGTTATAAGCAATCTTAGCGTAAAAAAAAAGTGTAAAAAATTACAACTTCAAAAAAATTCCACTGTCCTAGTGTTCCAGGGCCTCCACAAATGTGATAGTTAATCAGGAAATTAGATGCATAAATTAAAGGGGTTGTAAAGGTTTGCGATTTTTCACCTTAATGCATCCTATGCATTAAGGTGAAAAAACATCTGACAATACTGGCCCCCCCAGCCCCCTGTTTTACTTACCTTAACCCGTTCACCTGCTGTGCTCGCCCCCAATGTCCTCTTCGCCTCTCAGCCTGGCCGTTGATTGGCTTGAGTGGATGGATTGAAATCAGCACAGCCATTGGCTCGTGCTGCTGTCAATTACATCCAATAACGCGGCACGCCGGGGTCGGGCCAAGTGATACAGTGAGCGGCTATAGCCGCTGGCTGTATCACGGGAGCGTGCCCTCAAGAACTAACCACCATGCGAGAGAGCTCGCATAAAGGTGGTTAGTTCTTGTGGGGAGGAGCTGAGACAGCCGCCGAGGGACCCCAGAAGACCAGGTTCGGGGCCACTCTGTGCAAAACGAGCTGCACAGTGGAGGTAAGTATAACATGTCTGCTATTTATTTATTTTTTTTAATTGCCTTTACAACCCCTTTAAGGCCCTTAGAAAGCCTGAAGGAGCTCCTTGGAAGTTGGGTCCCTTTGTGTGGCTAGGTGGTGAAAAAGTCTCACACCTTTGGTATTCCCATACTCGGGAGGCATAGCAGAATATGTTTTGGGGTGTAATTCTATGTTTGCCTATGCTGTGTGTATGAGACATAACTTGTTAAAATGACAACTTTGCGGGAGTAAAAACAATTTTAATTAATTTAATTTTTCCAAAAAAATTGAAAAAAATGACAACTTCAAAAAAGTCACCATGCCTCTCATTAAATACCTTTAACTGTCTACTTTCCAAAATGGGTCATTTGGGGGATATGTGTACTGTCCTGGCATTTTAGGGCATCAAAAAATGAGTAGAGATGGGCGAGCTGTTTGAGCCACCATTGGTTCGCTGGTCAGGTGCAAGGCTTTACCCAATCAGGGCACAGAGCACTGTCAGAGCCCTGATTGGACAAAGTGCTCATAGTCCCACCTCACACTATAAAAGGTTCCTTCCCACAGGAACCTTTTCAGTGTGTTGTTGGAGATAGATAGAGAACGGCTCAGTGATATCTAGTTAGTGTTATTGTTTCTGAGTGTAGAGTGTCAGTGTATTGTTAGTGTACTGTCAGTGTTGTGTGAGTTTAGTGCAGTGTGAGTGTAGTGTGTCAGTGTAGTTTTAGTGTAGTGTCAGCGTAGTGTGAGCATAGTGTAGTGTCAGTATAGTGTGAGTATAGTGTAGTGTCAGTGGAGTGTGAGTTTAGTGTAGTGTCAGTGTAACGTGAGTGTAGTGCAGTGTATAACAGCAATAAATTTAGTACTGGTGCTTTTTTTTTTGTTGCTGCGTCTTTTTTTTATTATTGTTGCTGTTCCTCTGCCTCATTTTTTAAAATTGTCAGTCACAGTTTGTCTTACTGCGACGCTGGTGTTCTCCCTTTCTTTATTAATATATATACGGTATATAAAAAATATAAATAGTCCTCTGCACTACCAGATAATCATGAAAAATTTAATAAATCAAATCAAATTAGTGTAAATGCTGCAAAAGCTGAAAGTGTTCACAACTACACATGTAAAGATATATATAATATACAGTGATCTTGCGCACAACCTTCAATATAACACCATAATAAGTATATGAACCATAGGTGAAAAATGAAAAATTTATTAAATATAGTGAATAAATGGCATAGCTCATCCAGTGTTCCAATAGTGAAGATAGTGAAAGAAAGTCTATAGGCATGAAACATAAGCCTTTGATACCAATCCAATAGGAATCAATAAGCTCCCCTTCCGGGATCACAGCTGCAGCTCTTCAATAAAGGATTCCGTCGCACATGTAAAGTAGACAAGCCTCCAATAGTGCATCACCATATAAAACCATTTATTCATTAAAAAAGTGCCTGCTTACATGGGTACACTCAATACACGCTTAGAAAGACAAAGCATCAGCGTTTTCAACGCCTCTCACGTCACTTCCGGTTTGCGATGTGCTCTGGCCACACCCTACGCGTTAAGTCATGTATTCATATATTTTGTAAAGGTTTTTGCCCTACAGCTTTAATCTCTGTCTAGCTACAATGACCGACTGTGGGATTGACAATAATAATATTTGAACACACATTTGTATGCTACAAAACACATTATTTATTTTTAATAATAAAAAAAGATGCCTACTTCAACTAAGAGTATATCTATTTTTTTTTTTAGCAATGTCTATGGTCAGGTGACAAAACATGTTGGTGGTAGCAAGTATAATGAAATCACTTAAAGATTGCTGAGATGTTGTAAACGGTCAATGGGGAATTTCAAACAGCCGACTATAATAGCTGCCATTTCATATGGAGGGTATTTATATGCCTGTACATATAATGGGAACTAATAAAATAGAGACAAATTAAGTATGAGTGAGAGATTGTTGGCTAGCCTCAATCAAAGACAGAAGAATTTATATATATATATATAGATATATATATCTATATATATATATCTATATATATATATAGATATCTATATATATATATCTATATATATATCAATCAATAAAATACAATATAAGTTAACCTAACCCAATTAAAATATTTTTGTTTTTATGTATTCCTATAAGTCTTCAAAATTCCTAACGCTAAATGTAATGCATAAAAACTGACATTGGTTATGGAAATATAAAAGCCCATCCAAAGGAATTATAATGAGCCTGCCCTCAGTTCTAACTTTTCAGTGGTTTAATAACACGAGCTTGTGTTTATTTTCATAATATCAGTTATAGCATGATAAAAAAAGTTTACAGCCAAGTAGTTAATTATTAATAATCACATTCATTTTTTAACAACCTTATAATGTGATACACGCATACTCCCATTTATTTAATGTACATCTATTGAAAATACATTGAGCAGCTGCTTCATCAAATCCTTATCATGTTATCCAGAATTCTGCCATCTTTGCTAATGATTCTATACTGTTAAAATGTATGTGGCTTTTATTTATAAAACAATATACTCCACACAAGTTACCACTAAAGCTCTGCAAGAGAAACCAAATTCAAGCAGAACTAAACTCTCTCAATCAACACTATTTTCTTTTGTATATACAGTATTTAAGATTTTCCAAATAAAACAAACAAAATCAAAAGGTTGACAAAAACAGATACCTGAGACTTGAACAGGAACTATTTTTAATTCTTATGCCACTAGCATTAGGAAATAGATAGGAAAGTATAATATATTTATTTGTTTTAAACTTTTCTTTTTTTACATTCCTTCAGCTGCCTTCAGGTTTCTGCCTAGGGCAAAATGATGTCATACATCCCAGGAGTCTTCATGGGCAATTTTCTTCTTTCTTCTGAAAGAGGGAAAGAGGGGTTTTCTCAGCTAAACACACCCTCTTGCCTGCATGCCTGAGATAAGGGCAGATGGATTTAAGGTTGTAAATGCTACATTAATCATCTGCCTTATTCAAGATGGTCATGGCTAGAAATGCTAGTGGGCTCATTTTCCAAGTAGTTTGTCAACAAAATAAAGCATGGAGATATGGAAGGATGGGTGAGTTTGCTTTGAATATTAAAAATGAATTTAATGGTGTTTTCAGTTTGTGGTGTCTAGATATAAGTCCCACTTTAAAGTTCTTTAGAAAGTTTTCACACTCAGTAGTAACTCAACACCCTCTTTATAGGCTCAGGTGTCCTATGCATTTGTAAGGGGCTGGCTGACCATTCCCACATGACAGTGGGCATCGGTGTACCTCCTGATTGGTCCAGCTTTCTATTTAAGGGTAGAGTTTGTCATCTCAGGGGTGCAACTTCTCTTTGCATTTTACATTGACTTTAGTTACAAACTTTGCTTTTTTGACCCTGCAAACACTCCAACTGCCTTGACCTTGGCTGTGGTTTTCTTTTTTTGGCTTTGTTTGTTCCTTTTTCTGGCAGTGTACCTCTGGTTAACGCAGCAATTACTTTTAGCAGCATTTCCTGACTATGTTTTTGACTTCTATATACAATCTTTCAGCCTCACCTTACGTTCCCTGCATTTCCCAGCTCACCCATGTTAATGAACATTTCTTTTGTTAAGACTAGATAATGCTGTTCTTAAAGTGGAACTAAATGTATT
This sequence comes from Aquarana catesbeiana, assembly GCF_042186555.1. Taxonomy (NCBI): domain Eukaryota; kingdom Metazoa; phylum Chordata; class Amphibia; order Anura; family Ranidae; genus Aquarana; species Aquarana catesbeiana. The sequence continues at coordinate 669,491,114 of NC_133325.1, forward strand.
GCTGGGTTTAGCAAATCAAATGTTTTATATGAATGATGAGGAATTCCTAGATCACTGAATTTCAGAATGCCAAATTAGTCTTTAAAACCCATTAAACTCCTAAAAAGGAATTGCATACATTATTATTATTACTACATAAAGTGTCTTGAAAAAGTATTCATGCCCTTGACATTTTCCACATTTTGTCATGTTACAACCAAAAACTTACATTTATTTTATTGGAATTTTATGTGATAGACCAACACAAAGTGGCACATAATTGTGAAGTGGTAGGAAAATGATAAATGGTATTCAACATTTTTTTTACAAATAAATATGTGAAAAGTGGGGCGTCCATTTGTATTCAGCCCCCTGAGTCAGTACTTTGTAGAACCACCTTGCAATTACAGCTGCAAGTCTTTTGGGGATGTCTCTACCAGCTCTAGAGAGTGACATTTTTGCCCATTCTTCTTTGCAAAATAGCTCAAACTCTGTCAGATTGGATGGAGAGCGTCTGTGAACAGTAATTTTCAAGTCTTGCCACAGATTCCCAATTTAGGTCTGGACTTTGACTGGGCCATTCTAACACATGAATATGCTTTGATCTAAACCATTCCATTGTAGCTCTTGCTGTATGTTTAGGGTCGTTGTCCTGCTGGAAGGTGAACCTCCGCCCCAGTCTCAAGTCTTTTACAGACTCTAACAGGTTTTCTTCTAAAATTGCCCTGTTTTTGGCTCCATTTATCTTCCCATCAACTCTGATCAGCTTTCTTGTTCCTGCTGAAGAAAAGCATCCCCACAACATAATGCTGCCACCACCATGTTTCACAGTGGGGATGGTGGGTTCAGGGTGATGTGCAGTGTTAGTTTTCCGCCACACATAACGTTTGCTTTTAGGCCAAAAAAGTTACATTTTGGTTTCATCTGACCAGAGCACCTTTTTCCACAATTTTGCTGTGTCCCCCACATGGCTTTGCAAACTGCAAACGGGACTTCTTATGGCTTTCTTTCAACAATGGCTTTCTTCTTGCCACTCTTCCATAAAGGCCAGATTTGTGAAGTGCATGACTAATAGTTGTCCTGTGGACAGATTCTCCTACCTGAGCTATGGATCTCTGCAGCTCCTCCAGAGTTACCATGGGCCTCTTGGCTGCTTCTCTGTTTGATGCCCTCCTTGCCCGGCCTTTCAGTTTAGGTACACGGCCATGTCTTGGTAGGTTTGTAGTTGTGCCATACTCTTTCCATTTTCGGATAATGTATTGAACAGTGCTCCGTGAGATGTTCAAAGCTTGGGATATTTTTTTATAACCTAACCCTTCTTTAAACTTCTCCACAACTTTATCCCCGACCTGATCTGGTGTGTTCCTTGGCCTTCATAATGCTGTTTGTTTACTAAGGTTCTCTAACAAACCTCTCAGGGCTTCACAGAACAGCTGTATTTATACTGAGATTAAATTACACACAGGTGGACTCTATTTACTAATTAGGTGACTTCAGAAGGCAATTGGTTCTGAGTAAAGGGTAGGGATGGGTGAACGGTTTGGCCCGAGCATAAGTTCAGGCTGAACTTTTGCGGTTGGGACGTTCGGCGAACAGCCGAACAAACAGGTCATTTGACCATTTGTTCGCCCCCTGAACAGACCTCAATGCATTTCAGCGCTGAACAGTGCATTGCAAGCCCTGATTGGCTGAAGCAGTGAAAGCTTCAGCCAATCAGGGCACAGAGCACTGTCAGAGTCATGACTGGACACTGTCATAATGACTTTATCCAATCATGGCTCACTCCCGCCCTACAGTATAAAAGTATTCTTTCAATGGCAGCCATTTGAAGTGTGATATCGGCATGGAGAGAGATAGAACAAGGCTCTGTTCAGTGCTATTAGTTAGTTAGTGTGCTATACTGTGCAATTTTGCTTCAATTGTAAGTGTAGAATATTTTATTTATTTTTATTTATTTCAGGTACTTATATAGTGTCGTCAATTTACGCAGCGCTTTACATATACATTGTACATTCACATCAGTCCCTACCCTCAAGGAGCTTAAAATCTAAGGTCCCTAACTCACATTCATACATACTAGGGACAATTTAGACAGGATCCAATTAACCTGTCTTTGGAGTGTGGGAGGAAACCGGAGGAAACCCACGCAGGCACAGGGAGAACATGCAAACTCCAGGCAGGTAGTAGGTAGTGTCATGGTTGGGATTCGAACTATTAGTTTAGTGTCAGTCTAGGGATAGTCCGAGTGTAGTGTGGAGGACCATCATTCAGCTTTGAATAGTGTGCAGCTAGAGTAGGGACAGCTCAGATAGTTTCACTGTAGTGTAGTGAGACCGTGTTATTCATAAATACATTAGTGTAGAGTAGGAACAGCTCATATAGTTTCAGTGTAGTGTAGTGAGACTGTGTCAGTAATCTTTACATTAGTGTATAGCTAGAGTAGGGACAGTTCAGATAGCGTCAGTGTAGTGACGGTTGAACACTGTCTATTTGATTGCGTTACTGCCAGTTTAACAGCATTTACTTCTGTGTGCGTTACTGCCAGTTTAACGCCATTTACTTCTGTGTGCGTTACTGCCAGTTTAATGCCATTTACGTCTGTGTGCGTTACTGCCAGTTTAATGCCATATCGTTTTGTGTGCGTTACTGCCAGTTTATCGCCATATCGTTTTGCGTGCATTACTGCCAGTTTAACGCCATTTACTTCTGTGTGCGTTACTGCCAGTTTAACGCCATATAGTTCTGTGTGCATTACTGCCAGTTTAATGCCATATAGTTCAGTATGTGTTACTGCCAGTTTAACAGCATTTACATCTGTGTGCGTTACTGCCAGTTTAACGCCATATAGTTTTGTGTGCGTTACTGCAAGTTTAACGCCATATCGTTTTGTGTGCATCACTGCCAGTTTAACGCCATTTTGTTTTGCGTGTGTTACTGCCAGTTTAATGGCATATAGTTTTATGTGTGTTACTTCCAGTTTAACGCCATATAGTTCTGTGTGTGTTACTGCCAGTTTAACGCTATATAGTTTTGTGTGTATTACTGTCAGTTTAACGCCATATAGTTCTGTGTGCATTACTGCCAGTTTAATCCCATATAGTTTTGTGTGCATTATTGCCAGTTTAACGCCATATAGTTCTGTGCGTCACTGTTCGTTTGACACATTATATTGCAGTATATTATAGTGTATCTGTGGAGTGTGTCTGTGTTGTGTGAGTACTCAAATTAAAGTGCACCAAACACCTCTTTACATTGATTAAAGTGCATCTACGTACAGATTTCAACTTCTTCAACTTCTTCTTTACATTTGCTTATAACCACCGCACTGTATTGTCACCATTTGAGGAGGCCACAAGGATGGAGAGCAGTGACAGTGCATGCATCAGTGACACAATCCCTGTTGTGTTCCTGCTGGAGCAGACTCTGCGTGGCATTATGGAAAGGGCACTGGAGGCAGAGCAGCAGGAGGAAGAGGAGGACTTCCATTCCTCTGAAGGTCCACTTTATCCAGGCACCATCATTCCTATGTCACAGAACACACAGGAAGAGAGGGGGGAGGAGGATGAGGAGGAGGATCCTGGCATCTTCATAGGCTTCAAATAAGAAGAAGACATGCGTGAATCTGTAAGCGATGGCTTTCCAACCCCAGGACCCTTGGGAGTAGTATGTGACTATGAGGAGGAAGTTCCAGATGCTGTCATTCTGAGTGACCCGAGGAGTCTGCTTCTCAAGCATCTGCAAATTTGAGGCACATGGGCAACCTCATGCTTCAAAGCCTGAGAAAGGACCCAAGAATGCGTAGCATAAAGGAGAAGGATGATTACTGGTTGGCAACCCTCCTTGACCACCGTTATAAGTGGAATATCTCAGAACTCATCCCATTCCCACAAAGAGTGCAGAAGATAAAAGCTTTTGAGGACATGTTAAAGAGGATTTTATTGAACGTTTTTCCTGACTCAGTGTCAGGTTACTCAGGTTACAGTGTTGTGGTTTTGAGACTTCTGTTGGTCAAGAGAGGAGCTTTGGAGAAGGCGTCCACCTAAGTGAGGCATTTTGGAATTTTTTTAGTCCTCGTCGCCCAGGGCTGTCAGCTTCCACATCCAATCAGCAGTATCTGCATCACATGGTGGACGATTACCTCGGGGCCAGAATAGAGATGGAGAACTTTCCAGCAGACGATCCACTTACTTATTCATGAGAATAGACAACTGGCCAGAACTTGCCCAGTATGCTATTGTGTTGTTGGGCTGCCCTGCATCCAGTGTGCTTTCAGAACAGGCATTCAGTGCTGCAGGAGGTTTCGTTACTGATCATAGAATGCGTCTGTCCACAGACTCCGTGGACCGTTTGACTTTTATAAAAATGAATCAGTCCTGGATTACCAGCTATGAAGCCCCTAATGACGATGTCACTGATTAAGTGTTTTTGTGATGTGGAATCTCTGCAGGACTTTGAGGCTGCCTAGCTTTGAGGGTGTTCAATCATTTCATCTGGAAGAATGTTTTTGGTATAGTTTTCATGGGCACAATTAACACCCAAAGACCAATTTTTCAGCCCCTGTTTGACAGGTGCATATCATTACAATTTTTTACAGCAAGGCCAATTCTTGCTTTCATCAAGAGTACCTCTATAGGGCTACGGTGGGAAGGCACCACCAACACCCAAAGAGTAATTTTTCTGCACCTGTTTGACTGGTGTATATCATTGCAATTTTTTACAGCAAGGCCAATTCTTGCTTTCATCAAGAGTACCTCTATAGCAGTGGTTCTCAACCTGGGGGTCGGGACCCCCTTGGGGGTCGAATGACAATTTGCCAGGAGTCACTGAATCCTGGGCTGTTCCTGAAGCCCGCACCACTCTCTTAGCATTTTTGCGACCACCCAGCAGGGCTCTTCCTGGAGCCTGAGGCCGCCCACTCAGCCTCTTTGCAGCCGCCCTTTCAGTTCAGTTCATGACTGGGGGGCAGAGACTGGAGGTCAGCTGACTGGTGAGGAATGTGAAGTGGGAGGGGCTGGAGGAGACCCTATCTCCTGATTTCGGCATAGGTGTCACTGCTGCGAGACACCACAGAGCTGGAGACACAGTGAAGCCGGAGACACAGTGAGTAACACTACCCGTGATTATAGTTGCCATTAAAAGTCCCCACTACAGTGGGAAAGAACAAGAAAGACAGCTAGCGAGAGGGATGGGGGAAAAAAACAAGAAATTAGGATAGAGAGAGATAAAAGGGAAAGAAAGGAGAACAAAGAGTGGGTGGTACATCCTAAAATGTACCATAAGGGGTTTTAATACTATACGAGTGGAAGGGACTTGGGGAGCGCTAAATGTTCGGTGGTTAGGGGAGCAAATGACTTCTCTTGCCTTGGGTGCTGACAACCCACGCTACAAAAATGTTACTGTTAGGGGTCCCCAACAAATTTTATCAAGGGGTAACGGCACTAGAAAGGTTGAGAACCACTGCTCTATAGGGTTATGGTAGGAAGGTGCCATCAACACCCAAAGACCAATTTTTTTGCACTTGTTTGACAGATGCATATCATTGCAATTTTTTTACAGCAAGGCCAATTCTTGCTCTCATCAAGAGTACCTCTATAGGATCATCGTGGGAAGGCGCCACCGACACCCAAAGACCAATTTTTCTGCACCTGTTTGACAGGTGCATATCATTGCAATTTTTTTACAATAAGGCCAATTCTTGCTTTCATCAAGAGTACCTCTATAGGGTTACAGTGGGAAGGCGCCATCGACACCCAAAGACTAATTTTTCAGCACCAGTATGACAGGTGCATATCATTGCAATTTTTTACAGCAAGGCCGATTCTTGCTTTCATCAAGAGTACCTCTATAGGATTACGGTGGGAAGATGCCCCTGACACCCAAAAAGTAATTTTTCTGCACCTGTTTGACAGGTGCCTATCATTGCGTTTTTTTTTTACAGCAAGGCCAATTCTTGCTTTCATCAACATTACCTCTATAGGGTTACGGTGGGAAGACACCCCGACACCCAAAAAGTAATTTTTCTGCACCTATTTGACAGGTGCATGTCATTGCAATTTTTTACAGCAAGGCCAATTCTAGCTTTCATCAAGACTACCTCTATAGGGTTATGGTGGGAAGGCGCCACCGACATCGAAAGGCCAATTTTTATGCACCTGTTTGACAGGTGCATATCATTGCAATTTTTACAGCAAGGCCAATTCTTGCTTTCTTCAAGAGTACCTCTACAGTTTTACGGTGGGAAGGCGCCACCGACACCCAGAGAGTAATTTTTCTGCACCTGTTTGACAGGTGCATATCATTGCAATTTTTTTACAGCAAGGCCAATTCTTGCTTTCATCAAGAGTACCTCTATAGCAGTGGTTCTCAACCTGGGGGTCAGGACCCCCTCGGGGGTCGAATGACAATTTGCCAGGAGTCACTGAATCCTGGGCTGTTCCTGAAGCCCGCACCACTCTCTTAGCATTTTTGCGGCCGCCCAGCAGGGCTCTTCCTGGAGCCTGAGGCCGCCCACTCAGCCTCTTTGCAGCTGCCCTTTCAGTTCAAGGCATGACTGGGGGGCAGAGACTGGAGGTCAGCTGACTGGTGAGGAATGTGAAGTGGGATGGGCTGGAGGAGACCCTATCTCCTGATTTCGGAATAGGTGTCACTGCTGCGAGACACCACAGAGCTGGAGACACAGTGAAGCCGGAGACACAGTGAGTAACACTACCTGTGATTATAGTTGCCATTAAAAGTCCCCACTACAGTGGGAAAGAACAAGAAAGACAGATAGAGAGAGGGATGGGGGAAAAAAAACAAGAAATTAGGATAGAGAGAGATAAAAGGGAAAGAAAGGAGAACAAAGAGAGAGTGGTACATCCTAAAATGTATCATAAGGGGTTTTAATACTATACGAGTGGAAGGGACTTGGGGAGCGCTAAATGTTCGGTGGTTAGGGGAGCAAATGACTTCTCTTGCCTTGGGTGCTGACAACCCACGCTACAAAAATGTTACTGTTAGGGGTCCCCAACAAATTTTATCAAGGGGTAACGGCACTAGAAAGGTTGAGAACCACTGCTCTATAGGGTTACGGTGGGAAGGTGCCATCGACACCCAAAGACCAATTTTTCAGTACCTGTATGACAGGTGCATATTATTGCAATTTTTTACAGCAAGGCCAATTCTTGCTTTCATCAAGAGTACCTCTATAGGGTTATGGTAGAAAGGTGCCACTAACACCCAAAGACCAATTTTTTTGCACTTGTTTGACAGATGCATATCATTGCAATTTTTTTACAGCAAGGCCAATTCTTGCTCTCATCAAGAGTACCTCTATAGGATCATGGTGGGAAGGCACCACCGACACCCAAAGACCAATTTTTCTGCACCTGTTTTACAGGTGCATATCATTGCAATTTTTTTACAGTAAGGCCAATTCTTGCTTTCATCAAGAGTACCTCTATAGGGTTACGGTGGGAAGATGCCCCTGACACCCAAAAAGTAATTTTTCTGCACCTGTTTGACAGGTGCCTATCATTGCGTTTTTTTTACAGCAAGGCCAATTCTTGCTTTCATCAACATTACCTCTATAGGGTTACGGTGGGAAGACACCTCCGACACCCAAAAAGTAATTTTTCTGCACCTATTTGACAGGTGCATATCATTGCAATTTTTTACAGCAAGGCCAATTCTTGCTTTCATCAAGACTACCTCTATAGGGTGGGAAGGTGCCACCGACACCGAAAGACCAATTTTTATGCACCTGTTTGACAGGTGCATATGATTGCAATTTTTACAGCAAGGCCAATTCTTGCTTTCTTCAAGAGTACCTCTACAGTTTTACGGTGGGAAGGCGCCACAGACACCCCAAGAGTAATTTTTCTGCACCTGTTTGACAGGTGCATATCATTGCAATTTTTTTTTACAGCAAGGCCAATTCTTGCTTTCATCAAGAGTACCTCTATAGGGTTACAGTGGGAAGGCACCATCGACACCCAAAGACCAATTTTTCAGCACCTGTATGACAGGTGCATATCATTGCAATTTTTTACAGCAAGGCCAATTCTTGCTTTCATCAAGAGTACCTCTATAGGGTTATGGTGGGAAGGCGCCACCGAAACCGAAAGACCAATTTTTATGCACCTGTTTGACAGGTGCATATCATTGCAATTTTTTACAGCAAGGCCAATTCTTGCTTTCATGAAGAGTACCTCTATAGGGTTACGGTGGGAAGGCGCCACCAATACCCAAAGAGTAATTTTTCTGCACCTGTTTGACAGGTGTATATCATTGTAATTTTTTACAGCAAGGCCAATTCTTGCTTTCATCAAGAGTACCTCTAGAGGGTTACGGTGGGAAGGCGCCACCGACACCCAAAGACCAATTTTTCTGCACCTGTTTGACAGGTGCATATCATTGCAATTTTTTACAGTAAGGCCAATTCTTGCTTTCATCAAGACTACCTCTATAGGGTTACGGTGGGAAGGCGTCACCGACACCGAAAGAGAAATTTTTCTGCACCTGTATGACAGGTGCATATCATTGCAATTTTTTACAGCAAGGCCAATTCTTGCTTTCATCAAGAGTACCTCTATAGGGTTATGGTGGAAAGGCACCACCGAAACCGAAAGACCAATTTTTCTGCACCTGTTTGACAGGTGCATATCATTGCAATTTTTTACAGCAAGGCCAATTCTTGCTTTCATCAAGAGTACCTCTAGAGGGTTACGGTGGGAAGGCGCCACCGACACCCAAAGACCAATTTTTCTGCACCTGTTTGACAGGTGCATATCATTGCAATTTTTTACAGTAAGGCCAATTCTTGCTTTCATCAAGAGTACCTCTAGGGTTACGGTGGGAAGGCGCCACCAACACCCAAAGACCAATTTTTCTGCACCTGTTTAACAGGTGCATATCATTGCAATTTTTTACAGTAAGGCTAATTCTTGCTTTCATCAAGAGTACCTCTATAGGGTTACGGTGGTAAGATGCCCCCGACACCCAAAAAGTAATTTTTCTGCACCTGTTTGACAGGTGCATATCATTGCAATTTTTTTACAGCAAGGGCAATTCTTGCTTTCATCAAGATTACCTCTATAGGGTTACGGTGGGAAGGCGCCACAGATACCCAAAAAGCTATTTTTACGCACGCGTTACTTCTATCCAAAGTCAAAGTGACCCCAGAATGTATCCAAAAAAATTCTAATCTTGTTCCCAGTGCACTATATTGTGGCCTCATCATACACACTGGCTCCCCAGCTGTTGCTGAGCAAAATAAAGGCAGCTTGCAGGGAAAATGTCATTTTTTTGGCTTTATAAATGCAATTATTGCTGCAGCAGATTCTAGATATGGTACAGATCTGCCACTTTACAGGTAAACTAAGGGAACCCACCAGGAACTATATTGGAAAGAATTTTAATTTTTATGCTTTTTACTTTAAAAATAAAAAATCACTGCTGATTTAAAAATGACGTTTTCACAAACTTTTTTTTTTTTTATACATGTCCCCCAGGGCAGGACCCGGGTCCTTATAACCATTGTATGCCCAATTACTTGCATATAATCCTTCAAAATGGGCATTTTGATTTTTGGGTCCCATTGACTTTAATGGGGTTTATTATTCGGGACCGAACTTTTGTGGTGTTCAAAAGTTCTGGTGCGAACCGAACAGGAGTCTGTTCGGCCCATCCCTAGTAAAGGGGGCTGAATACAAATGCACACCACACTTTTCACATATTTATTTGTAAAAAATGTTGAAAACCATATATCATTTTCCTTCCACTTCACAATTATGTGCCACTTTGTGTTGTTCTATCACATAAAATCCCAATAAAATACATTTACGTTTTTGGTTGTAACATGACAAAATGTGGAAAATGTCAAGGGGTATAAATACTTTTTCATAACACTGTACATGTTTTTATTTCTGAAACTTTTATATCAGTATTTATAGTTCTCATTCGCATTGTTCAAGTCTTCCGAGCAATATTTTCTGTTTTAATTGTTCTTTAAATAAACTATATAGCACACATTCAGAAATACATACTCATAACCTTGGTGTCAAAACTGTATGATTGTGATGATTAATGTCATAGCTGTTATTCTAATTGAATTGAAGTACAGTAGAACTTTTAGTTGACATGTTGAAGGTCTCTGGTACTGAGAGTTATTTTAGAAGCACTTCAGAATAAGTACACTAGAGAACAGATGTCTAAGATGGGAATCAAAGTTAATTCTTCCACTTGATACTAAAAGTGTCAGCTACAGAGCTGCCAGGATGAACCGATATTGTTAACTAACTATTAATGTTAATTGGCCCTGTGTCATCACCTGAAAATGCTACATATAATCAGGAAAAAAATGCATTTGTAGTATTTCTTAACTTTTTTATTTTATATAGCACCAAGCTAAGGTACACCTAATGTATACTGAAATAAGAGCATCCTGTTATACTAAACTTTCTGTTCCATAAATACTAAATGTAGCACTGAAATCCCTACCTTTCTTTCCAAAACTGGGGAGTCTGGTTGTCTGGTCAAGTGGCTAAATGCTGAACCATTCATTACATATTCTTTGCCATGATCTAAGGTTCCAGAAAGATCTTCTGATTAGCTGGCTCCCCCAGAACATCATTCTTAAAGCTCACTCCGTGGAAATCACTGATCAGTGATCTTGCATGAGGTGATGTGATCGGTGAAAGGATCATGTAAAAAGCCCCTTGTGTTTTGTAATCTAATATATGAACTGCGCCTTTTGTAATAATATGAATGAACCATCATGACTCCATTTTGTATACCCCCGCCATTTTGTATGATGTCCCTTATTGTGTAATTTCAAACTTGTGTAAGAATGTACAAGAATGCTTGCCCCCCCCCCCCCCCCCCCTTATGTGCTCACTGTGATCAAACCTGTTCTCGAAATGTATATCTTGTTTCGCTTTAGGCAATCAGCCAAGATATGTGACTAATGACTAGATGTCTTATCGAACTCGTGATAGATATAAATCAAGTAACAAACTTGTATAACCCTAGACACGTATGCATTAAACTAACCACTCCACCTCCTTTGTTCTATATTGACTATAAGTTACTTTCGCGCTCAATAAGCTCAGACATCTTATGAATATACAACCTGCCTCGCATTCATTCGGTGTCTCCAGATATCTGTGGGAGCTGTTGGTGTACTTACAAGAAGGGTGGTCGTCCAGAATACCTACTATTTCCTTTCAATCAGCTCCAGAGAGACTTCTGACTTGCCTGTAAAATCCTTTTCTTGGAGTACAGTACAGGACCCAGGAACTTAATCTTAAGCATGGATTATATGCAGCTACCTTCAGGTGATTTGTACAATTGCAAACAAAGCTGCAGGGTCATCCCCAGTACTTTATGATTAAGAAAGGTTGTTTAGAGCCAAACTATATTGGAGTACCTCTAGAAGTGGACAGCCTGTAGGACCTGATGTTTACATCTTCTGGCATTTTCTGCATCATTACTCTGGAGCTTACTCTAGTGCAAGTTTGGTATTCAGAAGCCTATATCGGAGTGGTTCTCAGTAAATAATGCAAGCCATACACAGGCTGAGCCTCTCTATATCCTAATGATAGACTAGATTTGGGTATCACGAAAGAGATGTGGACAGCAGCAGCATCCTAGTAACTCATTAGCCCTTCTATTAAAGCTGAACTCCAGCAGAATTTTCTCTTCCCATACAGTGGGGTTAACTGCTAATTTTTTTTTCTAGGGGAGAAAAGAGCAGAGACATACTTACCTAATTCTCTGATCCTCCCAGCACAAGACTGTTTCGGCACCCCTGTGCTCCAGAAGTTTTGTATAGTGGAGTGTTCCTGACGTTATCATGCCTAGAGCAGGCTCTATAGACCAGGAACAGTCCACTGCTGGACCATTGGGGTGTGTCATTTTCCGGAGGATCGGTGAGTATAAGCTTTCTGCTCACCCCTAGACAAAACAAGCAGCTGACACACAGTGCATGCACAGCCCAACTGCATGAGAAAATGTTTCTTTTACCCGGAGTTGGGCTTTAAAATGAGTCCATAGCTTTAAGTGACTTAAATTAATTCTATCATTAAAATTCAAACTTCAAATGACTAGACAGAACATTTTTCACCATTAGCAAACCAGTTTGCATATTTAATAAAAAACTATGCTTGCTACCATGTACAGACATAAATTATACATATAAACTAGGTTTTTAATACATTATAACGTGAGTGCAATTATTTACATTTAGTTTATTGTTTTCATGTGCATAGTAAAATAAATAAATAAATAAATAAATAAATAAATAAACTATTAAAAACACTACATTCTCCTTGTTGCTGCTTAAAACCACTTTCAAATTTTAATGTACAATAGCTTGTGCCATAGCAAAGCATATGACTACTATGTGAACCCACTGCAAAGAGGGCCAAACATCTCCACACACCTCCTCCATTTGTATGGTCACATAATGCTAGTAGTACGATGTAGTCAGTAGTACATGTTTGGCACCTGTAAGTAAATTAATGCTATTAACAGCAAACAGAATCCTGGAAGCATTTTTGACTCTTTTAATTGTTTCTAAACGATTAATTGTAACAAGTACAGTTATATCCTGTTTAATATCTGTTGATTTAGGAATCTATGCCTACATTATGTATCTAGAAAACAACCTATGGTAATCCAGTTCCTACCCCCATTCTGTAGATCATGATGCCCAATGCTGTGGGAAGGTTAATCTAAGTTCCACCTTGGAACAAGCAGTGCTTGATTACAGATATTAAAGTGAAACACAGCAAGAAAAAAAATACATGAATTAAATAAAAGTTTAAAAAATTATCATAATCTGTTAAGTGTAAAAGTAATCATTTTTTTGTATATTTTAAAGTATATAGAGAAAATTGAGTACTGTCCGTGATACTTTTTTTATTTGCACTAACATACAATTTTTCAGGACAAGCTTTCAGGGTATGTCCCTTTCTTCACGGTCCAAGCAGTACTGATTAACACATTTTTTAGCAGAATGTTAAAAAAAAAAAAAAAAAAAAAAAACACATCTCTGAGGGAAAGGAGAGAATAAAAAGAGAAAAACAAACACATACAAATCAATGGTAAGATAGCAGCAGAGTTAGTGAGATAAGACAGAGGGAGAGCTATAGACTGGAGGGGGGATGCTAGTCACAGAGAGGGTCATAAAACTTTAGTATAATGGGTAAGAAAACCAATATCTAAATTCAGGCCATTATTTTTTGTGTCAAAAAGAATTATCATTCTTAGTTCAAATGTCAAATGTTTTCCTTTCCTGGATAGTTCTGAAATTCCCTTTAAGAACTAAAACATTAAGGTCTTCTATAGTGTGGTCAGGTTGTGAGAAGTGATGTCCCACAGGTGTGCATAAACTGTCTTCTTTATGTTCCTTGATGGTATATCTGTGCAAATTCATTCTCGCTTGCAACTTCTGTCCTGTTTCGCCAACATAAGATCCTTTGCTGCACCTTTTGCATTGGACGAGGTACACAACATTACTGGAGGTACATTTGTAAGATCCCATGATATTGAAGGTCCCATTTGTGTGTGTGACACTTTTGGATAGATTTATCTGGTTGCATAGTTTGCAGTCTTTTTTATTGCAGGGTTTGCTTCCATTATTTGTGACTTCATAATCAGAGTGAAGTTTCCTGCTGAGTTTGTGTCTGAGGATGGGTGGTTGTCTGAAAGCCAATAATGGGGGTTGTTGGAATATTCCTTTCAGAGTTTCATCCTCTGTTATAATGGGTTGTAAATCTTTGATTATCTTTTTGATCCCTTCAAGTGCTGGGTTGTATGTGGTGACTAGAAGTTCTTGTTATTTGTTTTTTTCTCTGTGTATTGGAGGAGATTTTCTCTTTGGGTTTTCAAGGCTGCGTTTATGCTGTTGTTGATGGTTTTGTATTTGTAGCCTTTCTTACGGAAGGAGTCTGCCAGTGTTCTGAGATGTTTATCTCTGTCTTCTGGGACTGAACAAATTCGGTGGTATCTGATGGCCTGGCTGTGTATGAAGGCCCGTCTAGTGTGTTGGGGGTGAAAACTGGAACTATGAAGATAGCTGCAGCGGTCAGTCGGTTTTCTGTATATCGACGTGTGAAGCTTGTCATCCCTGATGTATACTGTAGTGTCCAGGAAGTTGACACGTGTGTTCGAATAATCCATTTTTAGTTTGATAGATGGGTGAAAAGTGTTGATCAATGAGAAGAATTGGTTTGGATTTTCTTCGCCTTCAATCCATATCATGAAGATATCATCAATATAGCGATAATATCTGTATGGCTTTTGTTGTATGCTGTTCAGGAATTTGTCCTCCAGGTCAGCCATAAATAAGTTTTCATATTGGGGTGCCATTTTGCTTCCCATAGCAGTACCCATACACTGGAGATAGATGTAATTATTGAAAGTGAAGTAATTGTGTGTAAGAATGAATTCGATGAGCTGTGTCACATCCTCAGCAGTGTATTTGTGGTTTGGTGAGGATGATAAGAATCTGTGACATGCCACCAATCCATCCTTTTGAGGGATGTTACTGTACAGAGATTCCTCCATAGTGACTAGAAGTGTATTTGGTGGTAATTGTTGTATGTTGTTAAGCTTGTTCAGAAAATCAGTGGTGTCTTGCAGGAAACTCGCAGTGTTTTTGACTAAAGGTTTTAACATGATCTCTACAAGGCCTGAGATATGTTCGGTAAGTGTATTCATACCTGTTATAATGGGTCTGCCTGGATTTCCTGGCTTGTGAATCTTGAACAGCATGGAGAAGTCTCCAATTTCTGGATTATCCGGAATCGCATTGATGAGTTCTGAATGTAGGTGGCTTGGCATTGTCGCAATGAGACCTTTTAATTGCTTAGTAAAATCCTGGGTCGGATCATAATCCAGTTTTTTGTAGTAAGTAGTGTTTGCCAGCTGCCTCTGACCCTCTTGCATATATTTGTCTGTATCCTTCACAAGGACTGCTCCCCCTTTATCTGCTGGTTTGATGGTTATGGCCTGATTATTGCGCAGATCATGTACAGCTCTTCGCTCCAGTGGTGAAAGGTTGTATAATATTTTATTTTGCTGGGTGGATATCAGGGATGTGACTCACAGCCTGATGCTGTCAATATAGGTATCCAGTTTGTGGTTGCGTCCTTGTGGAGGTGTGAAGTTGTTGTTCTTTTTCTTTTTGTCACCTCCTATTGTCCTAGGATTCCTTTCATTACTGTGAAAATATTCTTTGAGCCTTAGTCTCCTGAAGAATTCCTCCATATCTGACCATACCTGTAAATTATCCAATTTGGTGGTTGGGCAGAATGTGAGGCCTTTGGAGAGGACTGTTGTTTCTGGTGTAGAAAGTTTATGATTTGACAAATTTATGATTCCGAGTTCCTCTGTTATATACACATTTTCTGTCAAGTCAGTATTTACACAAGGGATACCTTGGGATTCTGGATCGGGTTCCAAGTTGCTGTTGTTCATGGCAAATTTTTGCAGTTGTCTTTGTAAGGTTTCTATTTCATTCTTAATTTGGTTGATGCTTGTAGGGTCCAATGGTGTTGGGGTTTCAAACACCAACTGCTTTTGTTTCCGGATTGTTTCCCTTTTACCATACAGTTTATGAATGAGGTTGTTCCTTAACCTTTTGCTGGTATGTCTGCAGAGTCCTTCTGCATAAAAAGAGTTCAGTGTATTTGCACAAGGATTTTTAATCCGGAGACCCTGTGGTATGAGATTCCTCTTTTTGCATCTTGAGAGAAAGAAGATGTCGCTGTTGACCTGTGTTTCCTTTGTGATCAGGTTGGTTAACTGCTTCTTGATGTAGCTATATGCATTATCTTCCATCATAAAAAAAGTATCACAGACAGTACTCAATTTTCTCTGTCACAATTGCACTAATACGGCTACAATCACATCAAGTATGCTGGAAGATACTTCATATAGCCGCATAAAGAAGCAGTTAACCAGGCACTAGACACTACAATATACATCAGGGATGACAAGCTTCACACGTCGATATACAGAAAACCGACTGACCGATGCAGCTATCTTCATAGTTACAGTTTTCTCCCCCAACAGACTAAACGGCCATCATACACAGCCAGGCCATCAGATACCACCGACTTTGTTCAGACCCAGAAGAAGAGATAAACATCTCAGAACACTGGCAGACTCCTTCCATAAGAAAGGTTACAAAGACAAAACCATCAACAACAGCATAAACACAGCCTTGAAAACCCGAAAAGAAAATCTCCTCCAATACACAGAGAAAAAAACTAATAACCAAGTATCTCTAGTCAACACATACAATCCAGCACTTGAAGGGATCAAAAAGATAATCAAAGATTTACAACCCATTATAACAGAGGATAAAACTCTGAAAGGAATATTCCAACAACCCCCATTATTGGCTTTCAGACAACCACCCATCCTCAGACACAAACTCAGCAGGAAACTTCACTCTGATTATGAAGTCACAAATAATGGAAGCAAACCCTGCAATAAAAAAGGCTGCAAACTATGCAACCAGATCAATCTATCCAAAAGTGTCACACACACAAATGGGACCTTCAATGTCATGGGATCTTACAACTGTACCTCCAGTAATGTTGTGTACCTCATCCAATGCAAAAGGTGCAGCAAAGGATCTTATGTTGGTGAAACAGGACAGAAGTTGCAAGCGAGGATGAATTTGCACAGGCATACCATCAAGGAACATAAAGAAGACAGTTTATGCACACCTGTGGGACATCACTTCTCACAACCGGACCACACTATAGAAGACCTCAATGTTTTAGTTCTAAAGATCAGTATGGGATCAGCCTAGTGAAACAAACAGCTTTTCCTTCACAGCAACAAAAGAGCGTCTCTCAACGCTGAAGGACCGGAATCATTCCCTGCTGGATGCGGTGCATGTTGGCTGATCTGTTATCCATCTGTCCCTGCAGAGGGCCATATCTGCATGCCCATACGACCTTGCTATTAAGGAGGTCCAACGTGTCTGGTAAGGGTACATCTTTTATTACCCCTTGGATCCACTGGTGGCTGGAAGTTTTCTTCACGTCCTTCTACTTTCCCCCCATTCATATGGGATGTAGTGAATGAACTGTGGATATGCATCTTTCTACCTGTGCGATTTTGAATTTCTTCATGCAGTTCTAAATCTTCAATTTTTCACCTTGTGTTGGACTGAATCTGAACACCACTCTTTGCACTTTTCTTTACATTTGTTGTTATGAATTGAACACTTTTTGTATTTTAATTTTAATTAATATGAATTCAGAATTTAATTTTCACATTGCCTATACTGTGTAGCATAGCGATATTGTTCACTTGGAGTCATTTTCCTTTATGATCCTATATGAATATTGATAGAATGATAGATACCATTTAATGCAAGCGCACATTTTTTTTATATAATTTAGTTCTAAAGGGAATTTCAGAACTATCCAGGAAAGGAAAACGTTTGAACTAAGAATGATAAATCTTTTTGACACAAAAAATAATGGCCTGAATTTAGATATTGGTTTCCTTACCCATTATACTAAAGTTTTATGACCCCTTCTGTGACTAGCATCCCCCCTGCAGTCTATAGCTCTCCCTCTGTCTTATCTCACTAACTCTGCTATCTTTATTACCATTTATTTGTATGTGTTTGTTTTTCTCTTTTTTTTTCTCTCTCCTTTCCCTCAGAGATGTGTTTCTTTTTTTTAACATTCTGCTAAAAAAAATTGTGAATCAGTACTGCTTGGACCTTGAAGAAGGGGACATACCCCGAAAGCTTGTCCTAAAAAATTGTATGTTAGTGCAAATAAAAAAAGTATCAAGGACAGTACTCAATTTTCTCTGTCACAATTGCGCTAATACGGCTACAATCACATAAAGTATATAGAAAAACCATAAGTAGGGATTTTTTCTAAAAACAGTGTACCAAAGAAAAGGCTTACATATTCTTAGAAAATATATATCGTAAAAATTACTAGGGTAGGCAATTTAGTTATAGAATTATTGGCAAATAAGAGTAAATTTGGTTTGGGCATCAAAGTTTCCATGACCTCTGGTCACAAAATAGTTACATAAAAGTGGTAAATTGTAATTAACAGCAATTGTTATTTGAAGGGAAAATGTTAAACTTTAAAAGAAATAAAAGTGCATGTATTAAATTCAGGGTTTGCAAATTTCCCTTTCCCTTAAATTCCCAATAAAAGCTCAATTTTTAGTTTTATATTTGAAAAGAAAAAATTCCATCTTAACCTTGTTTATTCATTTTTAAAGAAACTTGGCACAAACCCATTCATTTTATCCAACCACTAATAGCTGGAAATCAGTTTTAGACTTCTATGTGTGCCAAGCTGTTTCAGCTTAGACTGACTTTATAGTGCTTTTACATCTGAGAGAGCTCATGTATTAAAAATGCAGATACTGAAGTCTTTATTTAATAACATATTGCAGGGAGCAATGACATACAGTACAGTCGATTAACAATCACAATTGAGCTTTTAAAATGTTTTTTGCCAAAAAATATTGTATGTATGTATCATAATTGTCCTACAGGGTCAATATTTTCAGTATACTTTTTGTATGCACCCAGAATCATTGTGAATGCAATCACACACCTACCAATATTTTAGGATGGAAAGAGGGACTTCTTTTAATGTCAACAATTTTAAGCAAAAAATACCCATTTGAAACAGCTTTTATCCCACTTCCCATTATTTCAGAAGACAAAAACAAGCATAATCCATAACTAATATGCTATTTATAGACTCCCACAAAAGGATTCCACAAAAATACAAAGCACTTTAATACTGTACATATTGTGTTATGTTGTGGTGCATATTAAATTAATGGTTTTGTGTTAATATTGCTTTAATATTTATAGGTTTCTATACAATATATGGAGTATATGGTGACTTTTAAAAGTATTCACCCCCCTGAAGTGTTTTTATAAACATTGTCACCTTTCAGAGAACTGTTTTAACTCTGACAATAAAATATATTTTTCTGATAGCAAGTATGAAAGTATAATGAAATTCACTTTGGTTCAATGTTCTATAACGATAACTTTTTATAGGCTCTGTATATATAATAATCATTTAACACATGACAAATGATTGCCCAGAGTACTATGATTTTACTAGAGAACTATCACATAAGGCTGCGTCACTACTATCATTCACAAAGAAAACGGAAATGGGGTAAAATTACCCCTGGGACTAATTACAAAGTATATTACTGTATTTATTTCTGTACTATCTGATTTGTACTTTGTTTCTCGCATCTTTAGCATACCACATATGTACCAAAACTCCTGATGAAGCTCATGAATGAGCGATACATGTCGAGTGGTATTCACTAAGTGTTTTTCTCTCATTGCCTCTGTCCAAATTAGATCTTTTAGATTGAGAGATTGGATTTTTAACTTTTTTCTATTATGTATTAAATTGAATCAATAAAAGTTTGTTTTATTGTAGTCAGACGTTGCATACATTTTTCCTTATCTTTATACCTCAATTTTTAAGCACCTTAAAAGTCCCAGGGGTAATTTTACCCCATTTTCATTTTCTTTGTGTCATTTCCTAGATGGGATGTGGTGTTAAGGGTTAACTGTCCCTGCCCTCTTCATATTAAGATTACTATCATTCACAGTGTATGTAAATTTCAGCTTGAGCTATTAACAAGCTTTTTACAACAAAGGAGACAGAGAGAAACGTGTGAAAAGGAACCTGACACTCCACTCGCTGGCTATAAATGATAATACTAAATATTTATATGCAATATTATTTTTTAAAGAAAAGATGTACAAGGCCCGCACATATTCTCTGTAGAAGCATCTGTATCTCTCTTTTTATGCTAGTATTTAAAAGTGTACAATGGAAATATATAATCCACATTTGCAATTTGGATTGTTAAGAGAAATACTGTATAAAACACTTTTAATAGCTAAACATTACAGTCATTTAAAGCTTGTGTCAGTGGCATCAGTTTTGAGATCATTCATGTCAGGTATATTGGAACTGCAGTTGACCTCCTTCTGACTTGCATTTGACCTGTTTCATAGACTTGTTTGAGAATGCAAAACCCATCCGAACTGAACATGTGCTTATCTACGCATGCCCTTAGGCAGATTTGTCGAGCAATCCACATAGAGGGACACTTGTGAAACATAGCTGGGCTGAGAGGTTTGTGTTCAAGAAAAGAACTCTTGGGAAATGGTGGCTTTCTCAACAAAGTAGTAAACAGGGAAGAGGTCTAGAGTTCCACTTTAAAAGGCCACAGTGTGAAATGGTTGACCGGCCAGATGTTTGAATATTACCCACCAATTGGCTTTATTTGCAGCAATTTAAATTTAGAACTTTATCTTTCTGACTTTGCACCCACATAAAAAACATACACAAGCTCATAGATATTCAGATAGAATATACTGTATAGGTTTTTTTTTCTGAATTGCATTACTTTTCTGAATGCTGTTTATAATTATTGTAGAAAAAAAAATAGACAAATTGGCACTAAAAGCAGACAAGTAAAAACCTTCGCTTTGCAGAGTGCACAGATCCCCCATGCTGGACCTTATATCAGACAATATGAGATGGGGCAGACTGAAGCTGTAGTCTGCATTCATTTTAATGCAGCTTAATGCAGATCTAATTAATTCCATTAACACATGTTACTGCTTATTTTAAAAATGTTTTAACAGTTCAAGTTATAGTTAAGTATATTCCTGCTCTGCAGATGAAATGTGTGTTCAATTAAATTGTATGTTAAAAATAAACTGTTCGCCTTTTTACACTGTATAGTCTCAGATCTCACAAAGTTAAAGAACATAAGAGATAATAACAATAAGCGCACTGTCTTTGCTGATCTCCTGTTGAAAATGCTAATTCCCTGGCCATCTCTTGTGTTTGTACTTTCCAGCAGTGGCCCGTCCATAGAAGGCGCATGGGCGAGGCCTCCCCTATTCATGTGTCCGGCCCCCTGATCTACATTTCAGTGGCGCCGGACCATGGATTTTAATGCGGGTGGGTGTTTATTTGAAGCACCTGATTAGAGCCAGAGGCTCTAATAGGCTTCAAAAAAGGGTGGTCTCCGAGCGAGCATTGCGTTGTGGGACCATAGCAAATACATTTTCCCTATTTTCACACTAAAGTTCCTCCCTGCCAATCAGGAGGCAGGTCTGTGAGACCTGTTTCCTGATTAGCCAAAATGGCAGGTGATCCTGTTGGATGCCTAGCGCTTTGGCGGAAGAGGAGACCCACGGCGGAGGAAGCTGGAGGAGCGGACACCGGAGCAGCTGCTGCCCGCATTCCAGGAGAGGAGGAGAGGACATCACAGCCCCGCGGGTAAGTGCCAAACTGCCCGGGGGGGGGGTGTTTCAGTGCTGTGCCACTCTGCTGCCGGGGGGGTGTGCTTTGTTTGTCCCCCCCCCCAAAGAAGAACCCACCAGCTGCCACTGGTACTTTCTGAGTTACAGAAGTATTACAAGAGTAAAGCCAGATGAAATCTAGAATACAGATTTACATATTTGTTTGGGATCAATGACTCAGAAATTATTGAAGCTTTTGAAATGCCATAACAGCCAAGCAATTCACATTTAAAACAGGAAGTTTAGAAATGTCAGTAGGATTTGCATATGTCTGTTTTTTAACTGGAAATTTCAGTTTGTATAACCAAGGTCTGGTTTATAAACAGTCTATGCAGAGTAACTGTTCTGGGCACTTCATCTACTGCTCCTACATTGTAAATGTATTGTAACATTATTGTTGCAATGTATTTTGTTTAGTACTCCTAAGCAGATCAAGGACTAAAATCTGTGCAGATGGAGAACTTGACTGCACAATTACACACCGGGGGGGGGGCAAACAAACCACCTGACCCCCCCGTTCGGTCCGGAGATCGATCAACCCCCCGTTGCTCGGTTGATCGGCAAACAAGCCCCCCCTTGGCTAACCCATCAGCCCACTTGCCCTGCACTTACCCCATCCAGATCGCAGGCAGCTCGGCGGCTTTCCCCCGCTTCTGCTCCCAGCTAATACAGTCAATTCTCCTTTCGGCTAATCGGGTCCTAAGACCCACTTCCTTAGGAGAAGCAGGAAGGCAATAGTGAATACTAATTCACTATTGTCACACTGCGCCCTGAGCCCACCCTTTTTGACGCCAATTAGAGCCTCAGGCTCTAATCATGTGCTTAAAAAAAAAAAACCCATTGAAATCCATGCGTCCGGAGCCTTGCATGTAGATTAGGGGGCCAGGCACATGGATTAGGAGGGGCGGCCGCCACTGACGCCAAATATGACCTCCATTTCCAGACCTGGATTCCATCATGTCTACATATGAAAACCACAAATTTCCAAAACGTTTGACCTCCTTTGCCTTTTGGCCTCCCTTTCCCCTTTGGACCTTTTAAATCCAGGTACTTATTGTATGCCCTTAGGTGGCCACCCCTCCCCCTCCATTCCTTGCTGTTCAATCTTCTCCCTTTCCAACCCCTTCCTACACCCCCCTTCCTCTTTCCTTCTAATATTACCCTATTACATCCTTAGAGAATTCATAATTGGAGTCATCATTTTTCTTGGAATTCATTACCAGACCTACAATTAAAAAATGTAATACATATATTGCAGCTTACTAATTATGATATGTGGGGGCTGCATCAGTTTTCTTTCCTTTGGATTTTTTCCCCTCTGTTTTCACCTGGTGATCTGGCCAGTAACCCTGGAGGAATGAGCAGGGGAGGCACAGCAGACAGCAGCATTGTCAGTCTGGGGGGAGGGTAGTGTTAAATGTTATAACAGATTTAGAATCACTAACAAACTGAAGCCAAACTCCAGCTCACACTGTATAATCAATTACAGCAAACATTTTTTTTTCCTTTTGGGATAAAGGTTTTGCATGAATAAATAAAATCTAATTGTTTTAATCACCCGTGTCAGTGTTAAAGGGGTTGTAATCCCTTGAGGTTTTTCACCTTAGTCACTTGCCTGACGAAGGGGTCCTGCGTGGCCCCGAAACGCTGCACCTTCCTTGTGATGTGACCGTTTTCGATTAAAAAAACTTTTTTGGACAACTTTGTCTGCTGATCCATGGTGTGCTGTCGAAGATGTACTTTTGCCATGGATAATGACACCCCTTAACTCTATGTGACAATCCATGTCATAAGAAACTCTCACTGATTCCCTGCAATGCACATAGGTACATCATATGAAAACCTATATAAATACAGTAGTGTGCATTGCAGTGCAATAGAGACTTGTATAGTGTCAGTATGAATCAGTGAAAGTTTATTATGATGTTTTGTTGTTGACCTATGCTGTACTTTCTTTTATACCTTACTAAAATGTATTACTTATAAAAAAAAAAAAAAAAAAAAAAACATTCAGCACAACTCCAATAGTATAAAAGGTTCTAATTTTTCGGTTCTGCAGTGACTCAAAGGTGACCACATAGGAGTGGCAGCCTGCATATTTTCTTGTGAAAGCTGTTAAGTTCAATTCAATTTAAATGATGAATATAAATGTTATAAAATATGATGTAGAGCAACTGCCTGAATCTCCAAACAAGTCGTTACATTTGCAAAGAGGTCAAATTTTATGCATGCAATCATTTGCCCTAGTAAGTAAGTAATTTGAATGGACTTCAAGGACAATGCCATAGTGAGAGCAGCACAATCACTTGGATTAATCGTTGAAAACAGAATTCTGTAGAGCTGTACAGTGAAATTATTTATGTATTTATTCATTTCCAAACAAGTTCATGTCCACTTTTGCTTTGGAAAGGTCATTGAGCTGTTATGGGGTTGCCACCTAGTGTTCACAGTTGAAACTATCTACATTCATTTGACTTATACGTTATCATCATAACTATTATTCATTTAAGTAATATAGGTTCAGTGTCTCTCACACAGAGCATGTAATTCTGAGGAACAGCTAAAATGCAACCACAGAAAGTAACTAGAATGCTTTACTGCAAAAAAATAAAAGGGATTTTGCTTTTGTGCACACTACAGCTTATGTTTACTTTATAATATTGGAGGCAAGTATACTATATCATGTTGTATGGATACTGCAAAAATAAAGGGTGGGTCTGTGATACTGACGTCATCACGTATATATACATATACATTGACACACCGCACGTTTATCAGCTCCATGTCATAAGTGCAATTTGATTGAGCTTAATAAATATTCTTTTAAATACTGCACTATGGGCGCAATTCTTGTTTATGTCTTTGAGTGACATAGATCCAGGAGCTGGAGACATCCACTGTTAAGTTTTTGGGAGACCAAATTCCCTGTGCTTGGTGAGTCCGCCGTTGTGGTCATTCTTTGGGGTAAGGAGACTACATACTCACTTCGGGTGTATATATCTACTTGGAGAAAGGGTTCTTCTTTACAACCTTATGGCTACAACTCATCTTCACACCCACATGGATGCCATCTGAATCATTGTTTATTATTATTGAGACTTTAGTAAAGCTTCAATATACACATCTCTATATCACTTTCTGATTGTATTATTTCACTGTTAAGTTTATGCGATGCTCCACGGATACCTGTTTTCATTCATCTGAATCACGTTTGTGGATTTCACCATTTATATATTTTTTGGACTATTTGTTACAATATTTGGTATTTGTTCATATCATTTGCCATCTATGGATTACGTATTGTCCAATCAGGTTCACTATTTATGTAATATCATATATTTTACTTTGGGGACTCTGCCTTAGTTTTCCCTTCTTTACTCAGTAAATTGCAAATTGTTAACTGATTGGACAAGGTGGAGATTGTGATGTAACTGTACTGCCTCTCAACTTCATCCAATCCGAAAATGCTTTGCATTCATTGAGAAAATTAGCTACCTTCTTTGTTCACAATATAGCATGGAACCCAAGAAGCCAGTGGAGACCACAGTGACAGTGTCTACTGCAGTGATTTCCAGCTTCTAGAGGGATCCCACAGGTATGGCACATACATACACAATAATGTAAAAATTGCCATGGATGCAACTCATCTATAACCACTTCAGCCACGGAAGATTTATCTGCTGAATGACCAGGCCATTTTTTGCGATACGACACTGCATCGCTTTAACTGACAATTGCGGGGTCGTGCGACGTTGCACCCAAACAAAATTGACATCCTTTTTCTTCTTAAAAAAAGCTATTTTTTTTCTCAGCTTAGGCCAATATGTATTATTCTACATATTTTTGGTAAAAAAAATAGTAAGAAGCGTATATTGATTGGTTTGCGCAAAAGTTATAGTGTCTACAAAATAGGGGATAGATTTATAGCATTTTTATTATTATTATTTTTTTTACTAGTAATTGCGGTGATCTGCCATTTTTATTGGGACTGCGACATTATGGCGGACACATCGGACACTTTTGACACATTTTTGGGACCATTGGCATTTATACAACGATCAGTGCTATAAAAATGCACTGATTACTGTCAAAATGTCACTGGCAGGGAAGGGGTTAACACTAGGGGGCGATCAAGGGGTTAACTATGTTCCCTGTGAGTGTTTCTAACTGTAGGGGGAGGGGACTGACCTAGAGGAAATGACAGATCATGATTCCTAGCTATTAGGAACTCACGATCTGTCATTTCTCACAGAACAGAACAGGGGTTTGTGTGTTTACACACACACACGTCCCTGTTCTGCCTCTCGTGCCCGCGATCGCTCGTGGCCGGCGGTCATCGCGACCGTCTGCCACGAGCATTGGCACCCCCCGCAGTGCAGCGGGCGCGTGTGAGCCTGCTATCCCGATCCCGAATGACGGTGGCTGGTCGGCAAGCAGTTAAATTGATTTTTCTTATTTTCCAAAAATAATCCATACATATCCACTACTTAATGGCCTTGTGATCTATTTTTCATTAAATAGTTTCTTACTGTGTTTTTTTGCCTCCTTGTCCTCTGTGAGCTCCCAAACCTCTCCTTTTCCCCTCACTTTCGAATGAGTGGTGCACACTAGTTGTGGTCATGTGCGTTGCTTCAAACGTGCTACACATTCCATAGTCCATAGTCATTAGCCCCTAGGCCATCTTGGGAGTGATCAAGAGAGGGTGGCAATGTTCCCACATACAGTAGGATCATATAGAATGAATGTAGCCCTGCCTGTAACAGAAAGTCAGATCACAGCAGCAAAAAAAAAAAAAAAAGAAAAAAAAAGGAATTTGGAGATTTGGATGTGTCCGAGAGCAATAGTATAAATAATTAAGTGCAGCGCTAAGATAAAAACATAAGTGAATATTAGTGTAAATACACTTGTGAATAGGTGAAAATGTAATAACAATCCAAATATAAAACAAGCAATATGGTCGGTAAAATAAAAATTGAAATAATCTATAGGGAAATATGAGACAGCAAGGGACCAAAGTCCATGATATATGAGGTGAGTAGAAGTCTTCTCCAAGAGTGCGGTATTATAAACCCTGGGAGGTGGGTAGACACTCAAATGGAAAGGTGACCACAGATGATAAGGCACATAAATCTTCAAATGGAAAAAGTTGGGTACCCTTACCAGATCCGTAGGACGCACATGCCATATAGCAGTACGTCAATAGAGCATAGGGGATGGTCTCCCGAGATGTCCAAACGAATGATGTCCCGGTCACCAGTGAAGAGTAGCTGTCATAAGCGGGAGCTGAGCCACTGTCACGCACGCGCTTCGGTTTCAAAGCGGGATGGTCAGACGGAAAGAGTAGAGCCATGGAGGAAGAAAAAGAAGCACTCCACATGGTGTAGGTCAAAAATGGGGTTTTATTGGATAAATTCCAAACAGGCTAAAATGATCACAAACAGATAAAAAATGGCAATGTGGGAAGCTAGAGACGCCAAACTTCTCTGCCTGGCTACCCTACTTTCTTTCTTCTGAAATCCCCACTATCATTCTCGGGGACTTCAACATCCCTATTAATACTAACACTCCTTCCACTTCCAAACTTCTTAGCCTAACATCCTCCTTTGACCTGAAGCAGTGGATACATGCTCCAACTCACTCAGATCCTTGACCTCATGTTCTCTCACCTTTGCACTCCATGCAACCTCTCTAACTATCCATTGCCTCTCTCTGATCACCACCTTATTAGTTTCACTCTCTCCCTTTCCTTCACCTCCTCTCCCTCCAACCACCTTAAAGTTACCCGCAGAAACCTACGTCATCTCAACAATTCTCTTCTCTACTCTGCTATCAACAACCTCTACGACAAAATCTCACCCCTATCCTGCACCAACCTAGCCACTTCTGTGTACAACGCTTCACTTCTAGCCTCACTGAACTCACTTGCCCCCCTCACTACACACAGAATCAAGCCCAGACCCCTTCAACCTTGGCAAACAGATGATACTAGAAGTCTGAAAAAATGTAGTTGTGCTCTTGAGTCCCAGAGAGATTTCAACCAATATAAATCTGCCCTCCAAAAATACAATTTCAGCCTCCTCTCTGCCAAGCAGACCTATTTTACCACTCTCATTAGCAACTTATCATCCTGTCCCCGTCAACTCTTCTCCACCTTCAACTCTCTACTTCGTCCTCCACCGCCTCCACCCACCAACTCACTCACTGCACAGGAGATCGCCAATCACTTCAAACAGAAGATTGATACTATTCGCGCTGAGATCTCTACTGTGCCGACACCCTCCACGCTTTACACTTCATGCCCACAGGCACAATCATTATTTCCCTCTTTCAACCCCACCACTACAGACAAAGTTGCTAAACTACTTGCTAATGTCCACCTTACCACCTGCCCTCTGGATCCTGTTCCCTCACAAATGCTACGTTCACCCTCTGGCCCTATACTACACTCTCTAACCCACATCTTCAATCTCTCCCTCTCTTCTGGCATCTTCCCTAACTCTCTAAAACATGCACTTGTCAGACCCATACTTAAAAAGCCCTCACTGGACCCATCCAATCTTAACAACCTACGCCCCATCTCCTTGCTCCCCTTCTTATCCAAACTCCTCGAACGTCTGGTCTACAACTGACTGAGCGTCCACCTCGCTGGTAATGGCCTTCTTGGTCCCCTTCAGTCTGGATTTCGTCCTCAACACTCCACAGAAACTGCTCTCCTAAAACTAACAAACGATCTACTAACGGCCAAAACCAATCGACACTATTCTGTACTCCTACTCCTGGATCTCTCTGCTGCCTTTGATACGGTTGACCACCCCCTCCTCCTCAAAAAACTACACGCCTTTGGTCTCCGTGACTGTACACTTCGCTGGTTCTCTTCCTACTTATCCAACCGCACCTTTAGCGTTTCTTATAACTCTACTTCCTCCTCTCCTCTTCCTTTCTCTGTTGGGGTCCCTCAGGGTTCTGTTCTTGGACCTCTACTATTTTCAATCTACACCGCCTCCCTGGGTCAACTGATAGCCTCCCATGGCTTCCAATACCACCTCTAGGCTGACGACACCCAAATCTATTTCTCTACCCCTCAGCTCACTCCCTCTGTCTCCTCACGTATCAGTAATTTACTCTCAGATATATCAGTCTCTATGTCACACCACTTCCTTAAACTCAATCTAGCCAAAACCGAACTTATAATTTTTCCTCCCCCATATGCCTCTTCCCCTGATCTCTCTGTCAAAATCGATGGCATAACTATAAGCCCATCCCCACATGCCAAGGTTCTAGGTGTAGTCCTAGACTCTGAACTCTCCTTGAAGCAACACATCCAATCACTGTCCAAATCCTGCCGCCTCAACCTCCGCAACATCTCCAAAATACGCCCCTTTATAACCAATGACACCACAAAGCTCTTAATTCACTCGCTAGTCATCTCTCGCCTCGACTACTGCAACTCCCTTCTCATTGGCTTACCTCTACATAGTCTATCACCTCTTCAATCCATTATGAATGCCGCTGCCAGACTCATCCACCTTACAATCGCTCTGTGTCTGCCACTCCTCTCTGTCAATCCCTCCACTGGCTTCCGCTCGGCCAAAGAATTACATTCAAAATTCTAACAACTACGTACAAAGCCATCCACAATTTCGCTCCCAGCTACATCACTAGCTTAGTCTCTAAATATACTCGCTCTCTTCGTTCCTCTCAAGACCTCCTGCTCTCTAGCTCCCTTGTCACCTCCTCCCATGCTCGCCTCCAGGCCTTTTCCAAAGCCTCTCCAATCCTATGGAATGCCCTACCCCAATCTGTCCGCTTATCTCCTACTTTATTAGCTTTCAGACAATCCCTGAAAACCCTTCTCTTCAGAGAAGCCTATCCTACCCACACCTAACAACTGTATTTTCATTTTTTCCATCAGCTCATCCCCCACAGTTATTACCTTTTGTTTCCACTTGACCCTCCCTTCTAGATTGTAAGCTCTAACGAGCAGGGCCCTCTGATCCCTCCTGTATTGATTTGTATTGTAAGTGTACTGTCTGCCCCATGTTGTAAAGCGCTGCGCAAACTGTTGGCGCTATATAAATCCTGTATAATAATAATAATAATAATAATAATAAATGCATTAACAGATGTGTAAATGTATAAAAAATAAATGTACAAATATAAGTGTGTAACAAACTTTTTAGCTAAACAAAATCAGCACCAAATAAATGCTCACTAACAAATTCTTAAGAGTTTAAGAAGAGGCGTGTGACTGTCAATGGTTGCTATGGATTATTCCTCACTTTTTCCCACACAGTTACTGATGTGTACCGATATATTGAACTATTTGAATCAATCACCAAAAACTTGCAGTACACAATGGACACAGGGCTATTAATTGCTCAGAGAATCTGAAAGATAAATGGATTCTGAAGAAAAG
Source organism: Aquarana catesbeiana (assembly GCF_042186555.1). Taxonomy (NCBI): domain Eukaryota; kingdom Metazoa; phylum Chordata; class Amphibia; order Anura; family Ranidae; genus Aquarana; species Aquarana catesbeiana. The sequence continues at coordinate 669,520,852 of NC_133325.1, forward strand.
TACAAGTAAAGTTTATGTTTCTACTGTAGTCTACAGACAGAGATTTACCGTGAAAGCGGTGAGAGGCCTGGATGTATTTGTAATCATGTGTGTTGTAATTGGCAGACTGGCATATGAGTCACCAACTAAATTAACTGAAGTTTCCTTTAGGGAAAAATGTAATCACTTAGCACATGGATACATTTCAGTAAATTAACTGTTTCGGTGTTATAACCTTTTACAGTTCCTTCTAGGCCTACTGGATCTGGTAGCTCTGAAATCATTCTGCAGACTAAGTAAATAAAGTCATCCTTCTCATACTATATACATTTTTAGCTGAATATTTTTTTCCCACTCAGCTTTGATAGTTTTTATGAATTAAACAACCTTGCAGAGCTTCTGGGCAGTTCCTGGGTTCATGTTGGTCATCTTCCATTTCATCTTCCGTGACTAACGGCTGAACACTGCTTTCTCTGTGGTGAGGGGCACTGGAGATGGTAGTACTGGTACAGCCTGCTGCAATTGACTTGGATGGTCATATTATATATATGGATTAACCATTTCTTAGGAGAACCACATTTCTTGCAGTATTGTGGACCTCAGACAAAGTGCGTGGCCAAATTCAGTAGGTTTCCCACAGCACAACAAATAAACAAAAGAAAAATGCTGAAAGGAATAACATTTGTTTGTGTTTCCATTTACATGACATATGATTTAAGCAAGGTGTATCCCACAAGCACTTATATGTCCTAGATCAGTGTTTCTCAACTCCAGTCCTCAAGGCGCCCCAACAGGTCATATTTTCAGAATTTCCATTATTTTGCACAGGTGATTTGATCAGTTTCACTTCCTTAGTAATTACTAGACATGTGCACACTGGAATATTTCGTTTCGGAATTTCGTTTTCGTCCGAAAAATAAATGTATTTAGTTACTCCCGAAATTCGTTTTTATTTATCTCGTTTTTCGTTAAAATTTGCATTCGTCCGAAAATCCAAATTAAGGTCGAATCTGTGATTGAAGGCTTATGGTGTCTGTCGAATGTGCAAAGAAGATTCGACGGAGCAGCTAAACTGTGCGACGCCGTATAGTTTACCTGCTCCGTCGAATCTTCTTAGAACTTTCAACAGACACCATAAGCCAAAGTACGTGTGTACTTAGTTCTAGCTATTTTACTGCTCCTCCTCTTTGGTTACAATCAGCCAATGACATTCATCATCATCATTATTTTTAGTTATCTTTTCTCCCCTACGTCGAATCTTTTCTCCCCTACGTCAAATCTTTCCTCCCCTACGTCGAATCTTTTCTCTCTACGTCGAATCTTTTCTCTCTATGTAGAATAATCTTGGACTAATAGAGCTAAGCTTAGGCACATTCGACCACAGGTTTGATGGACACAGATTGTTATTGTCATCATCATGTCGAATCTCCTATCTATATCGAACTGTTGTAGCAACGAAAACGAAAATAAAGCATTTGTTTATGTCGGATCTTTCGTTTTTCGGACTCTACACTTTCGTTATCGTTTGTTAAAACGATAACGAAAATACCTGAAATTCGGACGAAAATGCATTCGGACGAAAACGAATGCACATGTCTAGTAATTACCACAGCCGTTTCATCTGAGGGAAATCCTGAAAACATGACCTGTTGGGGTGCCTTGAGGACTGGAGTTGAGAAACACTGTCCTAGATTGACAACATATACTTAACTCAGCTACGAAGTTGTCACCCTCTCCTGCCAACATACAGTGTGCTGGAACATTCTGCCAGAGAAAAAAAGCTGAAGCAAGTACACATTCACATCCAATTTCCTACAAAGCGTATACATGATGTGCATAATGCATGGAGAGAAGTAAGGGGAAAACTATATTTTTTAACAAAAAATGAATGCTTTCCTAGTTTGCTTACTGTGCGCTTCAGCATTATATACTGTATCGTGAACGTTTAATTCTACTTTAATTACATAATGGAGGCCATAATACACAAACAGGGCTCAAAAAGGTTGCAGTTGCAACTGGTACTCCGCCATAAGGCCTCCTTACCAAATCCATGCATTGTGACATCATAGTACATGGAATGCTCATGCAATGCATTCCTTAGTCTTGCATGACAATACCCGGCCTCATGTGGCGAGAATATGCAGCCAGTTCCTGGAGGATGAAGGAATTGATACCATTGAATGGCCCCCATGCTCACTTGTCCTAAACCCAATAGAACACCTCTGGGACAATATGCTTCGGTCCATCCGACGCTGCCAGGTTGCACCTCAGTCTGTTCAGGAGCTCAGTGATGCCCTAGTCCAGATCTGGGAGGAAATACCCCAGGAAACCATCCATCGTCTCATTAGGAGCATGCCCCAATGTTGTCAGGCATGCATACAAGCACGTGAGAGCCATACAAATTACTGAGTACCATTTTGAGTTGCTGCAATAGAATTTCAGCACAATGGATTAGCCTTCTGCATTATTTTTTCACTTAGATTATCAGGGGGGCCTTTGAATTCAGCCCTCTGTAGGTTGATAATTTTCATTTCCATTAAACGATGTGGCATCCTTTCGTTCCTACACACTACCCACCCATATCAGTACTGTATAGATAGCCAGCATGATATTTTTTACCATTGAGATCTGATGTGTTTTCAAAGTGTTCCTTTAAATTTTTTGAGCAGTATATATATATATATATATATATATATATACTGTATATAACAAATAAGTAAAAGAATAAGGGATGTGACATGCTTAGCATATTAGACACTTAGGGCTGATCTGTATGATTAAGTGGCTTTAAGTATTAATAATGAAACTAATAATAATGATAATAATAATAATAATAATAAAAATAAAGCAGTGCAGACAAATTGCAAACCGTAATGTCGCTTCATATTTTTAGTCAGTGGGGAAATTATCTTTAACACTAGTTGACAATGTAGTGACCCCAGGGCCGGTACAAGGGGTGGGCGGAAGCAGCACATGCCCTGGGCAGAGCAATTTATTGTAGGAAGGGGGGCACCAGGCAGTGTGTGACCCCCTAATGTTTACTTCCTGTGCCCCTGAGCGGCTGGCACCCTGTGATTCGGCGAATGGTGTCATGCGGCAGCCACGGCTGGCCTATCCTTGATCGTGGCGGGCCTGGCCTATCCATGATTGCGGCCGGGATGGCTTATCTGTGATGGCGGTGGGGCTGGCCTATCCTCGATAGTGGTGGGCCTGGCCTATCTGCGATCATGGTTGCTCCTGGTGTCCCATCTCCACTTCCGCCTCCACCCCCACCTCGCTGTGACCACCGCTGTTGTCTTCGCCTCCTCCAGGCTCCCCCTCTCCTCCGGGCTGATGGAAGCTACAAGCTGCAGGTGAGGAAGTGGATACAGTCTGGGGAGAGAGGGAGCAGCCAGCCAGAGAGATAAGACAAGCAGTTAGAGTTAGTATAAATAAAAGAAAGGGCTGGTGTCAGTATAAGTGTAGTGTAGTGGTCAGTGTGCAGGACCATAGAGAGCTGCTGGTGTCCTGTCAAGAAAGGTGAACTTAAGGTGAACTTACACTTTAACCATTTGCTGACCCGCCTCAGACGCAGTACATATACTGCAACGGAGCTACAGTATTTTATTGTTGTATTATTGTATTGTTTTATTGAGTGACCCCTACATTAGTGGTCAGTGTAGGACCCCTTACATTGGTGGTCAATGAATAAGGACCTCTTTACAGTTGTGGTAATTGGCAGAAGGCCCTATTACACTGGTGTTAAAGTGATAGTAAACTGCCAGAAAAAAAAAAAAAAAATTTGCCCCCTTACAGGTTTAAGTCATAATGTACTAGCATGCACTGCATACTAGCACATTATGACAGACTTACCAGGACACAGAGCCCTCCAGCACAACACTGTCACAGCTCCCCAGCGCCTCCATCTTCACCCCGTTCGCAGACTTCGGGTGTATGAATGGTCCTATCGCCAACACAGAGCTCTGAAGGTACAGCATGGGTATGCCGCCCCTTTAGAGCACATGCACCATTGACATCTGCATGCTGTATGAATGTCTCCTAAACCTTTAAGTAGAAGTTAAAACGTGGACTTAACTTCCACTTTAAGTGGGAACAATATTCCTCTTACAGACAGGTTAAAAGATCATTGGTGTCGATGATAACTTAACTAAGAGTACGATATTACTCACTGCTCAGGGAACCCCTAGCGATTCTTTAGATGAACCCTATGGCACACATAAAACAGACGAAACAATAATAAACACCATTTATCCAAAATACCTTTGTGCAGTCTTTCTAATAGGGCAATCATCAAGTGCACAATAGAGATTGTCTTATTATGGGCCCAAAGTAATGCAAGACACTAGGTGGGTTTTCAAATCAAGCCCCAGCTATCACATTACAAAATGAGTTTACTACTGTATTAACAAAAAGGCTGTTATTTAAAAAGAATTACCTGGAAGTACCATGATGGAACAAACATTATGGTATGTTTTTTGTGCATATGTAACCTTGTAAGTGTTTACAGCTTTTGTCTAGTAATGGATATAAAGTCCTGCACAATGTATTGATCTACCATTTTCATGAGTATACAGTACCATTCAGAAAGGAAAATAACATGAGGCCACATTCAAAGTTTGTTAAAGATTAATATATAATTCAGTTCTCTGTGTTTCAATGTTTCCAGTCTTGTGCTTTACTGATTAACATTCAAGGTCACATATACTGATGATTAATGTTTCCTCTTAGCTGAGCAATCTGAAAATGGATCATTAAGAACTGGACTATTTAGGAAAAATCCATTCTGTGGGGTTAGGCTGAAAAGCACTTTCTCAATGTAATTCCATAGTATGAAGCTCTCTGAATAGCATGCTCATTCATATTCAGATTAATCTTGTTAAAGAGCATATTGTTACAGTTAGTGCTAAATGGCAGGACTAGGTCACTTCTGGCTTTCTGGATCCTGAATTTCATAAACCTGCCAAAAATTCAGCAAAACTACTGATAAAGAACCTGCAAGTAACCCAGTCCTTTTCTACATTGATCAGTAATGATGCACACACAAATTCGGGTGTAATCTTTAAAAACCAAGAAAATCCAGACCCAAAAATGGTACAGCAACAACCCCTGATTATTGCAGATACAGTGGCTTTTTTTGTTATCTATGCACTACCTGCAAAAAAAAAAAAAAAAAAAAAAAGAAGGAAAAAATGAACGCTATTACATTAAATCCCCCCCCCCCCCCAAAAAAAAACAATGGCTAATGCCACGTACACATGATCTGACATTCCGACAACAAAATCCATGGATTTTTTCAGAAGTAGGTTGGCTTAAATTTGTCTTGCATACACACGGTCACACAAATCTTGTCGGAAATTCCGAACGTCAAGAACGCGGTGACGTACAACACGTACGACGAGCCGAGAAAAATTAAGTTCAATAGCCAGTGCGGCTCTTCTGCTTGATTCCGAGCATGCGTGGAACTTTGTGTGTCAGAATTGTGTACACATGACTGGAATTTACAACAATGGATTTTGTTGTCGGAAAATTTGAGAACCAGCTCTCAAATTTTGTGTGACGGAAATTCTGATGGAAAATGTCCGATGGAGCCTACATTTTCCATCAGAAAATCTGATCGTGTGTACGGGGTATAACTATGTTAACTCTATTTTTTTAAATACAAGTACGATTCTTAAAAATCACATACAAGTTGAATAAAACAGATTACAAAGTTGAATAAGTAGCTGCAAAGTGTAGGAACCAGTGGAAGACATTCCTTTAAGAATAGGAAAGGAAAAATGTAATTTGTCGCTATGGGTTCTGCCTTTAGAAATCAGTTATTCCACTGTTCGGTAAAGTGTATCTAAAGCCAAAACTTTCTTTTTAGTTTTAGACATGTGCCGAAAGGGAAATTCTTTTTAGTTTCAGATAGATTCATTATGTTACTAATTTTGTTTAGTTGATTCATTTTGAAATTCATTTAGTTTAATTTAATTTAGTTTATTCATTTTCTATTCTAATAAACTAATTCCAAATTTTCGGAACAATTTGAATTCGGATCAGTCGAAAAATGATCGACTGATTAAAATTCTGTGTGAAGAATAGCTGGTTGTTAAAGAGGAGTTCCGCCCAAATGTGGCACCTTTTCGGGGGGAGGGGGAAAGGGGACCTGTTATTGACAGGTCCCCATCCCCAATTCCGGAGACGATGCCACGGCGAAGCGCGGCCCCCCTCCTCCTTCCTCCGCCGCCGGGCAAATTAGAAAGCACAGCACGCTTCGTGCATGCGCAGTAGGGAACCGGCTGTTCCCTTATGGGCAGTGGCGATGGCTGCACCCGACAGCCGATCTGAAGATCCGCTGGGGTGCCGACATTGCGGGCTCCCTGGACAGGTAAGTGTTCATATATTAAAAGTCAGCAGCTACAGTATTTCATTTTTTGTGGGGTGGGCAGACCTCTACTTTAACCACTTGCTTACTGGGCACTTAAACCCCCCTCCTGCCCAGACCAATTTTCAGCTTTCAGCACTGACGCACTTTGAATGACAATTACGCGGTCATACTACACTGTACCCAAATGAAATTTTTATCATTTTTTTTCCCACAAATAGAGCTTTCTTTTGGTGGTATTTAATCAGAGCTGGGATTTTTATTTTTTGCTAAACAAACAAAAAAAGATGGAAAATTAAAAAAAAAAAATCATGTTTGTTATAAAATTTTGCAAACAGGTAATTTTTCTCCTTCATTGATATGCGCTGATGAGGCAGCACTGGCGGGCATTGATAGGCTGCACTGATGGGCACGCATAGGCACAGTTAAGGCGGCACTGATAGGCACAGTTAAGGTGGCACTGATAGGCACAGTTAAGGCGGCACTGATAGGCACAGATAAGGTGGCATTGATGGGGACAGATAAGGTGGTACTGATGGGCACAGGTAAGGCGGCACTGATGGCCACTGATGGGCCCTGATGGATGGCACTGATGGGTGGCATGGATGGGTGGCACGGATGGGCACTGATAGGTATCACTGATAGGTGGCACTGATGGGCGGCACTGATGGGCACTGATGGGCGGCACTGATGGGCACTGATGGGCGGCACTGATGGGCACTTATGGGCACTGGTAGGTGACACTGTGGGGCACTGATAGGTGGCACTGATGTGCAGCACTTTTGTTGAGGCACTGATTGTGGGCACTGATGGGTGGCACTGTGGGCACCGATGGGTGGCATTGTGGGCACTGATGGATGGCACTGTGGGCACTGATGGATGGCGCTGGTGGGCACTGGTAGGTGGCACTGGCAGGGGGCACAGGTGGGCACTGGTGATCTGGCAGCAGATCTCTGTGATCGGGACTAATGTCCCTCTCACGCGCTGTCAGCACGAGGAGAAAAAATAGCCGATTAGCGGCGGTGGTGAGAGGGACATTAGTCCTGATCACAGAGATCTGCCGCCAGATCCCCAGTGCCCACCTGTGCCCCCTGCCAGTGCCACCTAGCGATAGGCAGCAGTGCCACCTACCAGTGCCCACCAGCGCCACCCATCATGTGCCCACAGTGCCATCCATCAATAGCCCTTTGGGTCTGGTATGGTTTTTAAGGGGAACCCCACGCCAAATTAAATAAAGAAACAAAACGGTGTGGGGTCCCCCCAAAATTCCTACCAGGCCCTTATCCAAGCATGCAGCCCGGCAGGCCAGGCCCTCGCTCGCCCCCCTTTCCTGAACCATAACAGGCCACATGCCCTCAACATGGGGAGGGGCTGTGGGGCAGGGGGGCTCTGCACCAAAACCCCAAAGCACCTTTTCCCCATGTTGGAGGGGACAAGGGCCTCTTTCCCACAACCCTGGCCCTACAACCCTGGATCTGTGGACGGGCTGGCTGTTTTTTTATTTTATTTTTTATTTTGGTGTGGGGCTTCCCTTAAAATCCATATCAGACCCAAAGGGCCTGGTATGGATTGGGTTTTTTTCTGACTTTCTCATTGCTGGCTTTTTGTTGTTTACATTTAAGCTATCATTATGGAAGCCCTCTGACAGCTGATGAGTCATCAGTTGTTAAGTGTGCGGTGGCTGGCTTCCCGGCCAGCTCCTTAACAACCAGCTATTCTTCACACAGAATTTGAATCAGTTGATCATTTTTCGACTGACCTGAATTTGAATCATTCAGAAAATTTTGTTTTAGATACTGTAGGGAAAGGTTAGAAGCTCTGCTAGGTTAATTTTGGTGTTTGGGCCTCCGCTGGGAAGATTAAAGGGGTTGTAAAGGTAAAAGTTTTTTCACCTTAATGCATTCTATGCATTAAGGTGAAAAAACATCTGCCAATACCGGCTCCCCCCAGCCCCCCCCGTTTTACTTACCTCACCCCTCGAAAGTCCCGCGCTCGCCCCGACATCCTCTTCGCCGCCCAGCCTGGCCGTTGATTGGTTACAGTGGATGGATTGAAAGCAGCGCAGCCATTGGCTCGCGCTGCTGTCAATTACATCCAATGACGCGGCACGCCAGGGGGCGGGGCTGAGTAATACAGTGAGCGGCTATGGCTACCGGCTGTATCATGGGAACGCGCCCGCGAGCACTCAACACCATGCGAGGGAGATCACATGAAGGTGTTGAGTCCTTGCGGGGGGGGAGCCGAGACAGCCGCCGAGGGACCCCAGAAGACCAGGTTCAGGGCCACTCTGTGCAAAACGAAAAAAGCTGCACAGTGGAATTAAGTATCACATGTTTGTTATTTAAAAAAAATATATATCTTTAGTGATTAATATTATTTGTCTTGGAGGAAATCTGTTCTGGGAGAGGGGAATTCCTTTTTCATCCAGTACTTGTACAAAGAAATGTCCCCTTATGTCCTCTTGTATTGGACTGGAAGTATCTTGATAGGTGTTGTAACACCTATAAGGTTTTTATTTCTGTCTATATCAATAATGGGGAGATTGGCTCCCTCTGGTAGTCCTGGTGACAACTGTCATTGAGAGTAAAAATGAGAGAAAAGCCCATATTTTCAGCTCTCACTAGAACAGACGTTAAAGGGGAAATCTTCCATTGGTAACACTTGCACCAGTGACAATGGTCTAAGAGGTGATTTCCCTTTGGAGGTATTTCCTATCACTTCCTGTTATGTGTACAGGCCAGGAAAAAAAATGAAATCTCCCCAATGGAAACCAGCTGCTAAAAAAACTGCTAGGAGTTAACCCTTCAGTACTCTATTGAGATCTAAATAAAACATTTTGGCTTTAGATACACTTTAAAACTGTCAAAACAAACACTGAAGAACTCTGGAGGATCATATATGGCTGGTACAGAGCAAGCATTTATTTTTCCTTTTTGCTTTCAGTATAGAAATGAAAGGAACTTCAAGGAAGGTGAAGGAAGGACAGCTCTTAATTGTCCAGGTGCTGGTGTAGCATTTTAGGTGCGAGTCTGGCACTTGTCTGCTTAAACATCAGGCACTAATCATTAATGTCATTCATTTTCTTTTGACAACCACAGTGGTTAGCAGGGGGGAGTGTGAACTGCCTGCGTGTGACATGCAATGTTCAACTGCCTGCGAGTGACATGCGATTCCGCACTGGAATCACGCAGGTTCCTGCATCACATATGTGTGAACCCAACCTCAGAAAGAAAGTCAAATGTGGACTAGTCTGACTTTTTCAGTTTCTTAGGCCCCTTTCACACTGGGGCGGTGGGTGCGTCGGCGGTAAAGCGCCGCTATTTTTAGCGGCGCTTTACCGTCAATTTTGCAGCGCTATTCGGCCACTAGATAGCTTTTATCCCCTGCTATCAGCCGAGAAGGGGTTAAAACCACCCACAAAGTGCTGCTGCAGCAGCGCTTTTCCTGGGGGTATAGCCGCGCTGCCCATTGATTTCAATGGGCAGGAGCGGTGGAGGAGCGGTATACACACCACTCCTTCACTGCTCCAAAGATGCTGCTAGCAGGACTCCTTTTAGCGTCTTGCCAGCGCACCGCTCCAGTGTGAAAGCCCTCTGGCTTTTACACTGGAGACACAGGAGCAGCTCTTTCAGGGCGCTTTGCAGGCGCTATTTTTAGCACTGTAGCACCTGCAAAGTGCCCCAGTGTGAAAGGGGTCTTAGAGAAATAACTGTGATCCTACGGTACACAGTTCAATCAGTGTTATAAATTACAGTACATGAGAATATCAGTTAAAGAGAAACTACAGTCTTTAAAAAGAAAATAAACGTCAGCAGCCACAAATACTGTAGCTGCTGACTTTTAATAAACAGATGCTTACCAGCCCAGGGATTCAGCACTGTAATCACCCAGGCTGGATCTTTGACGATCCCCCGACTGTGGGAAGCTGGCTGTGACTTCCTGATGTTTACAGCCGTCTCCCCATTGCGCATGTGTGAGACACACTGTGCTTTCTGAATGGTCCCGCAGATTCCTGGAACATGTGACACGCTGGAGGTAGGGGGGCAACTTCTGCTCTACTTGTCTAGACTAGGGATGAGCTTCGAGTTCGAGTCGAACTCATGTTCGACTCGAACATTGGCTGTTCGCAAGTTCACCGAACAGCGAACAATTTGGGGTGTTCGCGGCAAATTCGAATGCCGCGGAACACCCTTTAAAAGTCTATGGGAGAAATCAAAAGTGCTAATTTTAAAGGCTAATATGCAAGTTATTGTCATAAAAAGTGTTTGGGGACCTGGGTCCTGCCCCAGGGGACATGGATCAATGCAAAAAAAAGTTTTAAAAACGGCCGTTTTTTCAGGAGCAGTGATTTTAATAATGCTTAAAGTCAATCAATAAAAGTGTAATATCCCTTTAAATTTCGTACCTGGGGGGTGTCTATAGTGTGTCTGTAAAGGGGCGCATGTTTCCTGTGTTTAGAACAGTCTGACAGCAAAATGACATTTTGAAGGAAAAAACTCATTTAAAACTACCCGCGGCTATTGCATTGCCGACAATACACATAGAAGTTCATTGATAAAAACGGCATGGGAATTCCCCAAAGGGGAACCCCGAACCAAAATTTAAAAAAAAAAATGACGTGGGAGTCCCCCTAAATTCCATACCAGGCCCTTCAGGTCTGGTATGGATATTAAGGGGAACCCCGGCCAAAATTAAAAAAAAAAAATGACGTGGGGTTCCCCCTAAATTCCATACCAGACCCTTGAGGTCTGGTATGGATTTTAAGGGGAACCCCGCGCCAAAAAAAAAAAAAAAAAACGGCGTGGGGTCCCCCCAAAAATCCATACCAGACCCTTATCCGAGCACGCAACCTGGCAGGCCGCAGGAAAAGAGGGGGGGACGAGAGTGCGGCCCCCCCTCCCTCCTGAACCGTACCAGGCCACATGCCCTCAACATTGGGAGGGTGTTTTGGGGTAGCCCCCCAAAACACCTTGTCCCCATGTTGATGAGGACAAGGGCCTCATCCCCACAACCCTGGCCGGTGGTTGTGGGGGTCTGCGGGCGGGGGGCTTATCGGAATCTGGAAGCCCCCTTTAACAAGGTGACCCCCAGATCCCGGCCCCCCCCCTGTGTGAAATGGTAAGGGGGTACATAAGTACCCCTACCATTTCACGAAAAAAGTGTCAAAAATGTTAAAAATGACAAGAGACAGTTTTTGACAATTCCTTTATTTAAATGCTTCTTCTTTCTTCTATCTTCCTTCATCTTCTGGTTCTTCTGGCTCTTCTGGTTCTTCCTCCGGCGTTCTCGTCCAGCATCTCCTCCGCGGCGTCTTCTATCTTCTTCTCCTCGGGCCGCTCCGCACCCATGGCATAGGGGGGAGGCTCCCGCTCTTCTCTTCTTCTTTTCTTCTCTTCTGTTCTTCTTCATTTTCTTCTCCGGGCCGCTCCGCAATCCATGCTGGCATGGAGGGAGGCTCCCGCTGTGTGACGGCGCTCCTCGTCTGACAGTTCTTAAATAACGGGGGGCGGGGCCACCCGGTGACCCCGCCCCCCTCTGACGCACGGTGACTTGACGGGACTTCCCTGTGGCATTCCCCGTGACGTCACAGGGAAGTCCCGTCAAGTCACCGTGCGTCAGAGGGGGCGGGGTTCACCGGGTGGCCCCGCCCACCCGGTTATTTAAGAACTGTCAGACGAGGAGCGCCGTCACACAGCGGGAGCCTCCCTCCATGCCAGCATGGATTGCGGAGCGGCCCGGAGAAGAAAATGAAGAAGAACAGAAGAGAAGAAAAGAAGAAGAGAAGAGCGGGAGCCTCCCCCCTATGCCATGGGTGCGGAGCGGCCCGAGGAGAAGAAGATAGAAGACGCCGCGGAGGAGATGCTGGACGAGAACGCCGGAGGAAGAACCAGAAGAGCCAGAAGAACCAGAAGAACCAGAAGATGAAGGAAGATAGAAGAAAGAAGAAGCATTTAAATAAAGGAATTGTCAAAAACTGTCTCTTGTCATTTTTAACATTTTTGACACTTTTTTCGTGAAATGGTAGGGGTACTTATGTACCCCCTTACCATTTCACACAGGGGGGGGGCCGGGATCTGGGGGTCACCTTGTTAAAGGGGGCTTCCAGATTCCGATAAGCCCCCCGCCCGCAGACCCCCACAACCACCGGCCAGGGTTGTGGGGATGAGGCCCTTGTCCTCATCAACATGGGGACAAGGTGTTTTGGGGGGCTACCCCAAAGCACCCTCCCAATGTTGAGGGCATGTGGCCTGGTACGGTTCAGGAGGGAGGGGGGCCGCACTCTCGTCCCCCCCTCTTTTCCTGCGGCCTGCCAGGTTGCGTGCTCGGATAAGGGTCTGGTATGGATTCTTGGGGGGACCCCACGCCGTTTTTTTTTTTTTTTTTTTGGCGCGGGGTTCCCCTTAAAATCCATACCAGACCTGAAGGGTCTGGTATGGAATTTAGGGGGAACCCCACGTCATTTTTTTTTTTAAATTTTGGCCGGGGTTCCCCTTAATATCCATACCAGACCTGAAGGGCCTGGTATGGAATTTAGGAGGACTCCCACGTCATATTTTTTTTTTAATTTTGGTTCGGGGTTCCCTTTTGGGGAATTCCCATGCCGTTTTTATCAATGAACTTCTATGTGTATTGTCGGCAATGCAATAGCCGCGGGTAGTTTTAAATGAGTTTTTTCCTTCAAAATGTCATTTTGCTGTCAGACTGTTCTAAACACAGGAAACATGCGCCCCTTTACAGGCATACTATAGACACCCCCCAGGTACGAAATTTAAAGGGATATTACACTTTTATTGTTTGACTTTAAGCATTATTAAAATCACTGCTCCTGAAAAAACGGCCGTTTTTAAAACTTTTTTTTGCATTGATCCATGTCCCCTGGGGCAGGACCCAGGTCCCCAAACACTTTTTATGACAATAACTTGCATATAAGCCTTTAAAATTAGCACTTTTGATTATTCATGTTCGTGTCCCATAGACTTTAACGGTGTTCGCATGTTCGAACAAACTTTTTTCCTGTTCGCATGTTCTGGTGCGAACCGAACAGGGGGGTGTTCAGCTCATCCCTAGTCTAGACGGTAAGAGCGGACGTGGGTGCGGGTACCTGTCACAAATTGGTACCTGCTAACTGAAAAAAGAAAAATCTTTTCAATACAAGCAGATGAGGGAGAAAATGAGGCGGATCAGGGGAAAACCTTTTTTTAGTAAAGTTCCGCTTTAAAGTTTAGTGACACTTAGGGGTTGATTTACTAAAGGCAAAAAGACTGTGCACTTGTAAGAACAATTGCTCCATAATTTAGTAAATGAGCAGAAGCTCTGCTGACTTCCATCATCCAATCATGTGCAAGCAAAAATGCTGTTTTTTTTTTCCTTGTTGTGATTGGGTATTCTTTGCAAAGTAAAGCTTTACCTCATTTACTAGGCTCTGGAGAAACTGAACTTGCAGAGTGCAATCGCACTTTGCAAAGTGCACAGTCTACTGGCCTTTAGTAAATCAAGTTTGTTTCAATTTTTGTCTTTTCAAAATTTCTGCTTTTAAAATTTCCCCCTTCTCTGGGACCTAATATGATGCAGGTCTTACTCCCTGTGCTTAGAAATGCCTAAGGGCCAGTTCACACCATAGAAACGCAGTCCGGATGCGTTCCAGGTGCTTTTCTGCATGCGCGTTTTTGATGCGTTCCGGTGCGTTTTTGATGCAGTCCAGTGCTTTTTTCCCCCCCTCTTTTTTCTTAACCTTAAATAAGGATAAGTGTATTGCAGTGCATTTTTGGTGCATTTAGGTGCATTCCGGTGCGTTCCAGTGCGTTTTTGATGTGTTTTACAGCATTCCAGTACAGTCCAGTACAGGAAAAATGCAGCATGTTCTACTTTTTTTTTTCTGGAACTGGAACGTACTGCAACTGCAAGCACTGTGTGAACTATGCCATTGAAAACCACATACCTTACTTTCCAAGCGTTTTTGAAGCAGAAAAAAAAAACACACTGGACTGCATGTGGTGTGAGCTGGCCCTAATAGGAAATCTGGCCCCGAATTAAATCACGGCTTGTACAAATAACTATGAAGCAAGAGAGAACAATTTCAAGCATGACTTTAAATGTGTGGGCAGCAGCAGCAGGATATGACCTCCCCAGTCTTACTTGGTACCAAAATGGCTCTCGCTCAGCATAAGAGGAGACTTTAATCTGAACGCAGGATCGCCTTACATCACCAGATACTAGAATGTCAGAGGTCAAACAATTAGTTATTAACACCTTTACAAGTGTGTGCTTTATACCAGTTGACAGTTTACTGCTGACAACCAGTAGGGCAACTGTACTTGTGGGGTTAGAAACATAACAATAAATAGTTACCAAGCTGTATGAAAATGATCACTTCCTATTTTAGCACTTACTTAATGCTTCCCTCTGACAGCTGAAGCCAAACAGCGTGTGAACACTAAAAACACATTCAGTATATTTAGTCACTTGTCTTGTAAAGCTATACACTGACTTGTGTACCTTGATTGTTAACAGTTTTGCTCATACATACATACATACAGGCGAAATTGAGTAAATCAGTTTTTTAACAACACTGCTGAATTTTCAGACCATTTAGGGTACAAAGAAAAGTAACCCTCTTACAGCTTAAGCAGATATAGTCAAAGTGTTACCAGATGTTCCATCTTAAGCTATACTCTGAATGGTAAAAGTCCTAACAGTTTTTTACTTCTGCATTAAGGTAAAAAATGCATCAGTTCTCCCTTCATCCTTAAACACTTACCTGCCCTCTCTCTCAATCCCATCTGCGGTGTCACTGGTCTCTTTTCCTAGCCTCATAGGGGACTCTGCTGCTGTCAGTCAAATCCTGTAAAAGGGAGAGGGGGCGTGCCTGCATGGATGCCCCTACAGCACGTGGCTTTCTGAGGGGGCACTCATAAGAAGAAAGAGGGGTAAGGGACTGCTATGTGCAATGCATGTCAGGACAGGCAGGCGGTTCTCTCAGCACAGCCAAAAAGCTAACCATGCTGACATATACAGTGATGTGAAAAAGTATTTGCCCCTTTCCTGATTTTTTTTATTTTTTTGCATATTTCTCACACTTAAATAATTCAGATCATCAAACAAATTTTAATATTACACAAAGATAACCCGAGTAAATCCAAGATGCAGCTTTTTAATTATTATTTCATTTATTAAGGGAAAAACGCTGTTCAAACCTGCCTGGCCCTATGTGAAAAAGTAATTTCCCCCTTCCATGCTGAATCATTAATGAACTGTGATTAACCACAATTTTTTGGAAAGCTGAGTTAAATTTCACTTACCACACCTAGACCTGATTACTGCCAGACCTGTTGAATCAAGAAATCACATAAATAGAAGCTGTCTGACAAAGTGAAGCACGCTAACAGATCACAAAAATGCCACACTTCATGCCACAATCTAAAAAAATTCAAGTACAGATTAGAAACAAAGTAATGTACATGTATCGGTCTAGGAAGGGTTTCAAAGCTATTTCTAAAGTTTGGAACTCCAGTGAACCATGGGGAGAGCCATTATCCACAAATGGAGATAACTTAGAACAGTGGTGAACTTTCCCAGGAGTGGCCGGCCTACAAAGTTTACTCCAAGAGCATGACGATGACTCATCCAGGAGGTTATAAAAGAACCCAGAACAACATCTAAAGAACTGCAGGCCTCAGTTGCCTCAGGTAAGATCAGTGTTCATGATTCAACAATAAGAAAGAGACTGGGCAAAAATGGCATCCATGGGAGAGTTCCAAGGCCAAAGCCATTGCTGACCAAAAAGAACGCAAAGGCTCATCTCACATTTACCAAAAAAACATTTTGATTATCCCCAAGACATTCAGGCAAATATTCTGTGGACTGATGAGACAAAAATGTAACTTTTTGGAAGTTGAGCGTCCTGTTACATCTGGCATAAAACGAATGCAGCGAATTTCAAAACAAGAACATCATACTAACAATCAGACATGGTGGGTAGTGTGATGGTCTGGGGCTGCTTCGCAGCTTCAGGACCTGGACGACTTACTATACTTGATACAAAAAAGAGGGGGGGGGACTGTGTAGCAACACAGGTGGGACTTCAAGTGTGTTTTATACACACCACACGGCCACATGCTAGCTCCTACTGACGTCACGCCGGCTCGGCACGTGCAGGGAGGGGCTCCGGCCTGGGCGGTGAGCACCGTCCCCGGCAGGGACTGACCCTCCCTACTGTGGCGGCTAGAATGGTAATAACCGCGCCCCGCGTAGTGACGTGCTGTGGATCCCACCCAAGACCCCCAAACCCCCCCCGCCTCAAATGGGAAGTACTATACTTGATGGAACCATGAATTATGAGCTCTACCACAAAATCCTAAAGGAGAATATCCAGCCATCAGTTCGTGACCTCAAGCTCAAGTGCACATGGGTTATGGAGCAGGACAATGATCCGAAACACAACACCAAGTCTACCTCCAAATGGTGCAAACAAAGCAAATTTTAGGTTTTGGAGTGGCATAGTCAAAGCCCGGACTTAAATCCAATTGAGATGCTCTATCATGACCTTGCACAGGCCGTTCATGCTGGAAAACCTTCCAATGTGGCTGAATTAAAACAAGTCTGCAAAGAAGCGTGGGCCAAAATTGCTCCACAGCAATGTGAAAGACTCATTGCCAGTTATCGCAAATGTTTGATTGCAGTGTGGCACAACCAGTTATTAGGTTTAGGGGGCAATTACTTTTTCACATAAAGCCAGGCAGGTTTGAACAGTTTTTTGCTTGCTAACCAGCTCACGCCGATATAAGTCGGCAGAAGGGCACATATAGGCAGATTAACGTACCTGTACGTTGCCCTTTAAGAAGCGGTTTGCGGGTGCCCGCCGCGACCTCCATGAGTGTAAACAAGCATTACCCCGTTCTGCCTAGTGACAGGACACTGATCACAGCTTTCTGTAATCGGGAGCTGTGATCAGTGTCATGTCACACGTAGCCCAGCCCCCCCACAGTTAGAATCACTCCCTAGGACGCACTTAACCCCTACAGCGGCACCTAGTGGTTAACCCCTTCACTGCCAGTCACATTTACACAGTAATCAGTGCATTTTTAATTTAATTTAATGTCGCAGTCATGATAAAAATCGCTGATCGCCGCCATTACTAGTAAAAAAAAAATTATTAATAAAAATGCCATAAAACTATCCCCTATTTTGTAGATGCTATAACTTTTGCACAAACCAATCAATAAACGCTTATTCCAATTTTTTTTACCAAAAATATGTAGAAGAATACGTATCGACCTAAACTGAGGGAAAAAAAATGTTTTTTTATATATTTTTTGGTGATATTTGTTATAGCAAAAAGTAAAAAATAATGCAAGACCGCAGAGGTGATCAAATACCACCAAAAGAAAGCTCTATTTGTGGGAAAAAAGGACGTCAATTTTGTTTGGGAGCCACGTCGCACGACCGCGCAATTGTCAGTTAAAGTGACGCAGTGCCGAATCACAAAACGTGCTCTGGTCTTTGGGCAGCCAAATGGTCCGGGGCTTAAGTGGTTAATAAATGAAACCATCATTTAAAAACTATATTTTGTATTTACTTGGGTTATCTTTGTGTAATAATAAAAATTTTTGATGATCTGAGTCATTTAAGTGTGAGAAATATGCAAAAAATAAAAAATTAAGAAGG
Source organism: Aquarana catesbeiana (assembly GCF_042186555.1). Classification (NCBI taxonomy): domain Eukaryota; kingdom Metazoa; phylum Chordata; class Amphibia; order Anura; family Ranidae; genus Aquarana; species Aquarana catesbeiana. Next base: position 669,538,862 of record NC_133325.1, read on the forward strand.
GGCAAATACTTTTTCACATCACTGTATATGTGCTGTCATACCTAACATGGTCAGTTTAAAATAGGAAAACAGAGGGACTGGCAGGAACATCAGGTATTTAACACAAAGGAAACCAAACAAAGAGAACAGGATACTATTTAACACAAGTACAACACACACATATTAGGAATATTAAATGTTCAATTAGTGTATTCTTTAACCACTTGATATCAGCGCTATAGCCGAATGACGGCTACAGCGTGGATCTGAATTCCCGGGAGGCCGTCATACGACGGCCTCCCCTGTGCACGCGCTCTGTAGGGCTCTGTAGGGCTCTGTAGAGTCACTGAGACTCGGGTGCTCACCGATCCAAGTAAGGGGCCGGTCCCGGCCCCTTACTATGTGATCAGCTGTCAGCCAATGACAGCTGATCACATGATCAAAACAAAAGCTCTGTGATCGTTTTTTTTTTTCTCCTCGTGCTGACAGTGCAAGGAGAAAAAAAAGCTGATCACTGGCTCACCAGCAAGGGACATCAGTCCTGAAGAAGAAGAGGAGGCAATAATGCCTCAATTGTGCCTCAATTGTGCCACCAGTACCCCCTGCCAGTGCCACCTTACATTGCCTCATCACAGTTCCCACAGTGCCCACCAGTGCCACATATCAATGCCCATATGTGCCACCTATCAATGCCTACAAGTGCCACCTATCAATGCCCACCATTGGCACCTAACAATGCCCACCAGTGGTGCCAATCAGTGCCACCTAGCAGTGTTGCAGATCAATGTACCAGATCAGAGCCCATTATTGTCACCAATCAGTGCCCATGACTGCCACCCATCAGTGCCTATCACTGCTACCTATCAGTGCCCATTGGTGCCGCCTCATCAGCGTACATTATTGAAGGAGAAAAATTACCCTTTTTAAAATTTTCTAACAAAATATAAAAAAAAAAAAAAAAAAAAAAAATTTTTTTAAATTCTGTCTTTTTAAATTTTTTTTAACTAAAAATAAAAACCACAGAGGTGATCAAATACCAAAAGAAAGCTCTATTTGTGGGGAAAAAATGATGAAAATTTCATTTGGGTACAGTGTTGTATGACCGCGCAATTGTCATTCAAAGTGCGTCAGTGCTGAAAGCTGAAAATTGATCTGGATAGGAGGGGGGTTTAAGTGCTCTGTAAGCAAATGGTTAAATGAAACTGCCTCCAGTCTGTGAATGGACAGTGAGGAAACAGCAACAGACTGATGATGTCATCTCCCTGCTCTTTCCTCCTGTATGCATGTCATTTTTTCACCAGATATGATGTAACACCCCTGATTGGCCCTTACTGCTGATCCTCCCTCTCTCAGTTGAGTGCTGCTGTATACGGGATTACAAAATGCTGAAATTAAGTCAAAATAAAATATTTATGCTAGTTGTGACAACAATGCCATAATTCCCCTCCCTAATTCAGCTACCATAGTGCCACAACCTCTCACGAACCTAGACAGTCTACTTGGGAAGGGGCTCTTAAGCACTCTCTTACAGCGGTGTACCTGCGGTGAGAGGGGGAAGGGGGGTGTGCAGGCCCCTACACACCTAGGGCCACATGCCAGCACACCACTGTCATGCAGGTGTCCAACATTGTTGTAATGTGCCAGGCAAGCCTGCTGTGACAACTCACGTCATAGTGGCAAACAATTAAGGGAAGCTCTCCCAGGTTCATTGTAAGTACTGATATATCATATGTCACAGCTCAGGGTAAGCCTGGGAAGACTTGTTCTGCTCTTGCAGTACCCTGTGTAGCGCTGTCCCGTAGGAGCCACTGATGCCAAGGGTTCTCTTCCCAGTAATTGCCCCGCAGCCAGCCACACAATTTTGATCACTCTTCAGACTCATTAACCAGTCTCTAGGTGATGCTATAATGAGAACTTAAACTAGGATAGGTAGTGGGTAATTATAGGATACTCCAGTAACCCTTAATAACAATTTGAGGACACTAAAACAGTAAAAAAGAATCAGACAGCGCAAAACCAATACTAACAGTATGCAGCTGAACACTGAAAGTCAATATAAAACAATACTTCAGTCAAACATAGATAAAAAAGCAGTGCAGCGCTCAGATGAAACTACAACTAAAACGCAGAACAACAGAAAGTCTCAGAGTGTGACGTTTCTTGAAGTAAAAAGGTGTCATCAGCCGATAAACCAACAGGAAGAAAGAAGACTCCTTGATAGTGAACAGGGTGCTTGAAAACAGTATTAACCACTGTGCATCTACTTCAGTGTTGTCCACCACCAGAGGTACAGGCCGCTCACCTTAATGAATGGACCTCTGAACTAACAGATAGGTCATTTATGCAATCTCTTAACAAGGGTAATGGTAACAGTTGAGAGGGCTGACTTTCTGTATGGTCCTTCAGTCGATCTCCACATTCGTTCAATAACCAAAAGTCACACTCTTAGGCATGCATTGTTCATGAAAAATTCAAAGAAAAGAAATATAGTGCTCTCCGTTTGTATAAAAAACCACTAATTTAATAAATAAAAATATTACTCAAAAACACGGCACTGAGTCCCAGTGCTTGGATACAAGACATGTAAATTGCATATAGAATCAGGTAGGTGGCTGTACTGACGTCACGTAGTCCCCTGCACGCGTATCGTCCATGGGTAAGGACTTCCTCAGCGAATAAGTTGGGGACCCGTGTGTCAGTTACTTTTTATAAATGCTCTAATCCTGGTTTGTGTGAAATGCAATCAAAAACCCTGCCTACCCATCAGCGATGGGACGTCTGTCTGGGATGACGCTATTGGTAGCTGAAAGATGTGTCAAAAAATAGCAAACAGTATGATTGGCCATTAAAACATGCCCAGCACACCGATCACTTCTGGGTTGCGGTGTGCAGCATGATAGGCTAGCAGAGGTTCCACAACAGTCACTTCCGGGTTATGATACCCACACACCCTCCTGTCATGGCAACTGTCAACACCACAGGATGGGACGGTCCGTCCCGCCCACAGCACCTACATTAGTCAGAGAACAGGATCACGTGACACGTGATGAACCCAGTATATGGGAACCTCCAGTGAACTAGCTGCCATGGTAACAAATACCGGTGCTGGTCTGACAATCACCTAGTCTGCGTCATCAGAATAACACTGCAATACAGCCTTACATAGGTTATCGAACGTATGTGGAGATCGACTGAAGGACCATACAGGAAGTCAGCCCCCTCAACTGTTACCATTACCCTTGTTAAGGGATTGCATAAATGACCTATCTGTTAGTTCAGAGGTCCATTCATTAAGGTGAGCGGCCTGTACCTCTGGTGGTGGACAACACTGAAGTAGATACACAGTGGTTAATACTGTTTTCAAGCACCCTGTTCACTATCAAGGAGTCTTCTTTCTTCCTGTTGGTTTATCGGCTGATGACACCTTTTTGCTTCAAGAAACTTCACACTCTGAGACTTTCTGTTGTTCTAATTTTAGTAGTAGTTTCATCTGCTTTTTTATTAAATTTGAGGACACTAACTTTCCCCTTTAGAACTGTGAACCAAGTCCTAGCAAAATTAAATGATGGACTGAGTTTGGTAGTAGCAACCTGAAGAGATTAAATCTTCCTTTTGAAAATCCGAGCAAAGTCTTTTCACTAAGAATTAAATAGACTGAGCTCTTCAGGACACCAAACACAATGTTCTCTTTCCATGCTGACTCTAGCATAAGAGAGATGGCTGCAGCACGCAGTCTCTAGGATCTCTCACACCAGTCTGTACTTACTAATGTCCTTGGATAATTGATTGTCTTCTTCCAATATCTTCCAGGCACCTTCACCCCCGTGGTACCAGACTAGGTCCTCAGGCAACAGCCCCTCAGTCAGCATCAGCAAACTCTCAGCAAAGTAAGCCTCCAGCTACTCCCACTAAGGCAGGGGTAGACAACCTTGGCCCTCCAGCTGTGGTGAAACTACAAGTCCCATGAGACATTGCAAGACCCTGACAATTACAGGTATGACTCCTAGAGGCAGGGGCATGATGGGATTTGTAGTTTCACCACAGCTGGAGGGCTGAGATTGCCTACCCCTGCACTAAGGCCTCAATAAACTGCAGGCACACGGCAGAATTGCCCAGGGTGGCAAACAGCCCCCCTAGGCTGTGATCTCCTCTTCAGTGATCTCAGTCTCAGAATATTTATACACACTTCCAGCCATGATCTGGGTACCTCTCCCCAAGGATTGGCCAGAGCTGTATAAATATTTAGCTGATTAGACTCTCCACTAACTTACAGAATATTTCTGGACAAGGAGGGGAAAGCAGTTAATCCTGCAGTCACAGAACAGACCAAAACAATCAAGCACAGCCACAATGATTACAATGAGCCAGAACTAAATTTGCCTAGCAATAAAATGCAGCTTCACTAGATAACTCTGTAAATATTGTAAAAAAAGCTTGAGACACTGAAAAATCTGGTAATCTGGTGCAGCTCTGCATAAAAACCGATCAGCTTCCAGGTTATATTGTCAAAGTTTAACTGAACAAGCTGAAGTTAGAAGCTGATTGGCTACCATGCACAGCTGCAATGGTGTGCACAGCCTACTGTATTAGGGTGTGCACCCCAAAGCTCAAACACACATGCCTTTCTCTGCAGCTTCAGCTGCATGGGGCAGTGATTGAATTGGTCTGTGCTGAGTGGCTTCCTGTTCATTTACAAACTGAAGCATAGTAAACACAGTTTACTATGCTTCTGTTATGAATAAACACAGTGAGCGAGTGTGTTCAGCATACTGCAGGTACACTTTACCAAGCAGGAGTTCTAAGTGCACCAACTAAAGTGGCTAGCTGAAGATTCAAGGTCTCATTCTTCTTCCAAGGGACTGAAGTTACTGGTGCCATATGGGCACGCACACACGTCTCTGAGCTCTGTATATGTAGTGTATGTGAAGGGTAGTCTGACTTGGGAGTTAAGCCACTGAACACTGAATTAGGTACAGTGTTTATAGTTGGGCCTGTGGTTTCCAGGGATAGAAGAGAGAGGTCTGACATAAGAGCCCTTTCACACCGCGCCACCCATAGCGTCGGCGGTAAAATGCCGCTATTTTTAGCGGCATTTTACCGTCGGATTAGCGGCGCATTTGGGCCGCTAGCGGGATGCTTTTACCCCCCACTAGTGGCCGAGAAAGGGTTAAAACCGCCCGCAATGCGCCGCAATAGCGGCGTTTTGCCGGCGGTATCCCAGCACTGCCCCATTGATTTCAATGGGGAGCAGCGGTGGAGGAGCGGTAAACACACCGCTCCTTCACTGCTCGAAAGAAGCTGCTGGCAGGACTTTTTTTCCCGTCCTGCCAGCGCAGCGCTCCGGTGTGAAAGCCCTCGGGCTTTCACACTGGAGACAATGCTGCAGCTGTTTGAGGGCGGATTGCAGGCACTATTTTTAACGCTATAGTGCCTGCAAAATGCCCTCGGTGTGAAAGGGGTCTTAGAGTGGGTCATTCTTCTGCTCCCCTCCTGCCTGGGCTCATGGAGCCAATTTAAGTAGAGGTAACTGATCCAGTATAAAGTTGCCATATTGAGATTTGTTGCTATTGGACACAGTGAGCGAGTGTGTTCACTGTGTTCATTTAGAAAAGGAAGGTGCTGGTAAATTACATATTTACTAGCCCCTTCCCCTGCTCTCCATCCTGAAACATCTCCCGCAGCAGCCGAGGGGAGATGAAGGAGGGAAGCCAGCAGCGCTGTTGGGGGGCAATAAGGGGGGGCAGCCCGGGCAGTAGGGGGAATCGGCACCACACATAGTGATTAGGGTGTGCCCAGGCACACCCCCTGAGTATGCCTATGCACAGCTGCACCAGATTCTGAGTTCTCCAATTTTAGTAAATCCCCCTATAGTGTATATTAATGTACAGAATCTCACAAAAGTGAGTACACCCCTCACATTTTTGTAAATATTTTATTATATCTTTTCATGTGACAACACTGAAGAAATTACATGTTGCTACAATGTAAAGTAGTGAGTGCACAGCTTGTATAACAGTGTAAATTTGCTGTCCCCTCAAAATAACTCAACACACATCCATTAATGTCTAAACCGCTGGCAACAAAACTGAGTACACCCCCTCAAGTGAAAATGTCCAAATTGGGATAAATTAGCCATTTTCCTTTCCCGATGTCATGTGACTTGTTAGTGTTACAAGGTCTCAGATGTGAATGGGGAGCAGGTGTGTTAAATTTGGTGTTATCGCTCTCTCATACTGGTCACTGGAAGTTCAACATGGCACCTCATGGCAAAGAACTCTCTGAGGATCTGAAAAAAAGAATTGTTGCTCTACATAACGATGGCCTAGGCTAGAAGAAGATTGCCAAGACCCTGAAACTGAGCTGCAGCACGGTGGCCAAGAGCATACAGCGGTTTAACAGGACAGGTTCCACTCAGAACAGGCCTCGCCATGGTCGACCAAAGAAGTTGAATGCACGTGCTCAGCGTTATATCCAGAGGTTGTCTTTGGGAAATAGACGCATGAGTGCTGCCAGCATTGCTGCAGAGGTTTAAGGGGTGGGGGGTCAGCTTGTCAGTACTCAGACCATACGCCGCACACTGCATCACATTGGTCTGCATGGCTGTCATCCCAGAAGGAAGCCTCTTTTGAAGATGATGCACAAGAAAGCCTGAAACAGTTTGCTGAAGACAAGCAGACTAAGGACATGGATTACTGGAACCATGTCCTGTGGCCTGATGAGACCAAGATAAACGTATTTGGTTCAGATGGTGTCAAGCGTGTGTGGTGGCAACCAGATGAGGAGTACAAAGACAAGTGTGTCTTGCCTACAGTCAGACATGGTGGTGGGAGTGTCATGGTCTGGGGCTGCATGAGTGCTGCCGACACTGGGGAGCTACAGTTCATTGAGGGAACCATGAATGCCAACATGTACTATGACCAGGCCCGGATTTACTCCCTTTGCCGCCCCAAGGCTGGGCCCTTCAATGCCGCCCCCCCCCCCCCCCACACACACACCACCAGAAAGAGCCCCCAGACATAATACGGTCAAAGACTGCAGACATGTTACAAGAGATGGTCAGAGACTGCAGACATGATACAGGAGACGGTCAGAGACTGCAGACATAGTACAGGAGATGATCAGAGACTGCAGACATAGTACAGGAGATGATCAGAGACTGCGGACATAGTACAGGAGGTGATCAGAGACTGCAGACATGATACAAGAGATGATCAGAGACTGCAGACATAGTACAGGAGATGATCAGAGACTGCAGACATAGTACAGGAGATGATCAGAGACTGCAGACATAGTACAGGAGATGATCAGAGACTGCAGACATAGTACAGGAGATGATCAGAGACTGCAGACATAGTACAGGAGATGATCAGAGACTGCAGACATAATACAGGAGATGATCAGAGACTGCAATCATAGTACAGGAGATGGTCAGAGACTGCAGACATGATACAGGAGACGGTCAGAGACTGCAGACATGATACAGGAGACGGTCAGAGACTGCAGTTCCTATGGACATTAGTAAATAATGGCTGATCAGCCCTCTCACCTGACCCAGCGATACAGCAACGGTTCCTCTGATCAGGAGTCAGCTCACTCTGAATTGCCCGTGGCGACTCCGCTGGGTAGCACCCAGATCTGTATTCCTGCAATGACTCCATTCCTTTCTCCGCCAGGGATGGCACCAGGCTGTGTGGCTTTCCCTCTGGTGGCACAGGGCAGCGGGGTTCTCTCTCTAATGGCTTTCCCTCAGCAGTGTCCTCTCCCTCTGGAGCCCTGGGTATACTTTCCTGGGTGTAGACCCCCCCCAGGACAAACCACCCCCCTCCATTAGTACAGACCCCCACCAGGACAAACCCCCCTCCCTTCATTAGTACAGATCCCCCCAGGACAAACATCCCTCCCTTCATTAGTACAGATCCCCCCAGGACAAACCCCCCTCCCTTCATTAGTACAGACCCCCCCAGGACAAACCCCCCTCCCTTCATTAGTACAGACCCCCCCCAGGACAAACCCCCCTCCCTTCATTAGTACAGATCCCCCCAGGACAAACCCCCCTCCCTTCATTAGTACAGACCCCCCCAGGACAAACCCCCCTCCCTTCATTAGTACAGACCCCCCCAGGACAAACCCCCCTCCCTTCATTAGTACAGACTCCCCCCAGGAAAAACCCCCCTCCCTTCATTAGTACAGACCCCCCCAGGACAAACCCCCCTCCCTTCATTAGTACAGACTCCCCCCAGGACAAACCCCCCTCCCTTCATTAGTAAAGACCCCCCCCAGGACAAACCCCCCTCCCTTCATTAGTACAGACCCCCCCAGGACAAACCCCCCTCCCTTCATTAGTACAGACCCCCCCAGGACAAACCCTCCTCCCTTCATTAGTACAGACCCCCCCAGGACAAACGCCCCTCTATTAGTACAAACCCCCCAGGACAACCCCCCTCCATTAGTACAAACCTCCCCCCCCCAGGACAACCCCCCTCCATTAGTACATACCCCCCAGGACAACCCCCCCTCCATTAGTACAAACCCCCAGGTCAACCCCCTCCATTAGCACAGACCCCCCTAGGACAAACCACCCCTCCCTTCATTAGTACAGACCCCCCCAGGACAAACCCCCCTCCATTAGTACAGACCCCCAGGGCAAACCCCCCCTTTATTAGTACAATCCCCCCCCGGACAACCCCCCTCCCCTTCATTAGTACAGACATCCCAAGACAAACCCCCCTCCATTAGTGCAGACATCCCAGGACAAACCCCCCTTCACTAGTACAGACCCCCAGGACAACCCCCCCTCCATTAGTGCAGACATCCCAGGACAAACCCCCCTTCACTAGTACAGACCCCCAGGACAACCCCCCCTCCATTAGTACAGACCCCCCAGGACACCCCCCCCCCCCTCCATAAGTGTACAGATGGAGACAAGCTTGGGCGGGAGTGAGAGACACAGGAGAACACGCACCCCCCCCGCACAGAGACCAGCCGATCTCCGGCGGCTGCTCTCCTTTGACAGGAGGAGGGAGGGGGGACAGGCTTGAGCCTCGAAAAAACCAGCAGCGGCGGCGGTGACCTGCGGAGGAAGCCGCCTCAGTCTGGACACAGAGAGGAGGAGGAGGGAGAGGAGCACTCTAGTGCTTCAGCGCCCCCACCTCTCTGGCACCCGGGTGCGCTGCATCACATGCTGCTATGTTAATGTGGGGGGGGCGGCCGAGAATTCTTTGCAGGAGCGGCGCCGCCCCTGTACCACTGCCGCCCCGAGGCTTGGCCTCGGTGGCCTTGTGGGAAATCCGGCCCTGACTATGACATACTGAAGCAGAGCATGATCCCCTCCCTTCGGAGACTGGGCCGCAGGGCAGGATTCCAACATGATAACGACTTAAAACACACCTCCAAGACGACCACTGCCTTGTTAAAGAAGCTGTGGGTAAAGGTGATGGACTGGCCAAGCATTTCTCCAGACCTAAACCCTATTAAGCATCTGTGGGGCATCCTCAAATGGAAGGTGGAGGAGCGCAAGGTCTCTAACATCTACCAGCGATGTGATGTCATCATGGAGGAGTGGAAGAGGACTGCAGTGGCAACCTGTGAACTCCATGCCCAAGAGGGTTAAGGCAGTGCTGGAAAAAAATGGTGGTCACACAAAATAATGACACTTTGGGCCCAATTTGGACATATTTACATAAGGGTGTACTCACTTTTGTTGCCAGCGGTTTAGACATTAATGGCTGTGTGTTGAGTTATTTTGAGGGAACAGCAAATTTACACTGTTATACAAGCTGTACACTCACTACTTTACATTGTAGCAAAGTGTCATTTCTTCAGTGTTGTCACATGAAAAGATATAATAAAATATTTACAAAAATGTGAGGGGTGTACTCACTTTTGTGAGACATTGTATATGGCAATGAGTGTATTAGAGAGGTGTGAGACACTGTATTGCACACAGAGGAATGAGACTCTGTGCCAAACAAAGAGGTATAGGGCACTGTTTGCAATATGAAGGTATAGGGCACTATGTGTAATACAGAGGTATTGCTTGTAAACGAGTACTCTGAAGCACTATATGTAGAATATACATGAGACTATGGGATTGATTTACAAAAGAAGCTGATCGCTTTGCAAGGGAAGTTGCACTTTGTAAAGGAAGTTTGCAAGATCTTAGTAAATGGTTAAGCTCTACTGACTTTCATCATCCAATCATGTGCAATCAAAAATTATTTTTTTTCCCCCACATGTGATTGGGCAGTCACCACAGGGCAGGAGAAGAGACTGGACCCAGGGGAGAGGTGTTGCCTCCCGGGTCAGTCCACTGTCCTTTCCAGGCATCCATGGCTGGTCAGGGACATCCAGCCTGAGAGGGAATCTGGGGGGAACCTCCAGAAGTACCTGTACCAATGGCATGAAGCGTTCCACTGTGAGGTGACCAGTCGGGTTACCTGAAGAGCCTGCATGTTCCAGGGTGTTCTTTTTTGACCTTGGCTGCAGGATTGGTGAGCGGGCATTTGCCCATTTGCAGGAAACAAGGACACTGCACGCAGACAATGTTACTTTACTTTTGCCCACACTTGCCAGAACATGGGTCTCATTGATGCCCTGTTAAACAGTCACAGTGTCCGCCTTGCTATCCGGATACTGTCAGCATACTGAAGTTACACTTTACTAAGCAGGAGTTCTAAGTGCACCAACTAAAGTGGCTAGCTGAAGATTCAAGGCCTCAGTCTTCTTCCAAGGGACTGAAGTTACTGATGCCATAGGGGCACACACACACATACTCAGAGCTCTGTATATGTAGTGTATGTGAAGGGTAGTCTGACTTGGGAGTTAAGCCACTGAACACTGAATTAGGTACAGTGTTTATAGTTGGGCCTGTGGTTTCCAGGGATAGAAGAGAGAGGTCTGACATAAGAGAGGGTCATTCTTTTGCTCTCCTCCTGCCTGGGCTCATGGAGCCAATTTAAGTAGAGGTAACCAATCCGGTATAAAGTTGCCATATTGTGATTTGTTGCTATTAAAGTGTTTGCCTCTGCTCTTGGGGTTATTTGAAGTTGTGGAATCCCCTGAAAGCAGCCTGACTATACTATTGAGTTATAGTGCTATTGGTTCTCAGTTATTGCTCTTCAGTTAATTCACTTGAAAACTGCTACTGTCTGTTACTTTTCCACAGAAATTTTACGTACAGACAATTTCTGTGTTTTAGCATAACGTGTGTGTTTTTCATTGGTGCTTGCACTTACACGCTTGCCAGGTGTGACAGAGTGTCTGAGACTGTTCTTGGGGTTGAGAGGCAGAGTACAGAACCAAACAAACTCAAGTGGCTCCTACGGGGATGGCACTACATGTAGGGGAACTCGTCCGGGATATACCGTTACTCTGCAATCAACTCCTCAAGACAGCAACCCTACAAGCACCAAGATGGACTCTGCTGCTGCGACCCAGTAGTGTGGTGAAAAAGGCTCCCGTCCAGAGCCAAGCGTAGTGATTGACCCTCCTGGGGAGGCCTGGACCGAAGAGCAGATCAGCCAGGTGGTGAAGACGTTGATCTCAGACCAGAAGGCGTGGTTGATTAAGGTCAGACCAGACCAAGAGACCTGTGGCACCCTTGCACTACCAGAGTGTAAGCTAGGGATTCCTGACATTTTCCAATGAGCCAGTGTACAGTTGGCTGACAAGACTCAGAGATGTCTCTAGCGAGTTCTAGCCAAGTTGAGGCCTTGAAGGAAAAAGTCTCTTCCATGACACCCTCGGCCATGATCGGGCTGGAGTTCTTCACTGCCTTGGGAGACTTTGTGTCAAAGTGCCAGAGAAATACTCCAACGTACTCTGAAGGTGGGTACCAGAAACTCAGGGCCAACTTTGAAGAGTGGCTGGTGCAGGCCACACAAGCCCTGAATGAATGGGACATTCCTGAGACTCAAAAGAAGTAGAGAATTACAGAGAGTACTTGTGATTTGTTGTGATTTGTGATTTGTTGTGAATTGTTGCTATTAAAGTGTTTGCCTCTGCTCTTGGGGTTATTCGCAGTTGTGGAATCCCCTTAAAGCAGCCTGACTATACTATTGAGTTATTTTGCTCTTGGTTCTGAGTTATTGCTCTCAAGTTAATTCACTTGAAAATATACTGCTACTGTCTGTTACTTTTCCACAGAAGTTTTACAGTAAAGACAATTTCTGTGTTTTATCATAAGGTATGTGTTTTTCATTGGTGCTTGCACTTACACTATTGCCAGGTGTGCCAGAGGGACCAAGACTGTTCTTGGGGTTGGAGGCAGAGTACAGAACCAAACAAACTCAAGGGGTGGTGCTACACGTTAATACTGGGGAGTGAAGTGTGTGTGCTGCAGTGTAGACCTTACTGGTGATGTGAATACTAAAGAGGAAGGCTTGTGTTCTGTAGCAAATCTCCCAGTGATCATAATAGTACTTTGTGTACTGGAGTGACTGCTAATTAGAGTAATCTGTGTGTGCTGGAGTGCAGCTCTCACTGGTGGCATGGATACTGGGAGGTTAGCTGTTTTTGTTGGGTCGACATGCATACTGGAGTTTGAAGTTGTTTGCTGGAGTGCAGATCCTAACGGTGGAATGGATACTGGGAAGTAAGCTGTGAGTACTGGACTGCAGATTAGAAATAAGCAAATCTGATGGTCATTTGTAGGGCTAATAGGAAAGCGGATTGGAGGATCCCAGAAGACACCATTTTTGGAGAAACACATCAGATGGAGACTGTGTGTGACGTCATTGCGGCTGGCTGGACGGGTGACACCGTGGCTGGCTCGTTTGTTATGCTCATTTTTCTTTGCCTCATTTTAAGTGTATTTTTTATCTTTTAATAAATCCATTTAACTGATTTATGCTATGAGGCTTCTTCCTATTTTATATATGTTACTCTGATGAGTGGATGCCATCTGATTCAAGCTGTGGAGACATGCTTTCTTTGAAGCCATCGCATTGGATATTGAATGCAGGCTGTTTATGATCTCTGTAACTGAGATCGACTTGTTTGGGTAAGAGGCCATCTGCTTACAATTTAGGAGCACCTCTTGCCACATTGGAGCACTTTTGGAGTGGTTGTACGTTGTGAATCACCCAGCACTATACTCTATTGGCACTTTCTTTATGGACTTTATATTCGTTATATTAACATTTTGATTCGTATTGCACTTTGCACAGTATTTTAACACTTGCACTTTATTGAATTTCTATATGCAATCAAATTTGTTAGATTTATTCAAGGTTAAATTCACGTGTGTTTAATTTAAAGGCACATTGCACTATTTAACTTTATTGCTTTTTATATGCAATTGTTTTTTGTTAGATCAATCCAGAATTGACTGTCACATATATTTAAAGGAACAGTGCACCATTTTGTATTTGTATTGTATTTGTTCTTTATTCAGGATTTGAGTTGCAGCAGTTCCATAAGGGTCTAGCGTGAATTTTTTTTTTTAGTTTTGAGTATAAGTACTATGAATCTAATATATTCAAAATATATTATATAATATTTCATTATATAAAATACATTCCAAGGTATTCCTTACAGATGACTTTCAAATATTACAATATAATATTTATAACAAGCGAATTTGAATATTCTGGCATTCTAGTATTCTGGTATTTTGTTATAGTTATTGTATACCCATTGTAATGTATTATACCATGAGGATTAGGCTAACTAGATTTTGTTTATTTTCACTGGACCTTCCTGCACTCACAGATAAAATGTATTCCTATTATTAAAATTCTGTATTTATTTGTTGTGCATTAATATAGGTTTACAATACATCTGTCTAGGTTCATTGGGATCCTTATTGCTGTTGATAGCACAATCGAATCTCCAATACTTTAGGCAGTATCTCGAATTGCATGTCATGGTATTAATTGTTCAAGGGGAACCTGTAACAACAGGATACTGAGGTTTTATATGCTTGCCAAATTGCCACTCAGGTTTCAGGGCAGTGTGAGGACAGTTCTCTTAGATAAGCACATTTTGCTGACCACATTTGCATAAAGAAGGAACAGAGTATGAGTAATGCAAGTGCAACTTTTATACGGCTGAAACAGTTATGCACAAGCCTTGGTATATCAAAACACCTAATGTCAGCATTTTGACTCTCAGTGCAGCAAGTCTAGTCTATTACCCTTAAAATGTCATTATTTAAGGGTTTATTAAAAGATGGACATTAATTACCATTTACCAATTACAGGAACCATCCCTAGAAAAGTTGGAAAGAAACTCCTGGATTTCATTTTTTGCATAACCCAGCTAGACCAGACCTAACACAGATCAATATGTGGAGTGTTGCCAAAAAGCAAATGTTTACAGACTTAAAACCAGACATGATTGGATATTTGTGGCCTAAGGCTGTGGTCTTGTCAGCTCCCAGTCATAGAGACCAGGAGCTGCCTGTGACAGCTTAGTCGCTCTGCTCAGTCAGTGTGACCACCCTCCCTGCTGTCTCACATATGCATTAGGTCGTCGGCAACAGGCTAATGACAACAGGCTAATCCATATCACAAATATTTGTAGTAGAGCTAATGGTATTTCCTATAGAGAATGGAATCCACCTACTTCTCCCTCTTACCTCCCACCCAGTCCAGCATGTGATGTTGTGTGCATACATGACATACACATGTAATCTGCATGATGTCATGGCACCCAGTGTAACTAGAGACACTCCAGTCAGAGTTAATACTGGGTGAGTGTAGCTTCACCTTTAACAGCCCCTTCCCTAAGGCAAGCAGGCCTACCAGTACTGGGTTGGCCCCAGGGCTTAATACACAAAACGATATACTCTGGCTGTAGAATGTTGCTAGTGGACCAAAGGTAGAAGAGAGTGGACATAGCATACAGCGTTGGAAGAAACAAGATGGAAGGCACTCTGCAGAGGTCAGGACTGACGGCTAGCAGCAGGCATAATTCATGAACATAGCAAAGGTCAGGACAGGCTGCAGACAGTAGAGAAATCCAAAATCTTAGCAAAGGTCAGGGCAAGCAGCAGACAGTAGATGTATCTAGTAACATAGCAGAGATAAGCAACAGGCACAAATATATAAACACTTATTCAGTAGGAAATGCTATCACAAGCACATAGGCTCAGGCTGGTGTACTTTAAATAAAGTTCTCCTGCACCTTGGATCAGTTCTAGAACTGGGGAGCATGTGGCAAGACTCATTACCCCACTGCTGACAAGGAAGATGGTGAAAGTATAGGGTGGGAGCAAGTAGCTGCTGGGAGGAGCTGGGAGATTAGCAAAGGACAGAGGAGGAGCAGAGATGTATGTAGTTGCCAAGCAACCCAGGATGCAGACCACTGCTTAGAGGAGCGATGCTTCTTCCCATTGCCTAGGCAGGATGCAAATTGCTATGAGCTGCGGGCAGACAGCGAGGGCCGCTGGAGGACAGGTAAATATGCAAGCTGTCCAACACCGCTCAGCTCTGCTGAGTAAACTCCACCTATATTTTTATTACTTTTTCTCTTCTATCAACATACTCATTACGCTGGAGATGTTTTTTCTTTTCATTTAAGACTGTTCCTTGCTTTTTTGGTGGTATCAGGTATAGGGTCTTTTAGAGCCTATACAACTGCAAAGACACTGAGTACTCTAGGACTGTAAATTTACAATGCATCTATTACTTCCTCCTAATCTCGTGAAGAAGCATTCTTCCTTTGATAAGGAATTTCTTGACAAATGGTCCATTCATATGTGCACCTTCCAGTTCTTCCCACTAGTAAGAAGCTCATCACTCTGGCTGATGGTCCCTTTACCCTTAGATGGTTAGACTTCTTATTGAAGAAGTCTATTTATGAAAAATGCACTATACGAATTTGACAAACATTTGCACACCTGCAACTAAAAAAAAAAGAAAAAATACGTCAATTTTTTGTTGAGGCTGTGGAAATTATTGTCACATTCAAACAACACATTTTTCATAAACAGACCCCTTGGTCTCAGCTTGAATTAACTGGAACTACTCTACACCTCTGTTGGGGGATGGCAAGCACAAAAGAAACACCACTCTGATCTCTGAAGCCCACTATGAAAGGTATGGAAAACGGCACACCCAAATCCAGGTGCTCCAAAGCTCAGGATGTCCTTCCTACATCCAAAAACTAATGAAACGAAAGAGCCGCCACTATTGGAAAATCCATTTGCGATCTTTATTAGGGCATGACCTATTTAAAATGACAGCTAACGCGTTTCAGCACAAGCTTTGTTCACAGCATTACTATAATTTGTGAAACCATGTTTCAAAGGATCACAGTTCATCCTCAGTTGGATTGCTTTTGGGCATATCATTAGCCTACATATATCTACTGTACTATTCCTGTGTCTCTCAAGGGACGATAAAGAAAAAAGGATTTTTGGGCTTAATGTAAAATCTTTGGGAGACACAGGTCCCTACTGGTCTTATGCACTGCTTGCTCACAAACTAAGGCATGATGGTTGGAGATCTATAGGTGGCTGGATTAATATCTTTTGTTTTCCAGTGTACTAAACTCTCAAAAGTGGCAATATAACCCATTGGTCTAAGATTATCTACTATTCTTATGGCCCTCTATGGACTCCAAGAAAAAGATGTTACAGTACGTACAAAAATCTTATTTTTCTGAATAACATTTGTATAGACAATGCAGTCTACAAAAACATTGACACTACCTGTTAAAGTAAATTAGTGGAAATATGCCCAAGATTCACCCAGTGAAAACTACATTTCTGACTGTTGACAACATTTGTTTTTGAATAGGAATATTGTAACATTAAAAAGTAATTGCTAGATTCAAATAGATTTTGTTGACATTCTGGTTTCCAGTCTTCTTTCTTTTTCTGCTGAGTGACAAATATGGCATTTAAGCAATTAGGAAAAGAAACCCTGCCCCTTCTTACTCTCTGAACTGTTTAGGGATCTAAAATATACCATACACTTAGTTCAGTAGGGAGGGGGGTGACAATCTACTTGCCCCCTCCTGTGAGAAAACGGGTATATGGTACATAAGCGCCTGCTTTTCAGTATCTCTTTCTAGGCATCAGGAGTGCTGAAGAGCTCAGTGCCTGTCAGCACCACACCCTGGTGCTTTGGGAAGGGAACCCCTGCCTGGTTGTGTTCTGGGAATGGGGGTGATGTACACTTTTTTTCCTACTATGAGAAAAAAACAAAAAAATTAAATGTAACCCTTTCTGTTGGAAACAGCGCGACATGGTGCTTTTTGTGAAAGTGTTAGAGTATCAATATAGAAAATATAGAAAAAAAGGGAACCGAGTTTTCCTTAGGGCCTGTCAATATCAAGCTTTTTCCATTGTTGAATATCCTGAAAGCAAGTACCCCTCCAAACTGCACTCTCCCTCTCCAGTCAGCGGTGAAGCAGGTGCCAGCCCAAGAAGCCTGTCCTCACTTAGCTCTCAAAAGCAAACATCCAAGGAAGGACACACACTGATAATATCACACTACGTACATGAAAGTTTATTCCACCAAACAGGCTTTATGATGGTCCCTATACCGATGCCTGCTTATGCGTTTCCCCTCAATTTGGCCTAATCATAAAGATGCTGGTGTCCAGGGCAGGGGGTTACTAATATACAGCATGTAATGAAAAAACATGTTTTCTTTTGACACTATACTTTTATCACACCCATGTAGTCCCGTATTTGCCCATAAGAAGAAAAAAGGACTATCAAAAACACTGAGGTTTATTCTTAATGTCCCAAGTGGAACACGTTCTCCTTTCTCATCAAAAAAACCTAATCAATGAATACTAATTTTGGTATAATCATTGGGTTTCCACTAATAAAAAGGTAGTATGAGTTCCAGAATTTATAGTCTAGATATTTCCAAACTGACTTCTTAGACTTTAGAGTGTCTCTAAAAATGTTGATTCACAATTATTTCTGGAGAATACATTTTTCTTTACATGCAATAAAAAAATTGCCAAATAAACTATTAATAAACTACATTTAATTGGGGTGCTCCAACTGCAAATTTATAATATTATCATTATTAAAGAGCCAGGATAGAACAGTTTTTATCAACATGGCCATAGTATAAGAAGCTATATTTGGGAGTTCCATCCCACTCTGTCTAGAATATACAGTAAAACCTTGGACTGCGAGCATAATTCGTTCCAGAAACATGCTTGTAATTCAAAGACCTTGTATATCAAAGCAAATTTCCCCATAAGAAATAATAGAAACTCAAATGATTTAGTTCCACAACCATTTATTCATGGGTCCTTCAGTTTATAGTCCATATAAAAAGATTATAGCAATGTGACCAGGTTGTGTAACCATAAAATGTCTATCCACAAATTGAAGATTCCACAAGGGGATTAGAAGCAAAATCCAGCAGGAGCTACAGAGTATAAAAGAGAAGAGAGGCACCTCTTAGTATAGCAATATGTTGCTAAATGTTGTACCTCCATTAAATGTAACCATATTGCTACACTTAGAAGCGCCTCTTTTCTCTTTTATACTCAATTGTGACATGACGATATTTGTTTATCAAGACATAGCTTGTATGTCAAGTCAAAATGAATTAAAAAATTTTGCTTGTCTTGCAAAACGCTCTCAAACCAAGTTACTCTCAAACCAAGGATTTACTGTAATACTAATCCATTTATTCTACTCATTTCCCCTCTTTGTACAAATTGTTTAATCCCCTTATTCAATCTCCACAAATCCTCCATGTAAATCAGAAGGAGCAAAGATTGGATCAAATACATCAGTCTTTGCAAGATATCAGATTTGGTCAAATTCATCTGCCCACTTAACGATAAAGGCAGCTCCTCCCATTTCTTTAAATGTTTAAGCACACAGTTTATAACAGGAGGATAGCTGAGGTCATATATCTTATCCACGTTTTTAGAAATTTTTTATTCCAAATATTAATAAACATCTGAGTGCATTCTCTACCAGGAGGACTATACCCACCACTCTTATTTAAGCATAAATATTCTGACTTTTTCAAATTAATTTTGTAACCTGCAAATGATCCAAATCTCTCAATAAAGTCTATACTCATTGATAGGTAATTATGTGGTTCAGAAACATACGAGACCAGAACATCTGCATAAAACGAGACATTCACTACTTTATTTCCCACCAATACTCCAGGGAGTTGTTTTCTGAGATAACAGCGAATCCACTGCAAGATTAAATATTGAAGGTAAAATTAGACACCTCTGTCTTATTCCTCAAAAAATCTCAAACCTCTTAAGCCTCGTACACACGATCGGATTTTCCACAGACAAAACCTCTGACTTTTGTCCGAAGGGAGTTGGCCAGGAACTTGACTTGCATACAAACGGCAAGGAATTGTCAGCCAACAAACACGAACGTAGTGACATACTACGTGGTTTTTCAGCTCTTTAGCGCCACCCTTTGGGTTCCTTCTGCTAATTTCGTGTTAGTAGAAGTTTGGTGAGTGTTGATTCACGCTTTTTATTTCACGCTTTTCATTTCGCGCTTTTCATTTCACTCTTTTCATTTTGCACTTTTCAGTTCGTTTCTGAATGGCCGTTCCTCAACCAGCCATGTTGCGGTATCAGAGGAGATAACGTGTTATTTATTAGTGGCTTTGTAGTTATTGCTTTGACCCAAGTGCAGTCCAGGAACAGAAGAAGGAGGATTTCTTGGACCAAAAATTGGTTGCTTTATTAATCGTGACCAATTATGTCATATGCCTTTGCTGCGGGAGCTCCAGGAGCTCCAGGAGAATAATCCAGATGATTTTCGGAATTATCTCCGGATGACAGACCCTACTTTCACCAACTCTTGGCATTGCTGACCCCCTATATTAAGAAGCAGGACACATTGATGAGGCTTTTATTTTATTTTTTGGTTGAATAATGATTTGGTATATTTTCTATATTTTTGGATGCGTAGAATGCACTTTTTGGTTAAGTTCTATTGGCAGATAGCATGTCTAATTTTATTTGTTTTTTTTTTTTTAATGCACAATAAAAAAATTATGGAGAAAAATACTTGGCATTGTGTTTTACTTCAAATGACAGTTTGGGAATAGGCAGTTACATTTTAAAAAATACAATGTAAAATTAACAAGGGACACCAAAATAGTTGTATCTTTGATCTTAAAAACTACGGGATAATGGCGTTGTGGTAACTTGCACCAGAAAAAAAAAATAACAAGCATAATATTATTCTTGATATCACTAGAAAAAAAAGCCTTTGAAAATTTGTTTGCCATAACTCCATCAGTATCACCAGCAAAGCAGCTTCATTATTATCCCATTAAAGAAGAAAAAAATGTGCGCTGCATTTCGAGATTTCATAATTTGTTGTGTCATGAATGTTAATTCTCTATTACAAACGCTAGTTTACAAGACCGGCCGCTTCCAGCTCCTCCTTGCTTCCGAGCATGCGTGTTTGCACTTTGGACTTTTGTCTGACGGACTTGTGTACACACGTTTGGAAAATCCGACAACAGACATTTGTCCGTGGAAAATTTATAAACCTGCCATCCAACATTTGTACACGGAAAGTTGGCCAACAGTTGTCTGATGGAGCGTACAAACGGTCGGATTTTCCGCCAACAGCCTGTCATCACAAAATTCCCATCGGAAAATCAGATCGTGTGTATGAGGCTTAAGATTTATGGCCATGACCAGACCAGAGGTCTGATCAATGTTCCCCAGACACTGTAAAAAATCGCCACTAAGTGCCCTTTCACACAAACATTCCAATAAGGTCCACCTGTCCATTTTTTATGTGGACCTGATTAGAACTTCCATTCTCCTCTATGGAGCGGCGATATTCGCTTTGATATACAAGTGCTAAATGAACATGCAATCAGATCTGATCCACTGAAAACAGATGATAGGGATCTGTTCCCTTTCCATCCAGCAGATCTGATTGGATGGAAGTTGGGTGTAAACGGACATCCGCCCACCTATAGAGGAGAACGGGCTGTGTCTGCCTCCATTCTGCATAAGCGGACTGGACATGGACCTGTCATCTGCCTGCTCAGCCAGGATTAGCGAACAGATCCCCTACTCAGCAAGTGGATCACAGGTGGAGTCTGCCCCATGTGAAAGGCCCCTAATCCACACCTGTTCAATTAATTGCTATCAAAAGCCTTCACATCTGCCAAGAAGCCCAATTCTTCCAATTCTGAGCTTGTCCTAGTATCAACTTTTTTTGCTTTAAAAATATTCAATTACTGCTAAAAATTGTCCTTTATTTATCAATAATGAATGTTCAATAGTCATTGTGGTCTGGAGTAGAAAGGTACTATGAGCTTATATTAAAGTTGAATGCAAATCCCATCCACTTGTATCTAACGCAGCAAATTCCTCACTATTTTTTATTGCATATCATGGCTCTAACGCAGTGTTTGTCAACCTTTTTTCAGTCAAGGCACCCATTAAAATATGTACAATCTCAAGGAACCCCATTCTAAAATGTAAAAAACTGACCTAATAGTTTTACGTAATGTAGCAACATGCACACACATAGGGCACACAACTTTAGAGGTGATTTAGTCTTCCAAAGCAAATACACTGTTGCACACAGGTTCTAACTAGTATTCCAATGTTTCTTTTCTTCAGTCTCCCTTCCTCATTTAGCTAATGTGACCCCAGAGCTGACAGAGAGGGGCAGGGGAGACAAGGATGCTTTGCAGGCTCCCGATATCCTCCTTAACCAATGGTGTCATTGGTTGTTAAGACGCCGGTGGCAGTGTTGCCAACCCCCCCCCCCCCAAATGAAATTTACTGGCAGGACGCCAAAATTTACAAACGGCACCAATTTTTAACTGGCAAAAAAACATGAAATTTAATCTAAAATGCCTGTTTTCAGTGCTAAACAGTGCAAATATCAATTTTTAAACTATAAACATGTTGCTAGTGCTATTCACAATGTGTTTAAGTTAAACAAAAGTCTAAAACCATATTTCTCCATTTACATGGAATGGGAGGGGTCAGAGGCTGCACGGAATGGTACAGGAGGGATCAGAGGCTGCGTGGATACGGTACAGGGGGTCAGAGGCTGCATGGATATGGTACAGGGGGTCAAAGGCTGCATGGATATGGTACAGGGGGTCAGAGGCTGCATGGTACGGGGGTCAGAGGCTGTATGGACATGGTACGGGGGTCAGAAGCGTCATGGACATGGTATGGGGGTCAGAGGCTGCATGGACATGGTACAGAGGGTCAGAGGCTGCATGGTACGGGGGTCAGAGGCTGTATGGACATGGTACGGGGGTCAGAAGCTTCATGGACATGGTACGGGGGTCAGAGGCTGCATGGACATGGTACAGAGGGTCAGAGGCTGCATGGACATCGTATGGGGGTCAGAGGCTGCATGGACATGGTATGGGGGTCAGAGGCTGCATGGACATGGTACAGGGTCAGAGACTGCATGGACATGGTACGGGGGTCAGAGGCTGCATGGGCATGGTATGGGGGTCAGAGGCTGCATGGACATGGTACGGGGGTCAGAGGTTGCTTGTGTAGTGTTCTCCTATTGAATAGCTCAGCTAAGGTCTGCTCTAGCTGTCCTCCCTCCTTCGGCTCAGGCTCATCAGCACAATGCAAATCAGTTGCTGACTGACCTGGAGTGGATGGTCAGTCAGCAGCGCTCTGTTCAGCACTCCCTCCGTTCCAGGCAGAGACAGACCGACCAACCTCCTCCTCTGCTGTCACTGTGGCAAGATGCCGACGAGAACAGAGCGCCTGACATTCAAAAATGGTGCCAGGTGGTGCCATCACGTCACTGCACATGTGCCCGTCAGGCTTTGGAATGGTGTATGCGCAGTTGCGCTGTCAGCCAGCAGCCATCTTTTTTACGGGCAAAGGTGCCCATAATAGACATTTACGGGCGGCCCAAAAACGGGCTGAAATTTACTTGCTGCCCGTAAATGAATGGGCGGTTGGCAACACTGGCTGGTGGCTTAAAGGTTGTAATGATGCACAGTGAAAACCTGCGGCTTTGTTAACTAAATCGCAGGCTTAATCCACCTGCTGGTTTGTATACAATTTTTGGGATATTTTTAGGCATTTTGCTAAGGCTCCTCTGAAGAAACCTGAAGGTATCCCAGGGTGCCTGGGCACCCTGGTTGAAAAAGGCTGCTCTAGCATAACCTAATTTCCTTATTGTAAGTGGGTCATTGTCAACCATACCCTGCCACAGAAAATGTACCTCTCTTCCACTGGCTTCCAGAGGTAAATTACCAATGCATGGGTACTCTATTTTTATATGAAAAATATGCTGTTTTATTGAAAATTTTGTGATGGTAAAAATAAGCTTTTACTCAAACATTTCCAAAGTCCCATTGTCCTCTTCCTATTTTTTTACCCTAAATATGTTAGTTTTTAGTTTTTTCTTTTGAGACAAACTAGAAAGAAGCTTTCTCATTTTATTACCATGCGTTCACAATCCTGCTCATCTTGCTTGCAATCTTGCTAAATATTAAATATGTTCAATATTCCTTCAAACTATCTAATTTCTAGATATTGGTGATAAACATTTCTGAGGTATTCCTGGAAAAATCACAATATGCATGTTTTACCTTCTTATTTAATCTAATTTTGTTATTACTATTGAATACTTCTAATAATAATTTTTAATTAATAATAATAATTATCTAATTTTGTGAACTTCTTTTTTTTATAGTGCACTACAAAAGAAATAATGTGTTCCTTAAGAACAGACTTTGACATGTGCCAATATAAACAATGGATTATCTTGGTGCATTTCATTATCACTGGCAAATGCTTGCACTTTTCTTCTGGCATACTGTCTAAACAAATCATTCTCTTTCAAAAAGTTTGAGAAACTATACCTCCCCATTCTACCTCTCTTAAACCTAAATGACAAAGCTGAAGTTTAGCTAAAATAAAATTCCCTCCGCTCTTCCTATGTACAAGTTGACATACAGTATATCAGCAGGAACTGCCCTAAGCAGTTTGATAGGGTGTGGCAGCCATGGACCGCGTAGGGAAGGTGTCCTTTCCCTTTTAACATTAGAAAAAACACACACACATAAAGCACTGGCGCTGAAAGGCCTGATTATGAAAAATAGTCGGGGGACATGCATAAGTATGCTGGTTCATCAATAGCAACAATAAAATTATATTGTAGAGGTAAAAATTGAATTAAAAAAATTAAATAAAAAACGAAAAAACAAAAGTTTTTGTAAAATATTGATCGATTAAAGTCGTGAAATAAACATAGAGTTCTAGGGGGTGTGCCCCTGTCAACTCTGACTCTCTGAAACAAATGCTGCAAAGGGAACGAGGCTGCTTCAGGCGCGGGCTGGGGGACCCGATCACTATGGGAAAGGGAAAGCAAAAAAGGAAGAGAAGCGCCAGGAAAATCCTAATGCAGCATTATTTTATTTGATTAAAATACAAATTGTTTCCCTTCATGGAGGGCGCTGAGTAATTTAGGATAAGCACACTGTGCTTGGGATGCTCAGTTTTAGTTTCTATGTTTTTGTTTTTATTGTTTTTGAATTGTTTTCATGCTGACAGGTTATGGTGCAACTCTGCTCTGACTTTGCTGCTTATGAGGTGTCCTAAGATATTCATACTCGTATATCCTGCTTTACTTTTGCACTGCCTCACATACAGTAAGAGCCCTCCTGTTCCAATATCTGCAAGCCCACTCGCCTCAACTTATCCTCCTGCAGGAGACCCACCTCATGGGCATTAAAATCTTAACACTCAAGAAGCTGTGGATACAAAAGGCGTTCCTGCCACGTACTCTACCTTTGCCAGGGGGGTCTCGGTTTTAGTGCATAAAAATTTTCCTTGTTTGATTGAAGAGATACGCCTTGACCCCAGGGCAAATTTGTGATAGTGGTATTTACGTTATGTAGGTATATTATGATTAACCTATATGTTCCTCCACCCTTCTCGCCTGCTATTTTATATGCTCTTCTGCAGAGGATCACCCCGTTTTGCCCAGCCAAAATCCTGATTATAGGAGATTTCAATGCCACACTATCACTTGATCTAGATAGGCCCACCCTGTCCTGAAACTACTCTGTGGATCTCTTTACCTTGGGTGGCGGGTCTCACAGAGATTTGAAGGTGGATACTTGCAGATGTAATTGAGGCGTCCTACCTACCCAGCACTCTGTCAGATCACAGCCCCCTAGCCGTAGTGTTTCGTTCACCTACATCACGTAATGCAACACAGTGGCACCTGGGTTTGCATCCCAGACCATGACCATGACCCAGACCATGCAGACAAAATTCCACCTCTTCTAACTGAATTCTGTGAGCATAACACGGGGTCCTCCTCTCCAGAAACTACCTGGGATGCTTTTAAGGCCTACACAAGGGGGCACTATATTTCTTCTATTGCTGCTATAAAAAAGGAACAACAGGCGACCACTTTGTCTCTGCAACAGCTGGTATCAGACTGTACCATGTCATATAACTCAGATCTACTAATAGGTTTGATCTTCTGCAGGCTGCTCAGAGAGACTTGCAACTCCATATGTCAGAGGTTACTAGACTTCAGGAATACAAAAATAAGGAACGTGCCTTTGAACTGGGAGATAGGAATGGCCGCCTACTAGCCATAAGCGTGAGTGGTCTCCACGCACGCTTATCTCCACACTTAACACCTCTGATGGTGAGACAGGGACTTTCCCTTCAGACATTTTGAAAACTTTTCAAAAGTTCTATGAGACATTGTATGCCTCTGCTCTGCCCTCCGACTTCCAACCAGGCATTTTGCAGGATTTGCTGGATCCCCTTGCCCTGGGTTGGCTTTCGGATGGAGAATGAAAGGTGCTGGTCCAGCTTTTTACAGCTTTAGAGGTCCTCAATGTTATTCAGTCCTTTCCTTCTGAGAAGGCGCCGGGCCCTGATGGTCTCCTTGATTGACTTCTAAAAGGTGCATGGGGATCTCCTGGTGCCACTCTTAGCTTCCCTATATACTAAATGCTTTGTGGAGGGGGAACTTCCCGCTTCCATGTATCACGTTTACCCGACGCTCATTTACAAGTCCCCTAAGGATCCCACCTCGTGTGCTTCTTACCGACCCATTGCTCTGCTGATCAATGATTTCAAAATACTCACCAAACTTCTAGCCATTCAACTGTATCCAATGTTATCTTCTGTGATAGAGTCAGACCAGATGGGTTTCATGCCACACAGAGCTACAGATGTTAATCTCCGTAGGTAATACTGTATACAAACATTCATACTCAGCACCTCAACATGGGTTCGTGAACGGTGGCCTCTCTGGACATAGAGAAGGCCTTTGACACTGTTGAGTGACCCTGTTTGTGGGAAACATTGTGCAGAATGGAGTTCCCCATGGATTTCATCAAATGGCTTCAGGTGATTTATACATGCCCCACTTCCTCAATACACCTGGGTGACGGTCTGTCTCCACCCTTCAAACTTTTCAGGGGCACTAGGCAGGGCCACCCCCTCTCTCTCGCATTGTTTGCATTGGCCATTGAACCAGTGGCTAAGGCCCTATGTACCTCCCCACGCTTAAGGGGTCTTGTTGGCTTGCTGGAGGAGAGGGTCGCCCTGTATGCAGACGACATGCTGCTTTTTCTTAATGATGCGGGTCTGTCACTACAGGGGCCCTACAGTTCCTGGACTCCTTTGCCACCTTCACAGGGCTTAAGGTTAACTGGTCCAAGTCAATATTATTTCCTATTGTCCAGTGGGTGGACACTTTCAAATATTTGGGAGTTCTGATCTCCTCTCAGGCCATTGATTTTCTCTCACTGAATCTAGCTCCAGTTTTACTCAAAGTTAAAAGCAAGTTAAAAGCATGGGAAAATTTGCCACTGTCTTTATTGGGGTGAGTCAACCTTATTAAAATGAAAGTTATCCCCAAGCTTATCTACCTATTTCGGCAATCTCTGCAATGGCTACCAAAATCCTTTTTCACAAAGCTTAACCAAAATTTCATTTCCTTTCTCTGGGGCCCTAAGCCACCTAGATACAAGCTAAGTACCTTGATAATGCCGAACTCACAGAGTGGTATGGCGTTTCCCCGATTGTTAAAAATTATTTCTGCCTACCCCGTTGGTGACTGTGGCTTGGTGGATGAATCCTGATTTGTTCAATTCCTCCACAATACTTGAAGCTGCGGTGGTTGGATCCCTGGAGGCACTTAAACTCCTGGTCTATAGAAGGTCATGAGCTCCATATAACTTGACCCACTCCATGCTTACCACCCTGCGAGCTTGGAGAGCGGGGTTAGCTTTTGAGAGATATAAAAAAACTGAGGTTTCCCCTAATGCTCCGTTTTTGGCTGAACCCCACTTTAGCTCACATTTACAAGATGTCTGACCTGTACGCTAGGACCAAATATAGCATCAAACTAATCTTACAAGTGGTTTCACAATCTCTAGTCCCCTTATCTCAACTTTCCTCCACGTACAATATCCCTAACTACTATCATTTTCGCTACTTACAACTTTCTCATGCTTTTACGGCACAATTCCCACAATCCTCCTGTATGGTTGTTCAGTTGGGGCTGGAGCGCACACTCTGAACTGAGTGGGGTGAGAAGCCCACCTCACACCTATACTCACATCTGATCTTCGTGTCTGTGCTATCTCTGGACGGGCTTAGGGCCTGTTGGCAGTGTGACATCCCTGCACTGGACAATGATGATTGGGATGATGTTTGGGATTTTGGGATTTTCCTTTTAAGTCTTTAGTTTCAATAAGTGGCCATCCTGTGCAGTTCAAAATTGTACATAGAGCATACTTCACACCTCATAGACTCCACAAGATAAACGCAGACATTTCTCCGAAATGCTGGAGGTGTGCAACCTTGCCTGGCGACTTTCCACATATATTCTGGCACTGTCCCGGGGTCCAGAAATATTGGGGAAACATTCTAATTTTGATAGATCTCGTCGCCTCTACCTTGATTCGGCCCTCAATGGAGGTATGCATCTTGGGACTGATAGAACCTATAGTACCAGATGTTGCTCAGAGAACATTGATTAGACTATTACTTTTTTATGCCAGGAAAAACATAGCCATGCAATGGAAGAAACACTCCTCTCCGTCTGGCACAGTGGAAGCGATTAGTCAATGACAACCTTCCCCTTTACAAAGATACGTACATGAACAGGGGTTGCCCCCTGAAATACGACAAGGTGTGGCGTTCATGGTTAGCTGAACCGTCGACAGCCTAATGCATTCAGTGAGGAAATACCTTTTCCTTGTATATTGGATTAGCTATAAATGCTATGGATGGATTAAATGTCTATATTCCTTACAAGTGAAATACTAGCAGCTAGTATGTTTTTGTTTTTTTTTTATTTACATTTAGAGGCACCACGGATCAAGGTGTAACACCCCCTTATCTTCCAATCCATCTTGGTTCTGATCCTTTTCATGAGTGTGGGTGAATACTCCTGCAGTTGTTGTACCACCTTTGTTACGCACGTACTGTGTTTTTCTTCTTTGTTTTTTTGTATATGTGTATGTGGCATAAAATTAAAATAAACAGATTTATAAAAAATACAAATTGTTGACAGTATAAGGTGCGCTTACATAGTGCTAGTGAGGGTAGGTGCTTTCCAGATCCAGTATCACCAAAGAGACGCCGGGGTGTCCCTGTGGAGGAGTCCACAAGCACCGTGTGTCAGCGGGAAGCTGAAGCCTCGATGGACCTGGGGAGGATGCCATCTGTGTAACTCTGTGTAGGAGTGTTCCAGAGCTGTCAGAGGGGGGAGCCACCTACCACTGTGTCTGGCCAATCAGAACGCAGAAGCCTCCATCATCAGACACAGTGGTAGGCGGCTCCCCACTCAGACAGCTCCGGAACACTCCTACACAGAGTTACACAACCAGCATCCTCCCCAGGTCCCTCGAGACTTCAGCTTCCCGCTGACACACGGCGCTCGTGGACTTTTCCACAGGGACACCCTGGCGGCTCTTCGGTGATGCTGGATCTGGAAAGCCCCTACCCTCACTAGCAATACTGTTAACAATTTGTATTTTAATCAAATAAAATAATGCTGCACTAGGATTTGCCTGGTGCTTCTCTTCCTTTTTTGCTGTCCTTTCCTTTTTACCTTATCTACAGTACCTGTTATGCCGCGTACACACGATCGCACATTCCAACAAGAAAATCCATGTTTTTTTTCCGACGGATGTTGGCTCAAACTTGTCTTGCATACACAAGGTCACACAAATGTTGTTGGAAATTCCGAACCTCAAGAACGCGGTGACGTACAACACATAGGACGGCACTATAAAAGTGAAGTTCAATACCAAGTGTGCCACCCTTTGGACTCGCGCTTTTCAGCCTCGTGCTTTTCAGATTGTTACTGCTCTTGAGTTTGTGCTTGTGGGTTCGTATCTGGTTTTCAGTGCGTGTAGTCAGTTCGCATTTGTTTTTCAGTGTGTATTTTATAGTACGTATTTGAAACTCAGTGCGTTCTTGTCCTCTCATTTCTGATTTTCAGCTTGCTCTTCTCAAGCCTTTCTGTTTTTTAGTGCTTTCTGTTAATTCGTTCTGACTAGCCGACCGTTTCGAAGCAATGTTGCGGGTACATACTCATCGTAGATTTCATGCTGTGCAGGGGCTTGGTGTTGGGGTTCTTACTTTGACCCAAGCCCAGTCCATGAACAGGGCGGTGAGGAGTTCATGGACGAAGAATTGGTTACTCCAGCGTGACCAATTCTCTCATATGCCTTTGTTGCGGGAGATCCGTGAGAATAATCCTGACGATTTCAGGAATTATCTCCAGATGACGGACCCCGTTTTTCACCGTTTGTTGGCTTTGCTGTCTCCTTATATTACGAAGCAGTACACCTGCATGCAGCAAGCCATCACTCCTGAATAGAGGCTCGTCACCACATTGTGGTACTTGGCAAGGGGAGAAGTCTGCAGGACATCAAGTTCTCGACAGGCATCTCCCCTCAAGCTCTGGGGATCATTATTCCAGAGACCTGTTCTGACATCATTCAGATCCCGCAGAAGGACTATATTAAGGCAAGATTTCTCCTTTAACCACTTGACGACCGCCTCACGCCGATTTACGTCGGCAAGGTGGCACGGACAGGCAAAATCACGTACATATACGTGATTTGCCTTCCGCGGGTGGGGGGTCCGATCGGACCCGGTGCCCGAGGCGGTCGTCTTTTGTCCCCCGGCGATCGGAGGTGAGGGGGAGGCCATCCGTTCGTGGCCCCCCCCTCGCGATCGCCGCCGGCCAATGAGAACATTCCTTTGCTGCTGTATGCTAAACAGCAGCAAAGGAAATGATGTCATCTCTCCTCGGCTCGGTAATTTCCGTTCCGGCCCGAGGAGAGAAGACAGGTATGTGAGTGCACAACACACACACACACAGTAGAACATGCCAGGCACACAAAACACCCCGATCCCCCCCCCGATCGCCCCCCGATCCCCCCCCAATCACCCCCCCCGTCACAAACTGACACCAGCAGTTTTTTTTATTTTTTTTTCTGATTACTGCATGGTGTCAGTTTGTGACAGTTACAGTGTTGGGACAGTTAGTATTACCCCCCTGTAGGTCTAGGGTACCCCAATAACCCCCCCTAATAAAGTTTTAACCCCTTGATCACCCCCTGTCACCAGTGTCACTAAGCGATCATTTTTCTGATCGCTGTATTAGTGTCGCTGGTGACGCTAGTTAGTGAGGTAAATATTTAGGTTCGCCGTCAGCGTTTTATAGCGTCAGGGACCCCCATATACTATCTAATAAATGTTTTAACCCCTTGATTGCCCCCTAGTTAACCCTTTCACCACTGATCACCGTATAACTGTTACGGGTGACGCTGGTTAGTTTGTTTATTTTTTATAGTGTCAGTGTTACCGAATTAAGGTTTAGCCCCCTGATCGCCCGGATATGCGTCGCCCCAGGCAGCGTCAGATTAGCGCCAGTACCGCTAACACCCACGCACGCAGCATACGCCTCCCTTAGTGGTATAGTATCTGATCGGATCAATATCTGATCCGATCAGATCTATACTAGCGTCCCCAGCAGTTTAGGGTTCCCAAAAACACAGTGTTAGCGGGATCAGCCCAGATACCTGCTAGCACCTGCGTTTTGCCCCTCCGCCCGGCCCAGCCCAAGTGCAGTATCGATCGATCACTGTCACCTACAAAACACTAAACGCATAACTGCAGCGTTCGCAGAGTCAGGCCTGATCCCTGCGATCGCTAACAGTTTTTTTGGTAGCATTTTGGTGAACTGGCAAGCACCAGCCCCAGGCAGCGTCAGGTTAGCGCCAGTAGCGCTAACACCCACGCACGCACCGTACAGCTCCCTTAGTGGTATAGTATCTGATCGGATCAATATCTGATCCGATCAGATCTATACTAGCGTCCCCAGCAGTTTAGGGTTCCCAAAAACGCAGTGTTAGCGGGATCAGCCCAGATACCTGCTAGCACCTGCGTTTTGCCCCTCCGCCCGGCCCAGCCCAGCCCACCCAAGTGCAGTATCGATCGATCACTGACACTTACAAAACACTAAACGCATAACTGCAGCGTTCGCAGAGTCAGGCCTGATCCCTGCGATCGCTAACAGTTTTTTTGGTAGCATTTTGGTGAACTGGCAAGCACCAGCCCCAGGCAGCGTCAGGTTAGCGCCAGTAGCGCTAACACCCACGCACGCACCGTACAGCTCCCTTAGTGGTATAGTATCTGATCGGATCAATATCTGATCCGATCAGATCTATAATAGCGTCCCCAGCAGTTTAGGGTTCCCAAAAACGCAGTGTTAGCGGGATCAGCCCAGATACCTGCTAGCACCTGCGTTTTGCCCCTCCGCCCGGCCCAGCCCAGCCCACCCAAGAGCAGTATCGATCGATCACTGACACTTACAAAACACTAAACGCATAACTGCAGCGTTCGCAGAGTCAGGCCTGATCCCTGCGATCGCTAACAGTTTTTTTGGTAGTATTTTGGTGAACTGGCAAGCACCAGCCCCAAGCAGCGTCAGATTAGCGCCAGTACCGCTAACACCCACGCACGCACCGTACACCTCCCTTAGTGGTATAGTATCTGAACGGATCAATATCTGATCCGATCAGATCTATACTGGCGTCCCCAGCAGTTTAGGGTTCCCAAAAACGCAGTGTTAGCGGGATCAGCCCAGATACCTGCTAGCACCTGCATTTTGCCCCTCCGCCCGGCCCAGCCCAGCCCACCCAAGTGCAGTATCGATCGATCACTGTCACTTACAAAACACTTAACGCATAACTGCAGCGTTCGCAGAGTCAGGCCTGATCCCTGCGATCGCTAACAGTTTTTTTGGTAGCTTTTTATTGAACTGGCAAGCGCCAGCGGCCTAGTACACCCCGGTCGTAGTCAAACCAGCACTGCAGTAACACTTGGTGACGTGGCGAGTCCCATAAGTGCAGTTCAAGCTGGTGAGGTGGCAAGCACAAGTAGTGTCCCGCTGCCACCAAGAAGACAAACACAGGCCCGTCGTGCCCATAGTGCCCTTCCTGCTGCATTCGCCAATCCTAATTGGGAACCCACCGCTTCTGCAGCGCCCGTACTTCCCCCATTCACATCCCCAACCAAATGCAGTCGGGTGCATGAGAGGCATTTTCTTTATGTCCTCCCGAGTACCCCTACCCAACGAACCCCCAAAAAAGATGTCGTGTCTGCAGCAAGCGCGAATATAGGCGTGACACCCGCTATTATTGTCCCTCCTGTCCTGACAATCCTGGTCTTTGCATTGGTGAATGTTTTGAACGCTACCATACACTAGTTGAGTATTAGCGTAGGGTACAGCATTGCACAGACTAGGCACACTTTCACAGGGTCTCCCAAGATGCCATCGCATTTTGAGAGACCCGAACCTGGAACCGTTTACAGTTATAAAAGTTAGTTACAAAAAAAGTGTAAAAAAAAAAATATATATATAAAATAAAAAAAAATAGTTGTTGTTTTATTGTTCTCTCTCTCTCTATTCTCTCTCTCTTGTTCTGCTCTTTTTTACTGTATTCTATTCTGTATTCTATTCTGCAATGTTTTATTGTTATTATGTTTTATCATGTTTTCTTTTCAGGTATGCAATTTTTTATACTTTACCGTTTACTGTGCTTTATTGTTAACCATTTTTTGTCTTCAGGTACACCATTCACTACTTTAAATGGTTATACCAGAATGATGCCTGCAGGTTTAGGTATCATCTTGGTATCATTCTTTTCAGCCAGCGGTCGGCTTTCATGTAAAAGCAATCCTAGTGGCTAATTAGCCTCTAGACTGCTTTTACAAGCCGTGGGAGGGAATGCCCCCCCCCACCGTCTTCCGTGTTTTTCTCTGGCTCTCCTGTCTCAACAGGGAACCTGAGAATGCAGCCAGTGATTCAGCCAGCTGACCATAGAGCTGATCAGAGACCAGAGTGGCTCCAAACATCTCTATGGCCTAAGAAACCGGAAGCTACGAGCATTTTATGACTTAGATTTCGCCGGATGTAAATAGCGCCATTGGGAAATTGGGGAAGCATTCTATCACACCGATCTTGGTGTCATCAGATGCTTTGAGGGCAGAGGAGAGATCTAGGGTCTAATAGACCCCAATTTTTTCAAAAAAGAGTACCTGTCACTACCTATTGCTATCATAGGGGATATTTACATTCCCCGAGATAACAATAAAAATGATTAAAAAAAAAAAAAATGAAAGGAACAGTTTAAAAATAAGATAAAAAAGCAAAAAAATAATAAAGAAAAAAAAAAAAAAAAAAAAAGCACCCCTGTCGCCCCCTGCTCTCACGCTAAGGCGAACGCAAACGGCGGTCTGTCGTCAAACGTAAACAGCAATTGCACCATGCATGTGAGGTATCGCCGCGAAGGTCAGATCAAGGGCAGTAATTTTTGCAGTAGACCTCCTCTGTAAATCTAAAGTGGTAACCTGTAAAGGCTTTTAAAGGCTTTTAAAAATGCATTTATTTTGTTGCCACTGCACGTTTGTGCGCAATTTTAAAGCATGTCATGTTTGGTATCCATGTACTCGGCCTAAGATCATCT
Source organism: Aquarana catesbeiana (assembly GCF_042186555.1). Classification (NCBI taxonomy): domain Eukaryota; kingdom Metazoa; phylum Chordata; class Amphibia; order Anura; family Ranidae; genus Aquarana; species Aquarana catesbeiana. The sequence goes on from NC_133325.1 coordinate 669,572,794, forward strand.
TTTTTATTTCATCAAACATTTGGGCAATATAGTGTGTTTTAGTGCATTAAAATTTAAAAAAGTGTGTTTTTTCCCCAAAAAATGCATTTGAAAAATCGCTGCGCAAATACTGTGTGAAAAAAAAAAATGAAACACCCACCATTTTAATCTGTAGGGCATTTGCTTTAAAAAAATATATAATGTTTGGGGGTTCAAAGTAATTTTTTTGCAAAAAAAAATAACTTTTTCATGTAAACAATGAGTGTCAGAAAGGGCTTTGTCTTCAAGTGGTTAGAAGAGTTGGTGATGTGTGACATAAGCTTCTAAATAATAAAATAAAAAACCTGCGCTCAGTGCAAAATTAATCAATAGTGAAAAAAAACGTGAGTTGGGTCCTGCTGCTGAACACTATAACCCCGATATAAGGCCAGACTAGTTGTAGATAATAATCAGTGCAGCGCTGGACAAGAGCAAAGTGAACAATAATAATAATAATAATAATATTACCAAAAATTAAATAACGACAATGAAGTGATGATGTAGGTACTATAAACAATCCATAATATTAAGAAACCATCAATGTGTAAATATTCATCTAAACAGTTCATTGTAATAGAGGAATGGTGAAAAAAAAAAAAAGAAGAAAATCAGTCCAAACTAGTTGAAAAAAAAGTCCAAAGATATATTAGTGCAAAATCAATCCAACGATGTGATCAACAGTGACATCCACCACCAGAGAGCAATAAAGGCATACCAAAAAGCCTGCGACCGCCCTTATTCAGGGGGGTCAAAACAGGCTTAGTAGATCAACGTTGGTGTCTTGTTGAAACCACAATCGAAGTCCTGTTGATCGCTCTCCGCATTAACTTCCCCTCAGCTGCAGGTGATACCCAGGGAAGATGAGATGGTTCCAGGAAGGACCATATGGCCAGTATCCACACGAGGAGAAACCATAAAAACCTACCTATCTATCTGCACTTAACAATAACACCAGCGGTATAGTGCTTACTTATGAAGCCAGTCCGACCCAAATCCATTTTTTGGATCTGGTTATAAAAATTGAAAATGGTAGGATTACCACCTCTACCTTCTTTAAGCAAACGGACAGGAACAGCTTCATTCCCCTTGACTCTTGCCACCACCATTCATGGTTAACAGCTGTCCCCAAAGGACAGTTTTTGCGATTAAGGCGGAACTGTTCCAATATAGATCAATTCTACAAGGAAGCCTCTATATTAAAATCTAGATTTTTGAATAAGGGTTATGATTTGACAGCCCTTGATTCTCTTATCCTAGAGGTAGGCAATAAGGACCGTAAGGACTTACTGATAGATAAATCCCCCCAAACTGGTGACCGAGAGGATTTTGGGCTGGCTTTCATTACCACTTATTCGAGCCAACATTTGGGCCATAAAGAGGATTATAAAGAAACATTGGCCAGTTATTAAAAATGACCGGATTCTTGGACCTCTATTGGCAGACAAACCTCGGGTGCTATTTAGGGGAGCTACAAGCTTGAGACATATGTTGGCACCTAATATCCCAGATCCACCTGCACGCTTGAGTTTTTTTGGGGATCTAAAAGGTTTTTCCCCATGTAGAAGGTGTACAGTATGTAGGGTTAATACATTAAAAGATAGGAGGTTGACAGAGTTCACTTCAGTCAATACAGGCCTAACATACCCTATTAAATCACTTATTACATGCACTACGAAATGTGTTGTTTACCTCCTGAGGTGCCCTTGCGGGCTGGAATATGTGGGACGCACTATCAGAATGTTGCATGTGAGGTTGGGAGAACACATCACCAACATCAAGCAAGGTTTCGACAAGCATAGTGTTTCTAGGCACTATGATCTTGTGCATCATCGTGATCCAACGGGCACTACTTTCATCGGCATAGAAAAATATGTCCCCCATTGGCGTGGCAGTAATGGGAAGAGGACCATCTCTAGATCCGAGACCAATTGGATCTATAGGTTGGGCTCCCATGCCCCCAATGGCTTGAATATAGAATGGGACATCAACTGTTGTATCAACAACAGTTGATGTCCCATTGATAAATTTCTTAACCTTTGGTTATCTGGTGATTGATCTTGATGACCGGTTATCTGCTATCCATTACTCCTTATTCTGTGGTTTAAAATTGCGTTTATTCGGGATCTTCTCCTCTCTTAATATTTGCTTGTTATAACCATGCCAACATATAAGTATCTTTATGAGGATGGTGTGAAGAGCCCCTTTGAATATCATGAAGTAGGATTACTTGTAATAGCATCCATCCTTGTTGAAATGTTAGTTATTTTCAGTGATTTAAAATATGGGACTAATGTTCCTTTAATTTTCACACTGGACCTTTGACTTTACCTCTTGTTGCTTTTTTAGGAGGCATTGAGTTGGCATAATAGCATATATATAAAAAATTTTTGCTATTTTTTCCTTCCTTTTTTTTCTCCCTTTTTTTCTTATTTTTCATTAAATGATTGCACGAAATGAATTTCTAGGGATTTTATATATGTCCACTAGATGGCATTAGTCTGGTAATTTGTTCTATTTTATTTGTTTTGTAAATGTCCCAGGTGTTTACTGTTATTGAGTTCAGGTTTGTTTCATTGCCTCCTGTGTGGGACATCCCAGTTAACCAATCGCAGTATCCAGCTTGGTCTGAGCTAGCCAATAGCGCGGTTTTCTGAAGCGCTGCTTGGCTATTTAATACGCATGCGCGTGCGCGATCACGTACCCCTGATGACGTCAGTTGTGACGAAACGGCCGTAGGGTCACAACGTGAACTCGCTTCACGCATGCGCGATTTTAATTTAAACGGCGGTTAAGTTTTCTGTCTCGCTGGTTGTGACAGTCTCACTGCTGGTGCCTATAGGCATCTCTCTGCATACATCACTTTATCTTGTGCACGTATATTTGATGTATTGCAGTGCATCTGTCATTTTTTATGCATTTCATTTGCAATTTACATGCACTTTATGTATAAACTGGTGCAATGTATTTTTAATTTAATTTTTATTAAAACGTTCCTGGTTATCTGCACTACTGGAGTCCCCTTCTCTCTTTTTATGGTTTCTCCTCGTGTGGATACTGGCCATATGGTCCTTCCTGGAACCATCTCATCTTCCCTGGGTATCACCTGCAGCTGAGGGGAAGTTAATGCGGAGAGCGATCAACAGGACTTCGATTGTGGTTTCAACAAGACACCAACGTTGATCTACTAAGCCTGTTTTGACCCCCCTGAATAAGGGCGGTCGCAGGCTTTTTGGTAAGCCTTTATTGCTCTCTGGTGGTGGATGTCACTGTTGATCACATCGTTGGATTGATTTTGCACTAATATATCTTTGGACTTTTTTTTCAACTAGTTTGGACTGATTTTCTTCTTTTTTTTTTTTTTTCACCATTCCTCTATTACAATGAACTGTTATAGATGAATATTTACACATTGATGGTTTCTTAATATTATGGATTGTTTATAGTACCTACATCATCACTTCATTGTCGTTATTTAATTTTTGGTAATATTATTATTATTATTATTATTCACTTTGCTCTTGTCCAGCGCTGCACTGATTATTATCTATAAGCTTCTAAATGTTGTGCATAAAATGCCAGGACAGTTCAAAACCCCCCCAAATGACCCCATTTTGGAAAGTAGACACCCCAAGCTATTTGCTGAGAGGCATGTCGAGTCCATGGAATATTTTATATTGCGACACAAGTTGCGGGAAAGAGACAAATTTTTTTTTTGCACAAAGTTGTCACTAAATGATATATTGCTCAAACATGCCATGGGAATATGTGAAATTACACCCCAAAATACATTCTGCTGCTTCTCCTGAGTACGGGGATACCACATGTGTGAGACTTTTTGGGAGCCAAGCCGCGTACGGGACACCGAAAACAAAGCACAGCCTTCAGGCTTTCTAAGGGCGTGAATTTTTGATTTCACTCTTCACTGCCTATCACAGTTTCGGAGGCCATGGAAAGCCCAGGTGGCACAAAACCCCCCCAAATGACCCCATTTTGGAAAGTAGACACCCAAAGCTATTTGCTGAGAGGTATAGTGAGTATTTTGCAGACCTCACTTTTTGTCACAAAGTTTTGAAAATTGAAAAAAGAAAAAAAAAAAGTTTTTTCTTGTCTTTCTTCATTTTCAAAAACAAATGAGAGCTGCAAAATACTCACCATGCCTCTTAGCAAATAGCTTGGGGTGTCTACTTTCCAAAATGGGGTCATTTGGGGGGGTTTTGTGCCACCTGGGCATTCCATGGCCTCCGAAACTGTGATAGGCAGTGAAGAGTGAAATCAAAAATTTTCACCCTTGGAAATCCTGAAGGCGGTGCTTGGTTTTCGGGGCCCCGTACGCGGCTAGGCTCTCAAAAAGTTCCACACATGTGGTATCCCATACTCAGGAGAAGCAGCTAAATGTATTTTGGGGTGCAATTCCACATATGCCCATGCCCTGTGTGAGCAATATATCATTTAGTGACAACTTTGTGCAAAAAAAAAAAAAAAAAGTGTCACTTTCCCGCAACTTGTGTCAAAATATAAAATATTCCATGGACTCAATATGCCTCTCAGCAAATAGCTTGGGGTGTCTACTTTCCAAAATGGGGTCATTTGGGGGGGTTTTGTGCCACCTGGGCATTCCATGGCCTCCGAAACTGTGATAGGCAGTGAAGAGTGAAATCAAAAACTTACACCCTTAGAAATCCTGAAGGCGGTGCTTGGTTTTCGGGGCCCCGTACGCGGCTAAGCTCCCAAAAAGTCCCACACATGTGGTATCCCCATACTCAGGAGAAGCAGCTGAATGTATTTTGGGGTGCAATTCCACATAGGCCCATGGCCTGTGTGAGCAATATATCATTTAGTGACAACTTTTTGTAAATATTTTTTTTTTTTTTGTCATTATTCAATCACTTGGGACAAAAAAAATAAATATTCAATGGGTTCAACATGCCTCTCAGCAATTTCCTTGGGGTGTCTACTTTCCAAAATGGGGTCATTTGGGGGCGGTTTGTACTGCCCTGCCATTTTAGCACCTCAAGAAATGACATAGGCAGTCATAAACTAAAAGCTGTGTAAATTACAGAAAACGTACCCTAGTTTGTAGACGCTATAACTTTTGCGCAAACCAATAAATATATGCTTATTGACATTTTTTTTACCAAAGACATGTGGCCGAATACATTTTGGCCTAAATGTATGACTAAAATTTAGTTTATTGGATTTTTTTAATAACAAAAAGTAGAAAATATCATTTTTTTTCAAAATTTTCGGTCTTTTTCCGTTTATAGCGCAAAAAATAAAAACTGCAGAGGTGATCAAATACCATCAAAAGAAAGCTCTATTTGTGGGAAGAAAAGGACGCAAATTTCGTTTGGGTACAGCATTGCATGACCGCGCAATTAGCAGTTAAAGCGACGCAGTGCCAAATTGGAAAAAGACCTCTGGTCCTTAGGCAGCATAATGGTCCGGGGCTCAAGTGGTTAACATCACATTCTATGTATTTAATGTTTGCTAATGTATTGTATTTCTTTCATAATTCCATAATTGCCATGATTGTAATATGCTGTGAATGTTCTATTTATTCTCATGCATGCTGGAAGTTTTTAAAGTTCCTTTTTGTCCTTCATGCATATTTGCCTTCACTAACCTCCCCAGCATGCTATCCTGGGCCCATACACACCTAGCCTAGTCACTTAACAATGTATTTTGTCAGCTCCATAGTAGTGCTTTACCATAAACACTCCCTAAAATGTGTTATGTTATTGTTGTCCTTAAATTCATGCAGAGTGGCAGAGGCTTTTTTGGGGGGGTCCCAAAAAAATTTGGAACCCTCCCTCCCCCCAACCGCTAAGTCAACCGGTACCAATCCTTTATCTGCTGACTTTGCCAAACCCATACACACTATATACCTATCTCTTTTGTGGTCATATTTCTGTATGAATTCACCAAAGCATGTAGTGAAAGGGCCTGCCTGAATACTTTCAAATGGTACTGTTTCAAGTTTTGTTCTCCTATTATTTTCATAGGTAATTGCAGAATGTAATATTGTGCTTCAATTTGGACAGTGTGTATTTATATTTTTGTATTATGACACTTCTTACCTGTCCAGTGGGCTGCCAATAGTGTAAGTAAGGAGGGGTTGGCCAAAGTAATACACATTATGTATGCATTCAGCTCTCAATGAAGTGGAGAGGGTTACCTTTCCAAAACATACCCCCCTAACATTTTTACAATGGGCCATCAGAGGGGGTGAGGAATCTGATAAGTGGACCTTAGATTTTTGTCTTTAAATACTCCTTAAAATAAATGTTATACTGATGTTGGCCAAGAATGTTTGTGTCTAATCTGCTTGCAATGTTATGTGCAAAAGTACAATTTTTTTTCTGTTTCCTTCAACACCACAGGAATGGCAGACACCCCAGCGGTGGGGCTTTCCCAACTGCGGAGGGGCATTGATGGGAAAGACGTCCACATAGTTTCACCCTCCAACTCAGGGTCATACTATTACAACTATAAGGAGTTTAATAGTATTGTGATGTTGGCAGTGGTGCAACATATGATTTTCTCTATGTGGACGTGGGGAAGAATGTCTGGATGTCGGATGGTGGAGTCATCGCCCAGACCGAGTTCTATGGATGGCTCCGGAGTGGTGGCTTGGGATTGCCAGCTTCGGAAGACAATGTGGCTGGTCTTCCATTCGTCTTTGTCGCTGATGAAGCGTTTGGGCTGGGTGATCACCTAATGTGGCCGTTCTCGATGCTGCATTCTCCACAACTATTTAAGGAGAAATTCAATGAACTATGTGGCCTCAGTTGGGCCTGAGGCTGAACCAACCCTCACGGCGCTTGAAGCTGGCCGTCCTGGCTTGCCCCCCCAAAGCGCGCCCGCAAAGTAAGACAAAAGTATGTTGAGTACTTTGCGGGTAGGGGGGCCATTGATATGCCAGAAAATGTTTAAGAAACATTTAAAAAATATATATTTTAGTTAAACTGAAATAAGATTTCATTTCATTTACTGCTTGTGTTTCTTTTAGCTGTCAAATAGGTTAGCCAATGGGCTTTCCTTTTTGGCCATTTTCTTCAATAGTGCAAACCTAATTTATTTGATACATGAATTGACAATCTCTCTTTCAGCGAACTATTAAGTTGTGGGTCTGCTACACACACACCTTGTTTTTGTTGTTAATGTATGTAATTCATTACTGATAAAAATATTCATCATTTTCAGCACCATGAATTCATTTTTGGGAGTCATGAAATGACCTGATTGTGGCAAATTATAAAGCACTGTGGGAGTTATTTACTGAATGAAAACCCACTTTGCACTCCAAGTGCACTGCAAATGTTCACTTGAAACTGCACTTGAATCTGCACTGAAAGTGCACTAAAAGTGCACTTGTAGTGCAAAGTGGATTTGCCTTTAGTAAATAACCCCCATTGTCACTGTAAACACCAACTTTGTCCAAAAACTGCTATTGAGCACTGAAAGAAGAACCCACACATAGTTAAGTAGAAACATTTTTACTCTTTGCACATTCACATGTGGGTTAGAAAAGGGTTTTTGAACAAACCAACATATTTTTGTAATAGCATTTTTGGTTTTGACAGTACAAATAGCCTTTTTTGTGTTAAACAGGCATGTTTAAAACCATAAAACAATACGCAACTCAGGAACTTACAAAGTTCAGCTTTGCTAATTTAAAGGCAATATCAGACGTTAGTATGTCCAAACTGTGTTGATCCTGCCTTCATCAGATGGGGTTATGTCACCCCTGTGAAAGCCAAATTTTGAAGATGCACACAAATTGAGAGTCAAAAAAGAGAGTTTCCTCCTGATACCATGCCTAATGTCAACATGTGCTAGCTCCCATCATGGGGAATCAATGGACGTGTTTCGGGGGTGCAACCCCTTCCTCTCACCTACTTGAGTTGAGAGGATGGGGTTGCACCCACAAAACGCGTACATTGATATCCCGTGATGGCAGATAGCACATGTTGACACACTGTGTGCATCTTCAAAATTTGGCTTTCAATATACTTCAAAAAAGATTAAAAAATCTTAAAAATATTAACAAATTGAAGAATTTAGGTGTGTTTTAGATTCTGCCTAAAATATCAATGATGTTTTTGAGTCTTTTTTCAACATCATTGATGTCTTCCTTGATGTTCTGTAAATCATGATTGCACACCATGATCTCCCCAATGAGGACGTGTGCATTTGCACTTGTGAAATGAATTTCTTCTTCCACAACATCCACATCACCTAAAATTCAAAAACACACCATGTATTAAAAATATGCAGGCATACATCTATTACCTGAAGCTGTGGTCTCAGACATTCACCTGTTGTGGTCACTATTTCCCCACTTCATAAACCTCTCCTTCCTCCACATCCTCTGGTTGTGGTGTTGGTATTTCCCCTTCTTTATGAGGTTGGGGGTCACTGGTGTCCTCAGATGTCCAGAGTCTTTTCTCCAATATATGAATAAAAAAAAAGGTATACTTAGCACACAGATATTTGAGGGCAGACATAGGAATCCAAAACAATGCTTGGAAGTGTTGTACAATTGTCTTTTTGGGCAGAGTTCCAAGCAGAAGTCATTTTTTTCCCTTTCTAAGCTTGAATATTTACCCTTTTTGTACAATTTTAACACATGGAGACACCCCTAGTATCCACTGGAGCACCTGTGTGGGACACCCTAAAAAGGGTGTTCTGGTGTCCCACACTAGTGCTCCTGCGTCCAGATGTGTAAACAGCTGCTGAGTGTCCTCTCCTTACACTGAATCAAGTTTACATTTCATTCTAGTTACAAACCCATCTAGACAACAATGTACTAAACTTCTTTTAATACAAATAGGCCTGAACAAATGTAGTTAACCTAGTTAGTTAGTGTGTGAACAAACAATGTTTACTACGAATGATTACTTTGCCCACAAACCTGAATGTTGCCATTTTAAACTGTACAACATTAAAGAAAAACACATGGAGCAGCATGCAAGTAATAATAATAATAGAAACACAGGACAAATACTTACTTTTTAGAAGCAGTTTCCTGATCCTTCTGTACTGATCCTGCTCCCTCAATTTCAGGTCTGACTAGCGTTTCCTCAATTGATCCTTGGATCATCGTACCCCAAAATTCCTGTGCAGACTTTTCACAACTTTAGTCATGATCTTGGCCTTTCTCACATTTGGGTTTGGGTAAGGTCCATGCTTCCCATCATAGTCGGCCCTCTTCAAGATGTCCACCATCTCCACCATCTCTACAAAGGACATATTTGAGGCCTTAAATCTCAAAAGAAGGGGCGGGGAATATACTAGATAGAAGGTCAGGGGTGGGCGGAGTTTCACACATATGCAGTGTATATAAAGCACAACATGCGTGCATCGTACGTACAATCTGTGAACAGAGGAAGGAGTAGCGGAAGTGCCGATCGTGATAACGAAGGTACAATTGTAACTTGGTGCATCAGCGGCCTATACTGCTTATAGATTGAGGCCTATATTGGGACAAGATTAGGAGAGTTTAGTCTGACATTAGGATTTGTCTTGTGTTGTGTCTTGCAGAGAAAATGGATGGCTTCAATGCCATCACAACTTCCTCCCCCTATTCATAGACAAGTACAGGGAGCTGCACTGTCTGTGGCAGGTGAAACACCCACATTATAATCATAAACAAAAGAGGCAGGCAGCACTGGAGAAACTGCTGGAGTTGGTGAAGCCGCAGATCCCCACTGCAACCATCCCCTATTTGAGGGCCAAAATTGGTGGCCTGTAGAGCACTTATAATAGGGAGCGCAAAAAGGTCCAGGATTCCCAGAGATCAGGAGCAGCAGCAGATGACATTTATGTACCCAGGCTGTGGTACTATGAGAGACTTTGTTTTCTGTCAGACCAGAGTGTAGTCAGGCAATCACTCTCAACCCTACCTTCCACTCTTCCGTCCATGCTTCCTTTCACCCCAGCTGAGGCTTCCGACGTCCAACCTGGGCTTTTCAGCCAGGAAAAAGTGGAGGCCCAGCTTGAGCCAGGTATAGCATTGTTCTACATATTTCTTGTCGTAAAATGAATTATGTTAACTAGATGTTATTATTGATCACTAATTGCCGTTTTTTTTTTCAATTTCACCAGTTTCTCCAGTGTTGCCTTCTTCTTTATTTTCTTATGACCCATAATAAATGGCTTGATTCACAAATACTTGCCTATGTGTTTTACTTCAAAAAGGACAGTTTGTTTGTGAGTAGGCAGGTACATTTCCTAAATACAATGTCAAATTAACAAGGGACGCCAACCAACCTCCTTGAGGTTAAAAAATGCAAGATAATAATGGTGTTGTGGTAACTTGACACAGAAAACGAAAAAAATATTATGGAAATCACTAGAAAAAAAACGAAAAAAAAAACCAGGAGATCTTGGTAAAAAAACAAACAAACAAACAAAAAAAAATTTACTATAAAAATAAATGCAAAACATTATTGTGGATATCTGACGAAAAAATAAATAATATTATTCAGGAGATCACAAGAAATAATAAAAAAATCAGTTTGTCAGAACTCTGTGTGAATATCAGCAGCAAAACAACTTCATTATTATAGCATTATAAAGAAGAAGAGAATGCGCTGCATTAAAAGATTTTAAAAAATTGCAGTGTGACGAATATGCTATCTCCATTACAAACGCTAGTTTTACCAGCACTTCCATCTCGTACTTGGTTCAGAGCATGCGTGGAATTTTGTACGTTGGAATTGTCTACACACGCTCGGAATTTACGAGAACGGATTTTGATGTCGGAAAATTTGAGATCCAGATCTCAAATTTTGTGTGTCGGAAATTCCGAAGGAAAATGTCCAATGGAGCCTACACATGGTCGGAATTTCCGACAACAAGCTCCCATCGAACATTTGTTGTTGGAAATTCCGACTGTATGTACACGGCATTAGAGTGGCTGCTATACTCTCCAAAGGTACCTCTTAAATGGTTTTGAGGATGAACACTGCTATTGTAGTTTTTATATTATACCTTGTCTATGTCTAACTCTGTTACGGAGACTATGCTCCTCACTCATTGTCAGTGTGTATAACTTTACTTTGCTTATTTCCATGTTATTGATTTTGTACCATGCCTCTGTTTTAATAAAGGAACATTCTGTTTTGTTAAAATAAAATTCCTTGCAGCTTTAGTCACGTCACTGCTATTCTGCCTGGCTTTACCAGTGCAGCGCCAGATGTTCAGAGCCCAGAAGAGGATGGGGCATCCCTGCAGGAAGATTTCTCTAGGATCCAGTTACCTGCGCAATGTGGAACATACTTCATTACAGGTAAGCGATGTGACTAAAGCCATAGGGATTTTTTCTTTTAACTAAATGTTTTGAGGCAACAAACACATATAATTGCAACTGGATTGATATGATATTTTACCACACCCTCTATATATGGAATATGTTTAAGGTTACATTTATCAGAAGAAAACATGTCAAAGAAAACAGCAACCAGAATGTTTTTTGCATTAACATGCACAATAAACTGCCACTGGCCATTCTCATTTATAGCTCTCTATTAATCAGAACTGCGATTCTAAAACTATACTAGTAAACTACTAGATAGTGCAGGGTCATTTGAAAGTTACTTTAAATAAAAACTTCTAAAACCCCTGCTTTTAACGCATACTGTTATACAAATAAAAGTGGCGCTATAGATAGGTGAGTTCAAAAACATAAAAAAAATCAAGTTGTAACAAACTAACACAGTGAATAAATGTAAAAAATAGTGTCCATGTATAAAAGATATAAGTGAAGTAATTAAAGATAATATCACATATGAATGAAATTAATACAAACTAACACAGTGAATGAATCTAAAAAGTAGTGTCCATATATAAATGATACATGTGAGAACACGTAACAGAAAAAAACTCCAGCTGGATGGAATCCAAATCTGTGGAAATAGGATAGTGGAATCTAACACCAGAAAGTTCCAAACGAGAAACGTATATATCCGTGAAGATTAGTGACTGTAATCAAACCACCACCATGAGTAGAGGAGGCTTACCAGAATGTTTGAACACGCCAGGGCATACGCTCTGCGTGTCAAACAGGCTTGTGTTGTGGTGGATGGATCGAGGTGGTGCTGGTTTCTATGGGCTGGATATACCCTGTTCATACTCTAATGGGGACGAGTGGAGAATGATTTCTCAGACATCCATAGGAGCAAAGATGACAGAGGGGAAAGTAGAGAAGGACCACGTAGCGTAATTCCGCAATATACAGTAAAATTTATTTAAAATAAAAAACCACTCACATGATACTGGATAAAAAAGCGCTTGTACAAAGTCAATAGGCAGCAGTGGGGACCTTCCCGACGCGTTTCGTCTCCAAGGACATCGTCTGGGGTGTCCCTCCACTGCTGCACTTCACAAATATATAGACAATATGACCCCCATCCTGAAGACCGAGTCTACGAGCACTGGCGCGGTCTTTTACCTGGAGTACTTCTGGGATTTTAAAATGGCGTCGCCGCGTGCGTTCCACGGCTTGTAATGGCCAATATGGCGGTGCGTTTCAGGCTCCGTCCCTGTCATTGGAAGGGGACCTGAGTGTAAGGGTAAGGAGGCCGGCCAAACATCCACGTCCACTCATCGCTGCTAGTGTAATCATGCCAAGGAAAAATTGGGCAACGCCCCCTGTCTAGAGAGACAGATGGGCGTGTGCATCAGCGAAGAGTGACGAGCAGGAACAAACACCGCTGAGTGCGATCCACGCACCCAGCCGGCGTGCGTTCCACACAATGCATCAAACGTACTATAGTCACGTCAATGCGTTCACGCACATGCGCAGTGATGCACCATACGGAATGTATGTGTACTATGGGAACGGAAAAGGAAATATAAAATTGCCAATGTTATAGCAAGGGGACATCTAATCACAACATAAAAACTAAAAAGAAATTTGAAAAAGGGAATTAAAAAAACGAATTCATGTTACAGAGAAGGGAGAAAGAGACAACACATGGGTTTTCCCTCCCATCTTCTGCAAGAGAAAAAATAAAAACTATAATGACATATATTTAAAGATAAAGTTAGTGAGTGAAACAATAAAATAATATCCGACCACTCGTAAACTAGATCTTCACAGGAGGTATATATGTAAAATTCAATCAAAATTACAGATTGCAATTAAGAACAAGAGAGAGAGAAAAGAATTATACAATATTGGGTTGACATATTCTGATGGATACATAATGTCAAGCTTTGCTGATGAAGGAATTAATATCCCAATCTATGTTCATGCCGTAAGGCGAATAGAAACGTAATTCATATATCCAATATGTCTCAAGTTGTGAGACACCCCTAGTTCTGGCCCCTCCCCTCCAAGGGGCAATGTACCTATCAATAATCAAAAAGGAGGTTCCCTTAGGGTCACGGTTGTGATGTGTCTTGTAGTGTCTGGGCACAGTGTATTTTGTATCCCCACGTTTGATTAGGGCAATATGTTCTGCAACCCTTATAGAGAAAGTGCGGATAGTGCGGCCCACATATTGCATCCCGCACGGGCAGGTAATTAGGTACACTATGTAGTGGGTTGTACAGGTACAAAAATGTTTAATCGTATATTGTCTGCTAGTGACAGTGGATGTGAAATCAACTACTCTACGTCCAACTCCTGAGTTGTGTTGACAGACCGTGCACCTCCTGCACAGAAAGAAGCCAATCAGTTCATGAAAGAACATAGGCCATGAAGGGGGGTTTATAATATTAGGAGCTATTTTACTTTGTAGAGTGGGTGCCCCTCTGAAGACAACTCTAGCTTGATCTAGTAGAAATGGACCTAGAATGCGATCATTTTTGAGAATGTTCCAAAGTCTGGCAAAAATAGCCTTGATTTGACGGTATTGAGTGGAAAAAGAAGTCATCAGTGACCCCTTAAAGGTGTTATCAATGTCACGTTTGGGTTTGACAGCTAAAAGGGATTCCCTGTCTGTTTCCATGGCACGTAAAAGTTCTCGGTCAACATCTACAGAGTTGTATCCTTTGTCCAGTAACCGGACTTTCAGTATATCCGCTTGTACCTTGAAGGACTCTATACTGGTGCAGTTTCTGTGTAATCACAGAAACTGGCTCCGTGGAACGGACCTAAGCCACGATGGATGGTGACAACTATCCAGGGGGATGAAATCGTTTCTGTCTGTTGATTTGAAAAAGGTTTGAAATTCGAACTGTCTGTTAACGATCCGAATTGGGAGATCTAAAAAATTAATCGTATCTGTACTAGAATTATACGTCAGAGAAATACCCCTATCGTTAGAGTTGAGTAGATCAAAAAATGATTGTAATGAGTCAGCAGTGCCACTCCATAAGAGGAGGATGTCGTCTATGTAACGCGCCCACAGGACCAACGATGGATTCCCTAGGGCATAGACGACATCCTCCTCCCACTTGGCCATAAATAAATTGGCCAAGCTGGGGGCAAATTTTGCCCCCATGGCCACCCCACGAAGTTGTAAATAAAATTGTTGGTTAAACCAAAAATAATTATGGGTAGTGGCAAATTGTAATAACTCCATGATGAATTTACACTAAAAAGGGGCAAGGGATGGTTCTTTACCCAAAAAATATTTAACTGCTTCAATTCCTCTCATATGTGGTATGCAGGTATAGAGGGAGGCCACATCTGCCGTGGCCATGATGTAGTCCCCCTGTATGTCTAAACCCTCTAGTAGTCTAATAGTAGCCCCAGTATCTTTGAGATACGATGGCATCTGTCTCACAAGAGGCTGTAGGTAATAATCTATATACTGGCCTATACGTGATGTGACGGAGTTAATGCCGCTCACGATAGGTCGGCCAGGGGGATGGAGGGAATCCTTATGGATTTTGGGTAGGTAATAGATGGTAGGTATTCTGGGGGCTGAAGGAACCAAAAATTCTCTCTCTCTCTCTTGTTCAGGACATTGTTATCAAAACCCTTAGTGACTATTTTCAATAGTTCTTTCTTATATGTATGAGTGGGATTACTAGGAAATTTTTTATATCTATTAGGCTCAATCAAAATTCTATACATTTCCTGTTCATAGTTGGATTTGTCTAAAACAACTATCCCGACTCCCTTGTCTGCCGGGCGGATTATCAAGTCCTTCTGTTGGCAAAGGGACTTTAAACCAATTTTTGATATGGGTTGGTGGCAAGTACGTTTGATAGGTAGGTCCACCAAATCTTTCAATACCAATTCTCTGAAGAAAGTAAAGGCCGGAGCAACCGGGACAGGTGGATTGAACAGTGATGGATTTGCCAATCCTGAATGGACGGTCCCAGAAGTAGTGGCGCGACCGTCACTCCTATATGGGTTAGAAATAAGATATCGTTGTATATGTAACTTACGTACATATTTTTGCACATCTATGAAGGTATTGAATTTATCTAACGATTTGGGTGGGGCAAACCTAAGACCCTTATCTAAAACAGATAATTCGTCTTTAGTGAATGTTTTGGCGGTGAGATTGAATACGCCTTGTCTCGTCAAATCCGCTTTCTTTTTTCTCCTCTGTATTCTCCTCCCCCCTCTTGTACCGCTCTTGTATTTGGGTCCATTGTGTGTGTTAATGGATCCCTGTGAAAAACCTGACCATGCGAATTGGGGTTGGTCTGATTATATCTATAGGGTGATGTTCATGAATATCTCTTCGATCAGAACAATATTCACGTGAGTTCATGAGAGGGGAGAACCTATTGTAGGTAGCCACTGGTGGCTGCCCATACTGGCGAGGGTTGGAATAATATGAGTTAGAGTATTCGCTACGGTCCGTGGGAGAAAACTCTCTATTATAATTGTGGTGCTCATAGCGATAATGCAAATTGGAATGATAGGTATTATAGGGATTGGCACCCCGTTGATTTTTTCCTCCTCTTCCACCCCTATTGTGACTCCTACCCCTTCTAGGGGTGATAGGCGTGTGGGGGCTATAATGACGTGCTCTAGTTGGTGGGAGTTTATAGCCCCCCCCGTGAGGCCCTATTGTCCATATTCACAGGTTGAATAGGCGGCGGGACTCTGGTTTCAGGTATATCTGATGTGTGGGGTACAGATATCAAAGCTGATGGAGGGGCAAGGGAGTTAGTATCTGTGGTTGTATTGGAAATCAATAGTTTTTGCCAAACAAAAACCATTCCATTCTTGTCATCGCCAACATCCCTGCTATATTTTTTTTGCTTCTTGTTCTTTTGATCTCTCTCTTCCTTCTCCAAAAAACTTTGGAGATTAGAGGAGAGTAGATTATATTCAGGGGAATTTTTATGTGACAATAATTTATCTTTAAGTTCAGCAAGGAGACCCTGACATTGATTCTTAGTTTAAGTACTTCAATGAAGCCGGAATATCTTTTCTTGGTGTTCTTATCACTAAGAAAAGGAACAGGTTAACACTACTGGAGAGGGAAATCAAAGAATTTAAAGATAAATTATTGTCACATAAAAATTCCCCTGAATATAATCTACTCTCCTCTAATCTCCAAAGTTTTTGGGAGATGTTGTCAGGGATGTTGGCGATTACAAGAATGGAAAGGTTTTTGGTTGGCAAAAACTATTGATTTCCAATACAACCACAGATACTAACTCCCTTGCCCCTCCATCAGCTTCAATATCTGTACCCCACACATCAGATATACCTGAAACCAGAGTCCCGCCACCTATTCAACCTGTGAATATAGACAATAGGGCCTCACGGGGGGCTATAAACTCCCACCAACTAGAGCACGTCATTATAGCCCCCACACGCCTATCACCCCTGGAAGGGGTAGGAGTCACAATAGGGATGGAAGAGGAGGAAGAAATCAATGGGGTGCCAATCCCTATAATACCTACTATTCCAATTCGCATTATCCCTATGAGCACCACAATTATAATAGAGAGTCTTCTCCCACGGACCGTAGAGAATACTCTAACTCATATTATTCCAACCCTCGCTAGTATGGGCAGCCACCAGTGGCTACCTACAATAGGTTCTCCCCTCTCATGAACTCACATGAATATTGTTCTGAAGAGATATTCATGAACAATCACCCTATAGATATAATCAGACCAACCCCATCTCTTCAGAACAATATTCATGTGAGTTCATGAGAGGGGAGAACCTATTGTAGGTAGCCACTGGTGGCTGCCCATACTAGCGAGGGTTGGAATAATATGAGTTAGAGTATTCTCTACGGTCCATGGGAGAAGACTCTCTATTATAATTGTGGTGCTCATAGGGATAATGCGAATTGGAATAGTAGGTACGGTATTATAGGGATTGGCACCCCGTTGATTTCTTCCTCCTCTTCCATCCCTATTGTGACTCCTA
This sequence comes from Aquarana catesbeiana, assembly GCF_042186555.1. Taxonomy (NCBI): domain Eukaryota; kingdom Metazoa; phylum Chordata; class Amphibia; order Anura; family Ranidae; genus Aquarana; species Aquarana catesbeiana. Next base: position 669,590,117 of record NC_133325.1, read on the forward strand.
CCCCTTCCAGGGGTGATAGGCGTGTGGGGGCTATAATGACGTGCTCTAGCTGGTGGGAGTTTATAGCCCCCCGTGAGGCCCTATTGTCTATATTCACAGGTTGAATAGGTGGCGGGACTCTGGTTTCAGGTATATCTGATGTGTGGGGTACAGATATTGAAGCTGATGGAAGGGCAAGGGAGTTAGTATCTGTGGTTGTATTGGAAATCAATAGTTTTTGCCAACCAAAAACCATTCCATTCTTGTAATCGCCAACATCCCTGACAACATCTCCCAAAAACTTTGGAGATTAGAGGAGAGTAGATTATATTCAGGGGAATTTTTATGTGACAATAATTTATCTTTAAATTCTTTGATTTCCCTCTCCAGTAGTGTTAACCTGTTCCTTTTCTTAGTGATAAGAACACCAAGAAAAGATATTCCGGCTTCATTGAAGTACTTAAACTAAGAATCAATGTCAGGGTCTCCTTGCTGAACTTAAAGATAAATTATTGTCACATAAAAATTCCCCTGAATATAATCTACTCTCCTCTAATCTCCAAAGTTTTTTGGAGAAGGAAGAGAGAGATCAAAAGAACAAGAAGCAAAAAAAATATAGCAGGGATGTTGGCGATGACAAGAATGGAATGGTTTTTGTTTGGCAAAAACTATTGATTTCCAATACAACCACAGATACTAACTCCCTTGCCCCTCCATCAGCTTTGATATCTGTACCCCACACATCAGATATACCTGAAACCAGAGTCCCGCCGCCTATTCAACCTGTGAATATGGACAATAGGGCCTCACGGGGGGGGCTATAAACTCCCACCAACTAGAGCACGTCATTATAGCCCCCACACGCCTATCACCCCTAGAAGGGGTAGGAGTCACAATAGGGGTGGAAGAGGAGGAAAAAATCAACGGGGTGCCAATCCCTATAATACCTATCATTCCAATTCGCATTATCGCTATGAGCACCACAATTATAATAGAGAGTTTTCTCCCACGGACCGTAGCGAATACTCTAACTCATATTATTCCAACCCTCGCCAGTATGGGCAGCCACCAGTGGCTACCTACAATAGGTTCTCCCCTCTCATGAACTCACGTGAATATTGTTCTGATCGAAGAGATATTCATGAACATCACCCTATAGATATAATCAGACCAACCCCAATTCGCATGGTCAGGTTTTTCACAGGGATCCATTAACACACACAATGGACCCAAATACAAGAGCGGTACAAGAGGGGGGAGGAGAATACAGAGGAGAAAAAAGAAAGCGGATTTGACGGGACAAGGCGTATTCAATCTCACCGCCAAAACATTCACTAAAGACGAATTATCTGTTTTAGATAAGGGTCTTAGGTTTGCCCCACCCAAATCGTTAGATAAATTCAATACCTTCATAGATGTACAAAAATATGTACGTAAGTTACATATACAACGATATCTTATTTCTAACCCATATAGGAGTGACGGTCGCGCCACTACTTCTGGGACCGTCCATTCAGGATTGGCAAATCCATCACTGTTCAATCCACCTGTCCCGGTTGCTCCGGCCTTTACTTTCTTCAGAGAATTGGTATTGAAAGATTTGGTGGACCTACCTATCAAACGTACTTGCCACCAACCCATATCAAAAATTGGTTTAAAGTCCCTTTGCCAACAGAAGGACTTGATAATCCGCCCGGCAGACAAGGGAGTCGGGATAGTTGTTTTAGACAAATCCAACTATGAACAGGAAATGTATAGAATTTTGATTGAGCCTAATAGATATAAAAAATTTCCTAGTAATCCCACTCATACATATCAGAGAAAGAACTATTGAAAATAGTCACTAAGGGTTTTGATAACAATGTCCTGAACAAGAGAGAGAGAGAGAATTTTTGGTTCCTTCAGCCCCCAGAATACCTACCATCTATTACCTACCCAAAATTCATAAGGATTCCCTCCATCCCCCTGGCCGACCTATCATGAGCGGCATTAACTCCGTCACATCACGTATAGGCCAGTATATAGATTATTACCTACAGCCTCTTGTGAGACAGATGCCATCGTATCTCAAAGATACTGGGGCTACTATTAGACTACTAGAGGGTTTAGACATACAGGGGGACTACATCATGGCCACAGCAGATGTGGCCTCCCTCTATACCTGCATACCACATATGAGAGGAATTGAAGCAGTTAAATATTTTTTGGGTAAAGAACCATCCCTTGCCCCTTTTTAGTGTGAATTCATCATGGAGTTATTACAATTCGCCAGTACCCATAATTATTTTTGGTTTAACCAACAATTTTATTTACAACTTTGTGGGGTGGCCATGGGGGCAAAATTTGCCCCCAGCCTGGCCAATTTATTTATGGCCAAGTGGGAGGAGGATGTCATCTATGCCCTAGGGAATCCATCGTTGGTCCGGTGGGCGCGTTACATAGACAACATCTTCCTCCTATGGAGTTGCACTGCCGACTCATTACAATCATTTTTTGATCTACTCAACTCTAACGATAGGGGTATTTCTCTGATGTATAATTCTAGTACAGATACGATTCATTTTTTAGATCTCCAAATTCAGATTGTTAACAAACAATTCGAATTTCAAACCTTTTTCAAATCAACAGAAAGAAACGGTTTCATCCCCGTAGATAGTTGTTACCATCCATCGTGGCTTTGATCCGTTCCATGGAGCCAGTTTCTGCGATTACGCAGAAACTGCACCAGTATAGAGTCCTTCAAGGTACAAGCGGATATACTGAAAGTCCGGTTACTGGACAAAGGATACAACTCTGTGGATGTTGACCGAGAACTTTTATGTGCCATGGAAACAGACAGGGAATCCCTATTAGCTGTCAAACCCAAACGTGACATTGATAACACCTTTAAGGGGTCCCTGATGACTTCTTTTTCCACTCAATACCGTCAAATCAAGGCTATTTTTGCCAGACATTGGAACATTCTCAAAAATGATCGCATTCTAGGTCCATCTCTACCAGATCAAGCTAGAGTTGTCTTCAGAGGGGCACCCAATCTACAAAGTAAAATAGCTCCTAATATTATAAACCCTCCTTCACGGCCTACGTTCTTTCATGAACTGATTGGCTTCTTTCCGTGCAGGAGGTGCACGGTCTGTCAACACAACTCAGGAGTTGGACATAGAGTAGTTGATTTCACATCCACTGTCACTAGCAAACAATATATGATTAAACATTTTTGTACCTGTACAACCCACTACATAGTGTACCTAATTATCTGCCCATGCGGGATGCAATATGTGGGCCGCACTATCCGCACATTCTCTATAAGGGTTGCAGAACATATTGCCCGAATCAAAAGTGGGGATACAAAAGACACTGTGCCCAGACACTACAAGACACATCACAACCGTGACCCTAAGGGAACCTCCTTTTTGATTATTGATAGGTACATTGCCCCTTGGAGGGGAGGGGCCAGAACTAGGGGTGTCTCACAACTTGAGACATATTGGATATATTAATTACGTTCCTATTCGCTTTACGGCATGAACATAGATTGGGACATTAATTCCTTCATCAGTAAAGGTTGACATTATGTATCCATCAGAATATGTCAACCCAATATTGTATAATACTTTTCTCTCTCTCTTGTTCTTAATTGCAATCTGTAGTTTTGATTGAATTTTACATATATACCTCCTGTGAAGATCTAGTTTACGAGTGGTCGGATATTATTTTATTGTTTCACTCACTAACTTCATCTTTAAATATATGTCATTATAGCTTTTATTTTTTCTATTGCAGAAGGTGGGAGGGAACACCCATGTGTTGTCTCTTTCTCCTTTCTCTGTAACATGAATTCGTTTTTTTTTAATTCCCTTTTTCAAATTTCTTTTTAGTTTTTATGTTGTGATTAGATGTCCCCTTGCTATAACATTGGCAATTTTATATTTATTTTTCCGTTCCCATAGTACACATACATTCCGTATGGTGCATCACTGCGCATGTGCGTGAACGCGTTGACATGACTATAGTACACCTGACGCATTGTGTGGAACGCACGCCGGCTGGGTGTGTGGATCACATTCAGCGGAGTTCGTTCCTGCGCGTCACTCTTCGCTGATGCACACGCTCATCTGTCTCTAGACAGGGGGCATTGCCCAATTTTTCCTTAGCATGATTACACTAGCAGCGATGAGTGGACGTGGCCGTTTGGCCGGCCTCCTTACTGTTACACTCAGGTCCCCCTCCAATGACAGGGACGGAGTCTGAAATGCACCGCCATATTGACCATTTCAAGCCATGGAACGCACGCGGCGACGCCATTTTAAAATCACGGAAATACTCCAGGTAAAGCGCTCGTAGACTCGGTCTTTAGGATGGGGGTCATATTGTCTATATATTTGTGAAGTGCAGCAGTGGAGGGACACCCCAGATGATGTCCTTGGAGACGAAACGCATCGGGAAGGTCCCCACTGCTGCCTATTGACTTTGTACAAGCACTTTTTTATCCAGTATCATTTGAGTGTTTTTCTATTTTAAATAAATTTTACTGTATATTACGGAATTATGCTATGTGGTCCTTCTCTACTTTCCCCTCTGCCATCTTTACTCCTATGGATGTCTGAGAAATCATTCTCTACGCGTCCCCATTAGAGTGTGAACACGGTATTTCCAGCCCATAGAAACCAGCACCACCTCGATCCATCCACCACAACACAAGCCTGTTTGACACGCAGAGCGTATGCCCTGGCATGTTCAAACATTCTGGTCAGCCTCCTCTACTCATGGCGGTGGTATGATTACAGTCACTAATCTTCACGGATATATACGTTTCTCGTTTGGAACTTTCTGGTGTTAGATTCCACTATCCTATTTCCACAGATTTGGATTCCATCCAGCTGGAGTTTTTTTCTGTTACGTGTTCTCACGTCACATGTATCATTTATATATGGACACTACTTTTTAGATTCATTCACTGTGTTAGTTTGTATTAATTTCATTCATATGTGATATTATCTTTAATCACTTCACTTATATCTTTTATACATGGACATTATTTTTTACATTTATTCACTGTGTTAGTTTGTTACAACTTGATTTTTTTGTTGTTTTTAAACTCACCTATCTATAGCGCTACACTTTTATTTGTATGTTTTTTTTTGCCATTTATCTAATTTGGTGTGTTAGCTGCTGATTATTTAGAGTAGTGCAAAATTACTTTCTTTAATTAACGCATACTGTTAGACAGGTTTATTTGGTTGCCTGCAGGCTGGTCGGTAATTTGAGCTTGGTTTTTTCCTTGGATTTATCCTTGGCCTTGTTTATAACTGTTGTTAGCCTTCCAATGCTTCTTACTGTAGTAGCCAGCTATAGATGGGGGCAAGTGGCGTACCCTTTTTGTATCACTGTTGTGTTTTATGGTCAGGCAACGCACTGACACCTTTGCAGCCATTGTGCTATATGCTGGGTGTTCAGTGTGCCCCTGTACCTTTAAGAAGGGGTGGCTCCCCTTCAGTCGACCTGCTCTCACCTATCTATCAGAATGCAAGTGCCTCCACTGTGGGGACACTTATATGTTAGTGTTAGGTACCACAGATACCAGGTTGCCTTGATGAGGCTCTGTGGCTTACGCATGCATTTGCAAATGTGTGCAGACTAAACCCCTGCTTTTAACGCATACTGTTAGACAGGTTTTTTTGGTTGTCTGTGGGCTGGTCGGTAAGTTAAGCTTGGTTTTTTCCTTGGATTTATCCTTGGCCTTGTATATAATTATATGCGCTGAACATCCCCTGAACTGCAAACTCCATTGAAGTTTATAGGAGCTGAACATGAGAGATCAAAAATCCCAATTTTGAAGGCTTATATGCAAGGCTTATATGCAAGGCCATACAAAGAGTATGGGGGCCCGAGCACTGCTCTGGGGGACATGTACCAACGCAAATTTTGTTTTTAAAAAATTATCGTTTTTAAAGGAGCAGTGATTTTAATGATGCTTCAAGTAAAACAATAACAATTAAAAATTCCTGGGGGGGTCCCCTTAGTCTGCTTGTAAAGTGGCACATCTGTACCATGTATAGAACCTTCTACAGCAAAACTGACATTTCTAAAGAATCAAATCACATTTAAATTGACTTGCAGTTGCAATTGCCGACAGACGGCTATTTAAAAAAATAAAGAAAAAAAAGGTGTGGGGTCCCAACCAGTCAAAAAATAAATAAAAACACTAGACAAGTTTTTGACAAATTCTTTATTAAAAAAAAAAAGTCTTCCGATGTAGATCAATTATGACGCTCATTGCCGGACCCCAATTAACCTCCACCCACGACGATGGCTGGCCGCCGAATGCCTTCTCCGCCGTTTGACAGTTCTTAAATAGGTAAGGGGCAGGGCCACCTGGTGACATCACCTGTTGGTCCTTCCCTCTTGTGACATCACCGACTGGTGCATGCTGGGTTGGTGATGTCACCAGGGGGTGAGGCCCCTTGGTGGCGTAACCAGGTGGCCCATCCCCTTAACTATTAAAGAACTGTCACCCGGCGGAGGAGGCATTCAGTGGTCACCCTTCGTTGCAGAACTAACCCCATGTGTAGATTGCAAATGCAGTGGACATAAAGAAAAAACTATTACAAGAGGGCGCAAGGTTTGGGAGTGCGCTACACTCAGAATGCAGGGTTCAAGAGTGGGTTACGCTCAGAATGCAGGGTTCAGGAGTGTGGTATGCTCAGAATGCAGGGATCAGGAGTGCGTTTCGCTCAGAATGCAGGGTTCAGGAGTGCGTTACCCTCAGAATGCGGGGTTAAGAAGTGTGTTAAGCTCAGAATGCAGGGTTCAGGAGTGGGTTACCCTCAGAATGCAGGGTTAAGGAGTGGGTTACCCTTAGAATGCAGGGTTCAGGAGTGGGTTGCACTCATAATGCAGAGATCAGGAGTGCGTTACGCTCAGAATGCAGGGATCAGGAGTGTGTTACGCTCAGAATGCAGGGATCAGGAGTGTGTTACACTCAGAATGCAGGGCTCAGGAGTGCGTTACCCTCGAAATGCAGGGTTCAGGAGTGGGTTACGCTCAGAATGCAGGGATCAGGAGTTTGTTACGCTCAGAGTATAGGGATCAAAAGTGCATTGCGCTCAGAATGCAGGAATCAGAAGTGCATTATGCTCAGAATGCAGGGATTAGAAGTGCATTGCGCTCAGAATGCAGGAATCAGGAGTGCATTGCGCTCAGAATGCAAGGATCAGAAGTGCGTTGCGCTCAGAATATGGGGATCAAAAGTGCATTGCGCTCAGAATGCAGGGATCAGAAGTGTGTTACGCTCAGAATGCAGGGATTAGGAGTACATTGCGCTCAGAATGCAGGGATCAGGAGTGCATTGCGCTCAGAATGCAGGGACCAGCAGTGCATTGCACTCAGAATGCAGGGACCAGGAGTGCATTGCGCTCAGAATACAGGGATCAAAAGTGCGTTGCACTCAGAATGCAGGGATCAGAGTGCATTGCGCTCAGAATGCAGGGATCAGGAAGGAGTGTGCTGAGCTCGAAATGCAGGGATCAGGAGTGCGTTGTGCTCAGAATACAGAGATTGGGGGTGATGTGACGGGTGGTAGAGGACACTGCTATGGGGGTGGCCCTGCCCATAGCAGTGTCCACTGCCCCCTTTACTAGACATGTGCAGAAAGGAAAAATTTATTTAGTTTATTTTCAGATAGATTTGTTATGTTACTAATTTCGTTTCATTATGGAATTAGTTTAGTTTGGTTTCGGAAATAGTTTAGTTTTCGTTAAAATCTGTTCCATTTATAAATTTTCTAATGAATTCCAACTTTTCAGAACGATTAGAATTCAGATCGGTTGAAAAAGATCAACTGATTCTAATTCTGTGTGAAGAACTAGCTGGTTGTTAAGCAGCCGGCAATAGAAAAATGTTTAAAAAAATGGATAAGTTCTGAAAAGTTGGAATTCGTTAAAATTTGTTTCGTTTATCTGTTTTCTAATTCCAACTTTTCAGAACGATTAGAATTCGAAATGGTCGAAGAACGATTGACCGATTCAAGTTCTGTGTGAAGAAATATTGCTTAACAACCATGAATCATCATCTGTCAACGGGCTTCCCCACTGACAGATGAATATAAAGATAAAGAATCCCGGCAGAATATTTTTTTTAAAAAATGGAGTATGTCCCCCCCCAGTTCATACCAGGTGCCCCCTCTCCTGAACCATACCAGGCCACATGCCCCTAACATGGGGGGTGGGAGCTTTGGGGCAGGGGGGCTCTGCTCCCCCACTCCAAAGCACCTTGTCCCCATGTTGATGGGAACAAGGGCCTCTTCCCAACAACCCTGGGCTGTGGTTGTCGGGGTCTGCGGGTGGGGGGCTTATCGGAATCTGGAAGCCCCCTTTAACAAGGGGGCCACCAAATACCGACCCCCCCCATGTGAATGGGTTTCAAGTAGATCATAGCCATACCCATTCACCAAAAAAAGTGTCAAAAGTAAGAAACACTGGAAACAGTTTTTGACAAGAATGTTTCTTCTCACATTATTTGCAAATTGCAGCTTTGCTCTCAGCAGAAATTGTCCTGTGGAAATGTTTCCAAACTGTAGATCAGTGTTTCTCAACTGGGGTTACGCAGAACCCCAGGGTTCCACAAAAGGTCCCCAGGGGTTCTGCAGTGATCTACCTGTCAGTCACAGGCAGCTGACAGGTAGATCGCATGGACACATGCACAGATAGGCAGGGAAGCGGCTGCCATCTCCCGTTCCCTTGTCACTGGCTTTGATCCCATGGGAAAGCCTGTGAGACCATGAAGTGAGAGAAGAGCTGCAGACATGCACAGCGCTGGATTGAATGATGGCTCAGGTAAATAAAAGGGGGGTGAGGGGGAAAACTTTTACCTATACCTTTTTTTAAGTGGTTGTAAACCCTCAGATGTAACCAATGAAGTAACTGGCCTCAGGGAATACACAGAGATTAAAGTGTTTGTTACCCTAAACAAAAAAAATGGCTCCTGTTCATTTAAAGCATGTTGTACAGCACAATGCTTGGGCTGTGTCATTTGGCCCCTTATATCACCTGAAATACTTTGCTGATCCTACCTAGCTATACCCTCTCCCCTCTAAACTGACAATGGTTTATTATGGCTGCTGAGCCCTGACACCGTGGTCAGTTTACATGCCTCCGTCATCAGCAGCCCTGCTCTCTGCTCTCCTGTGTTTCCTGTGTCCTCCTCCCTCCTCCCCTCCCTGCCTGTAAGCTCCGTCCACTCCACGATCGCCTCCCTCCTGCTGCTTTCAGATATATTGTATAACCATGCCATCCCCTCTGTTATATAATGCTATGTGCCCCTTGTGATAGACTCACCTGGGACTAGGGATGAACGTAAGTTCAACTGGAACATGGGGTGTTCGTCCGTTTGCTGAATAGCGATATTATGGGATGTTCTTGGCAAATGTGAGCGCTGCAGAATGCCCCATAGTGCACTGCGAGATCACAGTGCATTGACGTCTGATGATTGGCCAAAGCATGCACTTGAACTGCAGGGTGCCTTTGGCCAATCATGGCTCAGGGGGCTAAGTCCACATCCCTCACTATATAAGGCTGCTTACACGGCGGCCATATATAGTGTTATAATAACGTGGAGGAGATTGAGAGAACGTTAGCTAGAGGCAGGTTAGTTAGTGGCTTGCAGGCGGTTTAGTATATACATATATATATATATATATACACACAGTATCTCACAAAAGTGAGTACACCCCTCAAATTTTTTTTATTATTTTGTTATCTTTTCATGTGACAACACTGAAGAAATTACAATTTGCTACAATGTGGTGGGTGTACAGCTTGTATAACAATGTGTAAATTTGCTGTCCCCTCATAATAACTCAACACACAGCCATTAATGTCTAAACCGCTGGCAACAAAAGAGAGTACAAGTGAAATTGTCCAAATTGGGCCCAATTAGCCATTTCCCTCCCCGGTGTCATATGACTCATTAGCGTTACAAGATCTCAGGTGTGAATGGGGAGCAGGTGTGTTAAATTTGGTGTTATCGCTCTCACTCTCTCATACTGGTCACTGGAAGTTCAACATGGCACCTCATGGCAAATAACTCTGAGGATCTGAAAAAAGAATTGTTGCTGTACATAAAGATGGCCTAGGCTATAAGAAGATTGCCAAGACCCTGAAACTGAGCTGCAGCACAATGGCCAAGACCATACAGCAGTTTAACAGGACAGGTTCCACTCAGAACAGGCCTCCCATGGTCGACCAAAGAAGTTGAGTGCACATGCTCAGCGTCATATCCAGAGGTTGTCTTTGAGAAATATACGTACGAGTGCTGCCAGCATTGCTACAGAGGTTGAAGGGGTGGGGGTCAGCTTGTCAGTGCTCAGAACATACGCCGCACACTGTATCAAATTGGTCTGCATGGCTGTCATCCCAGAAGGAAGCCTCTTCTGAAGATAATGCTCAAGAAAGCAGACAGTTTGCTGAAGACAAGCAGACTAAGGACATAGATTACTGGAACCATGTCCTGTGGTCTGATGAGACCAAGATAAACTTATTTGGTTCAGATGGTGTCAAGCATGTGTGGCGGCAACCAGGTGAGCAGTACAAAGACAAGTGTGTCTTGCCTACAGTCAAGCATGGTGGTGGGAGTGTCATGGTCTGGGGCTGCATGCTTGCTGTCGGCACTGGGGAGCTACATTTCATTGAGGGAACCATGAATGCCAACATGTACTGTGACATACTGAAGCAGAACATGATCCCCTCCCTTTGGAGACTGGGCTGCAGGGCAGTATTCCAACATGGCAACTACCCCAAACACACCTCCAAGACGACCACTGCCTTGCTAAAGAAGCTGAGGGTAAAGGTGATGGACTGGCCAAACGTGTCTCCAGACCTAAACCCTATTGAGCATCTGTGGGGGTGGGGCATCCTCAAACGGAAGGTGGAGGAGCGCAAGGTTTTTAACATCCACCAGCTCCGTGATGTCGTCATGGAGGAGGACTCCAGTGGCAACATGTGAAGCTCTGGTGAACTCCATGCCCAAGAGGCTTAGGGCAGCAGGGCTGCCAGTAGGGGGGAACTGCCGATATATCTATAAGGGGCCTGTCTGGGCCAGAAGAAGGCAGGACGGGTGAAGGAGAGCCGTGTTGTGCACTACAGAAACGATCTCGCAGATTCTGCTGCTCTCTGTGTCATTGAGCTCAGACATCGAATCTCCGAATAACCAAAAATTTGTCCGAATTTGTATTTGGACCAAAATTGATTGCACATGTATGTCCTTCACATCACCCCCCCCCCCCCCCACACACACACAGTAGTGTCGTCTTCCCTCCCATAGCAGTGTCCACTGTCCCTTCACATCACCCCTCCCCCACACTCACACGCTCATAATAGTCTTTTTCTCCTCCCCCCTTCCCTGCCATTGCAGCGTTTCATTGCATCCTACCTGTGCACACTAGACTGAGAAGAGGCACAGTTCTGGACAGGGGGCAGGAGGAGGAGCTGGCCGAGTGACTTTTCATATTAACAAGCTGGTGATTGGTTGCTAGGTCCTAAGCAACCAATCACTTGCGGGTTAACTAGAAAAGTTAACTTGGCCAGCTCCTCCGTCTGCCCTCTGTCCCGTACTGCCTCTTGGTCTCCGCTTTTTCACTGATGACAGCGGCAGAATAGGCAGAAGGGGAGGGAGAGAGGAGGACCGAAAACTCGGCAGAGGAGACTGAGGGCAAAGGCCGGCCGCTAGCAGTAAGTGCTGGTGGTCAGTGGCACAGAGCTGTTCCCGGTCTACCTGTCACCTACCCCACGGTCCACAGGTAGCCCACGATCAACGGGTTGCCAACCCCGATGTACATAATTGCTAACTGACTTTCATTTTCTATTTTGTTCCAATTGTAATGTTGGTGGAAACCAATCAGTATTCATCTTTAAAAATCTTTGAGTAGCCTGACTTAGAAAAACAAATTTTTGACTGCCTGAAAGGAGTTAGTAATTCTTGTCTAGATGAAATCTTTATGTTTTCTTGATCTCCTCATTTTCTGGCTTTTATAAAAATATCTGTCTAGTTGTTTTTCATGAATATTTTGGAAACTGTACCAGTTAGGCTATAGAGAGAAAAATACATGTATTAAGAAAGCAAACCTTACATGCTTCTGATCCTTTAAAGTGTAAATGTGCTGTAGGCACAAAAAAAATCTAAAATCAGCATCACAAGTTCCCTGCTGTTTTGCACTGTTGCTCTCTACAGATAAGGTCAGGTAAGGTAAATCTGCACAATAAAAAACACATACCTATATTTCTTTTGGTTAATTATTCACTAACCTACTAGATTGAAACATTGTGCCCTTCAAGCTATTACTGTTAACGATTATGGTTCATTCTTTTGGTATTAAAAATATTAACATTAATTAAAAAAATGTTTACAGTATTTTCTATATATGTTACAATATGCTGTTTTAATAAAACCAATTGTGGAAAAAATAAATAAAAAATCTGTATTTGAAAATCTAACACTACTTAGTAGTCTTTTTTGAAGGCTTTGCAAAAGACACATACACTCACCGGCCACTTTATTAGGTACACCTGTTCATTTGCTTGGTAACACAAATTGCTAATCAGCCAATCGCATGGCAGCAACTCACTGCATTTAGCCCTCTAGACGTGTCGAAGACTTGCTGAAGTTCCAACTGAGCATCAAAATGGGGAAAAAAGGGGATTTAAGTGACTTTGAACATGGCATGGTTGTTGGTGCCAGACGGGCTGGTCTGAATATTTCAAAAACTCCTCATCTATGTTTTGTTGATGTCACAGGTCAGAGGAGAATGGACAGACTGGTTTGAGATGATAGAAAGTCAACAGTAACTCAAATAACCACTCGGTACATTCAAGGCATGTAGAACACCATCTCTGCCCGCACAACACATCGAACCTTAAAGCAGATGGACTACAGGAACAGAAGACCACATGGGGTGACACTCCTGCCAGCTAAGAACAGGAAACTGAGGCTACAGTTCGCACAGGCTCACCAAAGTTGGACAATAGAAGATTGGAAAAATGTTGCCTAGTCTGATGAGTCTTGATTTCAACTGCGACAGTCAGATGGTAGGATCAGATTTTGGCATAAACAACATGAAAGCATGCATTTATCCTGCCTTGTATCAACAGTTCAGGCTGGTGGTGTAATGGTGTGGGGAGTATTTTCTTGGCACACTTTGGGCCCCTTAGTACCAACTGAGCATCCCTTTATGACTACAGTGTACCCATCTTCTGATGGCTACTTCCAGCAGGATAATGCACCATGTCACAAAGTTCAAATCATCTCAAACTGGTTTCTTGAACATGACAATGAGTTCACTGTACTCCAATGGCCTCCACAGTCACCAGATCTCAATCCAATAAAGCACTTTTGGGATGTGATGGAACAGGAGATTCTCATCATGGATGCGCAGCCAACAATTGTTCAACTGCGTGATGCTATCATGTCAATATGGACCAAAATCTCTGAGGAATATTTCAAACATGGATGCGCAGCCAACAATTGTTCAACTGGGTGATGCTATCATGTCAATATGGACCAAAATCTCTGAGGAATAATTCAAACACCTTGCTGAATCTATGCCACGAAGAATTAAGGCAGTTCTCAAGGCAAAAGGGCGTCCATCCCGCTAATAGCAAGATGTACCTAATAAAGTGGCCAGTGAGTATATATGCATTTCATATTTCTAAGAGGTCCCTTATATATTTAATTGATACAGATATACATGCTTTTTTTTTTCTTTTTTTTAGAAATGCTACCCTGAATTTAATTCAAAAGTACCACCAAAAACTTTCAGAGGTGTCCGAAGGCATTTATGTATCATCATTGGTTGTTATGGTTTACCAGTACATTGATTGTCATCATCAAACCCAATGCCTGGTAGTTTTTGGCATGGGGTGAGCTCTTTCTCTGATTCAAACCCCCTCACATGTGCTTTCTCTCCCCTGATGCAGTAGCTCCGAGGTCAACACTTGAGAGCTCTTGCCTCTGATGGTGAAGGTGAACAGTTATGCCGCGTACACATGGTCGGACATTCCGACGGGAAATGTTGGATGTGAGCTTGTATGCATGTATGTATGGATGTATGCTCCATTGAACATTTGCTGTCGGACTTTCCGCCAACAAATATTTGAGAGCAGGTTCTCAAATTTTCCGCCAAAAAACCTTGTTGTCGGAAAGTCCGATTGTGTGTCGCACAAAAGTTCACGCATGCTCTGAATCAAGCAGAAGGAGCTGCACTGGCTATAGAACTTCCTTTTTCTCAGCTCGTCGTACGTCTTGTATGTCACCGCGTTCTCACGTTCTGAATTTTTGGCCAACATTTGTGTGACCGTGTGTATGCAAGACAAGTTTGAGCCAACAACCTTTGAACAAAAATCCACGGTTTTGTTGTTGGAAAATCCGATCGTGTGTACGCAGCAGTTGTGCATGTCTTAGCAACTACCTAGAAACAAGGCAGGACAGGGAGATGCAAGCTCTGGGAGTTTTCAGTCAAGCTTCATGAGGTACGTAAATGGCTAAAACCTATAGCAGGGACATTTTCGTTATCGTACATCACAGGATACTTATAATAATCACTATTTGGGTTATGCGCCACCTTTAGGTGAATGGACATTGGTAGATCAACTAGATCAATCAAACAGGAAGTCCTCCCCTATATAACCCCCTCCTACACAGGAATTGCCTCAGTTTTTAGCCAGTGTCTGCAAGGCGGTGGTCACTGATGTGCTACATGTGCTCTTGGAGCATGCTTGGAGGTTTGGAACGGTTCTACTGAGAATCAGGGATTTCAATCGGATCCATTCAAAAAAGCTGTCAGCCAAAATGGATGGTACCTGGGCCTCATTGGATAGGAGAGAAGATTCCTAGAGGTTTGCCTGTAATGCAGCCCTAAGGCGCTGGACACTGGGTAATGGAACCCTGTGCAGTGTTTGTTCTGACCAAAGTGCCTGCAGGGTGCTATACAGGTCCAGGAGAGTGGACCCCAGATTAAGGGGGACCCAGTTGCTGAAGGTCTTTTATGATAGAGCCTGCCGTGATGGGTGAAGGTTGGACTTCTGTTATGCTCAGAATTCTGCAGCAGAAATGGTAAGTCTGCATTTTGAAGAAAAAAAAAAAAGAAAAGATCTTTGACTGTCTGGTCTTCTCCCAGTGGCCACCGGGGACAGTGTGCTGTATGGGCCAGGTCATGCTCTTCTCAGGAGTATTGGGCTGCAGGTTATCCTCCAGCCACTAGAGGGCGCGGGGTCACTCAGTAAGGCCTACTCTTGTCAAGTTGAGGCAGGAAATAGAAGATACCATGTGGGCTAAAAGGAGTAGCAAGGCTTCTTAACCATTTGCCTACAGGCCCATTTTCAGCTTTCAGCGCTGTCGCAGTTGACAATTGCGCGGTCATGCTATACTGTACTCATGTGAAATTTTTATCATTTTCTTCACACAAATAGAGCTGTCTTTTGCTGGTATTTAACCACTTGCCGACCAGCTCACGCACATTTACAGCGGCAGGTTGGCTCGTTCTCGTGAATCGCCGTACCTGTACGTCAGCTCCTTTAAGAGCCATAGCAGATACGATGTGTGATGTTCGCTGGCCACTCGTGATCGCGGGCATGAGAGCCAGGATGGGGATGTGTGTATGTAAACACACAAATCCCCGTTGGTATAGGTGCAATGAAAAATCTGGACTGCCGCACTCCGGATTGGAATAATAAAGGTAAAATCTTCTTTATTGAAAAAATGACATGGTATAAAATGCGTACATTGCTCTGTTGAAGTGATACAGCATAACCGCTGACGCGTTTCACGCTCCCATAGAGCGCTTACTCATAGCTGGTTTGTACAACAATGAAAGTCACTTATATACACATTGTACATCTCACACATGACCCCATACTGATTGTATAACTCTAAACAGCTGATCGTTAGATTGTATGGCCTCTTAACATAGAGTTAATTGGGTGTGTGTTTTATGGTGGAGTGTTTATTGAAGACGTGAATGTGCAGACAAGATGTTTCTATAGACAATACAAAAAATATCCATAAATAAAAGCTTTATATTGCTTTTAAAAGTCTTTTGAAGAAGGAAAGTTAGGAAGATATAAAGTTTCTTTTCTTTCCACGGGACTGAGATAGGTGCTAAAACTAGCGCTTAGACGTATAAACATGTAAACCATTATATAAATGAATGCAGGTATATATGAGCCATATGGCCCAGCAGCCACGGCATAATGTGAAAGATATCATATGTCTGCTCAGTTTACAAAAAAATTTTTTATATATAAATGAGAATATTGTAAAGGTTATTATGAGGAGACACTATGAAAAACCATTGTGTTTTGTAAACGATAAAGTCTTACATGTGAGGATCTGTGACAGTGTTTGCATGACTTTCAAATTTCATGACTTTATGTGAACTCTACCAGATTTGAAATGCAAACAAAGTGTATGCATATATGGTGTGTGGGTGCTTTTTTAGTAATCTGAACTCCACAAGGAGAAAAAAAAAAAAAAGTATTTTATAAATGCATGTATATGTGCATTTATGTGTATCATAAATATAAAAGGTGAAAATGAAAAATAAAGTGGAGATCAACATAAAACGTGAAGGGGGCATGTGTATATATATCTATCTATCATCGTGAAAGTATATATAGAATATATATAAAATGAAACAAAGTGGAAACTAAACCATGTGTTTGTGGCTTGACTAAAAAACACGATCAATAAATGGTCTATGTCTGAGTGTATGTTTCCCATGCAATCTCCTACACATATACCTGTCGAGCTTGTGATACGCATACAGGAAATAAATGGTAATAAAATATATCATGCACCAATAATTCTGTGGCTCAAACTCTCAAAAATATATGTCTTTGAAAGCATATGCTTATCCACCTGATAACATTCACTGTGGTTAAACGAAAAAATGGGTGTTTACTAAGCGTGTTGTTTTAAAGCAATCTCATCTCTTGGTGTACCGTCTTCATGTGTATGGGCAGAACTATATGAGATAAAGAAGATAAATGTTACGTCTAAATGTGTTATCGTCCCCCTCATCCATCCGGAATATGGCACTTAAAATACACATATTTCTAAGTAAATACCAATTCAAGTGGATGAGTGACTAGACAGACATGTGGACGGTGTATCCCCTTGCTCGCTGCAACCCCTGGTATAGGATGATGTGTATATAGGCCCCCTGAAGGTGAAAAATTGACTTATGCGTTCAAAATCGTGAGGGCTATTCCTATAAATTAGGTGTTGTAGCTTGCTTACAGCAACCGTTGGACAGTGGTGTCTGATTGGAGATGAAGAATAAATAACTAACTAAACAGACAAACCAAAAGTTAGTAAATATAACCCATAATGTCCTTTTGGTATGAATGTATAGATATATCCCCAATCGTCCATCCATGTAAAGAAATAAATACAAGAACCTCATCAAGGTTCTGTTTTGAAGAGAGGAAAAGAAGGAATATTTCAGCCAGACTATATGTAGCCAAGCTCTTGGATAGTTGCAATTTAAGCTCTTATGCGATTTTTTTGATAGAGGTTGGTGGATAAATGGATGGCTAAAGGGAGAGGTGAGAGGACAGGGGTATAGATATATTGCTAGACATGTCTTTCAGAAATATTATTTGTGAAAATATGAAACGTCCCACTCAAAGTTTAACCCCCGTGGGATTCTAGTGTCTAATGAGAATATCCAAAGGACTTCTCGTTTACACAAAATCTGGAATCTGTCTCCTCCCCTCACTGGTGTCCTGATTTTCTCAATCCCTTGGATAACTAAACTGGAGGTGTTTTTGTGGTGTGTGAAAATCCAGTGTTTTGATACATTTGTTAAAATCTCTTTCTCAATATTATACAGGTGATCATGTAGCCTATCCCTGAGACGTTGTGTTGTGCGTCCAACATATTGTACCTGGCAGCTGGTGCATGTAATGACATACACCACAAATTTGGTGTTGCAGTTTATAAAAGCGGGGATCAAAAACTCTTTTTGGCTGCTGCATGATCTTATGTATTGGCCGGTTTTGATGTACCCGCAATAATTGCAGGTTTTTATTCCACATTTGAAATTGCCTGTAAAATTAAGCCAATTTGTTTTAGTACGTTTGGTTGTAAATAGGCTGGGAGACAGTGAGCGTCCCAGCG
The DNA here is from genome assembly GCF_042186555.1 of Aquarana catesbeiana. Lineage (NCBI taxonomy): Eukaryota > Metazoa > Chordata > Amphibia > Anura > Ranidae > Aquarana > Aquarana catesbeiana. The sequence continues at coordinate 669,608,264 of NC_133325.1, forward strand.
TGGGTGCTTTGCGAGAAACAACCCTGATCCCTTTGGAGAGGATGTTATTGTATATTGGGTCATTGTACAGTACCGGAAGATGTTTCACAATGATTTTCTTTATTATGTTGAATTCTGTACTGTATGAGGTGGAAAAGACTGGAGTCCTAGGGGATGTTTCTCTTTTATGTTGGGTTTTTCTATGTGGTTTCTTGTTTAGAAGCGTGGACCTTGGAATAGATTTTACTGTATTGAGTGCTTTTAATATAGATGCATCTTTGTAACCTCAAGTTTTAAACCTATGTGCCATTTGTTTGGCCTCTGCTTCAAAAACTTCAGGGGAACTACATAGACGCTTTAACCTCAAGAACTGGCTATATGGTATGCCTGTGATAGTGTGTTTAGGGTGTGCTGAATTACACAAATCCCCGTTATAACAGGGCAGGAGAGACAGATCTGCTGTTCCTAGTAATTAGGAACAGCGATATGTCTCCTCCTCCAGTCAGTCCCATCCCCCTACAGTTAGAAACACTCATGAGGGAACACATTTAAACCTTTGATCGCCCCCTAGTGTTAACCCCTTCCCTGCCAGGGACATTTATACAGTAATCAGTGGCTATTTTTAGCTCTGATCGCTGTATAACTGTCAATGGTCTCAAAGTGTCAAAAGTGTCCGATCTGTCCGCCGCTAAAAATCGCTGATCGCCGCAATTACTAGTAAAAAATAAATGAATAATAAAAATGTCATTAATATATATCCCCTATTTTTTAGACGATATAACTTTTGTGCAAACCAATCAATACACGCTTATTGCTATTTTTGTTACCAAAAATATGTAGAAGAATACATATTGGCCTAAACCGATGAAGAAATGTGTTTTTTAAAAAAACATTTTGGGGATATTTATTATAGCAAAAAATAAAAAATATTGTTTTTTTTTTCAAAATTGTCAGTCTTTTTTTGTTTACAGTGCAAAAAATTAAAACCGCAGAGGTGATCAAATACCACCAAAAGAGAGCTCTATTTGTGGGAAAAAAAGGACGTCAATTTTATTTGGGTACAGAGATCGCGCATTTGTCTGTTAAAACGACGCAGTGCCGTATCGCAAAAAATGGCCTGGTCATTAAGGGGGAAGATCTTCCGGGGCTGAAGTGCTGTTTTTTAAAATTTTTTTACAAAAAAAAAAGACTGAAAATTTTGAAAAAAAAAAAAGTTTTTCTTAGTTTTCGTCAGTAAATGTTGTAAATAAGTAATTTTTCTCCTTCACTGATGTGCGCTGATGAGGCGGCACTGATGGGCACTGATAGGCTGCACTGATGGGCACTGATGAGGCGGCACTTATGGGCACTGGTTAGGTGGCACTGATGAGGATGCACTAATATGCAGCACTTATGGGCACTGGTGGGTGGCACTGGTGGGCAATGAAAGTTGGCACTGATGGGCACTGATAGCCAGCACGGGTGGGCACTTTTATGCGGCATGGATAGGCGGCACTGATCAGCACTGATGAGCAGCACTGATGAGCATTGATGGGTGGCACTGATAGGCGGTGCTGATAGCCAGCACTGACTGGCATCACTAATGGGCACTGATTGGTGGCACTTGTGGGCACTGATTGCTGGCACTGGTGGCGCTGTATTGTAATCAGGGCACTGATGATCAGTGCCCTGATTACATGTTTAAATGTTCCCTGCGAGGAGATGCCGCTGATCGGCTCTCCTTGCCACACACTCTGTCAGTGTGAGGCGATGAGAGCCGATTACCGGCATTTCCGTGTTTACATGTGACCGGCTCTTTACAGAGATCGAGGTCACACTGGGTCCTAGCAACATGGCACAGCCGCAATCACCGCGCTTCGCTCCCCTGTGGGAGCGCCCGTTTGGGTGCGCTGTCATATGACGTTCACCCAGAACGAGCGCCACACCGTCCCTCCGTCATTTGACGGTGGGCAGGCGGCAATCCGTTAAAGAGGTACTGCAGTCTGCTCACATAATTTGTAATAAAAACATCTTTGCCATTCTGAAGCTTCCCTCTAACCACTTTGCATATTATTTTATATATACTGTGATTCTGTACTTGCCAAAGATGCTGCAGAAATCTCCCTCTGCTAAGTCTGGCGGCATCCATTTTAACTGTGGCAGCTGAAGCTGCTGCCTGTTTACTTCCTGGATTTACACAAACACAAAGAGGCATACCTCCACCTCTGCAGCTCTCATTGGCCCTCTTATGACTCATCCCCCCTCCCTTCCTGGCAAACTCTCACTAGCGTGAGAGAGAGAAAGAGCTGTGCATGATGTCATAAGCCTAGGCTTTTTACCAGACAAGAGAGAGGAAGTGGGCTGTATAAGGTATTTACAGGTAGAAAAAAATGTTTTACTATTGTAGCAGGGCGTCCCAGAGAGAACCAGGAAAAGTGTTGTTCGGGGTTTTATAAGTCTCCCAGGCTCCACTCATACACATAGGGTTGTCACCTTTTCTTCACACTAAACCTGAACACTTTAACAGCACACAGCGCCTCTATTAGATTAAAGACCCCCATTAAATAAGAGTCCCTTTATATCAGTGCCCCCCCTATAGACCCCCATTCGATCAGGAATCCCTCCTTTCACATAAAAGTCCCCTTTAGATTAGGAGTCGACTCATCACACAGGAGTCCCCCTTCATCAGGTTTCCCCATTTACATCAGGATCCACATTTACATCAGTATCCCCCCCCCCCCTTACAACTGGAGTCACCCTTCACATTAGGATTCCCCTATACATCAGGAGTCACCATTTACATTAGGAGCTCTGTACTGAGCATCAATGGTCCCCTTATTAGATCAAAGTCCCCCTTTATATCAGGAGCCCCCACCACCCTTCACATCAGAGTCCTCCCTCACATCAGCAGGGGCCCTTTACATCAGTAACTCCTCTTATATCAAGGGCCCCTTTACATCAGGAGCCCTCCTTAAATCAAGAGTCCCTCTTTAAAACCTCCCTTTACATTAGTAGTCTTCTTTACATCAGTATCCCAGTGTGACAGTAGGGGGGCAGAGTGTGATGGGCACAGTGTGACAGGAGGGGCGCAGAGTGACAGAGTGACAGGAGGGGGCGCACTGTGACAGGAGGGGCAGAATGTGACAGGAGGGGGCAGTTTGACATGAGGGGACAGAATGTGACAAAAGGGGACTCAGTGTGACAGGAGGGGATGCATAGTGTGACAGGAGGGGGCAGAGTGTGACAGGAGGGGGCGCAACGTGACAGGAGGAGCAGAGTGTGACAGGAGGGGGCAGAGTGTGACAGGAGGGGGCTGAATGTGACAGGAGGGGGCAGCGTGTGACAGGAGGGGGCAGAGTGTGACAGGAGGGGGTGCAGTGTGACAGGAGGGGGCGCAACGTGACAGGAGGAGCAGAGTGTGACAGGAGGGGGGAGAGTGTGACAGGAGGGGGCTGAATGTGACAGGAGGGGGCAGCGTGTGACAGGAGGGGCAGAGTGTGACAGGAGGGGGCAGAGTGTGACAGGAGGGGGCAGAATGTGACAGGAGGGGACAGAGTGTGACAGGAGGGGGCAGAATGTGACAGGAGGGGGCAGAGTGTGACAGCAGGGGGCAATGTGTGACTGGAGGGGGCAGAGTGTGACAGGAGGAGGCAGAGTATGACAGGAGGGGGCACAGTGTGACAGGAGGGGGCAGAGTGTGACAGGAGTGGGGAGGGTGTAATAGGGGGGGGCAGAGTGTGACAGGAGGGAGCAGAATGTGACAGGAGGGGGCAGAGTGTGACAGGGGGGGCAATGTGTGACAGGAGGGGGCAATGTGTGACAGGAGGGGGCAGAGTGTGACAGGAGTGGGGAGGGTGTAATAGGGGGGGGGCAGAGTGTGACAAGAGGGAGCAGAATGTGACAGGAGGGGGCAGAGTGTGACAGGAGTGGGGAGGGTGTAATAGGGGGGGGCAGAGTGTGACAGGAGGGAGCAGAATGTGACAGGAGGGGGCAGAGTGTGACAGGAGGGGGCAATGTGTGACAGGAGGGGGCAGAGTGTGACAGGAGGAGGCAGAGTATGACAGGAGGGGGCGCAGTGTGACAGGAGGGGGCAGAGTGTGACAGGAGCAGGGAGGGTGTAATGGGGGGGCGCAGTGTGACAGGAGGGGGAAGAGTGTGTCAGGAGGGGGCAGAGTGTGTCAGGAGGAGGCAGAGTGTGACAGGAGGGGGCAGAGTGTGACAGGAGGGGCAATGTGTGACAGGAGGGGGCAGAGTGTGACAGGAGGGGCAGAGTGTAATGGGGGGGCACAGTGTGTCAGGAGGTGGCAGAGTGTGACAGGAGGGGGCAGAGTGTGACAGGAGGGGGCAGAGTGTGACAGGAGGGGGCAGAGTATGACAGGAGGGGGCGCAGTGTAACAGGAGGGGGCAGAGTGTGACAGGAGGGGCAGAGTGTAATGGGGGGGCACAGTGTGACAGGAGGGGGCAGAGTGTGGCAGGAGGGGGTGCAGTGTGACAGGAGGGGGCAGACTATTCACTGACTGTGTAGAAGAGTCAGTGTATATAGTTCTGGCTACCGGGCGGGAGCTGCCCAAGAGCAGCAGGGGACTCTTACCTTGCAAGGTCGACTGAAACAGCATGGCTGAAGGCAAGACGTGGGGGTCAGAGTTGGGAGGCGGAGTTGCTTTGTACAGAGGTGCAGAAGATGAGAGGAGCAGTCTAGCAAACAGAAACAGCATGGCTAAAGGCAAGATGCAGGAGCCGAGGTCGGGGGGGCAGAGGTTGGAGGCAGAGCTGCTCTGCGCGGAGAGGTGCAGTGTGGAGAGAATATGCTGCCAAGCAGGTATTGCATAGGGTGAAGCGCTTACACAGTATAGAAAAGCGTCACCCATACAAACCCCCAATTCTCACCCACCCTTCATCATCCAGCAGAATGACACTTTCCCCACTTCCCCTTCCAACTGACAGCAGTGTGTACAGGGCACACTGAAAACCGGACATATGTGTCAAAACCCGGACAGTCTGAGTGAAAACCGGACAAGTGGCAACCCTACATATATGTTCAGGGATCTCTGATCCACGATTCAGTTTGGATCTTGATCCTCTCCCCAAGACCAATTTAAATTCACCTGTGTCAGACAGCCTTCGCTCTCTGCCTGGGAAACAAAGACAACACTGGTCTGTGAGAGCAAAAGTTTGGTAAAAAGCTGTTAAGCTGTATCTGTGGAAGCTGACAAGCTGTAGGCTTGCTCAGCCTGGTAGTTAGGGCCTGTATATATTGTGTAGTTAGTGCCAAGACACGGCTAGGTTTTTGTTTGGCTATTTTTTGTTCTGTTTATGTTTCTGAAACACTGTACAGCACCTGTATATAGACTTGTATATATCACCAATAAACACTGCACTGTTTGTCACTACCTCACTGGATTTGGTATCTGTGCCTGAAAGACTGCTCATCCTAGGGACCTTTGTACCTGCTACCTGTCCCCCTGGTTACATATGGTGGAGGCTGCGACCAGCTGTAGTAAGTTACTACTTAAAAGGCCAGTACATACTGTGAATAAACATGGAGGAAATCCTTAAACAATTGGTGTTATCCAATGCAATCACAGAGGCTGTTGCAAACTGCAAAAGTGGATAGGAAAACCCTGACAGGTTGTGGAGACGCTAGCACAGTGGTCACCTGCTAAAATTGTTGATATTGGGCACAAGCCCTCAGCCATCCATGTGGGTCGCTTTCTTTCTAAGATGACTGCAGATGATGATCCAGAGGCCTTTCTGCTAACGTTTGAACGGAACGGACCGCTGAAAGGGAAGGTTGGCCTGAAACCCAGTGGGCAGGATTGGTCGCCCCCTTACTTTCTGGAGAATCGCAGAAGGCCTAATATGATCTGGAGTCGGCAGAAGCGGGAGACTGTGAGAAGGTCAAGCGGGAAATCCTGGCACGACATGGTGTCACCTTGGCTGTTCGAGCACAGCGGTTCTACAGCTGGTTCTTCCAAGATGCGAGGCCCCCAAGATTGCAGATGTTTGATCTAATCCACCTGGTGTGGAAATGGCTACAGCCGGAGTCCCTGTCTGTGCCATAAATAGTGGAGCGTGTGGTCATGGACCGATTCCTGAGGTCGCTGCCAATTCCCCTGCAGAAGTGGGTGAGTCAAGGAGACCCCAAGTCGGCAGACAACCTGGTGGAGCTTGTTGAGAGATACTTTGCTGCAGAGAGCCTGGTCACCACCCCTACAGCTGCACGGACTTTCCACCCAAAGCCACGGTCTCCCCAGGCAACCGGTAAGACTGTTCCAGGGGAAATGGGTGGTAAGCAAACTTCCAGAGGCCATTGTGTCTCACTCCTTGAATCATACTTCATACAGGGTGTAACACACAGTCCGGCCTGTCAGGCCACCCATGTGTCCTTGGGACTTGAATTTGCTCTTGACTGTGCTTGCAGAGGCCACCTTTTGAAACAATTTGAGAAACTCTGTTAGTCCTTTGACTCAGAAGGTGGCTTCCTTGGTTGCTATCACTTCAGCAAGTGGAGTGTCAGAGTTGGCGGCTTTTTTATTTAAGGAGCCGTTCTTGGTCTTGCATCATGAAAAGATGATGTTGCGTCCTCATCCATCTTTATTACCTAGCGTGGTTTCTAGATTTCACTTGAATCAGGACAGTGTCTTGCCTTTCTGTTTTTCCTAATCCACAGTCAGCAGGAGAAGATCGCTACATACTCTATAGGTAGTTCAGGCGCTCATTTACTTGAGTTGTTGGCGCAGGTCAGGAATCCTGGTTGTGCTGCCAGAAGAGCCCAGGAATGGCAGGCGGCATCTGGCATATCGTGTCCTGTGAGGTACGATAAAGAAAATTGGATTTTTCCTACATACTTACCAGTAAAATCTATTTAGTACATCACAGGACACAGAGGTCCCTCCCCTCTTTTGGGAATGTATTGCTTGCTACAAAACTGAGGTACTTTCTGTGTGGGAGGGATTATATAGGGGAGGACATCCTGTTTGATTGGTCTAATTGATCTATCAATGTCCATTCACCTATAGGTGGTGCATAACCCAAATAGTTATGAATATAACTGGCTCTGTGTCCTGTGATGTACTCCAAGAAATGGATTTTACAGGTAAGTATGTAGGAAAAATCCAATTATTGGCCAAAGCTGCACAATTTGATTTTATCTACAGATGGCTCTTACCTCCATAGGCAGTTTTTTTTTTTTTTTTGTAAAGGGGAACTATGCCTTTAAATTTATTATGTTGTTCCTAGCAATAAAAGGGTGGGGCGTGGCACCATGTTCAGGTACCCAATAAAAAGTGTCAGTATTTTGTACTATGTGTATAATTGTGTACATTTTTGTAGGTTATTTCAATCATCTGTGGTATTGTAGGTGCTATAGGCTAATGACATGTTGAATGTAATTATACCACCATCTTTTTCCCGTATGTCTAAATAATGTACGACACTCCACAGTGGATGATTTCCAAGCAAATCTCTCTGTAATCTCTTCAAATTGATGTTTTTCAAGTGTAAATATTGTACTTAGTGTCTAAAAGGGAACTTTAAATTGACTAATAGCATCTAGTAGTCTCCTTAGGGAGTATGGTGTATTAAAGGAAAGCAGTGAAATGAGAGCTCACAGCCTGGACAGACCTCTAATGTGAGAATCAAATAATGATGTGGTATTTGGCCAGCTCTCAGTCTGCATTGTTATCAGAAGAATGAGCGAGTCTTTGCTCTTTAGTCCTTGACCTTAGCTGTTAGGCCACCAGTTGATCATTCCTTAATCCAGCTCCTAACATGGTCACATCATGCATGATCACAGGCTGCTGGCAAAATCTCTAACGTCTGATATCACTAGAGTTTATTTAACACATTTGCATTAAGGGGAATTCCAAACTGCTGGAGATAATCGTCTTCTAAATAGCCAACAAGATTTCACCCCTGCACCATCCTAGGAATTTTCAAGCTTTATCAGGTATTTATTTTCAATAGAACCCAGACTGTTTTCTTAGTGAAGGTTCTATAAATCTATAGACGTCTCTCTTAACATCTGTCAGTACGAAGCAATAACAAGTTCCACCAGCTGATAACTGAACCTATTTTTAGTTAGCCATCAACAACAATCGTTTAACTGGAACAAGCGTTATTATTGCTTAGTCCAGGCATGTGCCAAACACCCATTGAAAGCTGTACATTGTAAGATAAAAGCCACTCATCAGTCATAACACCCAAACAAAATGCAAAGAAATCTGATTTGTATTGATCCCAATTTGACAAGCGAATCAAAGGTCAGTTACATTTTAAAATTAGTTGCAAGTGAATCAAAATATGTGTTGCCTCAGAACTTTAAAAGGATGTCAGAATATTCTCATCACGTAATGTTATAAACCATGTACTGTATTAAAGACCAACTCCACCCCTACAAGGTTATTTTGGTTTTGGGTGTGTACTGTTAAGCTGAATCACTCACTAGGCTTTTATAAGGTCTAGAGACTCCCAAATTAAGCCCCTCTATCCTCAACAGCTGATATTTTCAACATCTCTTATAAAGCCATAACAAAGAAGTCTCTCCCATGCAGCTAAAATCCTCATTTACTTGTTTCTTTTACATTATGGAGTATTCATTCCAGGGGTCACAACTGTCATTTGCTTTATAACAACTACTTTTGATCAGAACAATTGGGAATTTTGGTAGAGTCCCTGAGTGATAATATAAGCCAGTATTGGATTCATCTTGCAGCAACCACACAAAACATGAAATATCGGTTTTGTGTTAAGTTTATTGCTACTTATGATGTTTTTTGGGTACCACTAATGGTACATCCTGGCTCTAGTTCAGTGGTCTCCAAACTGCGGCCTGGGGCCAGATGTGACCCTTTGCTTACTTTTATCTGGCCCTTGGGGCACCATTTTATTCACTGACACCAATGAAGGGCACAATTCCTCCCAATGATGGGGCACAATTCATACCAATGACATCAATGATGGGGCACAATTTCTCCCAATGACAACAACAAAGGGTTCCAATGACACCAATGATGGGGCACAATTCCTACCACTGACACCAATGATGGGGGATTTTTTACTCCCACTAATGCTAGGACATTTTGTACTCCTAAGGGCCACAGTCTTGCCCCCCTAAAGTGTGAAGGACAGTAAAATGGCCCTTCAATTTAGAACGTTTGGAGACCCCTACTCTAGATGGTAAATACATGACTCTGTGTCTAACAAGGCAAAGCATTAGAGTCCCTAGGAAAGGAAACTTCTGCTCTATGACTTAACTGTCAGACAGGAAGCCCGGCCATTTAAGCTATGCTGCAAAGTTAAATATACCTGTCATTAAAATTTACACTTTACATAAATCAAAAAAGCTTAGCATCATCTATTCACATTATTATTCTGAATAAGAAAACATTTCTTTCACGCCATAAAGAAAAGCAGTGTGACCCAAAAAATATTCAGCTTAGATCACATGATCAGTGACTACCAACAAGCACTGTGAGCATTTCGTGTATTTAAAGACATTGCTTAAAATCTTGATTTTAATCAGACATACTCGTCTTGTGGACTGAAGGTAATATAATCATCAAGGTACAGCTAAGACAAAGAGCCTATAAATATTATCAGCAAATAAACCTGCCTCTATGTACATATATAACTACAAATTATACATAGATGTAACATTTTAAAATAATTAACATTTACTGAGCATATCAGAAAATAGCAAAAAATATAGTTCCTTTTAAAATGACCTTTATGTGAGAATATCTCAGTTTTATTAACAGTTATCGACAACACGAGAGTAATGTTGACCTAAACTGTGGACTAAAGTGCTTCACTATTGTAGGCCTTAGTAGCAATTTAGGAAGGAGCATTGTCTTGACCAAATGTAGAGTCTCTTGTAGGGCTCATGTATGTCCAGGATGGCCATGTGCACCTGTAAGCAGGTTGAGTTTTTTTGCTGCCTCAGTCAGGAGGGTCAGTGGTAATATGTTTTCCTGGGTCTTTCTTGGTGGGCTTTCTTGGGTCCAACTCACTGGTCCTGTACTGTATAAAAATGAGACAGGGGTCCAATTCAAGAGCTATGAGTAAGTAGGTGTGCATGTTACCTGACATTTCACCATTGCCAGAGTTCGTTCATACAGCCTTCCTAAGAAACCTATGAATAAAGAGCCGCTACAGAGTACAGGACCACGAAGAGACCCAGATAAAGAAAATAAATGTTTTAAACAGTATCACACTGTCGGAGGTCAGAACACTTTGCATTCATTATGCAGCATTATTAAGGATTTATACATGTAGCTACTGTATGTATGACATTTAATTAACTCTACTCCGGGTTAGAACTGTTAAAACTGTGATATAACTGGGAGGAGCTCACAAACTACCCAACATTCCTCCATCACTACTGAATCAATAGTAATTGTGAACCAATATCACAATCACAACTGAAAACAGGCCAATACAATATGTTAAAAAGTAAACTGCTTTGAACATATCCAGAATTAAATATCATTCTTTCCAATCTTCCCTCATTTACTTTACACAAAAGTATCAACTTAAGTGTTTCCCTACGGAAAAGCTAACCATATACCATTGATGGTTCTTGCATGAATATGCATCAGGTAGTAAACGTTGGGTGAGCACCCTACAGGCTGTAAACAGCAGTGTCAGCTTAGATGAGGTTCACATGGTCATCTGAAGGACTTTCTCTTCCTTGTAATGCGTTCATAATAAAACAGACATGACAAGTGAAGGAGATGGAGGGCAGATTAGAGCAACACAGCAAGCTATTCTCAATGCTGTCCCATATTAACTGCACAGAAACAGCCTACTATACACAAGAAAAGAACATCCTGCTGCATTCTTATACTATGTTTTCCTGTTTCTGTTTGAGGCAGGTTTTGCAAATAAGTACCTGCTGTGACAGTACAATGCCCTGCCACCAGGGAAATGGTTGGAAAAAGGGCACAGGGTTTAGATGTGTGCAGAGTGAGGGAGTATTGATTTTGAGTGGAGAAAACTGTTTTTTACAGCTTTCTCTGAATTTTGGTATTCCCAGATTGGGCTTCATAATTTTGAAGATTTCAAAGTGCCTTGGGAGAAAAGAAATCTCCAACCCAGTGTCCAGGTTTTGTTGAAGACCAGCAGGGTGTGTGTGCAGGTGCACTTAACCTTTATAATGAAGGGCTGAGGATAAATCAGGGCTCCAGCCACAAGACAGGTGTGGGCAGTATCACTGTGTGTTGACAAGAGGGCTTCACTGTAGGAGGCAGATGGGGGCCAGTATCGCTGTATGCAATAACAAGGCTCTGTGTGCTGAAGAGCCTTAAGCTATGTTCAGTGAAGAGCCGATGGTCTGAGGGACCCATTACTAAGAGCAGAAGTACTGCTGAAGAGATGGCCAGGTGGCTTAGTATTTTGTTACCTGTTTATGCTGTGTGCAACTGAAAATCTGTGCGGGCAAGTTTGAGGACTTTACGTTAATCTGGTTTAATAAAAGTGGGCTACTGGACCCTTAAAACATGGTTCAGACTGGCATGGACCTCACTAAAAACGCATCTACCACTAAGCTAACTAACCCCCATGTCACATACCTGGTGGAGATCAAGCTGTAGAGAGGGCTTCTCTTGCACCTCCTGTCCAATGCCCCTGGTAGAGATGACAGGGAGTGAAGGACACAGAGTGACATGAGGGCCGATGTAGTGGGTGGCACCAGCTGGGACTTGGTACCCGATGACTGTAGATCACCGGACAGGCACTGAGAACTCCGTGTTGCTGGATCAGCAGGCGGAAGCGTTGCTGGAACATAAGCCAGGGGGTCATCAGCAGCCGGGCAGAGCAGGTACAGGATCGTGAGGCAGAAGCTAAGACAGGATACAGGCTGGGTTCCGTACACAGTCGGGCAGCGAGGTACAGGAAGTAGAGTCAAACACAAGCAAAGGTCACACGTAGGCAGGTGGAAGTCCAAAGGAAGGTACAGGTGAAGCCGGGTCAAACACAGATAACAAACAGATCAAGGCACAGGTTAACAGGAACAAGCTGAAAGACCACTCAGCAATGTGTATGTGTCTTTGCTCAGTTTAAATAGGCTGTCTGGCGCCAGTATTTGCACATGTGCGCCAATACATGTTATTCTTTGTGCACACGCTGGTGTGCCCGCGCCTGCGCACCAATGCATGTCTGTTAACCGGACTTCCCTTAAACCCCATAGCTCCCTTTTTTACCAAAACCTTACCTTACTATGTTTTTTTTTTTTTTTCCTACAAAAGTTTATTTAGACAGCCTTTTGGATAAGCTGTAGCCCTACATTATCAGTTGAAAACAAGGTGAACGGAATTGGGAACACATTTCCAACCTATCTGATTGACTTTTCCAGCCCCAAGGTTATGTGTTTTCATTCATCTTTTTTTAGTCATCTTTACACTGCTAAATGTGAATGTTTTACTGCTATACTAAAGTCATCAATAAACTGTAAAATTTGAAAGCCATGCTTGGGTAACTTTAGGCCAGAATATGTCTCATCTGTTGTTATTGCTTACAATGTTAGTTGATTTTTGTCAACTAGATTTGTGTTGGTATAGGAGAAGGGATGGTGGATTATAGGAGATATATGGAACTTTTTGGCTACAAGCATTGGTAGCCTTAGGGGTGGTATAGTAAAAAAAGGAATTGGTAGCAACATTGCCTTGATTACTCTTTCTATCAAGTCAATATTTGAAACTAGTAGCTATTTCTAATAAAATATCTAAAAGTGTTAATATGGCTTTAACAGACTGGATGTCTGTGAATATTTCTCTTTTGGTTAGTGGGTTTTGTTATGTGACCATATACACTAAAATATTCTAAAATGTTAATATTGCCTCAACAGATTGTCAACGCCAGCTTATTGTACTTCTATGGTTAGTGGGGTTTTTTATGTAGCTATTTCTATTAAAATATTTTAAAGTATTAATAGGGCCTTAACAGACTGCTAAGACTTTTCCAGCATGCAATTGTTCCTCCTATGGTAGTGTTATGTAGCAGCAAGATACACTGTTAACACCGCAAACTATGTCACAATCCAGATAAGCAAAAAACTGAATATTCTAGGTTGGTGGAAGTTTTCTGTGTATCACCTTTTATATAATGTCATATCTAATGCCCCGTACACAAGGTCGGACTTTGTTCGGACATTCCGACAACAAAATCCTAGGATTTTTTCCGACGGATGTTGGCTCAAACTTGTTTTGCCTACACACGGTCGCACAAAGTTGTCGGAATTTCCGATCGACAACCACGCGGTCACGTACACCACGTACGACGAGACTAGAAAAGGCCGGTTCAGAACCAAGCGCGGCACCCTTTGGGCTCCTTTTGCTAATCTCGTGTTAGTAAAAGTTTGGTGAGAGACGATTCGCGCTTTTTCAGACTCGTGGCTTTCAGATCGTTTTCTGCCGTTCAGTTTGTGCTTGTGGGTTTGTATCTGCTCTTCAGTGCGTGCAGCAAGTTCCGCGTGACTTTAAGTAGTCATTGTATTCTTGTTCGTTCGTTACTGGTTTTCAGGTCGCTCTTCACAGGCCTTGCTGTTCTTCAGTGCGTTCTGTTACTTCGTTCTGAGCAGCCGACCGGTTTCTAGCCATGTTTCGTATGTGTACTCCTCGTAGAGTTCATGCTGTGCGGGGGCTTGGTGTTGGGGTCCTGACCTTGACACAAGTCCAGTCCATGAACAGGGTGAGGAGGAGTTCATGGACCAAGAATTGGTTGCTTCAGCGTGACCAGTTCTGTCATATGCCTTTGCTCCGTGAGATCCGTGAGAATAATCCTGATGATTTCAGGAACTTTCTCAGGATGACGGACCCCGTATTTCACCGTTTGTTGGCTTCGCTGACCCCCTATATTAGCAGGCAGGATACCTGCATGAGGCAAGCCATCACTCCGGAGCAGAGGTTGGTCGCTACCCTGCGGTATTTGGCCACAGGGAGAAGCCTGCAGGACCTCAAGTTCTCAACAGGCATCTCCCCCCAGGCTCTGGGGATCATTATCCCAGAGACCTGTTCTGCCATCATACAGGTCCTGCAGAAGGAGTATATGAAGGTAAGATTTTTATCCTTTTATATCACATTTTATTGTATTGAATGTTTGCTAATATATTGTATTTCTTCCCTCATTCCCTAATTACCATGATTGTAATATGCTGTGAATGTCCCCTTTGTTCTCATGCATGCTGGATTTTTATGTAATTATTATTTTATGTCCTTCATACATATTTGCCCTTCAATAACCTCCCCAGCATGGTGTCTCCTGGCCTATATTCACCTCATGTAGTCACTTAACAATGTATTTTATCAGCTCCATAGTAGTGCTTTACCCCAAACACCCCCTAAAATGTTTGGAAATGTTATTTTTGATTTAAATTCAGGCAGAGTGCCAGAGGGTTTTTTTTGTGGTGTCCCAAATTTTTTGTAACCCTCCCTCCCCCAACTGCTAAGTCAGCTGATCCCAATTCTCTATCCTCAATCATCTATCTGCTGACTTTGCCAAACCCATACACACTATACCCACCTCTTTACTGGTCAGATTTATGGATGAATTCCCCAAAGCATGTAGTGCAAGGGCCTGCCTGTATACTTTCCAATGGTACTATTTAAAGTTTTTGTATCCTATTATTATCTTGATAGGTAATATCAGAATGTTCAAATGTGCTCAAATGTGTACAGTGTGTATTTATATCTTTGTATTATGACACTTCTTACCTGTCCAGTGGTCTGCCAATAGTGTAACTAAGGAGGGGCTGTTCCAAGTAATACCCTGTATTTAGGCATTCATCTCTCAATGAAGTGAAGAGGGTTACCTGTCCAAGAGTCCCCCCCCCCTATAATGTTAGAAATGGCCCATGAGAGGGGGGGAGGGGGAATATGATAGGTGTACCTTATACTTTGTTGTTGTTAAATTCCCCTTAGTAAATGCTATCTGGAGGTTGCCCCATAATGTTTGTGTATAATCTGCTTGCCATGTGTCTTTGAAAAAATAGTAATGTTTATTGTTTTTTCCTCAACAGTTTCCTTCAACGCCACAGGAATGGCAGACTGTGGCCTCCCACTTTGCCCAGCGGTGGGACTTTCCTAACTGCGGAGGGGCAATTGATGGGAAACACGTCCACATCGTCCCACCACCCAACTCGGGGTCGTACTATTATAATTACAAGGGGTTTAATAGTATAGTGATGTTGGCGGTGGTGTCCGCTAATTACGAGTTCTTGTATGTGGACGTGGGGAAGAATGGCCGGATGTCCGATGGTGGAGTCATCGCCCAGACGGAGTTCTACAGGCGTCTCCAGAATGGCAGCTTGGACTTGCCACCTCCAGAGGACAATGTTGAAGGTCTCCCATTTGTGTTCGTTGCTGATGAAGCATTTGCGCTGGGGGACCACCTGATGCGGCCATTCCCGATGAGGACCCTCACCCCGGAACAGAGGGTTTTTAATTACCGGCTGGCCAGAGCCCGAAGAGTGGTGGAGAACACATTTGGAATCCTGGCCAGCCGGTTCCGATTATTTCTGACACCCATCCATATGGCGGAGTATAAACTGAACCATATAATACTTGCCTGCTGTGTTCTCCATAATTTTTTAAGAAAACATTCAGCCAACTATGCTGGCTCAGTTGGGCCTGAGGCCGGAATCCCAAATCCATCAACACTGACAGGGCGTGAAAGTGGCCGTCCTGGCTTGCCCTCCCTGAATGCCCGTGATGTCCGGTTACGCTACCTGGAGTTCTTTGCGGGTAGGGGGGCTATTAATATGCCAGACAATCTGTGACACCTTTTTCAAATAAAAAACAACCAAAAGAAATTCTTTGTGGACATTTACTGCTTGTGTTTGTTTTAGCTGACCCTGACAGAAATGTGTTGAGTGCAGAAAATGTCGTGATTGGGTAACCTTATAAAAAACACTGTTGGCTGGTACTTCCTAAATGCAAAAACACATTTCACTACAAGTGCACTTGCAACTGCACTGAACCTGCACTTGTAGTGCAAAGTGTATTTGCCCTTAGGAAATAACCCCCATTTTTGCATAAAACAACAATTACATCACCCCAAAAGTGTTGTAGTGTTGAGACAATAATCCACACATTCTTGAGTAAGGCACTTTTTTATACCTGCACAATCACATGTGCATTTACCAAAGGTTTTTAAAACAAACCAACATGTTTGTTGTATAACAATGTTTGCAGTAGCATTATCAAAAATCGAAATATCCATTTCAGATAAAACAGGCCTGTGTAAAACCAACAAGAAAGCCAAAAAACTTGAACTTACAAAGTTCACATATGGTAAAACCTGAAGGCTATATCAGACATCAGTATTTAGGAACTGGGTTTGATATAGCGTTCAGATGGGGGGAAATCACCCCTGGAAAAGCCAAATTTGGAAGATGCACACCAATTTACGAATGTCAACATGTGCTATCTGCCATCAGGGGGGATCAAGGGACGTGTTTTGGGGGAGCAAGCCCTTCCTCAACGCTACTTTATAATTGAGGAAGGGGTTGCACCCCCAAAACACGTCCATTGATCTCCCGTGATGGCAGATAGCACATGTTGGCACACTGTGTGCATCCTCCAAATTTGGCTTTTCTAAACATTGAAAACATTTTGGTAAGATTGGACCACGATAAAACAGGTGATTTTGTGGGGTTTAAATTCGCCCCAAAACATCAATGATGTTATTATTTTTTTTAATAACATCACTGATTTGTTGCTGGATGTTTTGCAATTGGAGATTACACCCCATGATCTCCCCGATCAGTATCTGGGCACTTTCAGATGTAAAGCGTTCTGGATCACGATCACCTAAAAAGAGATAAAGAACAAAAAAAAAGGTCTCAAAAATCTGCCACCATCCATCTCTTTTACCTGAGCCTGTGGTCGCAGACACTCACCTGTTGTGGTGCCAATCTCCACCACATCTTCTTCTTCCTCCTGCTCAGCTTCTTGGGTTGGGATTTCCCCTTCTTCCAGGGGGGGGGGCTCTCTGGTCTCCTCGGATGAGGGGTGTCCGAGTCTTTTCTCCCCTATGTAAAACAAAAATGGTATAATTAGCACACAGATATTTGATGGCAGAACTAGAAATAGGAAACATTGCTTGGAAGTGGGGTACAATTGTCTATTTTAGCCGAGTTCCAAGATGTATATTTTTTATTGCCCTTTGTCAAGCTGCAATACTTTACCTGTTTAGTACAAGCTTCACAGATGTAGCCCCTCCTATAGTATACACTGGAGCATCAGTGTGCCCCCCCTAATAAAAATGGTGTTCTTGTGTCCCACACTAGTGCTCCAGTGTCCAGATGTGAAAACAGCTGCTCAGTGTCCTCTCCTTACACACAATCTAGTTTGCATTTCATTCTAGTAACAAACCCATCTACACAAACAAATATTTGGCATCCAAGTAGGCCCCCAAAAATGTGTGAAAATGCATATGGCCTAAACAATGGTGTTCTAGAGGCCGAAAGAAAAATGTTTGATACGAACGAATAATGGGCCCATGAACATTAAAGTTGACCTTTTTAAACGTTACAATTAATAAAAGCATATGGAGCAGAACGAACGTAATAAAGACAGAAAGAATAGGAACACAGCACAACTACTTACTTTTTTGCAGCACTCTCCGGATCTTTCGGTACTGCTCTGGCTCTCTCAACTTCAGGTCCGACCACCGCTTCCTGAGCTGATCTTTAGATCTTCGTACCCCGAAATTCCGCTCAAGACTCCTGACCACTTTCGCCATGATTTTGGCCTTTCGGATGTTGGGGTTGGGGTAAGGCCCATATTTTCCGTCATAGTCGGACTTCCTCATGATGTCGACCATCTCCAACATCTCCCCAAACGACATATTTGTGGCCTTAAAACGTCTCCTTCTGGATCGGGACGTGCCTGGATCCGGGCTTTCCTCCTCCTCCTCCTTGTTGCTAGAATTAGCACGCACCTGTTGTAACTCCGCCATCATGTTCTTCCCCCACTGCGCCGAACGAAAAGGGGCGGGGAATACACTAGAAAGAACGTCAGGGGCGGGCGGAGTTACACGCATGCGCAGTGTGTATAAAGAGTAACACGCGTGCGTATTACGTACGATCTGTGAGCGGAGGAAGGAGCATTGGACGCGCCGATCGTAAGAACGAAGGTAAGAGACAAACTTGTGCCTATACTGCTTCTAGATTGAGGCCTATATTGTTACAAGATTAGGAGAGTTTTGTCTGACATTAGGCTTTGTCTTGTGTTGTGTCTTGCAGTGAACATGGATATCTTAATGAAAGACAATGACTTCATGTCAGTATTCGTAGAGATGCTAAGTGAGCTGCCCTGTCTGTGGGAGATTACCCACCCCCATTTCAAGAACCAAGCAAAGAGGAAGGCAGCACTGGAGCAATTGTGTGAAATTGTGAAGCAGGTGATCCCCACGGCAGACATCACTTATTTAAAGATTTTCATTGGTGGCCTGAGGAGCACATATCTGAGGGAGCGCAAGAAAGTCCTGGATTCACAGAGATCCGGAGCAGCAGATGACATCTATGTCCCCAGGATGTTGTACTATGACAGGCTGCACTTTCTGGCAGGCCAGACTGAACCCAGGTCATCACTCTCCAGTCTTCCTTCCACGCTTCCTTCCCCCCTGGCTGAGGCTTCTGACGCCCAACCTGGGCCTTCCAGGCCACATGTAGAGGAGCCCAGATTGAGCCAGGTATAGCATTCCTCTAAATATTTCTGCTTGTACAATCAATGATGTTAACTAGATGTTAGTTGGGAGTACTAATTTAGGATTGTGATTGATGATGCAAAAACTAAAACTATGTCCCTTTTTCATACACAGGGAAGTCTCAGCCAGGAGGTGGCCGGGCCGAGCCGGCTGGCTGGCTGATATCAAGGTCCCTCCACCCCCCCTGAAAAGAGAAAGGTAGGAGGAGTACCCTAGAGGAGGCTGCTATAGCATTCTTTTGGAGGGCTGCAGAGGTCCTGGGAGCACCCCACACCATGGAGGAGAACATTGCTGCCTTCATAGCCTATAAAATGCAGAGGATGGAGGAGGGCCAAAAAGCCATGTGTGAGGCCCTCATATCGGAGGCCCTGGAGAAAGGTATGAGGGGCCAAATTACACCTCACACACATCTTTGGGATGGTCCTCCTCCTCCTCCTGCAGGTCCTCCTCCTCCTCCCTCTCCTCCAGGTCCTCCCAGTCCTCCTCCAGGTCCCCCCAGTCCTCCTCCTCCTCCAGGTCCTACTCCTCCTCCAGGTCCTACTCCTCCTCCTGCCACATCTCCAACTGCACAGCCACAGCCCGGAAGGAAGCGTGGAAGGAAGACCAGACAGTGATTGCCCTGGGTTCAGTCTGGTCGGCCAAAAGATGCAGCCTCTTGTGGTACCACAGCCTGGGGACACAGATGTCATCTGCTGCTGTCCGGATCTCTGCGAATTCTGGACCAGACTGCCCTCCCTTACATATGGACTCCTCAGGCCACCAATTTTGATGTTGAAGAATCGATGTCTACCGTGGGGGTCCCAGGCTTCGCTAATTTCTCATGTTGATCCAGTGTTGCCTCCCTCTTTGTTTGGTTCTGATCCCTTAAAAAAGGATTTTTGTTTTGAATTATACTCTCCTATGTGTTTTACTTCAAAAAGGACAGTTTGTTTGTGAGGATTCAGGTACAATTCAAATATACAATGTGAAATGAACAAGGGACACCAACAACAAACAATCTCCTGGAGATTAAATAATAAAAGATATCAATGGTGTTGGGGTAACTTGACACACAAAACACACCCAAAAATATTCTGGAGTAAAAATAAAAATAACATTGAACAAAGATCATCCTTGGAAAAAATCCAAACATTAAAGAAAAAAAAAAGGCTTAAAATCCAAAATAAAAAAAAAATTAAAAAATATAAAACTGTCAGATGTGACAACTAATAACAATATATTCAGGGAATCCCACTAAAAAAACACAAATAAAAGTTTGTGAGAAGTGTGTGTGAATATGAGCAGCAAAACGACTTAATTCTTGTCACATTATAAAGAAGAAGAGAGTGCGCTGTATTAAACCATTTTTAACATTGCAGCGTGACGAAAGTGCTGTATCCATTGTGAACGCTAAGTTTACCAGAACGAGCTGTCCCGTGTCGGAATTTCTTCTGAGCATGCGTGGCACTTTGTGCGTCGGAACAGGCCACACACGGTCGGAATTGACGCGATCGGATTTTGTTGTCGGAAAATTTTATCTCCCGCTCTCCAACTTTGTGTGTCAGAAAATCCGATGGAAAATGTCCGATGGCGCCCACACACGGTCGGAATTTCCGACAACACGCTCCGATCGGACATTGTCCATCGGAAAATCCAACCGTGTGTACGGGGCATAAGATATTACATTCATTTTTACATAATATTACTACCTTATTAACCTGAAAGAATTATGCAGGGGTTCAATTACCATTTGGTGCTTGTGGGCCATTGGTCTCTGTAGTAAGAGGGGTCAGCTCCAAAGTACAATACAGTTTGTGTTTACCTTTGTTGGGCATCTCTGGACAGAACTGAGTAAATCCAGCAGCATAACAGAAGGCTAATGGATGCAAGAGCTGTGGAGGGGAGTCACAAGTAATGGCACACATTTGTTTACCCAATATTGACAGCAGTTGGGTTGGATCACCATTTTGCTCCACTAGGTGAACTGATTTGTTCATGAACTAGATGCCACTTTACTTCCAGATTCAGAGCGGTCCCTTCCATAGTGGGTCCCATACTTGCCCACGGTGACTGTAGGTGAGCGTAATTTATACTGATGAAATTACACATGGCCTGATGGGTTTGTTATGTGAACAAGACATATAATTTTATAAGTCCAAGCAATGGATTGGAAAAGTACCTGGATCATGATAATCCATACAGCTACGTGCTATTTCATGAGTATAAGGCATGTTTGCTTACTCACCCATTCACTCAGTGATCTGAAATCACCAAGGATGGACACGGGACTGGAACTTTTCCACACTCTTGGTGGAAAAGAGATCTGCACTCCTAATTGAAACATGGGTTATGTAAGTGGTCTGGCATGGAATCCAAAGTACCTCTTTACCATTCCACATAATACCAATAATTTGTGGCAGCAATTAGAACTGCTTAACATTGCTGGTCTAGATTTGCTGAAAATCTGTCAGAAAGAGTCTGAACTCTTCAATGAATAAAAGGTAGACCCCTCCTACAATTGCTAGTTTTGTATTTGAATACCATATATTTTACATTGATTTTACTTTTCACCTAAACTGTCATGTGACAAAGTTGGGGACAAAGAAGTGCAGAAGTGCATCGCGTTTAGCTTAAAGTGTTTGCAACAGCAGAAAGATTTTTTTATACCTTAATTTATTCTCTGCATTAAGGTAAAAACCTTCTGATTTCATCTCTCCTCCCCTCCTTGTGTGTTAACCTACAAGTATGACATGTTACAGTCACTTTAAGGCATGGGTGCTTAACCTGCGACCCCCCCCCCCCCCCCCCGCTGTTGTGGAGCTGCAAGTCCATCCAATGAGGCATTGCAATGCTGACATTTACAAGCAGAGGAATGATGGGACTTGTAGTTCTGCAACTGCTGGAGGGCCATAGGTTGAGCACCCATGCTTTAAGGTAACATGACCATTAAATACTCTCACACTAGTACACCTACCTTATTTGTGTGCACTGTAGAATATTATTCATTGTGAAGCAGAAGTTAATTTGTACCTGAACAGAATATATGGTAGCCTACTGTATATTGACTTTGGTTGGAAGAAAAAAAACATGGTGCTTGCCATTCTGTTGCTTGCTTTTTAAGGTACTTGAAAATCTGTAATTTAGCAGCTTTGGAAGGAACACAACCATAATTGCTTATCTGTTAAAAAAAATTCTGTTCAAATTCTGTATCTATAACATATTTACAGCATGATTTATATTCATTTTCTGGAACATTTTCTCTATTTTCAAGGTAATCTAACCACAGTGAATTACACAGAACTGTATGTTATTTTTTATGTAGTAGGTCAAATACATGTGAATAGCAAATATAAGTTAAGTAAAATCACAGTGGAAGTGCCCTAAGTGAAGATTTAATGCGAGGAAATTGAAGTAAGGAGGCACTCTTAATAATACTGCCGATTTGATGCAGTTACATCTAATATATATATAATGGGACAAGTGGGAAAGCAGCAGAAAATGAAAATTACTCTATTTTCTGAATCTTTGTGCCTCGTGAGGACCCAGGGCTATGCAGAAAAAAAACTTGTTTTTATACAGTGTGGCTAAGACATGTCTTAGAAATAGAGAACAAAAGCAGATACTATAAATAAAGATTGTGTGTTTGACACTGAGTGCTGTTTAGATAATCTATATATTGAGCAAATCAAAACTGTACGCTGCACATCCCATAAAAATGTTCTAATCTTAGATCAAGGACTAGTTATAGCTTTAGTTAGATCAAGGACTGTTATAGCTTTGTGTGAAAGGATGGGTTTGTGAAATTAAAATATACATAAAGAAAATGAAATTTAACATTCATACTGCCATTTTACACAGCCTCCATTCATCTGTTGCCAATCATGTTATGTAATTGCTATAATGAATATTAAAACCAGAAGATTTGCTTTATTTGGCAAAATGCACAGAAAAATAGCTGTAATTGAATTGATCTGAAGAGAGTCCTGTGACTCCACTGCGTAAACTCAGCTACCACTTTTACCCACAAATGTCCAGAGAGGACTATACAAGACGAAAATAACAGAAATCGTTGACAAATTGTATATAGTACATTTATCTTACCCTGCTTTGCTAGTCAAAGGCTCCTTTATGTAACAATCACCCTGGACATACAACTTCACAGAGCCCTTCATCCTTTGTATTGTGCTTAATCTAGGTGTTCTTCACAATATTACCATGCATTGTACTGACTAGCATTGCATTTTCAAAAGACTTTATTTAAAGCGGAGTTCCACCCATTTAAAAGTCAGCAGCTACATAAAGTGTAGCTGCTGACTTTTAATAATCGGACACTCACCTGTCCCACGGTCCAGCGATGCGAGCGAACGATCCCCCGCTCCTCTCTGCGGCGCCAGCATCACTATTGTGGGCGCTCGGCTGTGGCTTCATAGCCGGGCACACACTGCGGCTTCACAGCCGGGCACACACTGTGCATGCAAATGTGGCATGTCAGGGGGTCAACGTCACCTAAAGCGGAAGTTCCATTTTTGGGTGGAACTCCACTTTAAGATGACCTAAAAAGCAAAACACGATACATATTGTAGAATTATGCTTTGCTTCATTTCTCATACGCTCCAAGTTCAATAGATACAATTCAATGAAGATTAAAACATCCTTAGAAATTCAATCCATATATAAAAGTATATGACTGGGGTATAATTGGCACACACCTTTTCTTTCATTTTACAGGAAGATGTCTCAAAAAAACAAACCTCTTCCCTTAAAACTGAACTTTAGGTAAACAGTTATATACTGTACATAGATGAAATACAAACAGTATATGGGAACTGTTGTACCTGCCAAATAATGTGTATTTCTAACCATTCAGGCCTGAGATCTACACACCGCTGCCCCACATCACAACCCCAGGCTAGCAAGGGACAGACCTAAACATTCCCTGCTGCAGTTACCCTTTCACTTACAGGGCTACTCTCCATGCTGTGACTGGACAGTGAAAGGAGAAGTAAAACACTGCTGAGCTCATCTCTCTCACTCTATTCTCTACTCCTATCAGGATGCTCATTGTGCTGCTTTTTTCTCACCCTCTCTAAACTCTGCTGTACAGTAGATGTAAGTGTCAAAAACAGATACTTACGCTACCTGAGCTAAAAATAAAAAAAATTGTGTATCTCTAAGAAAAGCCCCTTTACATAGCTTTTGAGAGTGGGGAAAAGTTAGACTCTCCACCAAGTTTGTATTACCCTCCTTGTCCCCATTGGGAAAATGTACCCCTCTTTCTGAAAGGAAGTAAGGGGGAGTTCAAAATGTTAGTTTTCCTCAGAACAAAAGATGATTGGACATCTTTTAATGAGGACATCTGTTCCAGGGACATATGTCTAAGAGAGAATTCCCCTCATTTTGAAAGATTTCTGCTAACTTCCTGTTTTATCTCCGGGACATGAAGTGAAGGGAAATGACCTCAATGGTACATAGACAGCAAAATAATAACCTGACACAGAGTTTTAACTCTTTTCCACTCTATCCAAAACTAAAATAAATGTTTTCATTATACATACACTTTAAAGATGTAATAATCATTAAAAAGCTGTGTTAAATGAAAAGTATGGACAAAGCCTTTTTGGCCATACTTATCTTGTAGGTCATAGTAGTGTACCTACTTTTGCTCCCCTGTGACTTATGCCGTGTACACACGAGCAGACTTTACAGCATCAAAGGTCTTTCTGACGGACTTTCGATGGAGTTACGACAGACTTTTGAACGACCGGACTTGCCCACACAAGTCAGTCGTTTGAAAGTGATGACGTATGAAGGGACTAGAATAAGGAAGTTCATAGCCAGTAGCTAATAGCTGCCCTTGCGTCCTTTTTTGTCTGTTGGACTAGCATACAGACGAACGGATTTTTCGGCCGGACTCGAGTCCGTCGGAAAGATTTGAAACATGTTCCAAATCTAAAGTCCATCTGATTTTCGACAGAAAAAGTCCGCTGAAGGTCCGATGAAGCCCACACACGGTTGGATTGTCCGATGGATTCGTTCCGTCGGACCAGTCCGGTCGAAAAGTCCGGTCGTGTGTGCACGACATTAGAGTCAGTGTAGAGTCAGTGTATAGCAGGCTATTGCCCATTGTCAGCTGATGTGGCAGAGCTGTTTCAGGCTCTGGAACAATTTTATCAGGATCCACCCAGCTGCCTTATAGACCGCTGTGCCCGCCTCCTCTCCAGCCTGGCGCTCCAGTGAGCGCTGAAGGAGCATAGCAGAGCGGTGAGCCGGTGACTGATAGCTATTGAAAACTGAGCAGGCAGCGGTCATTTGATAGCTCAGATCTCTGGCTTAGAGCCAATATGGGACAGCTGCAGCATCAGACTGATGCTACAGCATAGGGATGAATATCAATGTTTATTTCTATTTTTTTTATAAACCCCATACATCTTTATTAATTTGTGCCTTTTATATTTTCTTTGATTTCAACTCAATTTCAAGATGTAATTTTTTTTTTTTTTTTTTTAGGAAATTATCACTCAGTTGTTAGAAATTATATTTTTCACAGGCAAAAAATAGTAACATGTTTGAAAAAGTCTTGGCAACTAGTTGTTTGTTGTTATCTTTTCAGTTGAAAAAAAAAGAAAAGATAGCTTTCAACGTGCATTGGTTGACTTAGGAGGAAAATTAAAATAATACCTGGTGATGAGCATTACATCTGCTTGTCAGTAGGGGTATGCTGCCACTTTTGCCCTCATTGTTAATGTGGCCTTAATCTGTGTAATAGAAGTACAGGTAAACAGTATCTGCACAGATATGCTGTGCTAGCAATTGTGCCGGATTTTCAAGTAAGACTCGACAGTCCAAAGGATAGAAGGGTTTGACCTAGTGCTCTCAGTAATATTGTTGTGTGCCGTTCAGGCTCAGATGATTCAGGGAGCAATGTTCGTAGTAGTTGCATCCGCTGTGGGAGTGCTGGCAGGGGAGTGGAGCTCATCCTGGCTCCTACGGTAGCTGGAGAGGAAAGGAGTCCTAGATGCCGCACATACACATGAGTATATGGTGGTGAGAATGAGAACCTCAGCTTGGGCTCCCACCAGGCCACGTCCCAATGCATTTCACTCTGCCCCTTGGAGCTTAATAATGAGGAACTATGATTAAGCTCCAAGGTGTGAAGTGAAACGCGTTGGGGGCTTGATCTCGTGGGAGCCAAGGCTGAGGTTGTCATTCTTACCACCAAACACTTGCGTGGATGTACGGAATTGGGGACTCCTTTCCTTCTCTCTCCTGATCTCAGTAATAAGTACTCATTAACAGAAGTGGTCTAACATACCGACCTTCTTTCCTTTTATTTCAAGTCTACGTGAGGATATTCCCAGACAACAATCTATCACAAACTATTACATGCAGGGGCACAAGACTATAAAGAAATTAAGAAATGAGACTTGAATTGGGCTTAAACACTACTTTTACAAACATTTTAAGCCCAGCAGAGTGGATACCAAGAATGTGATTGGCTCTAAGATCGCTGTGAAGAAATATTGAGGTTCTGAGTTAGATATATGCATTCCTATTAGTGAACTACTATAGTAGGACTGTGAAAAAGTGCCTCCAAATTTTGAGCTGTGTGTGAAACAATAAATGGTCTGTGGCAGAGATAGAGGGAGAGACTATCCCAGAACAAGTTTTTGTTAAATGGAAAAACAATGCTTTTTTAACTAGCAGTAAAACTCTGGTGGGAGCCAAGGCTGAGGTTGTCATTCTTACCACCAAACACTCGCGTGGATGTACGGCATTGGGGACTCCTTTCTTTCTCTCTCCTGATCTCAGTAATAAGTACTCATTAACAGAAGTGGTCTAACATACCGACCTTCTTTCCTTTTATTTCAAGTCTACGTGAGGATATTCCCAGACAACAATCTATCACAAACTATTACATGCAGGGGCACAAGACTATAAAGAAATTAAAAAATGAGACTTGAATTGGGCTTAAACACTACTTTTACAAACATTTTAAGCCCAGCAGAGTGGATACCAAGAATGTGATTGGCTCTAAGATCGCTGTGAAGAAATATTGAGGTTCTGAGTTAGATATATGCATTCCTATTAGTGAACTACAATAGTAGGACTGTGAAAAAGTGCCTCCAAATTTTGAGCTGTGTGTGAAACAATAAATGGTCCGTGGCAGAGATAGAGGGAGAAACTATCCCAGAACAAGTATTTGTTAAATGGAAAAACAATGCTTTTTTAACTAGCAGTAAAACTAAGACAAAACAGTAAGAACCCTTAAAATATATTACTATTATTATTAGTTTTTAGAATAAGAAACTTGATGATGTGAGATTTCCTGGTGCAAAACCCTCCTTCTGAGTCCTGTGCCCAGTCTCCCCTCATAAAGTATATGCTCAATTCTATTAAAGAATGTCTGTTAAATTAAGAAATAAATTCTCCCACTTCCTGTCAAAATAAAGATGTGATGTGTAAGTCAGTAAAAGACATCTTCCCAGTACTTCTACCCACTTACTGGTTTTAGTGCTGAAACTATAGAGAACAATATATATAATTGCCTGTCATGACCATGTCTACCACGAAGCTTGACAAGGATCTGATTTCACATGGCACCTTAGTACTGCCATTAATTAGACTGCAATCTTGCTTCCTTTGCTTCCTGCCCACGTGTGTGTCTTTGCTTTGCTGTTGCAACCTTTTGGAAGATAGTGCAGTTATTCCTTTCAGCAATGTATTAGCGGGCTGACTGATCATGGCTCAGGGGACAGCAGGAAAAATGTAGCTACAGAGGGTTTGGAGGATATAAGGTTTTTCCACAGAAGCTACAGATCACCCTTGTAGCCTGTTACTGAACGTTAACATATTCTTCATTATAAAACTAGGCTAACATTAATGTAGCTTAGGCTACAGCTTTGTCAATGTCTGTTCCATATCTCATAAATGACTTTAATGCTGTAAAAAATCTTTGGTAGACCCTTCAGAACATATATTATAGTAAGACAGCAAGTACAGCACAAATGACTATTGTTGCCTCTGATTTGCGAGAGACGTTTGGGCACCGGCTTGACAATGTAATTGAATACTGTGCCTAGCAGTAAGAACGATCATACTGAGCTATTGAATTAGATTGGATACTAAGATAGATTTCATGCAACTGGACTCCTTTAAACATAATCCAAAAGCAACAGCTCCACCAGCATAAAAGAAGAAACATGTGCCGTTATCAGCCAATACTGTCACCGCATTGCTGCTTTAGTTCCCCACAAAGAATTTTTTTTTTTTATACAGTAACAGTGTTGTAATATAATTATTTGTTGGCTGAGCATGTTATGATATAAAAAGATACTACAGCCTAATGGGTCTGGAAGAGCTTACCGCGGACAGGGAAATTGCACTAAGATGAGTGTAATACTTAGCATATTGGTGGTCCAACGACACATAATAAAGTTATAAGCTGGATATTACTATTTTACTAATAAAAAAAAAATCATATCCACTGCTAACCCAAAACCCACATCCAATCAAATTGTTTTTTTAGAGTTTTGTATAGGGTGGTGAACGATTAGAACCCTTATTTGCCTTTTGTTATTGTTTGTGCTCCTGCTGGTGGAATTTACCAACATTTCCTGTGTATTTGATGGGTGTTACAGAAACAGTAATTTACAAGAAATCTGTCTTCGGAGAAACAGAACACCTTAAAACCATTTTATTGTTTTAAGTGAGAAATCATTCCTAGTGGAGACACAGAAGACAATAAAAACCAACAGAAACTTTCACCGTCCCCCCACTACACACAGGAGTTAACAAACCTTGCCTGAAGTTGGGCTTTAGCATGATGTGGGGAGGGGGGGGGGGTGAACAAAGTGTCCCCTTTAAATAAAACATCAATCCAATTGGTACATTTTCCCCTCACATCAATCTGATTAGTTCTTCTCTCTGTAACGCTACCCCCACAAGAGCTGCTGTAAATTCACCGGTTCTTCCCCAATGACAGTACATAGGCAGCGAGGCACACAGCAACAGTCAATTCACTCTGGCTCAATGATCAGTCTAGGGGGATGTATTTTAGGAACTTATATGGGTTGTAGGGTAGTATGGGATATTCCAGATTCACCAAGTATTTACAGCAGGACACTTGCTTGATATCCTACCTAGAAGGGTGCTATATCTCAAATAATGGAAATTATACTGGATCCTAACTGTATGCTTCCCATTACTAGAGGGAAGATTTTGTCACCACTCAGCGAGATACCAGGAGAAGTGCTGATGGCTTATTTGTCCCCTGCCATCCTAAGGGCTTGTCTTCATTTTCGTTACATTTTCAATGCTCACAAATGCTTTAAACATGCACATTGCATTTTATAAGCATTTGCAAATGGCTTTTGAACATGTGTGACTGCTCTTAGGTTGGGAAGTTGAAAGGCTTGCCACTCTCTTTAGTGCTACACTTCACAATTTATTTACATGCCACAAAATATTATCATAGACAGAAGGAGAGCAGCGCCATCTAAGTGCAGCATTATTAAGACATTTTATTCCATAAAAGGCAATTGGTAACTCACAAGATGTATGAGATGTCAGCGCATGTGGGATTAATTATGCGGTTCAGCCGCTTGTGGGAAAGACGAACTTCTCACTGGTGAAGAGGCAGCTGATGGGTCCAGGGATGTCAGTGGTTCCCAGACACTCAGGACAGCTCACAGACAGTGGTATACGTCAATTCGGGTTGGAGATAGAGCGGGAAGGAGAGCGCGTTCAGAGCATGCATGCTCCTCCCCGCTCTCTCTCCAACCGGAAGTGATGTACACCACTGTCTGTGAGCCGTCCTGAGTGTCTGGAAGTGTTGGGAACCACCGGCATCCCTGGACCCATCACTGCCACTTCACCAGTGAGAAGATAGTCTTTCTCATGAGTGGATGAACCACATTATTAATCCCACATGCGCTGACATCTCATACATCATGTGAGTTACCAATTGTCTTTTATGGAATAAAACGTCTTAATAATGCTGTACTTAGATGGCGCTGCTCTTCTTCTGTCTTTGCCTTCCACAGAGTTACTTCTAGCCTGTCACGAGCTGGCTGTCATCCACAGTCAGCTTATCTAAGAACACTTCAACTGTCCGTGTGCCACAAATGTACCCCTCCACATGAACTCTATGTGAAAGAGAGTTCTAATTACCCACTCTCTCTTTATTCAGCTGATCGAGCACACATGATTGAATGTACTTTCTCTTGCTTTTGAAAATATTACCATACAATCCTCATTAATAATAACATGGGCTGCCATTAGAAGTAAGAGAGTCTTTAAAATCTTTCAAATTCTGTTACTGACTTTGATCACTTCTAAAGCTAGCTATATGAGATTAGTCTTTTTTCGTTCAGCTAGAGAGCTAAATGAAAACAATTAACAGATTCCTCCATTCAGCGGCTGCAGGGAGGAAATGGAGACATCGGTTACTCAACATGCAGCCCCTTCCGCCTTTCTATCCCTGTCCTGCTGCACTGGGCCCCTGTGTGCTCCACCTCCCCACCCCTCACACAAAGCTGCTGGGTTTCCCCATCCCTCCAGCTGCCGCGGGGATACTGTCAGGATAGAGAATGGCAAAGGAGCAGGTAAATGTGGCATTAAGCACCCTCTTCCTTGTCTTAATGAATAGATATAAATACACAAATCTGTGCTTATTCAAATGAAACCAAAATAGTCTGAATAGTAGGGATAAGCCGAACACCCCCCTGTTCGGTTCGCACCAGAACATGCGTACAGGCAAAAAATTTGTTCGAACACACGAACACCGTTAAAGTCTATGGAACACGAACATGAATAATCAAAAGTGCTCATTTTAAAGGCTTATATGCAAGTTATTGTCATAAAAAGTGTTTGGGGACCTGGGTCCTGCCCCAGGAGACATGGATCAATGCAAAAAAATTTTTAAAAAACGGCCGTTTTTTCGGGAGCAGTGATTTTAATAATGCTTAAAGTGGAACAATAAAAGTGTAATATCCCTTTAAATTTCGTACCTGGGGGGTGTTTATAGTATGCCTGTAAAGGGGCGCATGTTTCCTGTGTTTAGAACAGTCTGAATGAATGAACAGGAATAGCTCTGTATATAAAAGAAAGTGGGGAAGTGGCGCTACCCTATGTGCCAAAACGTTATTTAAAATGTGTATATAAGTGGGGCATAAATTACATAAAGCCAAACCCAGTAGCATATGATTAGGGTGTGTTTGTTTTCCACCAGTGAATGTGAGTTAATGTGTAAGAAGTAAACAGGTGTTGTGGGTATCGTGTAAACTGGGCAGAACCCCAATGCAGCCAAAATCAATTATCCAGCCCCTGGAACCCCACGTATCCACACCCCTCCTCTTGCAAATCAAAAAATCAAACTCAAAAGCCAAACTAAAAAACTGACATAATAAGATAACATAATCTTAGTGAAAAATAACTACTATAGTGCATGAACACGTTAATAATTAGTTGATCAACCAGTAATTCGTGCAACCAGCGTCCACAGTGTTAAATACATATATAATTGTCCAATCTGTAGTGTAGGTCCATAAGTACTGTGCTTCTTTTATGAAAACAACTTATATTGCATAAAGAGGTGGTTATAAACAAAACGTGATAAAATTCCAAGTGTGACTTCCAGTGACTTCTGGAATATGCAATATAAGTTGTTTTTATAAAAGAAGCACAGTACTTATGGACCTACACTACAGATTGGACAATTATATATGTATTTAACACTGTGGACGCTGGTTGCACGAATTACTGGTTGATCAACTAATTATTAACGTGTACATGCACTATAGTAGTTATTTTTCACTAAGATTATGTTATCTTATTATGTCAGTTTTTTAGTTTGGCTTTTGAGTTTGATTTTTTGATTTGGAAGAGGAGGGGTGTGGATACGTGGGGTTCCAGGGGCTGGATAATTGATTTTGGCTGCATTGGGGTTCTGCCCAGTTTACACCCTACCCACAACACCCGTTTACTTCTTACACGTTAACTCACATTCACTGGTGGAATACAAAAACACCCTAGTCATATGCTACTGGGTTTGGCTTTATGTAATTTATGCCCACACATTTTAAATAACGTTTTGGCACATAGGGTAGCGCCACTTCCCCACTTTCTTTTATATACAGAGCTATTCCTGTTCATTCATTCTGTGCTGCTGATGCTGCAGAGATGGAGATTGAGGGCTGTGTCCTTAATCTCTTTTGTCTGTCTCAAAGGTGAAACATCAGAGGTCTGTTTAGACCCTTGATATTTCACCAAAGACCCCAACGGGCGTATTAAAAAATGTTTTAAAAATTTAAAAAATTGTAAAAAATAAAAAAATAAAATAAAATGGTAAAAAAATAATGTAAAAAAAATTATGATAAAGTACTGACACCAGTGTCAGAACTACCGGGGTCATAAAGGTCACACTTGCGGCTGGGCTCTGGTGTTCCGCCACTGTCAGGGGGACCTCAAGAAGTCAGGAGTAGTGGGATTAAGAACACTGTTTTGTAAAGGGGAAATAGCAGTGATCTCTCCCCAGCCACTGTCTTTCAGAGCAGGTCTCCAGTCTCTAACAAAACTTGTAGCATGCCCACAGTCTTTTAGAGTGTATTCACACTTGCAAGTGCGTCCTGACTGCAATTATATGGGAAAACCCCAGAGGGGGTTCCCGTGATAAGCTGCAAGCAGCAGCCCCATTGAAATCAGTGGGAGGCTACTGGCTCTTGCAGTACACTCGCATAAAATTCTTCATGCTGCGATCACATGTTAATTATTGGCCCTGGATGCAGACTGCCTGCCTCCATTGCAGCATGAGCAAATACATGCAAGTGGACATGAGTAGCTGCAAGAGTCGGTAGCCTCACACAGCTTTCAATGGTGGCTGTCGCTCACAGCTTATCATGGAAACCCCACAGGGGTTCTCACACATAATTGCAGCCATAGTGCATCGCACGTGTGAACACACGCTTACTGTCATTTTCTCTAGTATGTCTGAAGTCTGACAGTCGTCTCTAGCATTGCATATACTGAACATTATGTGCAGACCCTTGGCGATATCAGAGGCCATAGCTGAGTCGCCCTACACTTCATAACTAGACAACCACAGATCTAGACCATCAAGTTGAATTTCAGATTGGTGTACTTTTAAACTTCATAGCTATAATTAATATACGACAAGTGGCTATAAGCAGGTTCCACAGAAACAACACACTTTGTTTTTTGTTTATTTTGCATGGATCTCATTGTGTGCAAGTAAAAATTTTCAGGCATGAAACATACGCAGTACAAATAATTTAAAGTTTCTAAAACACTTCCAATCATCTCATCGTAAACACGCACAATTTAACAGACATCAACAACTTCTTTTACTGCAAATCCAGAGTACAGTTTATGGTGTGTACATTAAGTCATGCCTTAACAAAAGGAAATTAGAGAGCAGGATACAGTAATACTTCTTGGAGCATTAAAAATTAAAAGCAAACATACAGGAACATTCAAGGATTAAGTAGGGATTATTCATGAAGTTGGCAGGCTTTGCAACATTGTACTGTACAGTATCTTATCTTATTGACAAAAGACGACCACACAGATGGCTGTTGTGAGTATTTCAGTCTGGTAATTGATATATGAAAGAAAACAAAGTTGAAGATGTCAGATCTTTGCATTCCACTCTTTAATTATTTGGTTTATTCTTTCTCACAGAACTTAACCAAGGATACAAGAGTGTTTCTGAAACTATTCCAAACCTCTTGAATACCTGTTGGCAAACTTATTTAAACAGAAAAATAAATACATACAGGTAATATGCAAACATCATTAAAATTGTTCCCAATTGTAAAGAATAGCCCTGGACTTTCATTTCATTTTTAGCATTATATATTCATGTTTACCTGTTATGTTAAAGCTGAACATTACGGAGAAAATTAAAAAGAGAGAAATTATTGCAGCTCTGGAATCATTTATACATCCAGGGAACTTGCCTTCTCAAAAGCAGAATTCAGTAATTTGAACTTCCATTATTCTCACATGACAAAGTTGATTTAAAGTGTATCATTGCTGAAAAAATGTAAACGTGCATACAGGCAAGATGTTTAAAGCAGAAGAGACATTCTATTTCTCTTCTAGATGAAAGTATTCGTATCTACAATGTACAGTGAGCTGTGCATGCGCAGCTCAGTGTACAACTTCAGAATCTGCCAAGATGAATAAACTCCAATGCAAGTATGGGATGGCATCATCCCTGCATGAACAATTAAACTAGTCAAAGATTTGGTGCCTGAATTTGACTTGGTATCAGCCTCTTGCAGTTCCTGTATAACAGAGATGTCATGTATTTATAATACTTGAAACATATTTTACATGCAAAAAACATATGTACCTGAATCTATCTTGATATTAGCTTCCTCTAATCCCTTACATAGCAGAATTCAGACTGAGACACAGCCCATTAAATTAGCAGGTTAGGATGTGTCCTGGCCCAAGAAAATCCTTTGATATGTAAAACAGCACTGTGCAAAAGTCTCAGGCAGATGTGAAAAAATGCTGTAAATTAGGAATGCTTTCAGAATTAGAAGTGTTAAAAGTTTATTTTTATCAATTAACAAAATGGAAAGTACATGAACAGAAGATAAATCTAAATCAAATTAATATTTGGTGTGACCACCCTTTGCCTTCAAAACAGCATCAGTTCTTCTAGGTACACTTGCACACAGCTTTTGCGGGAACTTGACAGGTAGGTTATTCCAAACATCTTGGATAACTAACGTCAGATCTTATGTGGATGTAGGCTGCCTCAAATCCTTCTGTCTCTTCATGTAATCCCAGACAGACTCTATGACGTTGAGATCAGGGCTCTGTGGGAGCCAAACCATCACTTCCAGGACCCCTTATTTTTTTACACTGAAGATAATTCTTAATGACATTGGCTGTATGTTTGGGGCCATTGTCCAGAATAAATTTGGGACCAATCACACAACTCCTTGATGGTTTCATTTTTGCCTCCCTATGTTTTCGTGCATAGGACATGGAGAAAAGGCTAAGAGACTCAACTATGCACAAAAAACATAGGAACTGGGGTGCCAAAAAATGGCAGCAGGACTGATGAGTCAAAAGTTTAAATATTTGGCTGTAGCAAAAGGCAGTTTGTTTGCTAAGGGCTGGATAGCAGTACAATAATGAGTGTCTGCAGGCAACAGTAAAGCATGGTGGAGAATCCTTGCAAATTTGGGCTTCATTTCTGCAAATGGAGTTTAAGATTTGGTCAGGACCAATGGTGTCCTCAATGCTTAGGAAATACAGGCAGATAATTAGCCATAATGCCATGCGATCAGGGAGGCGTGTGATTGGCCCCAGATGTATTCTGTAGCAGGACAACAATCCCGAACATACAGTCAATGTCATTAAGTACTATCTTCAGCGTAAAGAAGTCCTGGAAGTGAACCATCACTTCCAAGACTTCTATATGCTGAAGATAATTCTTAATGACATTGGTTGTATGTTTGGGATCGTTGTTCTGCTGCAGAATACATTTGGGGCCAATCACACGCCTTCCCACAGAGCCCTGATCCCATCATCGAGTCTATCTGGGATTACATGAAGAGACAATAGAATGAGGCAGCCTACATTCACAGAACATCTATGGTTAGTTCTCCAAGATGTTTGGAACAACCTACCTGCCGAGTTCCCTCAAATACTGTGTGCAAATGTACCTAGAAGAATTGATGCTATTTTGAAGGCAAAGGGTGGTTTCACCAAATATTAATTTGATTAGGATTTCTCTTCTGTTCCTTCACTTTCCATTTTTATAATTGATAAAAGGAAACTATTAACGCTTTTATTTCTGAAAGTATTCTTAATTTACAGCATTTGGATGATCAATTGAATATATTTTAGTATACACCTTATGCTTATTAAAGTTTTGTCTAAATGGGGTGTTTTCTTTAATGTTGTTAATTTCTTTTAATTTTGATAGATGTTAGCACTAGGAGATCCCCTCACCTGATAGCTCCCACATTGCAAATAAACTCATTAGGAGAGAAACATATCAGAAGGAGGATCTCTGATGATCTACTGTATGCCGGATTAGCCAATAAACATAGATTATGGCTCTTTTCTCTGGAGTGCGCCTACATTTTTCTTTGTGATTCATTGTTGGTGCTGTCTTATCAGGGTCTTTCATAATGGGAAATATGGAAGAGAGCCGTTGAATTTCGGTTGATGGGCTAAAGTACCTTGCTTTCAAGGTCAATTAAAGACTGAAATATTAAGGAAATTGTTATCTCAAGTTCTACAGTGGTCTCAAAGGACAATAAGCATTTACACAAATTAAAGGTGTAAATAAAGAATATCTTTATTGAATTAATGATAGAAAATTAAATTATAGAAAGATATAAAAAGGGTAATGGGACAGTAGGGGAAAAATATAGCCCATGTTTATGCTATAAATAGGTACTCTGGTTTAAGTATCTAACATTGCAACACTTATCTATCCACTCAACTTAAAATGACTAAACTTGAAGTGACCCTGTCACTTTACTAAATTTGCTGAAATAAGCTTTCCCTGATGTGTCTTTTGAAACTGACAGGTGTGTCAATCTCTAGGCTTGACATAAAAACATAGTCTCCAGGAAGTAGGTGTTATATACGTGCACACATGCTTAAAACAGTATTAAAACCAAAAGTAAACATTTATTATACTGCAACTTACCAATTTTTAGATGTGATGGCTGTATTGGTTTCCCCTTTTAGGCTTTTTTTTCCTAATACTTTCATCTGGTAATCCAGCCAGCAAGTCTGTTGTTTTTCACAGCACAAACTCTCCAGCAGAATGTATCAGTTTACATTGATGAGACAAAGCGCTTAAAGAATATGTAAACCCAGCATTTCATTTTCCTGATATGTGCCTGCTGCACCATGTAGTTGTATGAAAATCTATTCTGTAATCTTTGTATTGCTTCCATTGTGAGAAATTCCTGGTGTGCCTGCCAGTCCCTCTGCTTATCTATTAAACACTGACCACACTAGGCTTCAGTTTTCTAGCTGTGTTGGGGACTCAGTCTGCTCTTTTTCAATTATCAGAATTGTCCTGGCATGCCCCCTCTGCACAGCCTTTCACTGGGAAAATCAGTGTGCTGCTGTTTCTCCTCCCCCAGCTCTTATGCAGCTGAGAACAGAGGATATGTGACAATTTAAAAAAAAAAGGGAAAAAAGGTATTTATAATGTTGTTTTATGTTTATAAACAAATGTTTTGCCTTTCATTTCTATTTTAAACTGAGTTGTTTTACAAGGTTTACAATTATACTGGAATGGATAATTAACCACCTCAATACAGGGCACTTTCACCCCCTTCCTGCCCAAGCCATTTTTCAGTTTTCAGCGCTGTTGCACTTTGAATGACAATTGCACGGTCATGTTACACTGCACCCTAATGACATTTTTATCATTTTTTCCCCAC
The DNA here is from genome assembly GCF_042186555.1 of Aquarana catesbeiana. Classification (NCBI taxonomy): domain Eukaryota; kingdom Metazoa; phylum Chordata; class Amphibia; order Anura; family Ranidae; genus Aquarana; species Aquarana catesbeiana. The sequence goes on from NC_133325.1 coordinate 669,645,355, forward strand.
AAATAGAGCTTTCTTTTGGTGGTATTTGATCACCTCTGCGGTTTTTATTTATTGCGCTATAAACAAAAGAAGAGGGACAATTTTGAAAAAACACAATATTTTTTACTTTTTACTATAATAAATATCCAATTTTTTTTTTTTTTTTCCATAAAAGTTTTTATTGTGAACAAAGTGTCATTACACAGTTTTTACAAACAATAGGTAGTTAGACAACATGAGTATTAATGATATGACTTTACTCACTGAAGTATAGCGAGTCAAATATGTTTATCAGAACATTAAACAAACAAATAAAGGAACAAAACAACCTCGAACTCGAGGTCTACCCCATTATCTGAGATCTGGAACTGTAAAATGCAGGAGGACCACTTTAATTATAGCTCCAAGGGTAAGGGGCTAGTTATAGAAGTGGCAGTGGGCAATTAGATATAAGTCCGTTCGTTTATTCCTGAGTACATATGGAAGTGTTGGCTCTTTAAAGTGGGATGTATCGTATGAAGGGGCAGTCTTATCAGTTTTTAATTGTGAGAAGTAAATGGAAAGTCATACACATGAGCTGGAGTAGTCATGAGGATAAGTAAGTGGTTATCGTCGTCTGGGCGGGTGGGGTAAGGGCGTGGGAAGGGGGAAAGAGATAGAGGGGAAGGGAAATTAGGGGAAGAGCAGAAAACAAACCTGGGGAAGGGAGGGGGTGCCCTGAGGTATCCCCTCCCCATTCTCCATTGAGCTTTAAGGGTATGAATGGTTTCGTGTGAAGATCCCTGTCAGAAGGGGTCTCCCCCCGGGATCTGCAATAGGGCTAGAGTGCAAAAGTCAGCGGGTCTTATTGGTTAAGTATGTTTCTAAGAAGGGCTACTTGGGGTATCTCAGTCAACCATTGAAGGATTCGGGACGATTCAGCCCCATGATGGAGGTATATCTCTCTGTGGTGCAGAAGTGAGTCCAACAGGCCCATGTTCGGGAGTATTTCGATGGTGAATCTCTTGCAATGTGGATTAGTTCCTCCATTTCAGCCACCCTGCCCACACGGGTGAGCCATTCAGATATAGTTGGAGTGAGGGGAGATCCCCAGTGGGCTGAGATGCATAGTTTAGCTGCATTGATCATATGCACCCCCAAAGATTTCCTGTATGAGTGGACTGAAGTGGAGGAATGGTGGAGAATAAGCCTAGCTGGAGTATAATCCAGAGGATATGTGGTCACTTGAGAGGTGATGTCGTGTACCTGTGTCCAGAAAGTCTGGAGAGGTGGGCAGGACCACCATATGTGTAAGAATGTACCTGTTTCATTAGAGCATCTCCAACATTTGTTTGGCGTGTCTGGGTTAAATTTATTTAGTAGTTCAGGTGTACGGTACCACCGGGATAGGGTTTTGTAGTTATTCTCTTGTGTCGTGACATTAAGGGAGCCTTTGTGTGAAAATGCGTTCCCAATTCTCTTCTGTTAGGTCTATTTGAAGCTCCCTTTCCCAAACCTGGCATGCTTTGGTGTCCTTAGGGGAAGCCGAGGCATAAAGCATAGAGTGAATGTTCGAAATCATATGTTGTTGCGGTGTAGTTTGGGAGCAAAGGTTTTCAAATGGGGTTAGATCTCGGGATAAAGATGTGATTTGGTTTATTGTTGTAAGAAAATGACGAATCTGGAAGTAGTTCCATAGAGGGGGAGGTTCGCCCCCTAGATTTGTTGGGAGTGAGGTACGGTCTAGGAATTTACCATCCTGAAAGAAGTGTTGGGCTAATATGTCTTTGTGTGGCCAAGTATCCTTGAGGAAGTGGTTGGACATCCCAGGAGTAAAGGCTGGATTAAGTCGGATAGATGTAAGGGGCCCCGGGTTAGAGGAAAGTTGGAGTTTTTTACATACCTCTCTGAAGCTACTGAGGGTGGCTTCTATAAGGGGATGTTCTTTTAGGGTTCTTGGAATATGGCACGGGAGAATCCAGGGTGTGTTTCTGATGGACAGGTGAGAAAAAGAGCTTTCTAGTTTCACCCAATCTATAACCCCCTCGTGTACTGACCAGTCTACAATTCTTCCCAGATGGCAGGCTCGGGAGTAATTTCGGAGGTCTGGGAGACCAATACCCCCTTTGGTTTTGGGTTTCGAGAGTTGGGCGAAACTTATCCTTGGGCGCTTATGTTTCCAAAGAAACTTCAGAGATTGCTGTTTGAGTGTCTGAAAGAAAGCTGCAGGGAGTTTGATGGGGATTGTTTGTAGCAGGTATAGGATACGGGGGAGGATTTTCATCTTCAGGATGACCGCACGGCCGAACCGTGAGAAATGGGGTTTATCCCATCTGCGCAGGTCATCTGAGATTGTGCGAATCAATGGGATGAAGTTTTTTGTATATAGGTCCGATAAGTATGTAGTCAATTGGATTCCCAGATATGTGATGGCGTTCTGTTTCCAAACAAAGGGGAAATTGTTTTGGCATTGGGAGACTAGGTCTTTCGGGAGAGATATATTGAGAGCATGGGATTTTGAGAAGTTGATCTTTAGGTTGGATATTTGTCGGAATAAGTCAAAATCTCTAAGCAGGTTTGGGATCGAGGTCAATGGGTCACTTAAGAATAGCAGGATGTCATGAGCGAAAGCCGCTAGCTTGTAAGTATGTCCTGCTATGGGTATGCCCTTAATGTTCTCGTTCGATCGTAGGCAGCGTAGTAGGGGTTCTAGGGTTAAAATAAAAAGGATAGGGGATAATTGGCATCCTTGCCTCTTTCCATTCCGAATAGAGAAGGCGTCTGACAGGTGGCCGTTGACTTTGACTTTTGCTGTTGGTGTGCTGTATAGGGACATAATCAAATTGAACATTCGATTCTGTAGTCCTAAGTGGCGCAAGACAGCCCCCAGGTAGTCCCAAGCCAGCCTGTCAAACGCCTTCTCAGCATCCAGGGATAAGAAGAAGCCTCCTTGTTTTTAGGTGGTTAGTCAATGGTGTAAGTTGATTGCCTTAATGGTGTTGTCCCTGGCCTCTTGGCCAGGGACAAATCCTACTTGGTCTTTCCCTATTATTGTGGGAAGGAGGGGGAGGAGATGATTCGCTAGAATTTTGGCAAATAATTTGAGATCTACATTGAGTAGGGAAATTGGTCTGTAACTGGCGACTGATGTGGCGTCCTTCCCCTCCTTTGGTATGACCGTGATATGCGCCTCTAGTAATCTGTGGAATGGTAGTGTTGTTGAGGCAATGGAGTTAAATGCCTTAAGAAACGGGGCTGAGAGTATATCTACGAATGTTTTGAAATAGGGTGCTGAAAAGCCGTCTGGGCCTGGGCTTTTGCCCATTTTTAGTTGTTGAGTTCATCCTCGGATATGGGGTTGTTTAGTTCGCGGGCATCTTCCCGGGGTATGGGTTTGGGGCTGTACTTTTTGAGGAAATCTGTGATAAGTGCTTTTCTAGGATTTTGGTCTACAGGTGCTTCGGGTTGGAGGGGTATATTGTAAAGTTCTGTGTAAAAGCGTTCGAATTGAGACGCTATGTCTGCTGAGGTCGACTTCGAGTTGCCTAGGGGGTCTTTTATGGTGTGGATGTTAGTGTTAGCTTACTTAGTTTGGATAGCTCTGGCTAATAGTCTCCCGCATTTGTTTCCCTGTTCATAAAGGAGTTTTTGATTTAACATAAATTTACGTCATGTTTTGCGGTTGAGAACTTCCAAGAGAAGTTTCCTAGTTTGTGTAAGTTCCAGGTATGTGTCTTGTGTCTGTGACTGCTTGTGTATTAGTTCTAGTCACTTTATTTTGTTGGTTAGTTCCCGCAGAGTTGTCTGTTGTGCTTTTTTCCGACTGGCCTTAAGTGTTAGAATTTCCCCTCGGATGACACACTTGTGTGCCTCCCAAAGGGTGAGAGGTGCTGTCTCAGAGTTGTCATTCTCCAGGAAGTAGTTAGTTAGGCTGGTGCGGATGTGGTTGATATCACTTTCTGAAGTGAGGAGTGATGAATCTAGTCGCCAAATCTTCGTGACCAGGTTCCTCTCTGGGAAAGTTAGGGAGAGGGTTATCGGGTGGTGATCTGAGAAAAGTAGGGGTTCAATGGTGGCAGATTTTAGGAAGGGAAGATCTTTTTGGGAGAGAAAGAGGTAATCTAACCTGGAATACCTGTTGTGAGGTGCAGAGAAGAAAGAATAGTGTCATGAACAGGTGTGACCAGACTGTGTGGACTGCACAGAGATAACCCAAACGCATGTAAATGAATAAATAATATTTATTAAAATAATTGATAATTCAGAAAATACAGATAGTGCAAAACAACCAACAGAACCCCACAGACAACAGATAATATATACAGCAAAGGGCAATACCGGAATCACAGATGTCAGCCAGGCCAGGGTCATACACAGCAGGTCAGCAGGAACAAGGGATATACCAGAGACATAATAGTTAGCCAAGCCAAGGTCATACACAGGAGATCAGCAACTAAGCAAGGGCAGGTTGGGAAAGGGAGATAATGGATGGGATAGGATACAGGCTCAGGAACAGGTTCAGGGTCCGATACAGGTTTACAGGATAACAGGTTCAGGATACAGGTTCAGGACGCAAGGAAGAAAGATACCAAGGCGAGCATGTGAGGGCTTGCCGGGTATTTATAGGACTGACTATAATTGGCTTCAAGTCACACCTGAGCGCAGGGAGTGTTGTGTGCTCCATACTGCCAGGATCCATCCGCTGGTGGACATCAGTACTGCGGCCAAAAGATGAAATGACACCAGCAGGGAAATATTCTCCTGACAGTTCAACACTGCCAGGAGACACCTGCTGGTGGACCCCAGTACTGCATGACAAATGATATATCTTACCAGCAGATGGACCCTTTCCTGACAGTACCCCTCCCTAAAGGAGCGGCCTCCGGACGCTCCAACTAGTCTTAATTGTCCATGGTCTATGGCATCAGGCAGAATGGTGGAAGAAGGCATTTCAGGCTGGTCATCAGGCACATCCGGGCAGACGGCTGGCATGTCAGAGTCATTGAGCTGGGCAGCAGACAGGAACAAGCCGAGCTGGGCAGCAGACAGGAACAAGCCGAGCTGGGCAGCAGACAGGAACAAGCCGAGCTGGGCAGCAGACAGGAACAAGCCGAGCTGGGCAGCAGACAGGAACAAGCCGAGCTGGGCAGCAGGCAGGAACAAGCTGAGCTGGGCAGCAGGCAGGAACAAGCCGAGCTGGGCAGCAGGCAGGAACAAACCGAGCTGGGCAGCAGGCTCCGGGTCGTGGAGCTGGGCAGCAGGCTCCGGGTCGTGGAGCTGGGCAGCAGGCTCCGGGTCGTCGAGCTGGGCAGCAGGCTCTGGGTTGTCGAGCTGGGCAGCGGGCACTTCGAGCTGGGCAGCGGGCACTTCGAGCTGGGCAGCGGGCACTTCGAGCTTAGCAGCGGGCACTTCGAGCTTAGCAGCGGGCACTTCGAGCTGGGCAGCCGGCACTGGAACGTCAGGCTGGGCAGCAGGCACTGGAACGTCAGGCTGGGCAGCAGGCACTGGATCGTCAGGCTGGGCAGCAGGCACTGGATCGTCAGGCTGGGCAGCAGGCACTGGATCGTCAGGCTGGGCAGCAGGCACTGGAACGTCAGGCTGGGCAGCAGGCACTGGAACGTCAGGCTGGGCAGCAGGCACTGGAACGTCAGGCTGGGCAGCAGGCACTGGAACGTCAGGCTGGGCAGCAGGCACTGGAACGTCAGGCTGGGCAGCAGGCACTGGAACGTCAGGCTGGGCAGCAGGCACTGGAACGTCAGGCTGGGCAGCAGGCACTGGAACGTCAGACTGGGTAGCAGGCACTGGAACGTCAGACTGGGTAGCAGGCAGAGGTTTGGCAGAATCAGGTGGGTTAGTTGGTGTGGAAGCAAGTTGGGTTACTGGCAGGATCGTGTGGGTAGGAAAGAATTTTTGTTTCTTTTTTGGTTTAGCCCGTGCAGTTTTGTATGTAGGTGCAGGGCTGTAAGAAAAGAAAGTAGCTGGACAGAAGGAAGACCAAGGAACTGTGGCTGGAAGAGGGTTTTGTGGGATTGTTACAGGTAGAGGAGAAGAGACAGGAGGATTGAAGGCGGGATAGGTGCTACACTTGGAGACTGGGTAGTAGTATTTGGTAGGGGGTTGAGTAAACTGGGCTGTAGCTGAGGTTGCCATAGGCGACGGGGAGGTAGATTTTTTGGAAGGCAGATAATTAATGGCAGGGCTGGAATATTGTGGCTTAACTAAAGACAGGAGATCTGACCATGCCTGCAGCACAGGTTGAACAAACGCTGATTCACACACAGCCTGACTAACCAGAGATTGTACTGAATAAATGCAATCGGATAACACCTGCTGGGAACAAGCGGAATAATGTTCATCAAAGAAAGCCGGATCATCCTCTAACAACCATACCAGGGATTCAACCTGGTCACAACTGAAAGGAGGGGAGAAATCGTCACTACCTTCGGGAATGCATGACAAGGCCGACTCTGCACACAACTGGATCAAAGGCTGAACATCCTCAAATAACGCATGACCCCGATCTACTAGTAAATGGGCTGTTTGGATCGTTTCCAGCAGTTGGTCACGGGTCCAATCTTTAAGAGTCTGACGGCAATATTCATTATCCTCTGCCGCTAGCAGAGAATAATAGCCAATTTCATCAAAGTCCATCTTCTGCGCGCCCACCGTAACAGGACGGTTTCTCAGTGCAGCCACGTCTGGTCAGGGCTGGCCTTGGTATACTGTCATGAACAGGTGTGACCAGACTGTGTGGACTGCACAGAGATAACCCAAACGCATGTAAATGAATAAATAATATTTATTAAAATAAGTGATAATTCAGAAAATACAGATAGTGCAAAACAACCAACAGAACCCCACAGACAACAGATAATATATACAGCAAAGGGCAATACCGGAATCACAGATGTCAGCCAGGCCAGGGTCATACACAGCAGGTCAGCAGGAACAAGGGATATACCAGAGACATAAACGTTAGCCAAGCCAAGGTCATACACAGGAGATCAGCAACTTAACAAGGGCAGGTTGGGAAAGGGAGATAATGGATGGGATAGGATACAGGCTCAGGAACAGGTTCAGGGTCCGATACAGGTTTACAGGATAACAGGTTCAGGATACAGGTTCAGGGCGCAAGGAAGAAAGATACCAAGGCGAGCATGTGAGGGCTTGCCGGGTATTTATAGGACTGACTATAATTGGCTTCAAGTCACACCTGAGCGCAGGGAGTGTTGTGTGCTCCATACTGCCAGGATCCATCCGCTGGTGGACATCAGTACTGCGGCCAAAAGATGAAATGACACCAGCAGGGAAATATTCTCCTGACAGTTCAACACTGCCAGGAGACACCTGCTGGTGGACCCCAGTACTGCATGCCAAACGATATATCTTACCAGCAGATGGACCCTTTCCTGACAAATAGTCTTTCTCATTCGGGTGTAAGGTACGCCATGTATCGTGTAAAAGGAGTTCTTGCATTTGTATCTTGATTTGTCTTAGTGCTCTGTAGGGTAGGGTAGTGGACCCCGATGAGTCTAGGCAGGGCTGAAGTGTCACATTAAAATCGCCCCCAAGGATTGTAGTCCCTGATTGAAAGCCTGCGAGGATGGTTGCGATAGAACGGAAGAAATTGACCTGGGCAGTGTTGGGGCTGTATATATTTGCTAGAGTGACTGTCCGATTATGGATAACGCCCTTTAGAAATAGGTATCGGCCCTCTGGGTCTACGAGGGAATCTGTCAGTTGCCATGGGAGGTTTTTAGATAGCAAAATCGATATCCCCTTCATTTTGGCTAGTGAGTTGGTGGCATGGAAGGATGTTGGGTACATACGGCTTGCAAGTTTAGAGGTATTGTTCGTGCGGAAGTGAGTTTCTTGCAGAAAAACTACATCTGCCTTCAATTTACTCATCATGTTGAGGATTTGACTTCGCTTCTCAGGGATGTTTAGCCCTTTAACATTTTGAGAGACCACTTTAAGTGTGGTGTGTTGTGGACTAGAATGTAGGGAAGCCATGGTATTTGGGTATTATCGAGTTGATGGATTAGGCACGAGGTGGAACTGCCTTTTACAAACGTGACCGAAGTGGGTAGGTGGAGTCTGTGGAGGATTGTATGCCCTTGGTGAGTTCTTAGTCGTTACGGTGGGGAATGCTACGGTGGAGACCAGGGGAGGCGAGACTCAGGTAAAGAGAAGGGGAGGGGGGGGAGAGGGAGTATGGGAGGGGGGAAGGGGTTGAGAGAAAGATGGAAGGAGGTTAGTCGTGTGGGGGTTTTTAGCGAGGGGTAGAATGTACTTACAAGAGGTAGAAGTAGTCCAGCTACCTTACCCTGTTGGAGGTTGTAACGTCCGGTATAGGTCAACTAGGATAGTCACTGTCCCGTTGTGTGGAGGAGTGGAAAGTGTCCGGAGGTAGGTTTGTAGGATGTCTGGTCCATGGAAGGTCGTCATAAGTCTACTCAACTTGTGGTGAGGGAGCCTGCTTTCATGGCAAAGGAGAGAAAAGTAGTGAGAGATCTCAGATCAATGTTGTGGTATCATAAACAGTCAACAATATAGACAATAGAAACAGTAAACTTTAGACTATGTATAGAGAGGATATCGCACTATGCTAATAAACTCGGGGAGGTAACCATCCTGAGAGCAAGTATTATGGAACAAGAAGAGTTGCAGGACTATGCCATGAATAAACGTATCTTAATAAGTCGGACTTAGTGCAATATATAATCTCGTATTGGCTATGAGGATTTGTGAGGGAGAGCATCTTCGTAAAGGGTAGCTCGCCATAATTTAGAGGGGTAGTTTGGCTATGGGGAGGGGGAGTGTGGGATCCTTGAGGTTTAAGTCTGTGAACTGGTCAAGACATGGACAGTTCAGGGGGATAAGACAAAACCTCACCTCAGGTAGTTGTGTTTTCTAATAGTGGCCTATGGCTGCTAATGGTAATAATTATCAATGAGTTAGGTAGTGACATCTTATGAGTATACAGTTGTTAGCTCTAGGGCTGATAGCTCAACAGTACCTATCCACCATTAGGATGTTCGTCCCACATGGAGGTCTCTGATGTGGGTACAGTGTGTGATGGAGTGCTGTTTAAGGAGAGAGATATTATCCATGTGGGACGGGCCCCCCTTTTACAGACATATATAGCAGGTAAATTAGCAAAAATAAATTCAGGAAGGAGATACAAATAAGGAAAAAAAAGAGAACCATATATGCAAATCGGAACAGAGTGGGATACCAATGTTTAAGAACCTAGCTTATGCTTGTCTCGGGTACTCGTTCCGTCGTATTGGTGCAGCTTCTTTGGTCTGAAGAGGGAACCTGGGCGTGTGGGGGGGTTAGGGATGGGAAGGAAGGGGGGGGAGGGGAGGGGAAGGGGAGAGAGGGGAGAAGAGGGCTCCATTTGGATGATGGGGATCTGTCTAAAGCTGTTATTCATATGCTGGATGCTGGCTGATGGTTGAATAGGGGTATTGGTGGGTTGTATGGTAGCCAGTTGTTTGTTCAGTAAATGTTCCAATAGGGTTGGATTCAGCTTAGTTATACTTCTTAGGGGCACGATGTTTTGGAATCTGTGGGGGTCTGTGGAAGAGGGTCATGTTGTTTTGATTTGAGATGTTGGGATGTTTTGTTTTGAGCTTGTATGGAGGGAGAATGCATGGGGTCCTCAGGGATTTCTACAGTTGTAGAGATGCAATAGTGTCCATCCATATATGGGTGGGCAGGTCCGAGTCATGTGTTAAGTCGGCCATTTCAGATCAGATTTGAGGCGCCAGTTAGCTTATACTCTTGTCCTGTTTAGGTGGGGCCGGGGCTTAGGATGGGGAGGCAACCTGAAAAAGACGGCAACTCTGAATATGAGTTGTGCTATCATCGTGGGTTTGAAGGGAAATTATTGAGACTTATCTGGCCTGGCCCGCCTGTGGGCAGGGGATGCTGTTGGGCTTTGTCGATCTCTATCCCGCTGATCCCTTTGAGGAAGTGGTCTTGGGGAGGATGATCTGCGCCTTCTGATGTGGAAATCATCTCTTACTGGTATAGCTTCCATAGAGCTGGTTCTTTGGAGCTGGGGGGTACGGAAGGCTTTATACCAGTCCGGGAGCTCGATGAGTGGTATCTGTAGTGCATTGCAGAACCCCCTGAGATCTTCTGAGACTTTTAGGTTGGCAGTGCGTCCAGCATTTGATGCAGATAGGCAGAAGGGGAATTTCCAGCGGTATTGGATCCCTTTATGGTGTAGCAGGTCGAGCAGCGGGCGCATGTCCCTTCTGTTTTGCAGGGTGATGGGGGACAGATCTTGGAAAATCTTGATTTCTGCTCCCTGAAACAGTAAACTGCGGCGCTCCCTAGCTCTTCTCAAAATGTCTTCCTTCAATCTGAAATTAACTAGGCAGCAAACCACATCCCTGGGGGGATCTGTGTCCCTGCCTCTGGGTTTGAGAGCTCTGTGTAGACGCTCACATTCGATGGGGGTCTCAGGGGGTCTACCCAGCAGGTCATTAAAGATTTGGATTGTAGCTTGCGTTAGATGGTTCTGTTCTACGGATTCAATCATGCCCCTTACCCGCAGGTTGTGGCGGCGACCGCGATTGTCCAAATCTTCCATGTGTCTATGTAAGTCTCTGAGCTGGCTGTTGTACGTTTGTGATGAATTCTGTAGCTGTTGTAAGGCGGCATCATGGCGGGTTGCGGTCGTTTCTAGATCATCGATCCGCATGTGCATCGATTGAAAATCTCTCCTGAGATCTGTGAATGCAGCAGCAAAAGATTCTTTTATGTCTGCTGCTACTGATCTGAGATCGCTCATGTTCAATGGGCGGGCGGCAGATGGGCTCTCCGTGCGCTGAGGGCTTCTCCTGGCAGGGCTGAGGCTGGAGGAGCGTGCTTCGGAGTAGGCCGGAGTTGAAGCCGGGGCCTCGCGTGATCGGGCTCGGAATATTTCCGGTATATTGTGTCCGGAAAGCGAATCTGCGCCTCTAGGGGATCGGGACCGGGACTGTGATGTTTTGTCCTTCGGTTTCCCCATGTCTGCAGTGCTGAAAGGCTCCGTTAGACAGATCACAGGACCTCCGTGGGACAGAGCGAGGAAGTTAGGCAGCCATTCCTGTTCGGCACCAAGCATTAAAAAACATTAAAAAAAATGTTTTCCTCAGTTTAGGCCGATATGTATTCTTCTACATATTTTTGGTAAAAAAAAATCGCGATAAGCATATATTGATTGGTTTGCGCAAAAGTTATAGCGTCTACAAAATTGGGGATAGATTTATAGCATTTTTATTTATTTATTTATTTATTTTTTACTAGTAATGGTGGCGATTGGCAATTTTTATTGTGACTGCGATATTGAGGCGGACATATCGGACGCTTTTGACACATTTTTGGGACCATTCACATTTATACAGCGATTCGTGCTATAAAAATGCATTGATTACTGTGTAAATGTGACTGGCAGGGAAGGGGTTAACACTATGGGGCAATCGAGGGGTTAATGTGTGTCCTAGGGAGGTGATTCTAACATTGGGGGAGGGGACTGACTGGGGGAGGTGACCGATCGGTGTCCCTTGTACATTGTACACACCATCGGTCTTCTCTCCTCTCTGACAGGACGTGGATCTGTGTTTACATACACAGATCCATGGTCCTGCTCTGTTACCCGGCAATCGCGGGTGACCGGCGGACATCGCGGCCGCCAAGCACGTGCACCGGGTCCCGGGTGACGCAGCGGGCATGCGCACGCGCCCCCGGCGGCCCCCCCCTAGTGACTCGGGAGAGCGATTATGTCATATGACGTCCGCCCAGAACAAGAGCTGCCTCGTCCCGCCGTCATATGACGGTGGGCGGTAGCTTAGTGGTTAAAACGATCAGCTTTTATTTATGCAAAACCCATGTTCCGAAAGGAAAAAAACAGGTTTCAGTAACTGATTATAAAATGTAAGTTGGAGATAGGTTTCAATTTGTTATTGTATCTAAATCTGCCACAGTTACCATTCTCCCCCTCTAAACTGACAATGCTGCTGTGCCTCCTATTCTCATTCCTCCAGAGCTGTGTCTCACTAATACAGGAGATGTGTTACTGGCCAGATTGTTAGGTGAAAACAGAGGCAAAAAAAGCCAAAGAAAACAAATCTAATGATTGGTAAGCTGCAATATAATATATTTATGTTTTTTTAATACTGTTTTAAAGTACTTGCAGATCAATGCACTGTACACACGATAGGATTTTCTGATGGAAAATGTGTGATAGGACCTTGTTGTCGGAAATTCCGACCGTGTGTAGGCTCCATCACATATTTTCCATAGGAATTTCCGACACACAAAGTTTGAGAGCAGGCTATAAAATCTTCCAACAACAAAATCCGTTGTCGCAAATTCCGATGATCGTGTGTACACAAATCCGACGCACAAAGTGCCACGCATGCTCAGAATAAATTAACAGACGAAAGCTATTGGCTACTGCCCCGTTTATAGTCCCGACGTACATGTTTTACGTCACCGCGTTCAGAACGATCAGATTTTCCGACAACTTTCTGTGACCGCGTGTATGCAAGACAAGTTTGAGCCAACATCCGTCAGAAAAAATCCATGGATTTTGTTGTCGGAATGTCTGATCAATGTCCGACCGTGTGTACAGGGTAATACAGTGGGGACGGAAAAAATTCAGACCCCCTTTTTTTCACTCTGTTATATATATATATGCAGCAATAACTCTCGGTGGAGCTGCTGGTTTAAGCGGGCTTGCTACCTTCACTCTCGACACCCCTGCTTCACCGGCACCGGGTCTAGGGTTCCGTTGAGTTTACCTCTGGACGATAAAAGTACCAACACTTGAATACGTTTTCAGTGCTTTATTGAACCAAGTAACGAAGAAGTAGCAGGAAAGAGGCAGGAGAGAAGCTACAGGGAAGCTCAGATACCTTTCTTTAGGATTCTTGAGAATGTCCTTTAAAGTTGAATATTGTAATCGGATGCAATCCCCTTGTCAATCTTTGCTCCCCTGGATAGGCCTCTCTCACTTGCCTAGCAGCCAGTACGTAGCACAAACAAAAGTCACTGCCACAGACTTGCTTGAAATAAATCCATACGATCCTCTGCCACAGGATGTATTAAACTTTGTGGTGAATGTCAGACACAGTACTTGGACCTCTAAGCCAACCCGGCAGTACTATGCTGTAGAACTACTTTAGGATACGTCCTCCAACCGAGTCACCAGGCCCCTCTCCAGACCAGCACTCTGCGTGATCCTTCCATGACGGGTCCTCCCCTGAGATCTTCTCTGTTGTCCAGCTTCTTCACTCTGGATAGGCAGCTCAGGATCATTCCTCGACTGCTGTGGTAGGCCCCAGACATGCTTCTGGGCCCACCCATACGCCGCAGCGGCATGGGCCTCTGGAACGGAGGACCACGAGGTAGCACTCTAACGCTTACCTGTCGGCCAGAAGGGCCAGCAGGTGGCTGAAAACGAACCCCAAAACATGGCGTCTGTCCCATAAATATGCTGTCCCAGTATGCAACTCGGAGGACTACCTCCACCGAGTTGTCTCCGGGACAGAGGAGCACCCATATGCTTCGACACGTTGCCTTTCCAACACTAGCCAATGGTAACAGCGACACCCACCGGCTCAGTGTGGAACCACACGCAACGTCAGCCAAGCTGGAACAGAGGCAAATCTAACTCCCCTAACGAGCAATTTACTAAATTTACCTATCAGTTGGTAGATCATAAATCTACCAGTGCTACATATATATATATATATATATATATATATATATATATATATATATACATAATATAAGTACCTGAAATAATATAATGAAATGTGTTTTGTTAGTAGCATTGTATGCAGTATTTTCGTTAGTTAGTTTTGTTAGTATCACAATGAATTATGTTGCGTCAGCAATATTACTAATTATTACTTTTTTTTGTGTTTTATTGGGTGGACAACCCTGTTACTAAAGGAAAGCTTAAGCTATGGAGCTCTGTATGATGGTTATGAATATAGCATACATTTTTGGCATGCTTGCACATTATAAAGTTTTGTTCTTATTTAGTTGGTGTATTATATATATGAGATACTAAATATATCATGGTTTAAGCAGTAAAGCATGTACTCATTCATAATTGTGAAATTTTAGACAAAGACAATCTGTTCTCTGCAATGTAAAGACATGCCAGTGCCACCTAGGGAAAAAAAAGTGTTTGCAGGACATCTTTCTTTCTGGAACACACTTTACATAAATATACTCTCCTCATACGATTTTCCACTATCATAAATTGTTGCCCTGTATTGGCACAATTGTCAATTTGTTGTCCAGATATAGTCATGACTGCCAGTGTTAACAAGTATTGCCATGGTTAACAGCATGTTGCCCACTTTTGTTGTACATATATTGTCACAATTGCCAGTGTGTTGCCTGTGTATTTTGGCATATGTTTATTACCATAGTTTATTTCTTTGGTGCCGCCATGTGCGTAGTTGACCAAGTTAACATACCTTGTAATGGAAACTATATTACCACCTTTCCAGGCATCAAAAGACTTGTCACTATAAAACCATACCCCTAAAAACACCTAGCATATTTTTAAAGCAGTGAATGTGAGAATTACCAAATTGGTGGTAACTATTCCCTACATATAACAAATACATTCACCCTCTAATTCTTTTAAGCATGCACCACAGTGCTTTGTCACCCCCTGGCCATTGCTCAGGTTCCTAAGTTTCAAGATGTCCTATTTATATAAATTTTTATTAGCATGCACCAGCCATGATAGTGGGATAGAAAGAGAATCCTCTGCCAGTAAACATGAATTACCTTCTCATTCTTCATTACCTGTTATTCTGTTCTCTATTTCCCCCAATCTAAAGGGGTATTTCCCCTCTAAACACAGTAGTTTTGTCCGGTGGACCCTGCATGCCTTAATATGGCCCTGGATAGGCCAGTGATAGAATCACTTTCCTCTTTTATAGCTTTTCTTCAAGAGCTTTTTGGCTATGAAATCCTTAGAAACTTTGATTCTCAGACTGCATTTTGTGAACATGTTTGCAGATCCATGAACATTTCCAGTACATTTTTAAAGGGCTTTTTGCAACCAACTAATATTCCTGTACAAAAACACAATGGCTTTGAGGGACAGATGCCTGAGATAATTCTGAGATCCGATTACAGGACATTTCCAACCTTACATCTATTGTCTAAACTTGGAACAAACAGAGTTAATCCAGAGTGACACTATAAAAAGATGATTACTATGGCTTCAGCTGGCCTGATAGTTGGCACTCTGGGCACGAGTGAGCAGCAAGACTATGGTAATGTGATTCCTATCTTTATCATGATATTGTGTAGTTTACAACTACATTTTAACTATTATAAATATTTGTAATAGTGTTTAACATATCACATATTTACATTTTGTACATTTTATATATTTTTCAATTTTAATAGTAACAAATGAACAATATTACTGCAGATCTTGATGGAAGAAGGGTAAATTTGGACCACAATGGGTTGTATGAGTGACAGCTAGCACATATTTTCTATAGCATTATTTAACTTTTGATAAATTTGATATGGAGGATGCTGGCTTTACAGAAAAAAAATCTTCTCTGTTTGTTCTGATATGCTTGTTCAGGGCCGTAAAGTGTCAGTTTGGAGGAGTGGGGGAAGTGTACACTCTATGACTGCAATAGAGACAATTATTTAGAAATATAGGCAACTGTAGAATGGTGTCTAACTATGGCAGAAATGTACCCATTTCCAGCTGGATACAACAAATTTAATGAACTAGATATAAAACACTGATCTCAAAAATGTATTTTTGTTGTTCTGCTTTTCATAAATTTTTTTTTCAAGTGGTTTAGAATAGGAGATTAGAGATTTAAGAGCATAAAGTATAATAGGGTATTATAAAAACTACAGAAATGGAAAGCGGAAGCATTGCTCATAGGCGCTAATCTGATTCCAGCTGGTATTTGTTTCAGTGCAGGTTTGAAAATAAAAGCTATGAGCTGATTGTTTAATGGGCAAAATGTCAGTTTTTAATCATTTGTTATATTTCTATTAGAACAGGGCAATTGTCAGTAAGGGGTTCGGTGGACAATCATGGCTGTGCTGCCAATGATACCCTATCAGTTGGCAGCAATTATATAAATGTCATCATAGATATTTTTGGAAATACTTTTTCTCTCATGTAACACTGTAGCAAAATCATTGAAATAATTTATGTGCCAGCAGCATCAAGTAAATTGCTATGGTACTTATGTGTTTGTGTTTTATAAACTATTAGTGAAAGAGGCCTTGTCAATCTCCCACTGGGAAAATCAAAAGCGAGAGGTCATAGCTATTAGGATGGTCATATGCAGGGATATTGTTCAACTTCTAAAATACACATTTTCTTTCTTTCATTTTTAAGCACACACAAGCTCCAGTAATCATTACACAAAATGTGTAAGCATTCATGTACAAAGTAGTCCATGGACACAAAGTCAGAGGCAGATCCTAAAATTCCAAACCATGAGGAGTCCCAAAAAATATATAAATGTGTCTGCGCTAAATTACAAACAATCAAAACTGACAATTAGTGCTTTACACAAATAAACTACAAAAAGTGCAACGTGCAAAAATATTTCAAAATCAAAGTGTTTAAAACAGAAAATGAAAATGCAATCGCTCCTCAAATAAAGTGAAAAAAGAAGTCCTTAAAGTTCATAAAGATTTAAATATAAAGTGCATAAAAAGAAGTGTCCATAATCAGTGATGTCCACCCATCCTGCTCATCCAAAAGGTGTATAACCATATAGCATGCCTTAGTGTTCTCCAGTGACCCCCAAAAGCATATGCACTCACCTTGAAGTGTGTGACACAGTAATTAAACTCTGTCAAAACACGCTTTGGAGCCACTCCTGGGCTCTATGGGATATAACGGTGTAGGTCTCCAATGTTCTCAAATAACGTCATAAATCATATGCAAAAGAAAAGAGACTCCATAGTGCAACATTGCAACATAGCAAATGTTTTTTATGTTATAAATAAACACTCCCCACGTAGGGGTACTCACATGGTGTGGGTGCGTGAGTGCACCATCCTATTCAGGTATTAGCATAAAAAAGCCGATCGATTGGTATGGCGTGTGGTGTACTCATCCAACTCTTTCCCCTTGCTGACAGCTCCGTCCTGGCCCCTCCCCTATGCGTGTTCGGCACAGGGATCACGTGCCTTCATCAGGGGGATCTGATTGGACAGACGCTCTATGCTCAAGATATAGTAACGACGGCCATTTTCCCTTAGACCACAGACAAATCTAGCAAAAGGCTACAGCCATACTTATCCCTTATTAGTAATCTAACCCCTATGATCAACAGTCCGCTTCATATCTGACCATCAAGGGAACAAAAACACCCAGCTAAAAAGCTGAATAAATAGCATACTCAAAATCTATGGGAGGACATACCATATATACTATAATATACCCCGGAGCGGAGCTGCCAATTCCAGAGAACACCGCAACGCACCTCATACATGAATATAGCAACAAATACCAATGATCCAACATAATTGCTTACTACATATGTTGAGACAAACAACTAAAAAAATATACATGTATATATACATTAATCTTTCATAATTAAAACTAAGATAATCAATCCTGCCTTATAATTAAATATGTTATCCCGTTAGGGAACCTACTCTATATATTTAAATAATTATAGCAAGTTCACGTTTATTTAATATTATTAGTTTAATTAAGCTCACACATAGTGGCCAGATTCTATAAAACCATAATATGTGCCTAAAAATCTGAATAAAAAATATTTAAAAAAATATAAAAATAAAAAATATGTAAAAAATATATAAAAAAATATGTAAGAAATCCCAAACCTACTAATAAAATATATTACATCTAAAATTACTGTGGGGGAGTAACAACAGTAAAATGGATAAAAACGAGAAGACGTCATACTGCAACAGAAAAATATATGGGGACATATATTTTATATTAATGAGGCACCTATATAATGCATATCCACCTAATACTAGTCTGAAAACATATAGCCAAATACATCCCAAAGTAGAAACAGACCCTGCCAAAATCAATAAGAGTAAAAGAGCGTGAGTGGGACTCCATGGCGAATTAAAAATATTAAAAATTACTAAGAAAGCATTTTAGATCAGATTCTCTATTTAGTCCACCAGGCAACAGAGAGCCAAGCTGGTGTATCCACCAGGATTCTCGTTCACTAATTTCTCTAACGAAATTAGAGCCTCTCCAATGGCGTTTGGGTGCTTCTATTCCCCAAAATTTCATACCAGCTGTGCTTTGGTTATGCATTTTTTTAAAATGTACATATAGATGGTGTTTATCTGACCCCTTACGTATGTTTCTCACATGTTCTTCTTAACGGTCTTTCAGAGCCCTAGTAGTACGCCCTACATAAATCAAATTGCATGGGCATTTCAACGCATAGACAACCCCAATTGTATCGCAGGATATAAAGTCTCTAATAATATAAGATTGATTAGTTCTTGGATCAGAAAAATCTTTTACCCTTTTATTATTGTCCGGAACCCTAATACAGCTGTAGCATCTACCACAGCCATAGAAACCTTTAAGATCCCAAAACATTTTTGGTTTTGGGAGGGGTGGTTCAACTACGTTGTGTACTAGCTTATCTCGTAAATTAGGTGCTCTTTTGAAAACAATTTTAGGTTTTTCTGGAAGTATATCCTTAAGATGAATATCTTGCTTGAGTATGTTCCAATATCTGCATATAATCCTTCTTACTTCGTTGCTCTGTAAGGAGTAATCCAGAACAACACTCATGCCATCATTCCCATCACTTCCCATGGTCCTGGTCTTATCCCTTAATAAATCATCCCTGTTTAGACATCCAACTTCAATCTTTTCTCTCACCAAAAATTCCTTATGGTACCCCTTATCCAAAAACATATTACTTAACCTGCCGGATTGAAGCTCATAATCCTCAGTCCTCGTGCAATTTCTCTGCATCCTTGTGAATTGTCCTCTAGGTATGTTGTTCAGCTAAGGTTTGTAATGACAACTAGTGGTCGGAATATAAGAATTGCGGTCTGTGGTCTTAAAAAAGGATTTGGTAATAATGCCCTCATTTTATATTAAAAATTTCCAGATCCAAAAAGTGTATGCATTTTCTACTAACTTCCCAGGTAAGAGAGATGTTGCGATCATTAACATTCATGGAGTCCAATAACTCCATCAATGTTTCAATATTGCCTTTCCAATTCCAAACCATGAGGAGTCCCACCCATCAGGCTGCCAACCCTATATCCTCCGCAGACAAAGATAGAAAATCCTTGTCACATGAGGAAACCGAGTTCATGTGAACTGTGGACAACCAGCAGTTCCACACCTTATTATACTTTGTTGGTCAGGTCCAATCTTCATAGGTAGACTTATAAAATTGCAGAGAAGAATTGTTAGTTCTTTCCAGAATGCAACATTAGGAGCATCCAGTTCTTTCCAGTTCAGGTTTAAAACCCTTGTAGGGGTAATGTAATTTTCTCCACCAATCCTAGCAGGCAGAGATTGACATAGTAATGTTTAATATGTTAATCTCATTCATAACCTGGGTGACTATTGTCATGAAATTGTCTATCATTTAACAATTTTAAAAAATAATGATGGCATTTGCAGGGGAGTGTGAGCATTGCCAACATTCACATGAAACTGATGGAGAGATATCCACACATTTTGGTAGAGGTATGGTACAATCTATGAAAAAGTTTGCTATGTATGAGACTAAAAGGAAAGCCCCACTGCAAGTCTGGGACATCGCTACGCCACTTCTCTCTACACTTCACCATTGTAGGAGATGGAGCAGGATAAAGTTTTTTGCAGATTCTGGACAGGGTTTCTCCAGGAAGGCATCTCCAAGCAGCAATTCAAGTTGAGAGGACTGAGTCTCCAGACTAAGCAGACCAAAATGAGTTACAAAGGCATGAATGAGCTGCAAACATTTAAATAGGTAAGAATTTGGAAATTTGAAGCCCCCCCGTGATTTATCAAAGGTCAATAAATTGTTAGTCTGCACTATGCCCCCCAGAGTTTTTATTCTTCTAGTAGCCCAAATTGTCCTATATGGGATGTTGAAGTATTCTGAATGGGGTTTGAGCCATGGATAAGTGTAAAGTAAGGGGAATGTGTAACCCATGATAGACATGCATGAAATGCGCCACTCATGGAGTTTCCCCTATAGAGCAGGAAATGCAGGGCCTCATACAACCCCAGATGTGCTCCCTCCAGTACCATAGCTACATAGCCATCCTCCTGCTAAGCTAAAAAAACATCTGGCCTGCTAAATATTATTTATGAGGGTCTGGACAGACCAAACACCCCCCCCCCTGCAACCAGTAGGGTGCACAAATGTATTCTTTGGTGGAAGGAGCAAAGAGCTAAGCAACTGTTAAATTTTTTAGGAATTACTTCAGTATTCTCCCAGGGCCATTCCTAGGAAAGTAGAAAAACCCTGGCAGGACTTGAGGAGATTTTTCTTGACAATCAAGGGTAGCGGCAAGTGTTTCCAAACTGTAATTTTTTGCTTAAGCAGAGTGAGAAGTGATTGAGAAGGGTAAAATCAGAAACATTACCTGAAATTGTGATACTGGACTTGTGTGATAGACTCTGGAGGGAGATCAGGGTCCATTATGTTATCCCTGGATCTAAAGAAAGATTATGTAATTTGCCCAACTTTACTTTCAAGCTCAAGGTTGTATACTCATTTATTATCTGAAGGATTGCTTGCTGGGAGGGACCTGGATATAAAAGAAGAGCGCTAGGGATTTGTAATTGTAAGGGCAGCCCTAAGTGTTCTGTAAAAGCATGGGCCAGACCCCAACTGTGCAAGGACTCTCCCCATATACCTTCAGTCAACTGAGTCAAAAGCTTTTTCTATATACAATGATACAATTTTTCGGCTTGAGATGGGTATTCTGGAAGTGAGAGAAAAGCCTGTATAGATTGGTATCAGCAGATTCCTGTGGTTTAAACAACCACAAGAGAGGATAGACAGCATCATAGCTAAGACGTTAATCTGGATATTTAGGTCTATATATTTAGGAGGGCTATGGGTCTATATGAGGAGTAATGCTGAAGGTTTTTGCCAGTTTTGGGAAGTAATACAACTTGCGTCTCAAACATAAAGTCTGGTAAACTGTACCTGCACTGCAATTTTGAGCGCAGCAGATCAGAATATAATTTGTACTATTGTGCTATTACCCATCTGGCAAAATTAATTTTTATTTGGGAAAGAGTGAATGGCATGTTCAATTTCCTGGATTTTGAGGTTCCCCTCCATAGAGGCCCGATCTGCTGCACACAAGCTGGGTATAGGGAGGATCAGAAGTGGGTCAATGTCGCCTCATCATGTGGAGGGGATTGGGGCATATAAATTACAATAAAATTCTCAGAAGGTACTCAATATTACATCTGGGTTTGTATATTCATCCCAAGTCCTGATATTGGATTGAACTCTGCGACTAACAAAGCTAAGAGCTTCCTATTCTCATAAGGTGCAGGCTGCCAGTGGCCCCTTTGAGCTGCTCAACAGAATCTTACTCTAAGGCTGTACAGAACATTCCTCACTTTCTGTATGATATTGACAAGGTAAATTGAGGTAGACTGGACTAAAAATCATGATTGGCTGCCATTGCAGCCGCCAAAGAGGAATGCCTACACCTAGCAACAGGGCAGGGATGAAACTGGATTGGCAAGCTGGGCCAGAGGGACTGGCCATTTCTTGGCCAACTGGGTTAAGCCAGCCCACCTCACACAAAGACTAGGTGGGATTTCTCATCACCCCCCGGCAGACCAATGACCCAAATACTAAAGGGTTACCAGTTTTCTGCATTGCCTGACTTAGTGGCAAGCAGCTTTACTGTGAGCAGATCTGAGTGTGGGGCAGAGGTAATCTACAATTCTGAACTGGGGTATTCCACACTGAGGAGTTGGCCAGGTGGTCTATCTTTACCAACAATGTAGCGTTTCAGGCCTCAATAGCCTCTAGTATGGGCTTAGTGTAAGTTGCAGGACCCAGGGCAGCTGCATGGCCCTGTATAGTTGCTAGCTCCAGAAATAAGGAATTGCCTAGACCTGTCTGCATCATGGCATTTGACATTGTGGTGGTGTGCCCACTGGTAACTTGATTAGGTGTAGGCAAGATGGTGGAAATAGAGATCAGGACCCATTCCTTTAGAGGCCACTGAGGTTTTTGAATCTTCTCCGCAGACTTTCCTCCCCGAAGATGACAGATGTTATGCAGGCGAGCTATTGAGAAAAGATAATAGATCAATGAACAATTAAACAGGGTAGCAGGAGCTCTCAGAAGGCACATTCATACTAGTTTACTTCCAACTGTAGCCATACCCCCAAAATACATTTTTAAAAAAATAGATTCTTGCTTAAACATACAGTATATGCTAAGTGTCAGTGAGGGGTAGAGATGAAGCAGTCAGACACCCACATTGCCAACTTAATCACTTAAAAGGGCACCCATACCTGCTTCAATGGCATTGCTCCCAAGTTGGTCAACTTGCTGCAAAATCTAGCTTGTTAGCAGGGAGCAACAACAACACTTCACTGGCTTGGCCAGCGAGGGAGTGATTGCATTGGGGCACTCTGATAGCAATCACTAGTGTACCTGTCGTTTCCCAAAGAATGATTGGCCTTGGATGTTTTCAGCATTTTTAGTAGTCTTCTGCTAATGAAAGACACAATAATGGTTACCTGATCTGCCTGAAATCATTTGGGTCAGGTGACCCTCATCTCATATCTAGGGTGACCTTTAATTTAATGCTATTGATTGATTGATTGATTAAAATATCCCACATGTAACAAATCCCACAAAGCCCTTAATCTGCATGAATAAATTAATTAAGGCAAGTGGCACAGAGAGGTTTATCGAGGCATATAAATGTGAAGTATGCTAGTAATCAATTAGAATTGTCTGAAAAAAATTACTCTATTATGTTTTTGTATGACTGCGTGCCTCTATATAGGAAAACAACTGTATTAAACAATAGCATTTAGGTTTCATGCCAAGGTGCTTCAAGCTCACCGAGCCTGACTCCTGTCCAGGTCTGTCTGTATACCAGACATTAGTGAGTTTAGGATTTCTTCTGTTAAACTCTATCATAATCAGTGGGCAAAAGAATGTAAATGCCTGTAGTTTGTATACACTGATTATAACACAGACTTGCACTGTATACAGTATAGGAAAATAAACCCCATTTCCTATAAAGGTGAATGAACTGGGGATGAGCAAATCTGCCTGGGTTTGATTCGCAGGGGATTTTGTGGAATCCTGCCTAAATATGCAAAATTTAAATGTAGCAGCAAATTGCATTGGAGTCTATAGGGGGCAAATCTTAAATTGTGATAATTTTTAAAGTTAGTGGACACACTATTGTAAAAAAGCACTGGAAGTTGAGCACTGATACTGGGGACATTTACCAAAACATAAAATAATATTTTTTAAAATATTGTACAGCAGGGAGAGGGTCCATTTAATGCATTCTTAAGGGCAAAATAGAATGTCTTTAAATTATATGCTTGAAAAGCTGCCTTTTAAATTAGTTGCAAACCTCACACATGAAAAATGAACAATGCATATCCCACTATAGTTTGTACTAGCCTGAATCCAAAGCACCTTGTGTGGCTCCTTTCTGATCTCTCCTCTCTCTGCTAGCTGGATGAGTCACTTCCAAAACTTATTCCTAATACAACAGCCTAGAGAGCAGGGTTTCCAACTCCCCAAAGTGAAATTTACTGACACAGCACAAAAAAATTACTGACAGAGCCAATTTTTTTTTACTGTCAGGACACACAAAATGAACTGACACAATCATTTTTTTTTTACTGACAGAAAGCCAAAATGACAATTTTCAGGGCAAATATCAATATTTAATATTTTAATATTTATATGAAGGTCAGGTTAATATAACTCAGCACAGAGTTCCCCCTTACATCAGAGTCTACAGGGTTCCCATTTACAGTGTAAGGGGGAACTCTACGGACCCTGATGTTAAAGGGAACACTGTGCTGAGTTATATTCTGAGGAATCTGAGGACACTGAGGAAAGGGGGAATGATGTAGGGGGAAAGATGTAAGGGGAATGCTGCAGACTCTGGTGTAAAGGTAAACTCTGATGTAAAGGGTAATGCTACATACCATGGTCTAAAAGGGGGAATGCTGTGGACTCTGGTGTAAAGGGGAACTCTGATGTAAGGTGGTCTCTAGTCACCAGAGCCCCCTCTTACAGTCCACAGTGTTCCTCTTTACATTAAAGTCTGCAGGATTCCCCCTTACAGCGCAAGGGGGGACTCTGTGGACCCTGATGTAAAGGGGAACTCTGATGTAAAGGGGAATTCTCCATGATGTAAGGAGGAATGCTTTAAACTCTGGTGTAAAGGGAAACTCTGATGTAAGGTGGTCTTTAGTCACCAGAACCTCCCCCGAATATCAGAGTCCATAGTGTTCCCCTTTACATCAGAGTTCTCACTCGCATCAGGGTCCACAGAGTTCCCCCTTTCCCTTGCGCTGTAATTGGGAATCCTTTAGACTACTATGTACAGGGGAATGCTGAGGATGCTTATTTAGGGGGGAACGTGCAGAGGGAAGTCTGATGTGGGGGGGGGGGAGGGGACACTGGTGACCACAGATTGCCTTCCGCAGAGTGAATACACTAAGGTAAGGGGCGGTTACTGATTTTGTGTTTTCACTCTGACTAAGTGCCCCATTAAATCAGTAACCACCCCTCACCGCGATTGTGTGGACTGGCTGGAGCTGTCACTGAACTGCCTCCTGTGTAAGACTGCTCAGGTGCAGGGCAGTTGGGGCACTGAGGGCAGGCTCAGTCAGGCCACAGTCCTCCTCTGCTTCTTGATCCTCCATCTGAACTCTTCCCCACAGATTTGAGCTGCACATGAGGAGAGGAAGCTTTGCAGCACAGCAGCGGGCAGGAGGGGAAACTGCTAGCAGAAAGTTCTTTACCCCAATGCAGAGAATTCATTAAGTTAAAAAACCTACAGCCTTTGAAACCACGTTCAGTAGTATAGTTTTTGAGCTTCCTTTTCACAGTACCACACTGTACTGTCTTAATAGTTTAACAAAATGTCAAAACAGAGTGCACAAAAAAACTACTACTCCAAATTCCTTGAACCCCCTCCCATCCTTGTATCTCCAAGTCCGTTGGTTTGAGCCCTGCTTTGCCCAAGCTTTTTGAGCTGCAACCCCTCCCCTATATAATCTAGTGGAAATTTCCTGGGTTGCCCCAGTGTAGAAGATTCCCAGATGCAATTTCTTTTTTTACTTATGTTATTTTTAATGTTATCAGTGTTCACATTTTTTTAAATTTCATTTTTGTCTGTATAATTTGGTAGTTGTGCTGCACACAGCAGTGGCCAGGCACATCTGCAATTCTACTTTGCAAGCATAGTCTCTTTTCTCCCAGCCTCTCAGCAACCAGCTATATTTGTTTGTAAAGAGGCGAGCCTTTGTAATGTGACCTCTTTCTCCTCCTCCCTCTCATTTACTACCTCCTTCCCTTCCTCCTTGACCTCTTCCTCTTTCTCTCCCTCTTCTTCCTTCTACTCCTCCACACCTTTCTTCTTCACCTCTTCCTCCTCCAATGTGATTATGGTAAGGGCAGAGGCTCAGATAAGCTGTTATTTTTCCCATCCCACAAGCAGCTCATCATGCAGGAAGTAGTGATGTGACTCACAAAGCTTTTCCCTTCCTACTGCTCCTAGGCACACAGCAGCCAGTTCTCTGCAAGCATTACCAATGTGCTATTTTCTCCTCCTACTTCACTAATCCAATCATAGCCAAAAACTAGCTTTTAAATTGACATTAAACCTTCAGTTTTTTTTTCCTTTAAAATAACAAACATGTTATACTTACCTACTCTGTGTAATGGTATTGCATGTAGTAGCCCTGATCCTCCTCTTATGTTGTCCCTGGCGGCACTCCTGGCTCCTCCTCTTTGGCCAGTGCCCCTATGGAAAGCCACTTCCCATGGGGGCACTCGTGCAGGCTCGCTTTTGTGCTGCCTTGTCTGCGTTCATTGACACAGGCAGGGAGGCTCGGCCCTACCCCCGCTCACTCATCACAGAAATTGATTGATATGAGCGGGTGCCAATGGCGTCTGCTGTTATCAATCTGTGCAGTGAGGCGGGACAGAGCCAGGACGTGCACATTGCTGGATCAGGATCGGGCTCAGGTAAGCATAAGGGGGGGGGAGCCTAGGGAAACACATGCCGCAGAGAAGGTTTTTTATCTTAATACATATAATGCATTAAGGTAAAAGACCCTAAGCCTTTACAACCACTTTAAGTGCTGGCGACAGGTGACTGTAATTCCCAGGGCTGGTCCATAGAGCTCTGCAGTGTGGGCCTTTTTGGCCTGCTCAAGCAAAATCAATAAATGTCCTGACATGCCCATCTTACTCCCAGTTCAGGCAAACTGCTGGGTTTGCAGCAGGTTCTGTTTGAGCTTGTGGAATCACCCTTTGTGATTCCACCCTTGTGGCAGTGGTGAGTCACTGTGCCTCACCATTGCCTCCTGGGATAGCTGGGTGTTTTAAATCCTGCAAAAAGCATTGCAGTCCTTTGCACGGTATTATCTTGCAGGTTTTTGTGCACTCAACTATGTCAGGAGGCAGCGATGAAGCACAGTCATGTCTTCCATGACTCTCTGAAGTATTTGAAGGCCGGGAAATATTTTTTCCTTTTATTTAGCAAAAGCTTTATTTTTAAATCACTTTTGCAGTTGATTTGACTTTAAGGGGTGGGTGCTTTCAACAGAGAGGACCCTCCATTTTCATTAGACAGTCCAATAAAAAAAAAAAACCTGAAAAAAAAAAAACTCTTGCAGTCTACAATGATTAGGAAATATGCCCTGTGAAAAAGACACATGCAGCTTGTTGTTTCTGTAGTGTATGTGGCAAATGAGGCACGGTGATGTCTTCCATGCCTCCCTGAAGTATTGAAAGCCAGAGATGTATGTTTTTCTTTATTTAGCAAAAGCTTTACTTTTAAATCATCTTTGCAGGTGATTTGACTTTAAGGGGTGGCTTTCAATAAAGAGGACCTTCCATTTTCATTAGAAGGTCCGAAAAAAAAAAAAACGGAGAAAAAAACAATTGCAGTCAACAATGATTAGGAAACATGCCCTGTGAATAAACACATGCAGTGTGTTATTACTATAGTGCATGTGCTCAGTGACAGGCTGTAAAGAGGCTGCAGGACATTAGCACCATTAACGTAATACTATAGTCTAAACATTTTTTTACCTCAATGCATTCTCTGCATTAAGGAAAAAAAGTCTCAATATCTGTCTTACCCATCCACCCTGTCTCTAAACACTTGCCTGGCTCCATGTCGCCACTGCTGTTTCCAGAATCACTCCCCTGACCTCCAGCTTTTACAGGGGAAAATGAGAGCAGTGAAGCCATAGGCTCCTGCTACTGTCAGCCAAACTCCTGTGAGCCAGTGAGGACGTGTCTTTTTGGTGCTGTGTGTGTCTATGAACACACAGCTCAACACAGGACCCGACAGTAGTGCTCATGCACATGTGTACTCTTAGCACCTGACTTGCTACAGGGGGTACCCAAAGGTGGGGAGGATCCTAAAGGGCCAGCAAGGACACCCGGGACATAACTGAAATTTCTGTACAATATCATTGGACAGAGCAGGTAAATCTCTTTTTTAATTAGAAAATAAATAAATAATGTTAACGTTACTTTAAAATGTAACAAAGGATGAAACAAGGTAAAAAGCCCCCCCCCTCCTCCCACAAATTCTCCAAGATACACACTACTTACATGACATTAAGTAAGGATTTACATTCATTTTAAAAGACCTGCCAGTGCCTACGAGCCCTACCCCTATCTCTCCCTCTGGACTGCATTTGCAACATTCCCCAAGCTTTTCCTGTTAAAGCAAATTCTCAATATGGCTTCTGGGAACTCTAACTTGTGTAGTGAGGAGGCTGACTTATCCAAAACTCCATTATTGTCCTTCTAATCTAGCTGACTTAAGTTCAAAGACTAGGCAGTGTAGTATAGTTACTATGGCAAATTTCCTTGATTTGCTGGGTCAATGAACCACAAACATGCAGGCTGCATATCCAAGCCATGGTAACTGCATACCCAAACCTCATCCCCATTTAACACCTGCTAGGGGGTTAACAAGGCTTTTTATTATTTTCTGAGAAAAAAATGAAAATGTTGCTCTGTTCTTATAAAAATTTTTGGGCTGGCTTTGGAAACATTGATATTTTGGTTCAATTTGGTTTATTATTACCTAGTTTGTTTTAATGCTTAGGAGGAAAGTTATAAACTACGTCAATGTGTATAATTAACTTTTTTTTACTAATGAAATATGCACATTTTAATTTGATCACTGCCCTAAAACTGTTTCCTAAATTTATGAGTAATCACTTAATCAAGCTATCTTTTGCTGAGATGAAGTCTGGTGGTTAGTGGGATTTATTATGGATCACAAATATAAAAAATTACATACATTGTGCTTGGTACAGTTCTGTGTCAACAGGTTTTATTGAGCCCTAAGGGAAATAACCTTGACATGCTGAGCATATGCTTTTATACTGCCCCAAAACGCAATTGGTGATATGCTTTTTTCAATTAAAACTCCTTATTGCTTAGAACGAACTGATCTCGTATTTTGATCATCAGCAACTATCAATTAGATGCCTAATAATATGATTTGCTGATTTTATCTACCACATCACATAGACCCCTGCTTTTTACTGGATTTATTCACATTGTGTTGGATGTAGAATACACTTCCAGACTGGAACAGAACAACTGTACTATAATGTGCATGAACACGCACTTAGAAAGTACCCATGGTTCAGTGTCACTCAAACAGGAACTGACTTATGACTTTATGTACATTTTGTTGCAACTGCCCTTGAAAATACTATTATTGGTTGCCTCTGTGCTTGGTGTATAGCTGAAAAATTATGTTCTGCCATTAACCATTGTTAAAAATTGTCTTTCAAACTGGCTTGCTTTTATTCTTGGAGTTACTTAAAATCAATGGCTTTAATCAATAAATAATTGTAATTCTTAAATTATATCTAAAACCTAAACTTTTTTTCACATTTTTGGATAGATAAGGGGATGGATAAAACCCCAGTTTTTTGGGGGGGACATTTTCCTTCATTTACTGATCTGTAGACATAGCAGGAAGTTAAGGTAATTTCTCCAAAGTGAGGGAAATGCCCTTTTAGGCAATAAAAAAAAAAAGTGTGCTCATTGGAAGATATCCCCCTAGACGAACTAAGAGGGTTAACCTCCCCAAAAGAAACAAAAACACTGATTAAAAAACTGACAAGGCCTCCAAACCTTGCCTTACTCAACTTAAAAATGACTGGATTTCAATATACTTTAGGTGGTAAAATAGTAATACCTGTAACTAATTTCAATCAGAATTCACCCTGCTGAAGTCAAACCAGTGTAAGATAGATTATGATTAGTTTCTACGGGTTATTGAAATGAGGAGGTCTTAATCACTTTTAATATTACCTAAAATCACCTAAAAAGGGAAGTTTCAGTTTGCCTCCTCCTCCTTCTCCTCAACCCCCTCTACCACCATTTGCAAAAATTGTTTTTTTCAGGAAGCGAATATCTAGTTTTGACAGGTATTTGCTCCAACAGCCGCTCAGATCACCTAGGTGATCAGCCCTCTTCCTTGCTCGCAACCTCATGGGACACGTCATAGGTCCCAGGAGGCTGTAGGGCAAATTGCCTTGTGTCATGATGTCAGTTCACACCACTGGGTTTTGTTGTGCACTGAACTGTACTACATGCAATACTTTTTTCAGCTCAGCAGACTGCAGCAGAAACCATCCCAACACCGCTATGTGACTAGAACGTAATGAAATGTCACTTGTTGGGAATGAGTGATAGTCTGGAGACAGAGGGCTCATCTGCGCAGTGTCTGAGTACATTCCCCACGCACACTCACAATGTACCTGGGCTTTCACTCTGTAAGGATGGAACCTGCTGAGAAACTGGATCTGGAACTACCGGAGAAATCAAGACCTTGAAAATATATAGTGTAGAAGTGTTTCTCCCAATCAGGCCTTCTCACCGAGGGACTTCTATTATTATTATTATTATTATACAGGATTTATATAGCGGCAACAGTTTGCGCAGGGCTTTATAACATGAGGGCAGACAGTACACTTACAATACAAATCAATACAGGAAGGATCAGAGAGCCCTGCTCGTTAAAGCTTACAATCTAGAAGGGAGGATCAAGTGGAAACAAAAGGTAATAACTGTGGGGGGATGAGCTGATGGAGAAAATGAAAATACAGTTGTTAGGTGTTAGGTAGGGTAGGCTTCTCTGAAGAGGAGGGTTTTCAGGGATCGTCTAAAAGCTAACAGAGTAGTAACAGAGCGGGCAGATTGGGGTAGGGCGTTCCATAGGATTGGAGAGGCTTTGGAAAAGTCCTGGAGGCGAGCATGGGAGGAGGTGACGAGGGAGCTAGAGAGCAGGAGGTCTTGAGAGGAACAAAGAGAACGAGTAGGTTGGTATTTAGAGACTAGGCTAGTGATGTAGCTTGGGGCGAAATTGTGGATGGCTTTGTACATAGTTGTTAGTATTTTGAATTCAATTCTTTGGCCAAGCGGTAGCCAGTGAAGGGATTGACAGAGAGGAGTAGCAGACACAGAGCGATTGGTAAGGTGGATGAGTCTGGCAGCAGCATTCATGATGGATTGAAGAGGTGATAGACTATGTAGAGGTAAGCCAATGAGAAGGGAGTTGCAGTAGTCGAGGCGAGAGATGACCAGCGAGTGAATTAAGAGCTTTGTTGTGTCATTGGTTAGAAAGGGGCGTATTTAGGAGATGTTGCGGAGGTTGAGGCGGTGGGATTTGGACAGTGATTGGACATGTTGCTTAAAGGAGAGTTCAGAGTCCAGGACTACACCTAGAACCTTGGCATGTGGGGATGGGCTTATAGTTGTGCCATCGATTTTGACAGAGAGATCAGGGGAAGGGGCATATGGGGGAGGAAAAATTATAAGTTCGGTTTTGGATAGATTGATTTTGAGGAAGTGGTGTGACATCCAGACTGATATATCTGATATTAAATTAGTGATACATGAGGAGACAGCGGGAGTGAGCTGAGGGGTAGAGAAATAGATTTGGGTGTCGTCAGCATAGAGGTGGTATTGGAAGCCACGGGAGGCTATCAGTTGACCCAGGGAGGAGGTGTAGATTGAAAATAGGAGAGCTCCAAGAACAAAACCTTGGGGGACCCCAACAGAGAAAGGAAGAGGAGAGGAGGAAGTAGAGTTGTAAGAAATGCTAAAGTTGCGGTTGAATAAGTAGGAAGAGAACCAGCGAAGAGTACAGTCATGGAGACCAAAGGCGTGGAGTTTTTTGAGGAGGAGGGGGTGGTCAACCGTATCAAAGGCAGCACGAGGTCCAGGAGTAGGAGTACAGAATAGTGTCGATTGGTTTTGGCCATTAGTAGATCGGATTTAGAACCTGTTCTAATAGAACAGGTTCTAGTAGATCTAGAACCTGTTCACTTGTGTAGAGTTGGTGGGGTTTGGACTATAGCTCTCCATCCCTGTAAAGTTTCTGGTGGCCTGTCCTTCAGTGAGACCTTATTTTTCTCTGCTGCAATTAAGTAACACTTACAGGTGTTGTCCCTCCCCTATACTTTGACTGGACAGTAAAAGGAGAAGCAGCAGACTGATCGGTTCATTTCTCTGTAACTCTGCTCACATTTCCTATCAGTATCCTAGTTAGCACATAAGCACTGAAGCACTACTGACTTACTCCTTGCGCTGCTTCTGAATTTCATAATCTGAGCTCTGCTGTACAGGAACTCCAAGAGACAGATACCAAGTCAATTTCAGGTACTTACATTTTTTGTATTTAAAAAAAAAAAAATCACATGATTTGTTACTGATTTAAAAAAAAAACAATATTAATTTGTGTTTTTTTTTATCTTTATAGAGTTCATATTTAAAGAGAATTTGTCATGTAAGAATAATGGAGGTTGCCATTATTAAACTCACCCTATGAGAATACAAGTTCCCTGTGCTTTATGCTGATGCTTTGGCTTCAAAGCTTTCTAATTCGCAGTCCCAGAAAAGGTATAGAAAAAATGAATTCGGACACTTTTCTGACACTTTTTAACAGCATACTTGTTCTGGGTCTGTGACTTAAAAATACTTGTCAAACATAGCAAAACAATTAGCATTTTCTTCAGAAGGCCAGCAATGGCAGCCTCTGTAATGCCCCTGCAACAGTGTCAAGTTAAGTATGTAAAGAAAACTTAGCCTTGACCTGGACTGGCTTCTTTGATTGCTGCAAATGCTAGCTATATTTTCTTTCTTAGGTCAAAATTAATAAAGTGATTTTTGTTACTTCTTTTTTATATTTCCAGTCTGAGCCCAGATGGATGGAAATGGCTAAAACCTGAAGTATGAAATAAGTGTATTTGTATTAGCATTAGAAGGATGTGGAAAAAAAGCTGATAATTGTTTTTTAATCCTCTAGAAATGTTCAAGTAGTAATTATGTCAAATGATCTCTGCTGGGAATTTGTTCTTTCTGATGTCTGAAGGCATTCTTCAATATTACTGAAATGTTGAAGGCATCATAATATTTCAAATGCTTGGTAAATCTACTTTCAAAGGATTAGTCCACACAAAGGCAGCAGAGTGAAAATAATTACACGTTTAGCTTGAGCTGTTGGATACTGACAAACAGTAATGACGTGCGCAATGATAGACCACACAAATTTACTGAGCAGAGGCTGTGTTATTTTAACTAGAACACTGGAATGTAACTGAGGGTGACATAAAAGTATTCCTCTATTTTTATATTCCAGTGAGTCCGGGGAGGGTTTATTGGGCTTGGCGACACTCTGTAGTGAGCTGTGTATGCAGGAGAATTTTGGGGGCAGTGATTCATGTGTCTGAAAATAGATGAGCTTCTGATAAACTGTCTGGAATGTACCACCTGAACCGAGAAATCAACATGTCCCTGTAAAAATACTTCATAAGACTTAGCAGAAATTTTTGAAGAACTACTTGATTGTTTCATCTGGGTTACAGGCAGTCAGCAACGTCTTTTGGCTTTAGAAAATTTGCAGACAGGTTGTCAGGAGGGCAAGGAGCTTTTGGTTTAACAAAATGTGTATATCTACAGTTTCTCACTGACACTTGCTCCATCACAACGATGCCATGTTAACATAAAAGATCCCAGAACAAATACAAAATGATTTTTTAGCTTCCAGAACAAATGCCACTAATATTTGTGATCCCAGAACCATAATACACTGGCTATGGAAAGTTACACTACCCTAACAAACATAGAACAATCATTATATAAAACAGTGCAGCATTACTCCCTATATTATCCAACCACAAAAAGTGTTAATAACTTATCAAAATGTCAAAAAGGTATAACTTACAAAATGGTTAACAGAGTTCTAAAAGTTAAAAAACAGTCCCAAAAAGAACCAACATAAAAGTATTCAAAGTGCTAGTGCAATGTGCTTGTTTCTCAATTTAATCAACAGCAAACGAAAAATATAAAAAAAGAGTCTAGCAAAAAACAAATATTCTAGAAGTCTTGCAGTACACTACAAGTCTTCTGGCCGTGACCCAGTGTGTAAAACCGATTTCAATCCACCAGTGGAAAAGTATAGGAGAAATCAGCAGCTTACCAGATGGCTTTGACCATCACTGTTACAGCGAAGGGTCAAACAGCGGTTTTAGGGTTCATCTGGTCAACCCCCAGCCAATAGATCATCTGAGCTCTGGATATAACAGCCATGATGTCTCTTAGAGATAAAAGGCAAGAAACCATCCCATAGCGTAAAACCGTATAGAAGAGTTTATTGAGCATAAAAGATGTACTCTTACACCATCTGCAGGCTGAACTGGCTACACAGCGCATAAATGACAAACATATAGCGTTCCTATGGGCTGCCCTAGGTCCATTCTGTTCATCCAATTACTCGCGGTGCGTGATTATGTCACTCTTGCAGGCCCACCTTACAGATGACATCATCAGGGGATGATCCACCTGAACACAGAACTATGACAAACTGAACTAAGAATCATAGAACAATCAGAAGTTGGCCTTGTAAACTCAGAACGATATCACACTAACTTCAAAATCACAAAAGAATGTTACATTGAGCTACGAATCACACCAAAATGATACATTAACGTTGTGATAATGGGACAATGGCGTGTTGACCTGGAACTGCAGAACAATATCACACTGACCTTCAAATCACAAAACAACATTGCACTGACCTTGGAATCACACACCAATGGCACAATGACCTTGGAATTATACACCAATGTCACACTGAGCTTGGAATCACAGAAGAATGCCATGCTAATCTTGGAATCACAGAAACATGTCACAATGACCTTGGAATGATACACCAATGTCACACTAATCTTGGAATCACAGAACAATGGCACAATGACCTTGGAATCACACAACTGATGTCACACTCACCTTGGAATCACACACCAATGTCACTGACCTTGGAATCACAGAACAATGCCACACTAATGTTGGACTCACAGAACAATGTCAAAATGACTTTGGAATCACAAAGCAATGCCAGTTTGACTTTGAAATCACAGAACAATGTCACAATGACTTTGGAATCACAGGACAATGCCACACTGACCTTGGAATTACACATCGATGCCACACTGACCTTGGAATCACACATCAATGTCACAATGATCTTGCAATTACACACCAATATCACACTGACATTGGAATCACAGAACAATGTCACACTGATCTTGGAATCACACACCAATGTCACACTGAATCACAGAACAATGTCACACTAATCTTTAAATTACAAAAGAATGTCACATTGACCTTGGAATCACAAAAATCACAGAACAATGGCACACTGATCTTGAAAGCTTAAAACAATTTCCTGCTGATCTTGAAATCACAGAGCAATGGCTCGATGAGCTTGGATATACGCAGAATAGGACAGCATTGCTTCATATTTGCAAATGTTTGGTGAATTTTAGATTTTTTTAGGGATTTCCCTGCCCATGTAGTCGTGCTGTGCTGATTCTAAATTGATCTGAGTGGTTGGCATTTTTCCTTTGATAGTTACCTACTTGGCCTTTATATACTTCAAAGAACCTGAGATATGGAAGCCCAAAAAAATTCTCTTTTTTTGTAAAGTAACCAATGTCTTGCCGCAGAATACAGATTTTTATTTTTCCTATTAGCTTCATCATTTTATCGTATTTGCTTCCAGTCACTGACAAACGCTCATCATGGTGTAACTTTTGTGCATCGTTAATTGATAATTTAGGAAAGAATAATGTAAAAAAAGAAAAAACAATTATGTTTTAATGTGATTGCTATTAGGCGGGACTGTGGTAGCACATTACTATTTTCAGCAAAAGGCACAACTATTCTAATCTTAAAGCAGGGCTCAAAATTTCAAGTCCTGAGCTACTAGCCAGGCCTTAAGAGTTACTCGCCACCAGCTGCCCCCCCCCAACCCCTACCCTGGCAGCCCCACCCCTAATTTCACCCCTAAACACGCCCTTGTAAATTATTGAATGAAATGACACAGTACAGAGGGGTTAAAGGACAAAATACAGGTCAGGCAGGAGGGCACAGCACAGGGCAGGCCGGAGAACACAGTTAAAGGGTAGCAAGGAGAGTACAGTGGGGCAGGAGGGCACAGTACAGGGGGGCAGGAGGGCACAGTACAGGGTGGGCAGGGGGGCACAATATAGGGAGGCAGGAAGGCACAGTACAGGGTAGGCAGAAGGGCACAGCACAGGGAGCAGGAGGGCACAGCACAGGGTGGGAAGGATCGCACAGTATAGGGGGGCAGGAAGGCACAGTACAGGGTGGGCAGAAGGGCACAGTACAGGGTGGGCAGATGAGCACAGTACAGGCTGGGAAGGAGGGCACAGTAAAGGGTAGAAAGGAGGGCACAGTACAAGGTGGACAGGAGGGCACAGTACATGGTGGAAAGGAAGGCACAGTATATGGTGGATCAGAAGGGCACAGTACAGAATGGGAAGGAGGGCAGAGTATAGGGGTGACTAGGAGGGCACAGTACAGAGGGGTTAAAGGACAAAGTACAGGGTGGGCAGGAGGGTGCAGCACAGGGTGGACAGGACGGCACAGTACAGGGTGGCAGTGGTGGGGAACAGTGCATGGTGGGCAGGAGGGCACAGCACAGGGGGCAGGAGGGCACAGTACAGGATGAGAAGGAGGGCACAGTAATGGGGGGGTCAGGAGGGCACAGTACAGAGTGGGAAGGAGGGCACAGTATAGGGGGATCCGTGGGGCACAGTACAGAGGGGTTAATGGAAAAAGTACAGAGTGGGCAGAAGGGCAAAGCACAGGGCAGGCAGGATAGTACAGTACAGGGGGCAGGAGGGCATAGTACATCGTGGGAAGGAGAGCACAGTGTAGGGGGTCAAGAGGGCACAGTACAGGGTGGGAAGCAGGGCATAGTACAGAGGGGTTAAAGGATGAACTACAGGGTGGGCAAGAGGGCACAGCACAGGGCGAGCAGGACAATACAGTACAGGGGGCAGGAGGGCACAGTACAGTGTGGGAAGGAGGGCACAGTACGGGGGGCCAGGAGGGCACGGTACAGAGGGGTAAAGGACAAAGAAAACGACGAGAAGGAAGGCACAGTACAGGGTGGGAAGGAGGGTGCAGTACAGGGTGAGAAGGAGGGCACAGTATAGGGGGGGTCAGGAGGGCACAGTACAGAGGGGTTACAGGACAAAGTAGAGGGAGGGCAGGAGGGCACAGTAGAGGGGTCACTGCTCACAGTGCACTAGGCAGAGCCCTGTCCATCCTGAACACAGGCACTAAGATCTCCATCTCCCCACACAGCACACACTGGAGCTGAAATCCGATTCCCTTACACAGACAGGATGCACACATTGTATATCTGGCTACTGTGTTACATTTCTGACCTGTGAAATTCTATAGTCGGACTCGGAACAGCAGCTCAATTTGCAGTATCCTGCTCTACACTGTGAATATCCAAACTATGAATGAGTCATAAGGAAAAATGTGTTGACCACCCTCATCCACCTCTGCGCCACAGAAATATAAATCAGGTGAGAAGTATGTGCAAAATTAAACAGTGATTAGTAATGTGGGGGTTTGAGACCCTCATAGGTAATAGCTGCTACTTTCAAATTACAAACATATACATACAAATCACCTAACCCAAAAATATAATTCATATATAGGTGAACAGCGGCGCTCTATGAACATTAATAAGCATAGTGTAAATAATGAATTAACAGTGTTAACTAAAATATTGCCTAAATATTGGTTATAATATACTATATAACAGCGCTCAAAATTTCCACTCATCTGCTCGCATTAGGCGAGTGGAAATAAGCTGAGGGCAAGTGTGGGAACCCCCCAAGGCGTAGCATCTCGCTGCTGCTGTTTGTGTGGATGGGATCTGTGTACTGCTCCGATTTATGGGATGAATAGGAGCGTGGGGCCAGCGGGGATCGGAGCAAAACGCATACCTGCCCACACAAGCAGCAGTGGTAAGATCATGATCAGATCTAGGGGGCTGCTGGGGAGGCTGGACCCCCCCAGATGTCAGTTGCACCTCCCAAAGCTCTCCACCACCAGTGACACTGCGCTGACAGTCCCCCATCCCTGCATGGTTCACAGCTGAGCTTAAGCACAGGCACTGAGAGCTCCTCCTCCCCATCCGACAGCTACGATATTCACTGTGTACATACAAATCACCTAAACCAAAAATATAATTCAAATATAAATGAACAGTGGAGCTCTATGAACATTAATAAGCATAGTGTGAATAATGAATTAACAGTGTTAACTGTAATGTAGAACATACGTAAATACACAGTGATAACCAAAAACACTAGTGATACTGATTGAAATAACGCAAGTGAAAAAAGAAAAAAGGAAAAAACAAATGATTTAAAAAAAGAGTCCATATATAAATGAATGTGCTATAATACATAGATAGAGTCCTTCATAGAAGTAGAGATCTTCACACCACACCTTTAGTGCTCCATATAACTCTCCCCATAAGAATTAAACTCACCAGAGCTAAATGCCTCACATTCTTGTGTTTGACAGATAAACAGTATGGCCCAACAGGGTGGTGAAATCCAACAAAGCGATCCCAGCCTCTGCAGTGGCGAATTAATGGACTCATATATGGGGAGAAAGATGGAAAATTCCACTAGTAAAATATGTCTCGAAAAATCGTGCAAAATTTCTTAAAACCTCAATCGTTGTGCTTACATCAGATAATAAAAAACAAACATGTGATAAAATTTCCAACGAACGACCAGCGATGGGTCAAGCATCAGTAGGTAACGTCTCACCGCACTGTAGACCTCGCCAGAACGTAACTTCCGGTATTCCAAACACGTCACTTCCAGTTGCCATACAGCCATGTCCCACGGCTTGTTTTTTATTATCTGATGTAAGCGCAATGATTGAGGTTTTAATAAATTTTGCATGATTTTTCGGGAGATACTTCACTAGTGGAGTTTTTCTTCTTTCTCCCCATATATGAGTTCATTAATTCGCCACTGCAGAGGCTGGGATCACTTTGTTGGATTTCACGACCCTGTTGGGCAATACTGCTTGTCTGCCAAAGATGAGAGTGTGAGGCATTTAGCTCTCGTGAGTTTAATTCTTATGGGGACAGGTATATGGAGCACTAACGGTGTGGTGTGAAGATCTATACTTCTATGAGGGACTCAGTTGTTTTTCTTTTTTCACTTGGGTGATTTCAATGATTATCACTAGTGTTTTTGGTTGTCACTGTGTATTTACTTATGTTCTACATTACAGTTAACTAGGGATGAGCTTTCTGTTCGGGTTGAACATGAGTTCAACGCGAACATTGGCTGTTCGCCCGTTCGTTGAAAACCAAACATTATGAGCCGTTCGGGCCAAATTCGAGCAGTGCGTAATGGCCCATAATGCACTGCGGGAGCGCAGTGCATTGCTGTATGATGATTGGCCAGAGCATGCACCATGACCTGCATGCTTTGGCCAATCACAGCGCCCTCAGCTAAAAGAGCCATAATTGGCCAAAGGCAGGGTGCCTTTGGCCAATCATGGCTCAGGGGGACTAAGTCCACGCTCCACACTATATAAGGCCGACTCCTCGTGTATTGTATCGTTGGCGTGGACGGAGAGAGAGTGTCATTTAGATTGAGCAGGCAGGCAGATTATTCAGTTAGCTGCAGTGTATTTAATATATATATATATACAATCAGTCTCATATATATATATATATATATATACATATATATATATCCACTGTATCCAGCTTAGCTAGATCTGACTGCAGTCTGTTCCTGGTGTAATGTTTCTAATATACCTCAGGCAGGCAGGTGATAAAGTTAG
Source organism: Aquarana catesbeiana (assembly GCF_042186555.1). Lineage (NCBI taxonomy): Eukaryota > Metazoa > Chordata > Amphibia > Anura > Ranidae > Aquarana > Aquarana catesbeiana. The sequence continues at coordinate 669,684,789 of NC_133325.1, forward strand.
CTGCAGTGTATTAAATATATATAAATATATATATATATATATATATATATATATATATATATATATACACACATACAGATAGTCTCGTATATATATATATATATATATATATATATATATATATATATTTTTTTTTAAATATATATATATATATATATATATAAAACCACTGCATACAGTTTAGCTATATCTCACTGCAGGCCATTCCTGGTGTACTGTTTCTAATATACTTCAGGCGGTGTACACAGTATACAGTGCTGTGCACCCATGGTGCAGTTGCTCATACTTTCCTGGTGGTGTACACAATACATACAGTGCACCCATAGTTGTTATTAAACTTCTGTTGGTGTATACAGCGCTGTGCACCCATAGTGCAGTTGCTCATACTTTCCTGGTGGTGTACACAATACATACAGTGTACCCATAGTTGTTATTATACTTCTGTTGGTATACACAGTACCGTGCACCTATAGTGCAGTTGCTACTACTTTCCTGGTGGTGTACACAATACATACAGTGCACCCATAGTTGTTATTAAACTTCTGTTGGTGTACACAGTACTGTGCACCCCTAGTGCAGTTGCTACTACTTTCCTGGTGGTGTACACAATACATACAGTGCACCCATAGTTGTTATTACACTTCTGTTGGTGTACACAGTACCGTGCACCCCTAGTGCAGTTGCTACTAGTTTCCTGGTGGTGTACACAATACATACAGTGCACCCATAGTTGTTATTAAACTTGTCATAAACCGGATGTGACCAGAACTGTGTGACTGCGACAGAGTAAACAAAACATTAGTAGGTGAAAGTAAGTGATTTTATTAAGATAAATGCATATAATGTGAATACACCGCCAATACCAAACAGAGTGAGAAAAACAAATATATAACAAAGGGGATACCAGAATCATCGTCAAGCCAGGACAGGGTCATAAACAGGAGGTCAGCAGATAGGGGGAACAAGGAGAAAGGGATCAGGTTGCAGGACGAGGTTCCAGGGATGCAGGAATAGACAGGATCAGGTACAACAGGTTCAGGATCAGGATAACAGGTGACAGGATGCAGGTCAGGGCTCAAGGACAAAACCAAGGCAAACATGTGAGTGCTTGCCGGGTATTTATAGGCCTGTGATTGGCCTCAAGTGACACCTGATTGCAGGAGGTGCTGTCTGCTCCACACTGCCAGGATCCATCAGCTGGTGGACACCAGTGCTGCGGCCCAAAGATGACATAACATTAGCAGGGAAAAGCTCTCCTGACAGTTTCAAACTGCCAGGAGACACCTGCTGGTGGACCTCAGTACTGCATGCCAAAAGACAGATATTACCAGCGGATGGAACATTTCCTGAAAGTACCCCCCCTCAAAGGAGCGGCCCCCGGACGCTCCAACTGGTTGTAATTGTCCATAGTCTATGGCATCAAGCAGAACAACGGATAGGGGTACATCAGGCTGGGCAACAGGCACTTCAGGCTGGGCATCAGGCACTTCAAGCTGGGCATCAGGCACTTCAGGGCAGACAGCGGGCTCCGGGTCATGGAGCTGGGTAGCAGGCCCTGGGTCATCCAGCTGAGTGGCAGGCTCCTTGAACTGGGCAACAGGCACATCAGGCTGGGCAGCCGGCACAGGCACATGAAGCGTGGCGGCAGGCACTTCAAGCTGGGCAGCAGGCACGGGCACTTCAAGCTGGGCAGCAGGCACAGGCACATCAAGCAGGGCAGCAGGCGCATCAAACAGGGCAGTAGGTACATCAAGCTGGGCAGCAGGCACTTCAAGCTGAGCAGTGGGCATGGGCACTTCAAGCTGGGCAGCAGGCACGAGCACTTTAAGCTGGGCAGCGGATAGAGGCTCATCAGGCTGGGCAGCAGACAGAGGCACATCAGGCTGGGCAGTGGACAGAGGCACATCAGGCTGGGCAGCAGACAGTGGCACATCAGGAAGGGCAGCAGACAGGAACACATCATGTAGGGCAGCAGATAGGAACACATCAGGCTGGGCAGCGGACAGTGGCACATCAGGCTGGGCAGCGGACAGAGGCACATCAGGCTGGGCAGCGGACAGGAACACATCATGTAGGGCAGCAGATAGGAACACATCAGGCTGGGCAGCGGACAGTGGCACATCAGGCTTGGCAGCGGACAGAGGCACATCAGGCTGGGCAGCGGACAGTGGCACATCAGGCTTAGCAGCGGACAGAGGCACATCAGGCTGGGCAGCGGACAGAGGCACATCAGGCTGGGCAGCGGACAGAGGCACATCATGCAGGGCAGTGGACAGGAACACATCAGGCTGGGCAGCAGACAGTGGCACATCAGGCTGGGCAGCAGACAGTGACACATCAGGCTGAGCAGCGGACAGAGGCACATCAGGCTAGGCAGTGGACAGTGGCACATCAGGCTGGGCAGCAGACAGGAACACATCAGGCTGGGCAGCAGACAGTGGCACCTCAGGCTGGGCAGCAGGCAGAGGCTCAGCAGGCTGGGCAGCAGGCAGAGGCTCAGCAGGCTGGGCAGCAGGCAGAGGCTCATCAGGCTGGGCAGCAGGCTCCAGCTCATCGAGCTGGGCAGCAGACAGCGAAACATCAGACCGGAAAGTGGGCACATCAGACTGGAAAGCGAGCACATCAGACTGGAAAGTAGGCACTGGCTCTTCAGGCTGGAATGCTGGCTCTGGCTCTTCCGGCTGGAACACTGGCACCTCAGGCTGGGACTCTGGCACCTCAGGCTGGGACTCTGGCACCTCAGGTTGGGACAGATTGGTGGGTGTGGAGGCAGGTTGGGTTAATGGCAGGATCGTTTTGGTTGGGAAAAACATTCGTTTTTTTCTTTGGCTTAGTCACTGAAGCTCTGTAGGTGGGGGGTGCAGCAGACTGGAAAGAAGGATTGGGATATGGCAGAGAGGAGGTAACAGCAGCTGGGGGAAGTTCTTGTGGATTAGGAGGCAGCTGAGAAGAGGCAGGTGGGTTGAATGCATGATAGGTACAGGGAGCAGAGACCGGATATGAGTAATTGGTTGGGAGCAACGTATATTGGGCTGCAGCTGAGTTTGGCATGGGTGATTGGGAAACAGACTTTTGGGCAGGCAGGTGTCTGATGGCAGAGGTGGTTTGTTGTGGGTTGGTTAGGGCTGGTTGTAACATATCAGACCATGCTGAGAGTATTGGTTGGACAAAGAAGAGATCACATGCTGCCTGCCTAACAAGGGTCTGTACTGAGTGAATACATTCCATAAGCTTCTGCTGAGGACAAACGGAATAGTGCTCAAAAAAGCATGCGGAATTATCCTCTAACAGCCACACCAGAGACTCCACCTGATCAGCATTGAAAGGGGGGAGAAAAATCATCACCGGTCTTTGGAACACAGGACAGGGCTAGCTCAGCACATATTTGGATCAAAGGCTGCACATCCCCAAACAACATACAGCCCTGGTCAACCAGGGAGTGGGCCAAACAGATGATCTCAAGCAACTGGTCATTGGTCCACTCTTTCAGTGTCTGGCGGAGATACTCTCCACTCTCTGACGCCAGCAGAGCATAATAAGAAATCACATTAGGATTCATTCCAGCAAAGCCAACAGAACCGAGATGGTTCCTCTGTGCAGCCACTTCCAGTCAGGGATGGCCTTGGTTTCTGTCATAAACCGGATGTGACCAGAATTGTGACTGTGATAGAGTAAACAAAACATTAGTAGGTGAAAGTAAGTGATTTTATTAAGATAAATGCATATAATGTGAATACACCGCCAATACCAAACAGAGCGAAAAAAAACAAATAACAGTGACAACAAACCAACCAGTATATATAACAAAGGGGATACCAGAATCATAGTCAAGTCAGGCCAGGGTCATAAACAGGAGGTCAGCAGATAGGGGGAACAAGAAGAAAGGGATCAGGTTACAGGACAAGGTTCCAGGGATACAGGAATAGACAGGATCAGGTACAGCAAGTTCAGGATCAGTATAACAGGTGACAGGATGCAGATCAGGGCTCAAGGACAAAACCAAGGCAAACATATGAGTGCTTGCCAGGTATTTATAGGCCTGTGACTGGCCTCAAGTGACACCTGATTGCAGGAGGTGCTGTCTGCTCCACACTGCCAGAATCCATCCCCTGGTGGACGCCAGTACTGCGGCCCAAAGATGACATAACATCAGCAGGGAAAAGCTCTCCTGACAGTTCCAAACTGCCAGGAGACACCTGCTGGTGGACCTCTTGTACTGCATGCCAAAAGACAGATATTACCAGGGGTTGGAAGATTTCCTGACAAAACTTCTGTTGCTGTACACAGTACCGTGCACACCTAGTGCAGTTGCAACTACTTTCCTGGTGGTGTACACAATAAATACAGTGCGCCCATAGTTGTTATTATACTTCTGCTGGTGTACACAGTACCGTGCACCCCTAGTGCAGTTGCTACTACTTTCCTGGTAGTGTACACAATACATACAGTGCACCCATAGTTGTTATTAAACTTCTGTTGGTGTACACAGTACCGTGCACACCTAGTGCAGTTGCTACTACTTTCCTGGTGGTGTACACAATAAATACAGTGCACCCATAGTTGTTATTATACTTCTGCTGGTGTACACAGTACCGTGCACCCCTATTGCAGTTGCTACTACTTTCCTGGTAGTGTACACAATACATACAGTGTACCCATAGTTGTTATTAAACTTCTGTTGGTGTACACAGTACCGTGCACCCCTAGTGCAGTTGCTACTACTTTCTTGGTGGTGTACACAATACACACAGTGCACCCATAGTTGTTCTTACACTTATATTGGTGTATAAAGTACCGTGCACCCCTAGTGCAGTTGCTACTACTTTCCTGGTGGTGTACACAATACATACAGTACACCCATAGTTGTTATTACACTTCTGTTGGTGTAGACAGTACCATGCACCCCTAGTGCAGTTGCTACTACTTTCCTGGTGGTGTACACAATACAGTGTAGTTTTTTTTGCTAAACAAAATTTACAGCATGTCTGGAAGGCCACCAAGGAGAGGCAGACGCTCACAGGCCACTAAAAGAGGGCAAGCAGGCTCTGTGTCTACAGTCGACAGTGCTGGTCATGGACATGGTGCATCCTCAGCACATGGCAGTGGGGTGCACTTGTAATTTTTTCCTGCAGTTGGCCGTGTTTTTGAGCCAAAACATGCAGAAGAGTTGGTGAATGGATAACAAAGCTGTCCTCATCCTCCTCATCCTCTGTCACCCAGGCTCAGAGTAGTTTGCCTGCCAATGCAGCTGCCAAAGTGACCTATTCCATCGGCTCCATGTCAACAGTGACTCCTTCCTTAGCCCCACCATCATGCACGGAGGAGTCCCCGAACTATTCAACCACAGTGTCGGGTACATGCTGCAGAAGGATGCGCAGCGATTTGAAGGCTCCGATGATGGTACCCAGGTTGAGGAAGGGAGTAACGACAGCCTAAAGAGAGGGGGTGCCCAAGAACGTCAAAAAGCTGGCAGTCATGTCCCCCAGCTGCAGCATACTGCCAAGTTTGCTCCAGTGAAGAGAAGTAAGGGGATGATGAGGTCACTGACCTAATGTGCCTGATAGAAGAGAGGAGGAGGAGAAAGAGGAGGCACATCTCCAACGAGGTAGGATGCCCTCCAGGGGGCAGCTTAAGGGCAGCCACCCTATTGCATCACACCGCAGAGCTAAGCAGGTGCAGGGCGCTGCTGACTCCCCGTATATTTTGAAAAGTTCTTTGGTGTGGGCCTTTTTTGACACGTGTGCGGCAGATCGCACCGTTGCTGTTTGCAACAAATGTCTGAAGCGTATCAAGCGTGGCCAAAACAGCAGCTGCTTGGGCTCCACATGCTTGACCTGACATATGACGACCTCCCATGCAGTCCATTGGCAACAGCACTTAAAAGACCCACATCAAAGAACAAGGCGGACCTCTCCTTGCTCCTTATCAGCTGGGATCTCCAACCCCACTATACCTCCAGTCCTCTCAGAAACCTGCACTGAGAGGAATGAAGGTATAGAAATAGGTGTCCCAAGTACTTGCTGCCAATCTGCTAGCGGTACACCAACATCGGATTTTGGCAGGCAAATTTTTCTACCCCAGTTACTAAACCATCAAAAGAAATTCGGTCCCAGCCATCCACATGCTTAGCGTCTGAATGCTAACTTGGCCAAATTGCTAGCACTGCAACTGCTGCCTTTTCAGTTGGTAGACTCTGCCCCCTTTCGTAAATTTGTGGAATGTGCTGTACCTCAGTGGCAGGTTCCAAAATGCCATTTCTTTTCATGGAAGGCCAGTCCGGCTTTACCAGCATGTGGAAGGCAATGTCTTTGCCTCGTTGGACAGGGCGATCAGCAGTAAGGTGCATATTGCTGCTGACTCATTGTCCAGCAGGCATGGACAGGGACGTTACTTTTCTTTCATGGCGCACTGGGTAACTCTGCTGGCAGTTGGAAGGATGCAGGACAGGGTTCAGTATTGTTGGAGTTTGTTCCGCCACCATGCCTCCAAAATGCTAGTGGTGATTCTGCCACAGCTCTGTCCTCCACCCCCTCCTCTTCTTCTTCCTCTATGGCCTCTTCCTCTCCAGATTTCTCCTCTGAACCAGCAGTGCTCTGTAGATGTTCAAGGGGCTATGCAAGCACTCAGGCAAAAAGATGCCACGCGGTACTTGAGTTGGTCTGCTTAGGGGACAGGAGCCACACTGGGGCAGAGATTCTGTCAGCTCTGCAGGGGCAGGCTCAGAGGTGGTTGACGCCATGCCAGCTTCAGCCAGGAATGGTTGTATGTGACAATGGCACCAACCTCTTCTCCGCCCTCCGACAGGAACTCTTGACCCATGTTCCCTGTTTGGCTCACATCCTGAATTTGGTGGTGCAGCGGTTCTTGAGCAGGTACCTGGGCTTACAGGATCTCCTGAGGCAGGCCAGGAAAGTCTGTGGTCATTTCCGCCGGTCATATAATGCCAGTGCTCAGCTGGCAGACATTCAAAGAGAATGCAACCTGTCCAAGAACTGCCTCATTTGTGACATGTCCACCAGGTGGAACTCAACGTTGACAATGCTGCAGCAGCTGCACATGCAGCAGAGGGCCATCTATGAGTACCTGTGTGAGTATGGCACCAGGACAGAGTCAGGGGAGCTTGGATTTTTTTGCTATGCCAGTGGCTACTGATCAAGGATGCATGCACTGTCCTTTCACCATTTGTGGAGGCCACGAGGATAGTGAGCAGTGACAGTGCATGCATAAGTGATACTGTCCCTCTTGTCTTCCTGTTGGAGCACAAGCTTCATGGAATAATGGACAGGGCACTTGAGGCAGAACAGCGGGAGGAAGAGGAGGACTTCCTTACCCCTCAAGGCCCCCTTCACCTAGATACTAGTATTCCTGCAGGCCCGCCGATCACACAGGAAGAAGAAGAGGAGGAGGAGGATTGTGTCAGCATGGAGGTGGAGGATAACACTCAGCATCAGCAGCAGTCTTCAAGGGATCGTTTGCAGTCCCCAGAAACCCATGGAGTTGTAGGAGCTGGGAGGAGGTGGTCAAGGATCATGTTATCCTTAGTGACTCAGGATCGAATGCCTCTGAAAACCTACGCTGCATGGCCTCCCTGATCCTGCAAAGCCTGCGAAAGGATCCTAGGATTCGTGGTATCAAGGAGAGGGAACATTACTGACTGGCAACCCTTCTTGATCCATGTTACAAGGGTAAGGTTGCAGAACTTATCCAGCCTTCGCAGAGGGAGCAGAGGATGAAACATCTTCGGGAGGCCTTGCAGAAAGGTTTGTGCAATGCGTTTCCAGAGCCTGGGAGGTTACAATTTCCTGGTGCTGGACAACGTGTTGCTTAGACTTCGAACAGTCACAGAAAGAGCGGTGGAGAAGGTGGCCAGCTGACTGATGCCTTCAGGCAATTCTTCAGTCCTCAGTGCCCAGGTCTGATCGGTTCCAGCAACCATCGCCAGCGTCTGAATTACATGCAAGAATATCTAGGGGCAATATCAGACTTGGAGACTTTTCCACCAGAACATCCACTGGGTTACTGGGTCTTGAGGATGGACCACTGGCCAGAGCTTGCTCAGTATGCAATTGAGCTAATGGCCTGTCCTGCATCCAGTGTTCTTTCTGAATGCACATTCAGTGCTGCTGGAGGCTTTGTAACCGATCACAGAGTGTGCCTGTCCACAGACTCTGTTGATCGGCTCACATTCATAAAAATGAATCAGTCTTGGATCACCAGCTACCAAGCACCTGATGCTGATGTAACCAAATGATTTTTCTATGGATGTGGGATCTCTTGAAGACTGCATATGCTGAGTGACTATCCTATTATGCTGAGTGACTATCCTATTCCTCCTCAATTTTCATAATGATAGTTTCTAAGAATATTTTCTGTTCAGGGCACCACCACCACTACTTAAGGCCCAATTTTTCTGCCCCTGTTTAACAGGGGTGCGTAATTACAATTTTTGATCTAATATTTAACAGCAGGGCTCGTTCCTGCGCTCATCAAGAGTATCTGTGAGGGGCTGCAGTGTTGTGGCACCACCACCACTGCCTAAGGCCTAATTTTTCTGCCCCTGTTTAACGGGGCGCATAATTACAATTTTTGATCCAATATTTCACAGCAGGGCCTGTTCCTGCGCGCAACAAAAGTATCTGTGAGGCTTTACAGTGTTGTGCCACCACCACCACCGCCTAAGGCCCAATTTTTCTGCCCCTGTTGAACAGGGGCACGTAATTACAATTTTTGATCTAATATTTAACAGCAGGGCTCATTCCTGCACTCAACAAGAGTATCTGTGAGGGGCTGCAGTGTTGTGGCACCACCACCACTGCCTAAGGCCAAATTTTTCTGCCCCTGTTCAACAGGGACATGTAATTAGAATTCTTGATCTAATATTTCACAGCAGGGCCTGTTCCTGCGCTCAACAAAAGTATCTGTGAAGCTTTACAGTGTTGTGCCACCACCACCACCACTACCGCCTAAGGCCCAATTTTTATGCCCCTGTTTAACAGGGGCATGTAATTACAATTTTTGATCTAATATTTCACAGCAGGGCCTGTTCCTGCGCTCAACAAAAGTATCTGTGAGGCTTTACAGTGTTGTGCCACCACCATCACCACTACCACCGCCTAAGGCCCAATTTTTCTGATCCTGTTTAACAGGGGCATGTAGTTACAATTTTTGATCTAATATTTCATAGCAGGGCTTGTTCCTGTGCTCAACAAAAGTATCTGTGAGACTTTACAGTGTTGTGCCACCACCACCACCTCCTAAGGCCCAATTTTTATGCCCCTGTTTAACAGGGGCGCGTATTTACAATTTTTGATCTAATATTTCACAGCAGGGCCTGTTCCTGGGCCTGTTCCTACGCTCAGCAAAAGTATCTGTGAGGCTTTACAGTGTTGTGCCACCACCATCACCACCACCACCGCCTAAGACCCAATTTTTCTGCTCCTGTTTAACAGGGGCGCGTAATTACAATTTTTGATCTAATATTTCATAGCAGGGCTTGTTCCTGCGCACAACAAAAGTATCTGTGAGACTTTACAGTGTTGTGCCACCACCACCACCACCGCCTAAGGCCCAATTTTTATGCCCCTGTTTAACAGGGGCGCGTAATTACAATTTTTGATCTAATATTTCACAGCAGGGCCTGTTCCTGGGCATGTTCCTACGCTCAGCAAAAGTATCTGTGAGGCTTTACAGTATTGTACCACCACCATCACCACCACCACCGCCTAAGGCCCAATTTTTCTGCTCCTGTTTAACAGGGGCGCGTAATTACAATTTTTGATCTAATATTTCACAGCAGGGCCTGTTCCTGCACTCAACAAAAGTATCTGTGAGGCTTTACAGTGCTGTGCCACCACCACCAGCATCTGCCTAAGGCCCAATTTTTATGCCCCTGTTTAACAGGGGCACGTAATTACAATTTTTGATCTACTATTTCACAGCAGGGCCTGTTCCTGCGCTCAACAAAAGTATCTGTGAGGCTTTACAGTGTTGTGCCACCACCACCGAACAAACCTATGGTCCCTATCTTGTTTGTAACCTGGGGACTGCCTGTATACTGCTGCTGTTCAGAGAATATAGGGCCTGGGGGCCCCACACCTTTTTTTTTTTAATTTGGGTGCGGGGTTCAACTTAATATCCATACCAGACCCAAAGGGGGGGCAACATTACATTACAGCCGCAAGCAATTTTAAATGACTTTTTTCATTTAGAAATGTCATTTTGTGCAGGGACTGTTCTAAACATGGGAAAATGCGCCACTTTACAGGCATACTATAGACACCCCCCAGGCACAATATTTAAAGTAATATTACTGCGCCTGAAAAAAACTTTTTTTTGCATTGATACATGTCCTCTGGGGCAGGACCCGGGTCCCAAAACACTTTTTATGACAATAACTTGCATATTAGCCTGTAGCCTCCCTGGCGGTATTCCCGAGTGTGGCTCGGGGTTAAAATTCAGTACCATTAGCGGTAACCCCGAGCCACACTCGGGATCGCATTGCAGGATCCTGGGGCGGCTTTACTTACCTTGTCCCCGGGATCCTGCGATGTCCCCCGCAGTGTCCGAGGGCTCCGTCCTCCTTGGAAGCCTCTCCGTGCCAGGCTCCGTTCCCTGCGAGCGGCGCAACGCACGGGGGCGGAGCCTGGCGGCAAATTCAAAAAAATGTCAAAATCATAATACATACAGTACTGTAATCTTACAGATTACAGTACTGTATGACATTATTTCACATCCCTTTTGTCCCCAGTGCTCGGCCCATGCCCTGCATGCAGTTTTACATGATATACACTGTTCTTTCTGCCTGGAAACTGGAGATTGTCCATAGCAACCAAAAAGTGTCCCTTTACGTCAAAAGTGGCTTTAGATCAGCTAGAAAACAGCGATAGTAAATTAGAACACTTGCAGAATTGAGCGATAGTGAATTGTGGGGAAATTTATTTTATTACTATTTTTTTTTATTTTTTTTAATTATTTATTTTTATTTATTATATTATAATTTATGTTTTTGTGTTTCAAATTTTATCATACCCGGGATATCTACTAGACTCTGGTTTGGACAGATTTAAGTGTGTTATTGTTAAGATTTACAGACCTACAATATAAAACGCCAAATTTCCATGCAAAATAATTGTACCGCTTTCAGCACCTAAAATCCGAAAGAATCATACCGCCAGGGAGGTTAAAATTAGCACTTTAGATTTTTCACGTTCGAGTCCCATAGACTTTAATGGTGTTTGCGTGTTCGCACAAATTTTTGGTCTGTTTGCATGTTTTGCCGCGAACCAAACCGGGGGTGTTCGGCTCATCCCTACAGTTAACACTGTTAATTCATTATTTACACTATGCTTATTAATGTTCATAGAGCTCCGCTGTTCATCTATATTTGAATTAGATTTATGGTTTAGGTGATTTGTAGTGAATATTGTAGCGGAGCTCTATGAACCTTAATAAGCATAGTGTAAATAATGAATTAACAGTGTTAACTGTAATGTAGAACATAAGTAAATACACAGTGATAACCAAAAACAGTGATCCTACCGCTGCTGCTTGTGTGGGCGGGTACGCGTTTTGCTCCAATCCCCTCTCGCCCCACGCTCCTATTCATCCCATAAATCGGAGCAGTACACAGATCCCATCCGCACAAACAGCAGTAGTGACATGCTACACCTTGGGGGGTTCCCACACTCGCCCTCAGCTTATTTCCACTCCCCTAATGCGAGCAGATGAGTGGAAATTTTGAGGGCTGTTATATAGTATATTCTAACCAAAATTTAGGCAGCACAGAACAAAATATTTTTCCTGTAGTTTCTTAAATTTAAATTCAAAGCAAACTTCTCTGCTAACAGGTTTGGAAATAATATAAAGAAATAACAGCCCTACTATCTTACTGCTTCTAAGACAGAAATAACAGCCTAGTTTTTGTTCAATACTGTGTCTGGCAACAGTATTTCAAACACATTCACATAAATTCAAACACAGTTCACACTTCTGCACTGTCAGTAAAAGAAAGCAAAAGAATAAAGCAAAAACATTTACTGAAGTGTTGTTATTGGCAATGCCCATGGTGTTTTGAGCAATGGTGTACATAGCACATTTGACACCCAGAGTGGATTATTTCTCACATCCCCCAATGCTCATCTTTATGTAAAAATATTTATAGTAACAAAATGAGTATTAATAATTGGTATACACAATTAGAGGCAGTAAAGCTATTCTTTATGTGAACTCTGTATATACAGTAATCATATTGGTAAAAAAATAAAATTCTTACTTTTATTAGTGGTGCACATAGGGGTTGATTTACTAAAACTGGAGCGTGCAAAATCTGGTGCAGCTCTGAATAGAAACCAATTAGCTTCCAGGTTTTTGTTTGTCAACGTTTAATTGAACAAGCTGAAATTAGAAGCTGATTGGCTACCATGCACAGCTGCACCATATTGTGCACTCTCCAGTTTTAGTAAAACAACCCCATAGTGCTCTATGGCATTGACATGGGCTACAGATAGGAAGTCATGCACAATACACAAAAGGCAATCATGACAATATGATTTGTAGGTAACACATGGGCAATTGAGGAAAGTATGTGGAAAACAAATGGGCAAACTAATAATGACATTTAATGGGTCTTCAAAACAAAAATCCCCCTCTCTCTCAAAATGAGCTACAAATGCAATTGTGGCAATATGCAGGTAACAAACAGGCAATCATGGCAATATGTGGGCAGACAAAAAATGGGCAATCCAGTTTGTGATGAATTCCCCTTTTTGCAGCAAACCTCCCCACCAGCAGATACCCCTCTCTCCTACTAAGCCCTCTTCCTAGTAAAAAATCTCCCCCACTTCCACTCAAATACCCACCAGATCCTACATAGAGCAGTGCCAGGAACAGAATGAGGGGAAGTATTCCCAGGCCTCCCCTCGACTGTGTCATATGACACTTTAGTGCAGAATAACTAGGACTAGAAATTCCTAGAAGAACTTCTCCCAGCTCATTTAGCATAGTTCTATCTGAGGTCTTGCTGACAGCATGTCAAAAACCTCTATGCAAGCATTCTTGCAAAGCTGTGGGCCAAGCAGACAACCCCCCAAGGTACTCCTCTGTTTGTGAGTTATGCTGGCCATACACTATACGAAAAATCGGCAAAAACATTTTCGAAAAACAAACATTCGGCCGTGAGCGCAAACGATAGTGCCATCATGTAATGACCGATAAAACATTCAGTGGACATAAATGAATGCATTTTTTGTTCATTTTTTTAAATATACCTAGTGCAAACAGTTTGGATGGGAAACACATTAACATTTTAATTTATCGTTCTTTCAGCAGAAAATTTCCAAACTTGTCATTCGTTTTTTTGGCTCAAAACTGTTCCAACGATTATCGATGTTGTGCCCATGAACTGGCCGAAAAACGAACAAACTGTCTAAATGACCGAATTTCAGCCGATTTTTCGTATAGTATATGGCCAGCATAACAGTGTTTGCTAACTAATTAAAGACTCTTATTCCAACACATGGTGCTCCACACTAACATTTTTCACATACATTTGATACACAAAATGATGTTCTATTCCACTGCATATATAATGGAGTGTCTTAATTAAATATGCAAATTAAAATGTATTGTAATTTGTGACTTTTGGGAAGAAAAATATCCAGTGCTACCTCATCGTAAAATACACATGAAAAACAAATGTATCTCCTGTAGCAGCAAACAGATAGACAGCAAGAAGATACCACAATTCCTAGACTTGACACAACAAATTTTTGGCAGGCTGATTCATGCCAGCTAAGCAGCTGACATCAACTGGATGATTTATTTGTCTTTGCAGTCACAGTAGGATGGTGATTCTAAAATTGTGATTTTCTGTCAGGTTAGTACTCAATCCTTCTTATTCCTTTCAAACATTCTTTCTTGAAGTACAAGTTTATCCTGTCCTCAGCCTCGAGGACTACTCTGGTTCATGCTGCTTCAGTTGTAAGGAAAGGCAGCACTGGTGTTGGTTGCAGGAGGCTGTATTCCAGATCTAAGGAGCTATTCATGTTTCTCTAGCCTTGGGTTTTAGAGTGCCATATCTATAACAAGCTACAGCTAAAGTTGGGGAGCAGTGGTCATATTTCAAAGATCTTTCCTATGTGGAATTTTTTTCCACATCACTGAATGCTATATCTACAGTCACATGTAGAGAAGGGCTATGTTGTGGTCGTGCAAAATCATATTTGGCAATTTCAATTCTCATATAGCATATGAAACACAACATCACATATATGCAGATGTAAGACTTGATTCTAAAACCTTCCTCCTCGTCCTTCCCCTTCCACTTTTGTCGAACTAGATGGTTCTTGCAGGGCCACCTATGGCTCCTTAAATTTTAGTCTTAGACTATGGACCACCAAAGTTTGATTTAAAAATTGACTGGCGGAAAATGATCAGCCGAACAATGACTGCATCCTGTATTCAGGAAACCCACGGATACCACGTCTGCTGAATACAATATTTTACAAACCCCAAGGAAAGTGTGGATGTGGGCTCAACCCTGCTCCTAATGTTACTCTTTCAAGAATCACATGAAAATCTAAACAAGGCATCTCCTGAATACTGCTGAATACAATAGTGGAGCCTGAAAATTGAGATGTGCACTCTAAATGCTGCTTCTGCTGTAGTATCAGACCTTTTTGAAACAAGAGTCCCCTGTCATCTGATTCAGTGATGACAATGGACGACCACTTAAAAGAAGTTTGAAAGTTTAAAAGAAATCTGGTATACCTCAGTTCATTTGCTATGTATGGTCAGGCCGATGCTTACCAAGCATTGCTAGTTATGTGGCATGTCCAAGTAGATGCTACTACACATGAAGCAACAGCTATGGCAAGGAGCAGTTCTTTTTTAAATAAAATTTATTTAACTAGATCAATTTATCAAATTAAAAATAAGAAAAAAACACCACAGCAATGATGGTAGGAACCAGTACAAGTGGTTACAATGGATGTGCAGTGTAAGTTCACAGAGTAGATTATTTTCTGTCTCTTCCAAGTCATCCTGAAGGAATATCTGCCATGTTCAGCAGAAACATTACATACAACAGCTTCTCTGTCCCTTTTCTCTCATGTGTTCCAAATAAGCCTGGGAGAGAAAAGCAACATATCGAGAGAGTTACTGACTTTCAAAAAGAGCGTGATTAAAAATTCTAAAAGTATTTTTTAAACTCTGCGATTATTTAACCTTTCTGGGTTTAACATATCCCTAAAGCTCACCAGTCTTATGGAGTCTGGATCATCTTGTCCCCATGACTATGAAGACTCTGAGCAGCAAGGGCAGATCTTTCTATTACCAGATCAGTCTGAAAATGAAGCAAGTTTAAAACAACTCTTCTTGGCTTGCCAGTACATGGTACCCTACAGTAAAGGCAATGGGAGACAGGAGGACATACAATGCGCAATGAAGAAGCAAACAGAACACCACTAGAAGACAGAAATGATGCAAGGATTGTTGCTGCAAGTATCCACCTTGAGGAAATTGCCTGAATCTGGTCATCTCTGCTTGGTATCTCATAAGTCTCTGACACAAGCACTCGTAGGCTCACAAAACAATGACAAGCTGATAGTCAGGATCCTTGAAGCATGGCATACTGACACTTGAAGCAAAAGGTTAGAGAGACACAGGCACCTAAGCTCCTAGAAGAAAGGCACACTGAAACATAAGCATGAATACGAGGTGTGCCAGATATGCCTGGGCACACCCTAATCACCGTATGCACATAACGTTCAGTGTGCCAGCGGCCGGGCACTTCCCTAACTGTAACTACCTCCGGGGCTGGCCCTGTGCTTGCTGCACTCTACTGTTATTTGTAAACATAGAAGCAAGGAATTTTGTGTCAACAGGTGACAGCTCTTCTCTCGCGACTTCCTGCACTGAACTCTCCCTGCCCCGGTACATGCCAGTGAGAGCAGAGGAGGGAGCAGGGGATGTGCACAGCCATGCTAGTTCAGCACCAGCACCTCCTGAAGTCTGTGCTCTCCCTGCAGCCTGCACTCTCCACTCTCCTATGGAGGCAAGCTGTAGCTGCTCTTCTATCAGTTACAGCCAAGGAGGGGGATTTGGGATGGGAGAAGAACTCGGTACAGGGGGGAGGGGGTTATTTTTATTGGGGAAAACGATATCATTTTGGTTTAAAGTGGACCAGTCCCATGCAGTCTTGAACTCTGCACTCTGTGTGCAAGCTCCACGTGAACTCTGCATTCTATACACAGTGCACACCTGAACTTTGCACTCTATACACAGTGCACACCTGAACTTTGCACTCTATGCACAGTGCACACCTGAACTATGTACTCTATATGCAGTGCACACCTGAACTCTGCACTTGTATGTGTGTTTGAGCTTTGGGGTGCACACCCTAATGCAATAGGCTGCCAACACATATGTGCTGAGATATGTGCTCTCAAAGCTGTGGCACGTACTAAGTTCCTTGGACAATAATGAGGTGATACCTTGGCTACAAGCACATGATATAATCAGATTTGATCCCCATACTGAAAAATGTGCCATTGTGATAATCAGGGTACCAGAAAAATGTACACTATTAAACAGGGTCTAACAACAATTAAATACTGACATTTGGGCTTCCAGAACAAATGGGGCAGTGTTATTTTTTTCCCTGGACAATGACACTGCCATCTGGCACCTAGAACAATGGTGCACTAACACTGAAGCCCAGCACTGGTCTGGGCTCAACAAACCATTAAAAAAAGACAAGAAAAGGTTTTTGAACTGTTAATACCAGAGTATGCCCCATTGAAATTTTAAGGTATATTTTTTCAGTGAACATTTATTTCTAGTATGAGGAGTGGAAACGATAACAGACCTCCCTCATACTGAATCTTTTATAATGATTTTACTCATAAACAGATTTCAGGCCAAAACTCCTCCTGCACATGTTGAGCAATTATAAGACAGTAGACTTTGGAAGAACAATATCCAATAAACTGAAACCACCCTCAATGATTCTCCTCGTTTAGAGATTAGGAGTATCATGGGGAGACTTTGAGGCTCTTGGATTCATGAGAATGTAAAGACACACCCTGATCTATTGCTCTTTTTATGTGTTATCTTAATTTATGTTGTTTAATAAGCATATATAATTTATCAGACGTATCCTGTGAATGCAATTACACATGGTGCTTGCCCTGCATTAGTGATGAAAGATATCAATATTTAAGTATATATTATAAATATATTTAATTTAGAATTCTTTAAAATTAAGGAGTGCATCCAGAGTTAGTAGTAGTTGAACTTCGCACTGCTGTGTAAGTGGTTCATTATTAAAAGAAAAGTTGTTGATACAAAGTCTTCACAAAGACAGCTGAAATCACAGAGCGTGTGTGTTCTACCCATAATTTGGGATATGGGCTGGTGTCATTATCTGAGCATATATAGCGGATAAAGTACAGGGGTGTGACAAAGGTTGCTTTAGGAATTTTAATAGTACCGCTGTGATCTTAAAAATATACAATCGCTCTTCCCAACAATTTAATACTGTCAATCATATTTTCCTTTCTGGATAAAGTCTTACTTATTGATAAGTAAGGATGAGCTCCGGCGTGTTCGCACAGCCCACGTGCAGAACCCGCCAGGAGGTCAGCACTCCACTGCGCTAATCACAGGCAGTGAGACATTGTCCCAATGCGTGTCTGCAGATATCGGGAAATGTCTCACTCCCTGTGATTAGCGCAGCACAGTGCCGACTTCCTGGCGGGCTCTGCACGTGGGCTGTGCGAACACGCCGGAGCTCATCCTTATTGATAAGTAGTCAGAATATAAACAGGGAACATCGGCAGGTCTTGGTAACAATGAGATTTGCCTATCCCCATACTAATCACCAATTACTGCTATGAGCCACAACCTTCCTGATGACTTTTTGTATCAGACACAGATAGATGGTCTAAAGCATGGGTGCTCAACCCATGGCCCTCCTGTTGTTGCAGAACTGCAAATCCCATCATTCCTCTGCCTTTGGGAGTCATGTTTGTAACTTCCAATGCCTCATGGAACTTGTAGTTCTGCAACAGCTAGAGGGCCACAGGTTAAGCACCCATGGTCTAAAGCCTAGTACACACTAGTAGTTTTTGTTCGTTCAACAGAGCAGGGCTGAATGAAAAAAACAAAACTGAACGCTCAGGTGGAGTCACTGTACTACTTATTCAACTTTAGTACAGCGATCTGTCCTGCTGTTCTATTGTGTTCTGACAGGAAAAACCCCCCTCCACCAAAACACTCTGGTCAGCGCTCTCAGCCACTGCTTAAAGCCCAATTTTTCTGCCCCTGTTTAACAAGGGTGCGTAATTACAATTTGTGATCTAATATTTTACAGCAGGGCCTGTTCCTGCGCTCAACAAAAGTATCTGTGAGCCTTTACAGTGCTGTGCCACCACCACCACCACCGCCTAAGGCCCAATTTTTATGCCCCTGTTTAACAGGGGTGCATAATTACAATTTTTGATCTAATATTTCACAGCAGGGCCTGTTTCTGGGCTCAACAAAAGTATCTGTGAGGCTTTACAGTGTTGTGCCACCACCACCACCGCCTATGGCCCAATTTTTATGCCCTTGTTTAACAGGGGCACATAATTACAATTCTTGATATAATATTTCACAGCAGGGCCTGTCCCAGCGCCCACCAAGGGTAACTGTGAGGGCTTATAGTGTTCTGGTACCACCAACACCTAAGGCCCAATTTTCTGCAGAGTGTATAGGGTAGGTCGTACAGTATATACAGGCGGTCCCCTATATTGAAACATCCGACTTACAAACGACTCCTACTTAGAAGTGGAGGGAGACAACAGGGAGTGAGAGGAAATCTACCCCTAGGCAGGGAAATTCTCTCTTGTAAGAGTTAATATGGGAAGAAGGTGTCTCCACTGATGCTTTATCACCAATCCTTGTTTCCCTAATAACCCACCCAAAATTTTCTAAATCCAATTGTCATTGGGACAGAAAGTGAAGTGAAATCTTCTGTACAGGGGCACAGGCAGCAAAACAAATGTTACAGGGGTGATGATAACCCTTCCCTATGTTATCCAAAAAGCTTAAAAATAGATTTTTTTGGCTGGAGCTACACTTACAAAATGTACCTGTTCCAAATTACAAACAGATTCAACTTAAGAACAAACCTACAGTCCCTATCTTGTTTGTAACCCCGGGACCGCCTGTATATTGCTGCTGTTCAGAGTATATAGGGCCTGGGGGCCCCTCGCCTTTTTTTTTTTTAATTTGGTTGCAGGGTTCCCCTTAATATCCATACCAGACCCAAAGGGCCTGGTAATGGGCTGGGGGGGGGGGCAACATTACATTACAGCCGCAAGCAGTTTTAAATGACTTTTTTTCCTTTAGAAATGTCATTTTGTGAAGGGACTGTTCTAAACACGGGAAAAATGCACCACTTTACAGGCATACTATAGTCACACCCCCCAGGCACAATATTTAAAGGAATATTTCACTTTTATTGTTTCACTTTAAGCATTATTAAAATCACTGCTCCCGAAAAAACGGCCATTTTTAAAACTTTTTTTGCATTGATACATGGGGCAGGATCCGGGCTCCCAAACTCTTTTTATGACAATAACTTGCATATCAGCCTTTAAAATTAGCACTTTTGATTTTTCACGTTTGAGTCCCATAGACTTTAACGGTGTTCGAGTGTTCGCACAAATTTTTTGCCTGCCACGAACCGAACCGGGGAGTGTTCGGCTCATCCCTAATGTCTTCCATAAGACTATACAGTATGTGCATTGATTGTGTCTTAGGTATGTTATTATCTGTAAAAGCCTCCCTTGTGTATGTAGCGCACCCCCTAAGGAGCCGCAAGTAGAAAGTTTTTATGTTTTATTGAGGGGAATAAACTTAGATAGGGATTAGGGTATTATGGGATGACCACTTGACTTTCAGCAAAGAACTCTTCAGGGACACAACTATTTACAGTCCATGTGTACACTTCTCATCTTCCTCCTGCACAAATTTTGATTGCAGAACTACAACTCCCAGGACCAGCTGGCACTGTTGGATGATCTGACAAAAAGACTCAGATTGGTAGCAGAAGCCCATTACAGGCAGGGACCAATGGCCCGCTGTTTGTGTAGCAAAGTCCTAGTGCCCACTTGTCCTTCTATGGCTACTGATCCCAGCAGCACCTCATCAGGCACTCCCAGGCCACCTGGCTGTAGCTGCCCTTTTGTCCAGCCCTCTTGTCTAAACTTCCACAGTTCTCCCAGACTGACTCTGCATCCATCTCAGACTGCTCTCTTCCAGTCCTCTCAAGCATGTCTCTCAGTGCTCTCCCATTTGTAACATTCCCCAGCCCACCCGGCTGTCTTCCTCCATGGAGATTTGCCGAGCAGTGTCCTCCTGCTGTCCTTCTCCTGCTTCTGGTCAGGACACCCCCTGTGTCATGAACGAGGGTCCCTTCCGTACCTGAGCCCAGGCCTGAGGTCACCCCCCAAGACTATGGGGCTATCCTCAAGGGCCCCCGACAGCCTAACAATCCATCTCCATCTTCCACCCGAACTCCACTGCCCCAGCTGGGCTGACCCAAAGTAGGCCTGCCCCCTGCCATCCCATGTGTTGGGGATTGGTCAGAACCCTCAGAATACTCCAGACAGCTCATCCTCACCTCCATGCCCATTCTTCTGGAATTTTACAGCAAGTTCCATAAGGAAGGGGAGATCACAGAGATGCTGCCTGTGAGTCATCCAACCCTCCCTGAGTCACTCACTTGACCCAGATAAAAAATACAGGCTTGGCTCCCAGCCAAGCCTAACAATTTACCTACACTACTGAAAAATCTATTCTAACACACTAGAGGGTGCTACATGTAAACCTCCAAATGTCCTAAAATTGCCACTGCATGTGATGTCAGCAGCCCCAGCAGAATCAGAGTTGTGACTCAAGTGACACTCTGTAGTATTCCCCTTTGCTCCTTCTCCAGCAACTACATAAAATATTTTGCAGGGAGTTGAGGGGAGGTCTAGAGATGCTGAGTCATCACAGAGATTAGTTAGACACTTCCAGAAGAGGAGAGGGCTTTGATGTGCAAGGAGGGAGGGGCTGTACTACAAATTTGACTCTTCCGGGACAAGTCAAATAGCAGGCTTATATTGTATATGAATACAAAGTGTTTATGGAAAGAAAAACACTGTACACAAACCTTTTTTTTAAGTTTGTCTTTTATAGGTTCCTTCTTACAACAAGAATTCTGAATCATTGCACACTACTGAAGTACAGATATTAATTCTACACTTTTTTTTTAATCTTTTCTAGTCTCCCAAGAAAGCAAAAAAGAAGGCAGATGGAGGTTCAAATGTTTTCTCCATGTTCGATCAAAGCCAAATACAGGAGTTTAAGGAGGTAGAGTATTTGCCCATTTGGCATAACATGTGGTCTGCTTTCTACAGTATATAAAACCTTTAGGGTTCGTTTACACCATAATGCATTTTTAAATGCAGTACAAATGTATATGCAAGAAAAATGAATGTATTTCAATAAGCCTAGTATACACATATGTTTAAACATATGTTTAAAAAATGAGCATGTTGCATGTAAATGCAACTGAACAAACTAAAAAAAGTAAAAAAAAAATGCACTGCATACAAGTAAATGTGGTGGCAAATTGCACACTGAACATAGGAATTGTGGAGTAAATGAGCCCTTAAAACATTCCAGACAAACATAAATTGTAAACTTTGAAATGCATGAGTTTACTCTACTCTTTCTATCCTGAAAAAACATCTACTTGGGTGAACATACACTGCAGATTACTTGCTGCCTCTAGCAGTCTAGCAGTGATTGGGTATGCAGGAGGCAGAGATTCAGTTGGTTACATACAACAGACCCCAGAAGGCACAGTCTGAATATCCTCCTCCTGACTCCTTTTAGAGCAATATGTACTAATGTCTTTTAAGTAATTTTTTCTGGTTTTTGGACAACTGAAGCACTTGCTCAATATCATTAGCTGCTCCATGATTGGTTGTTGCCTGGAATTGCTCTTTAATTTCACATTTGTTTGCTGAACTGAATCTACAGTCTGATTTTCCTCCCAATAACAAAACTACAGGGGGTCCCCGACTTACGAACATCCGACTTACGAACGACCCCTACTTACGAACGGGGCCCGAATGACGTCACTGCTGGCCGAATCTTCCTCTCCTGAGCCTTTCCTCCGTTCCTGTCTTGGCTGCGGGTCCCCTTCGTCCTCCTGCCTGCCCATCCACAGGCCTGGTATGGTCCGGTGGCCTGCCAGGCCGCTGAAACTGCCCGTCGTGGCCGAGGCCTTGTGCGGCCTACGAAGCCTCCACGATCCCCGGTCTTTCCTACGCCGCTGCCCCGCGATGGTGCACCGCGGCCGGCCGCCCGGCCTGCCTGGCCTCTGATGGCTGCTTTCACCATCCATCTCCCTGCTGTGCCATACAGTGTACCTCTCTGCAGTCTCCTGTTGCTGCTGCCATGAAAATAGTGAGAGGGGAGAGCTGTGCTCAGCTGCGATCCTGGACTCCTGTTTTGGAAGTGACAGGGTCAATAAAGAGAACCTGTCACCTCCAATTGCTATCACACAGGGAATTGTTTCCTCCTGTGTGATAGCAATAAAGTTAAGTGAAAAAAAAATTGATAAAAAAAATAAAAATAAGAAATACAGTAATAATTAAATTAATAAAATAAAAAAAAAATTAAAAAATGTAAAGAATAAGAAAAATAATATTAAAAATAAGAAAATTATACAAAAATAAAAAAAAGTAAACGACAAGCTACAAATAAATACAAATAAAAAAAAGTGATTAAAAAGTAAAAAAATAAAAGAAACAAAACATATTTGAACTAACCATGCCACCCCAGCCATCCGGTTGCCTTTCTCTGTTGATTTGGGTTTACATCCTGTCTCTGAGACTAGATTTGCACTTAAAAAAGGTACTGTTCCGACTTACAAACAAATTCGACTTAAGAACAAACCTACAGTCCCTATCCTGTTCGTAACCCGGGGACCCCCTGTACTAGAGTAAAAGGCACACTGTTACCCTTGTTGTGATTAACAAATTGTTAAAAAAAAATTAAATCACAAAAACAGCAATATTGGTAAAACTACTGTTCACTGCATTATATAATATATTTAGCTTATTAATATTATTATTTACATTAAATAACAGGATTTATATAGTGTCAACAGTTTCCACAGCACTTTATAATGTAAAGGGAGACAATACAGTTAGTATACAATTCAATACACGGGGAATAGTATTAGAAATAGGATGGTTTAAAATGTATTTCTACTTTTACAGCCCAATTTGAGAAACTCTTTCTATATGTTTGTTATCTGTTCACATTCACAAAGCATACACAGCTCGTGTGTGTGTGTGACGATGACAATCTCCAATCCCACCACTGTCATCAATATGTTATGATAGCAGCTACATTTTCCTGCTTTAGTCACCAATATGTGATGACGCCACTTTCAGCCCTGCACAGAGATTTTCCAGCTCATAGGACAACAATTTAACTGCCAGTAGACTGAGAGGGATCATCACTGTGAAAAATGTCTTTGACACCCAATGACACTCCAGCCATGGATGAAGTAGAGTTCAGTTCAGTGTACAGTAGCTTCTTCAAGAGACAAAAGATCTGGTTTAGAGCATTTAGAGTTGAAGCTTAATGATTTTTAGCTATTATGAAATGAAAAGACAAGGAAAGCCACGCAAGAAACAAATCTACAAAAAAGATATTACAAAAGCAGACAATAGCAACAGCAAAATAAATGTAATTAAATTAAAGTACTTCACAAGGTTTGTCTGGTCTTTGGTCCAGGCAGATTCCAATTCAGTGCAGAGTACATCTGATCTGATGTATCAAATTTACTGGCCTTAGATAGTAATCTTAGCATTTATGCAAAGTTGAGAGCCCCAGCTGCCAATTCCAGCAGTTTTTTATGAACACTCAGGGGGGTTTTAGTGAGCCCACACCATCCAAACAAAAGGGTTGAGGGATGTGAGGTAGGAGAATAGATTTCCCTACTGAATTCTCCCATGAGATCAGGTTGAAGTCCAGGATTTTTTTTACATATGGCTACTGCCATTGGCTATAGCCTTTAGCAGTAGCCATTATATTCTGTCGGCCCACAATGTTCCCTGCACCCCTGCTGGCAGAATACAATGGTGCAGTGGGAGGCATTCCCCCACCAACACTGACTGTGTTAATGGGGGAATCAAGTGATTTTCTTTCCTGCCACCCGTGGTGGAAGAGAAGAAAATCTTATCATCTATAGCCAGCCTTAGTCATCTTTTACTGCAACCATCACCTATGATCAGGGATGTTTGTGTCAACATGATTTTTACACATCAAAAAAAGAAATGTGTATTTTTCATGTTATGAATGATATGTCATCTTTCAGCCCCCCAAATTTCTCCCTCCTAGGCAGAGCAGAGTGTGACTTTACCTCAATATCAAGGTGTGGGATCTTCTAAAAGCTTTATATAACCACATTAGGTTACCAGTTCTGTAGTTACAACTCAGTCACAAAGTCACAGACTATGATACTCAATGCAGCCATCTCTGGTGTAAATGCTGGATTGATTTTTTAAAGAGAGAAACCATTCATTCCTTTCAGATCAGGCCTCATGTTATACATTCACATAAGACTCTACATTTTGTTGATCTGATGCAGCTTACGGCCAAGAACATTTGTACAATCTCTTTTCTCATATTCTGCAAAAATGAGACAACTTTTCCTTTACAATCTCATATTTATAGTATTGTATTTTTGTCTTTTTTTCCCAAACTCTCATATAGAGTTAACATTGGCTGTATCTAATCATGTATTGGAAGCCATCCAGCATCATATTGTGCCTAGTATTAATTTAGTTCACAGAACTAGGGGTGGGTTAATTGTATTTTAATTAAACCCCTTGTCAGGATTCATTAGCATACTAAACGTGTGTAATTCACAGAGGCTTTGTTTGTTGCTTATTTTTAACTGAAAGTGAAATGTGTCACAGGCTGTAAGCGAAGATCAGAGAGGATGGGAGATCCTGCGGATCTAACTAATGCTGTGCTGTTTCCTTGTCACCAGGCCTTCACCATTATGGACCAGAACAGAGATGGCTTCATTGATAAAGGAGACCTGAGAGACACATTCGCTGCTCTGGGTAAAGAAAAAGAAACGTGATATCTAAATCAAATTCACATGCTCAAGTATGTAGGAAATGATTATACTTAAACCGAAGCTGCGTGAGTCAAAGGAGATATGTCAAGTGCAGCGAGCCAAAAGGGAAGTCTGCCAAACTGATTTAATGTGATCCTCTTGTTTATGGGTTTGGAACCATTAGGAATTTAGTGAAGAGCAATCGCTTTGAATATATATGATTGCATGTGTTCAGGAATGGTAACCTTTGTAAACACACGCTCACCTTTCTCTCTATACTGTGTATATATATAAAACATGTATTTAAATATATACAGTATGTGCTGCACATTGACCTGGAATAGGTATGGAGTCCAATAGGTCTGACTTCACTTTATGTTTATTTATCAGGATTTTAAAATTCAGTGAAAGTCATCTTGACAGCCAGGCAGTTAGCATTGTTCTTTCGGGAGGTCAACAACTGCAACCCACATAATTTTCTCAATATCGGTGTCATATCAAATACTGCTAAGTGCTGAAAAAACATTTTGTCTGGTTGCCTATCGATTTGCAGTGACAGCAATAGGCATACACGCACAGATTTCTCTTATTCAACTCACCAGTAGATTCATCCATCCACACTGCAAGCTATTAAATTCAAACAGTTGTGACAACTGCAGTTGTTTGTCAGAACGTGAACGCATTTGCTTTTTTGATTTTCCATTCAAAAATTTTCAAGCCAGGTGGTGCTAACGGGGTCAGCCACAGCTTGAACTTCAACTGTTTTAGCAGGAAACTGTTGAAATTTGAGCCATGTATGATGGCCAGCTTTAATTTTGAATTATTATTATACAGGATTTATATAGCGCCAACAGAATAAATCAAATATAAAGTTTTTGCACCTATCCAGTGGTGAAGCTAGACTTTCTTTCACCCGGGAGAAAAGACTGGCATCCCCACTTGAGAGAGAAGTTTTCTTCCACACACCCCCCCAGCTCCTGCCCAGAGAGAAAAGTTCAAGTATTATTAATTATTTCAAAGTTCTGGTAATAGTGACTCGCTGCACATGTAGCGTGGAGGCCTACCCAATCACTGCGTAGGTGAGGTTTGAATGAGGCGATTTTAACCCTCACTTCCATAGTGGATTAGGAGGGGAGGCATCGGGAAGAAGCGGGCTAAGAAGCGGCTCTTTAATAAGGCCTGCTTCTGTGGACTCCTCTTCCTTCCTGGCGGTGCCCCTCCCTATCCAGCATGGATATAGCTTGAAATTACCTCATTCTACAGTTATGGCTGGCTTATTAAAGGCCCGCCACACTGGGCTGATTTTTTTTGTTGTTGCAGCAGCACCCCTTCTAATTTACTACAGAGGTGAAGATTGAAAAAAGCTATTTCAAGCCTTACCTCCGATGCGGATTAGGAGGGGCTCCACTAGGTGAGAGGAAGTGAATTATTAAGGTACCACTTCAAGTCTTTCATCTTTTGTAGCAGCGGTGCCTCTCCTAATCTGCCACAGAAGTGGATCAAAATCAACGTATAAAGTGCTGCTGCTTTGTTCTGGTGCAGCAGCTAGGACTGCCACCTTTTCGTCAAGCCAAACCCGACCAGTTTACACAATACAGCTATTTTTTTGTAGTATACACTAAAGGACTGTAAAATACCTTTGGGTGCCCCAAGAAAGTAGTAATGCAGTGTTGTAAACTTGCCATAGTGAACAATGGGTGTGGACAAATTGGTTTAACAGTTGCAGGGGCTTAAAAGAGCGTTAAATGAAACAAAAGCATTCTTGTACACAAAAGATATGCTTAGATTAATAAAACAAATGTCACTGTAAAATTATGAACTTGGCCTACCTTAAAAGTAGACAGTGTCAGTCAGTAGAGCAGTGGACAGTGTCAGTAGGGCAGTGGATGGTGTCAGTAGGGCGGAGGATGGTATCAGTAGGGCAGTGGTTGGTGTCAGTAGGGCAGAGGATGGTATCAGTAGAGCAGTGGACAGTGTCAGTGGATCAGTGGACGGTGTCAATAGAGCAGTTGATGGTGTCAGTAGGGCAATGAATGGTGTCAGTGACCAGTGGATGTGTCAATAGGGCAGAGGTTGGTGCCAGTAGGGCAGTAGATGGTGTCAGTCAGTAGAGCAGTGCTCAGTGTCAGTAGGGCAATAGACTTTGTCAGCAGGGCAGAGGACGGTGTCAATACAGCAGACGTTAATGTCATCAGGGCAGGGCTTGGTGTCAGTAAGTTAGTGGACAGTGTAAGTAGTTTTTTATTTTTAATATTTTATTAATTTTTACAATTTAATTTTTTTAAAAGTATTTTTTCATTTTATTTTTTTAATTTTTTTTAGAAGCCCCATTGGGAGGTTTGGTGAAATATCAGGGTTCTAAACTGACCCCTGATTTCTCACTTTTGTGACATAGAAAGGAACCGAGGACAGAGATTCCACAGTCCCTTTCTCTGCAGCCTCAGCTGCTCTGGACAGTGAATGAATGGGAAGTGCTCTGTGCTGAGTGGCTTCCTGTTCACTCACAAACAGAAGCATAGTAAACACAGTTTACTATGCTTCAGTTATGAATGAACACAGTGAGTGATCGGTAACAATCACTCACTGTGTTCATTCAAAATAGGCAGGGCCCAGTAAATTATATATTTACTGGTCCCTTCACCTGCTCTCCATGATCCCCCACAGCAGCCAGCGAAAGAGGAGAGGAGGGAAGCTGGGAGCGCTGCAGGGGGGGGCAGCCCAAGCAGCAGAAAGAAGTGGAGCCTGGACAGGAGGGGAAGCATTTACTAGAACTGATCCGCTGTATTTTCCTCCTGCAGCCGCTGAATGCCTGTGGGCGGGTCAGGAGGAGAAGCTGGCTTTCATCTGCTGCAGGCGAAAGATACAGCCATGGTACCATGTCCATTCTAGTTATGTCCCCTGTTCTAATACAAGTCAGTTTTAGTAGTATCCATTGACAATACTGTATAAGGTCTCTTCAGCTGGATTAAGGTTTAATGGAGCTGTATTGTCCATGTCAACCAAAACATTTAGGGTCTTAAAGGAGACAGTTAGCACCTTCAAAAATTTGGGTAACTGGAGAGAAGGGAATCCTAAAGATTCAACTAAGACTAATTGTATAAAACTAGCTAAAATATTGTTGGAACAAAAAAATAATACAAAACTATCAGTTAAATTACTGTCTAAAAAAAATGCACAAAAACTATTTTTATTGAAATCCAAATTAATGGTAGTGATTAAATTTGCCAGCAACAGTGGGAAATACCTGATCACGTAAGCCATAGACAAAGTGAATTTCGGCCAGTTCCAGATGAACCAAATGAAATTCGAGCTGTGGGTGAGGTAAGTCTCTCAAGGGGCCTGAGCTGATTTTGCTGCAGTACTCATTGTCATTTTTAGCTATGGCCCTGATCTAATACATGTCATTTTTTTTCAGTCAGGTAGTACCCAGACTACCTTTGAAAACATAAAGGTTCCTCAGCTGGATTAGGCTTTAATGGGGCTGAATTATCCATGTCAACCAAACATCAGAGGTCTTAAAGAAGACAACCAATAATTAAGTGGGTAACCATCAAAAGTCAGCACCTGACCGGATTATAAAACTGCGGCACCGTAAGGCTACAGACACAATTACAGCTTTGTTGGGGTTGCGCGGGCACTGCCAAGGGGGCCATCACGGAGAATCCTGACTCTTCACCCTCTCTCCAGGACCATCAGCTGCCGCAATTAATTGCGCCAGCTGATCGGAGAGAGAGGGGTATTTAACGGCTATCAGCACGCCCTGTATCCTGGATGTCAGGACGTGCGGTCATTTGTTTTTCAACACTCTGGTAGAAGGTATTACGTTTGTTTAGGCTCTATTCCTTTTGAATCTTACTGCAATCCTACAATCTTGGAAGTCAATAGAGCAGCATACTATAGTCGCAATCTGCTTTTTTTCTTTCAAAATAAATTTTGGCTGTTTCATATAACCATTACTTAATTATGGGTTAAGGATATGTAACACCCATTACCTATAATCAATCCATGCAACTAGTTATAGTTACTTGTAGCTGTATTATAGTATACCAATGTTTGGAACATAGTAATTTAGTGAAATATGAGCTACTCTGGATATTACAATAAATTATAAAATATTAAATGCATTATCCTGTATTTATATGACACTTCTCAATTTTTTCACTGCTGTAAAAAAAACTGTACTCCAAAACGCGTTGGGTGCAAGAAGACTTTATATATGTCTTGTCAAAATATGGTGACAATGTTATGAACTGTTTATGCATTCTATATTTTCAATTTTCTATAAACTCAGTGTGCCTTTAAACTCCACCTCAGGGGATTTTCTCTTTTCGTTTGATATTGGATGTGGCACCACATTGGCATAATAGTACTGTTCTATCTTCTTTTTTTTTTTTAAGCACGTGATTAGAGCCAGAGGGTCTAATAGGCTTCAAAAAAGTGGGGGCTCAGGGCACAGAGCACTTCTCTCCGAGCCCACCCAGTTGTGTGACAATAGCGAAATAATATCTCACCCAACCAACAGCGGGGGGGTGGTTGTTTGCCGCCCGCCCAAATGTGGAAAAAAAACACCAGCCTCCATTGGTACTTGGTGATAAGTACTGTCAGTTTTTATTGTGGGACTGTGATATTTCAGTGCCTGCTGCTTTGGATAGCAGAGGATAAGTTACGATTACTGTAGATGAGGTTACCATTATCGATTAGTTTATGGATTAGTGCTAGAGTTAAGGGTTTAGGTGTTTAGTTTAACATGAGAAAAAGGGATATGGTTTAGAGGGTTAACTTTTAGGTTAAGTGAAATGCCGTGTACACACGAGCGGAATGTCCGACAGAAAAAGTCAGACGGGAGCTTTTCATCATATATTTCGATCGTGTGTATGCCCCATCGGACTTTTTACGTCGAAAATTCTGACGGACCTAGAAAGAGAACATGTTCTTAATTTTTCCGACGAAACCAATTTCTATCGGGAAAATCGCTCGTCTGTATGCTGTTCCGACATACCAAAAACGACGCGAGCTCTGAAGCAAGTACGAGACGGAAGGTATTGGCTACTGGCTATTGAACTTTTGTTTTCTAGTCCCGTTGTACGTGTTGTACGTCACCACGTTCTGGACGGTCGGAATTTGGTGTGACCGTGTGCATGCAAGACAGCTTGAGCGGAATTCCGTCGGAACTCCGTCGGAAAAACCTTCAGAGTTTATTCCGACGGGAAAACTGGTTGTGTGTACAGGGCATTAGAAGAATTTATGTGTTAAAGCCTGATTTAGGAAATTAGATTAAGTGTTAGGGATAGGATGGGGTTTAGATGTTAGGTTTAAGTTAAAGTGGTTGTAAACCCACTAAGTAAAATTTACACCATCCTCTCTGTTTATTCATGTAATATGCCCCTGTGTCTGTGTCTTAAAAATGCAGCTATATACCTGTTTTCAGAGTGCAAATCGGTGTTTATGGGACCTGCCACCTCTGTCGGCCTGACAGCTGCAGCGGGCTGGGCCGAGGATCCCCCGCTGACATCAGTCAGGAGTGGAGGAGGAGAGAGGCAGCGGGTCACGTGAGCTGCAATCCGCACACTGAAAACAAGTATATACCTGCACACAGGAGCAGATTACATGAATAAACAGAGAGGATACTGTAAACATGTAACAGTAATTTCAGCAGCAGGAGGGGAGGGGGGTGGGCACAGAGACGGAGCTGACAGGCAGGGAGGGGAGGGAGGAGGAGAGCACAGAGGAGGACAGAGGAGAGAGTGAATGACGGAGGCAGGTAAACTGACCAAGGAGTCAGGGCTCAGCAGCCATAATTAAACATGGTTAGTTTACAAAGGGGTGGGCAGAACCAGGCAGGATCAGCCAGGTATTTCAGATGTTACAGGGGACCAAATGACACAGCACAAGCACTGTGCTGTATAATATGCTTCAAAGAAACACAGTCTTTTTTTTTTTTTTTTTTTTAGGTTAACAAACACTTTAAGTGTTAGGTTTAGTGAAGGTTAAATATTAAGTATCATGGAAGTATCATTAAGAGTAAAGTACTAATGTAATAGCTTAAAATGGACCTTTCACTCTATGCAAAGTCCACTAATTTAGTGTAGCCCCTTCCCCCATCTTAAACCGCTGCAAAAAAAGAAGAAAATACGTGGTGGAAAAACATGTTAGCTAATACACTTGCCTTTCTTCTGGCTTCTGAACTGCAGGGGGTAACTTCTCTATACTTCCACTGAGAGCCTGGGCATGCCAAGTAACCCAGATCATGCAAGATGATGCTATAGCAAAGTGAGATTTGGGCTGCTCGGCATTCCCTGGAGAAGAACCTAACCTAATCATGGGAATCAAGAGTGTAATGGAATCCTCATCGCATTCCACTTGAGTGCTTCCGTCAGTACACTGCTTTCTCCCATCTAGACCTTCAGATATTAGATTTTACAGCTGAATATTGTAACCAAGAACCAGACGAGACTAGCTCAGTTACAAAGCTGGAACATGAACTGTTTATTGAAACACAGGTACATAGAGATACACTCAGGGGAGAAGCCCCCCCTCCTTTGCATAATGAAGCAGGGCGGGGTAGACTTTACCTCCACCAGTAGCATGACACAGGTGGATTTAAACCTCTCATCAGTAGACTGTCTTTGGGAGGGGATGCTGGAGAAATCCCCCCCCCTCACAGCTAATCCACAGAGACATATACATCCCATAATAGGTTTCTCCCAAGGCAGACACAAACAATAGAACAATGGAATACATACAGGCACTTAACAAACATATAACAAACCCCACCCCACCTCAAACTATCTAGCATTGGTCTGTGAAATACTCTTACAAGAGTCTAGCAGTCTTAAAGGTGAAGGATATTGCTCACAAACATTAATGTCCCAAGTGAAAAGAGCCCCTTCACTTCTTCAGCACAAACCACATACACAGAATCCAGGACAACAGTGTCAAAAGGAAATGCTGAGTCCGGTGTGAGTACGGTGAATTGGGTTAGGCAAACCCAATTGGAGTTCTCAGTCACCCTGTGCCCCTAATAGACACAGGGTAACTTACACATAGGAGCGTCCAGTGAAGCTGGACAAGGAGTCTCCAGTGCTCTCCAAGGTACGCTGGGTTCCACAAGCCCCTGCCCAAAGTGACTTCCATCACAAAGAGTAATGTTGGGTACACACTATAAGAAAATCGGGCAAACAATCATCTGATTTTCCTCGTTGTTTCACAGCAAATGGGAACCGATGAGCGAAAATTCGAAAGGAAATTCTCATATGACAAAGGCTTTTTTTTTGTTGTTTATTGTTTCTGATCATGCACCATCTTTTTTTTCTGACTTTTCTCGTATGAAAACGGTACACATTAAATGAAAATCGTTCGTTCTATTCCTGTTTGACAAAAATTTTGGAGTTTGTCTCTTCGGAAATTTTCATACGAAGAGTCAGAATGCACTGTCGAAAGTTGTGTACACACTATACAAAAATGTACGAAAATGTTCACCTGATTTTCTTATCGTGTGATATTCAGACGACAGATCGTCCAACTTTTTTCGCTTACTAGTCGCAAGTAGAAATTGAATAGATTACTAAAGTCACGAAAAAATTCTCGTACAACAGAAAAAAAATTCAGAAGTGATGTCATGTGTTGTGGTGTATTTGTATTGTATTTTCGGACACAAACTGACTAAACGAAAATCGTACAATCTGGTATTGTATGAGGAAAATTTTCACACTTGTCCGATCGGATAATATCAGATGAACTATCGTGATTGGCTATCGAAAGCTCTGTACTAACCATCAGATTATCATACGATCGCTTTGAAAGCGGTATTTTTCATACGATTTTCGGATCGTGTGTACAGGCCATTAGGTACGTTTATTGATTTGTTTTTTCTCCCCCACAGGTGTTTTTTTACTTTTTGTTTTTAGCAGTGTTTCAAATTGAACAAAGACACTATATAAGTGGACCTTGTATTTTTAGTGCAAGGTATGCAGCACAATAACCTTATACAGTATACCACATAGTTTCTCACACAAAGTTATGTGTACCTTCAAAGGTATTTATGCTTTCCACTTGAACCTGCATGTACACAACCTTTGGTGCCCAAAGCAACAGAAACACCTTTTTCAAAAAAACAAACATATTTTTAAACATAGGCTGGAGTTCTTACCATGAAGACATAACAGTACTTAGGACTCAAATCTAAAATTAGGAGCACTGTCTCTGGGGTTCAAAATTGTACTTATCCTAGAAAATGGTTTAAATTGGTGAGCACTGTTTTAGGCTAAAAGAAAATTATTGGCCTGTGTGGCCCAAAGCTAAGGCAAAATAGACGTTAAAGCCATATGTAGCACTGTTCTGAATGGTCTGCAGTAAATACTGATCTTCAGCTAACAAATAGCTTTATTGCAAATGTTTACTTGGTAATAAGGTCTTAGGCACATTTGTCTCAGGGAGTGATTCTCATCTTAGGATGGAAGAAAGATGGATGCCATTCACTTCAGAATTGAACTTGACCAGGTTTAGTGCACTAGTATATAGAATATAGGAAGGAGGGTGGAGGGAGCACAGGATACCCGAAGGTTTCTACATGGAACAAAATCTCCGTCCTTTTGCACATCTTTCTAAAATTTCTAGGTCCCCCTCTCACATGGCTTTGCTGACTGGACACCTAAATGTAGAATGTAGCAATTGAGATTCAAGAGGTAGCTCCACCTTTCTGTTCCAATGCAGGATAGGAAAGGTTCCTGTATTTACTTTCCACTCAGCCAGTCACTAATATCAGTTTGCTTGCACTAGACCAAAAACCTCTAGACCTGGCAGCCAGCATCTTCAAGGGCTCATACTCGGAGGGGAGATTCTTACAGCACACCAATCCCTAGGCCCTAAGTCCTGGGAGAAAGATAGTTGTTACAGTAGTGACCTCACCAAGCTAAAGTCCAGGAAAATAGACCACATGCCAAGAAGTGTCTCAAATATTAAATGTCTTCCCAGCCAGCAAACCAGGCCTCCCCAAGTCTTTCTGATTGGTCATCAAATATCCATAACACAGAATGTCAATTCTAGCACTCCCTTCTGGATCCAGCTCAAATAGCAAGTGACCGTGATACTATACTCCATGCTGAGAGAACACTAACAGACACATACAGTCAGGCTGAGCAAAGCTGTTAGCTTCCTACAACATGGGAAAAAGGGAATTTAGAAACATACTGCATCCATACATAAATAACATATAGTTTGGTTGGTTAATGTATACATGTCCTATGTCTTTCTGTCACAGGGAGGATCAATGTGAAATCTGAAGAGCTTGATGACATGGTTAAGGAAGCACCAGGGCCTATCAACTTCACTATCTTTCTTACAATGTTTGGAGAAAAACTGAAAGGTATGGACTGATGTACTTTCATATAGTCCACCTAACTAAAGGACAAGGTTAATACTAAAAATGAAAGACTTTTGGTGATTATATTGATAGATGCTATGGGTCTGTTTACTATATCCACCTGTCTGTTCCACAGATGTACTGACTATTATATATTTATTGCAAGGATCTAAAAATATGTCAGCAACCAATACTTTGGTAGCTCCTACCCTCATTTCAACTATTTTGTTATCTTCAATGTATGTTATAAATAATAGAAATCTGCCATTTACTGTGATTAGATAAGACTGGTCACTTAAAGTGGTTGTAAACCTAAGTCATGGAATTTGAACTAAGTACATATATATTTAGTGTTTTCTTATCTCTGGTGCTTTGTTCCTCTGTTACAGCATGAGTCACTTCATGAGAAGTTTTCCTGACACACGAGATCAATTTGTGTCGGTAGGCAGGGGGAGGAAGAGCTCAGAATGGTGCTTTTCTATTTAGAACACAGTTCTTCTTCTGTGTGGAGGGGGTGTGTGCCTGTCCTCCAATCAGCTCTCACACAAAGAAACTGAAGTCTCTCCACCCTCTCCTCTGTGCTAATGACAGATGAAGAAAAATTTTCAACATGATCTTCACTTTTGAAAGGGTGTAGAGAATAGAAGACTGCAGATACTTTATATCCATGTATCATCTGAGGCTGTTCACTTCACTGGGTATATGAGAGAGTTTACAACCACTTTAAGTACAAAGGGAAATGGCTGAATCATGACATAAATCAAGAATGTACCAAAGTATACAGTATATTGATGTATTTTTTCTTTTTTAAAACATATACAGCACCCTCTTAAATAGGTGTTTGGTTTAGTTAGTTACATTTAGTATGTTTTTTTGGTCAAATTATTTGCCACCTTGTAGCCAGTGTGTCTGTGATTGTTTGTTAGGTAACAGCATAGTTTGCTCACTTTATTCAATGCAGCTGCATTCTGCTAGTCAGGTTTGGTTAGTGTGTTCACCTGCTGCCAGTCTAATAACTCCCTCTGCATCCAGAGAACTTGAAAGTTTCTAGAAGATAGGTGTGGAGCTATGCAGATGGCAGCCTGAATATTGATACAGCCCTGGCCTATCCCAGAAAGGCAAGCTCTGAAGGCATGCTGGGAGACTATATACAGTATATTATGTATGCACACTTACCTTGGGGTCTTTTCCTGTAGAGCACATGTGTCAAACACAAGTGGCCCTCGCACCTCTCCCACACCACCTCCACTTGTCTCAGCAGTCGGCAGCAGAGAGGAGGACAGAACTCCTCCTACAGATACTGCACCTCTCTGTGCAGCCGCAGCACCCCCCTCATCTCCACCTCCCCTGGTCTCAGCAAAGTGTCGCAACTGACTCCAGCCCTTCGCTGGTCCTCCTCCAGACCCTGCACTTTCTGCTTCCCAGCTCCATCCCCAGCTTCTTCCCAGCAGCATTACACAGTAAAGGGGTGCAATGTGATGTAAGGGAGGGTGGGGGACTCTTGACATCTAATGTAAGGGGGGAGGTGTTCTGGACATTTGTTTATAACTATGAGAATAATAACATTCAATGCCAGTTGAAAAGGAGGGCCACACACCGCTGGTATTATCCAAAATAAACTTTAATGGAGACTGCACAGACAGAACACCATGGCAGATACAACTGGCCCTTTGAGGGAAAGCATAATGCTGATGTGGCCCACGATGAAATTGAATTTGACACCCCTGAGAAATAGTCTGGCCCAGAGGACACACTGCCCTTCCAGGCTACGCTGCTATGTCTGTTGTCATAAGGCCCCAGGTGGGTGACCTGAGGGCCTGGATGCTGAGACCCTGGAATTAAAGAGAGCTGACTGAGGAGGACTGTCCGCTGAAGATTTGGTGTGGTATCACTGGAGTAAGGTATCGCCTGGAAGTTGGAAGGAGGCAACCAGCTGGCCTTGAGCCTTGTGTGAGTACAGATGCTTCTAAGAAATCTTGGGGACCTTTGTGCTGTTTCTACCTCTCTGGTGCTAGAGAGTCAGCTGTAGGTTTAGTTAAAGGGGACATAGGCTGGTGTCCTGAAGAGCTTTGTCCATCTAATCTTCTACTTAAAGTGACTCTGCTCTTATGGCTCTAAGAAAGGGAGTTCCAGTTAACTACTATTACTACTAATTTCTTAAAGCTGAAGATTACTGTGTGCTACAAGCAGAGACTTGTTTTTGGAGTATCCTACCTAATTCCCTCAACCCTATCCAAGTTCTCAAAAAATAGAAACAACAAAAACAACACCCCTAGACTGGTCATTGAAGAAACATGTGAATGACCTGTGTGCCTGGCTGCAGGGTAACATTTATGGAGAAGATCTGGACAGTATTCCTGCCGCTTCTACGGGAGAAACGCTACACATATACGTTTAAGTTAATGGAGGTTAAAAGAAACAAGTGACAGAGAAATTGAGAGTGTTTTAGTTAAAATGATATTTGGCCAGGACACTATCTGCATGGAATTTGTATGTTCTCTCTGTGGTGGTGTGGGTTTTCTCTGGGTACCCTGACTTCCTCCCACACTCCAAAGACATGCATAATTAGCTCCTGTCCAAATTGGCTCTAGTACAGTATGTGTGTGCATGTATGTATGCATATGAAAAAGATTTTAAACTCTTTGAGGGCAGGAACGTATTTAAATGTACTGTATGTAAAGCACTGTGTAAATTGTTGACTACATTTGAAGCAGGTCGTACTTGCTATTAATGCTAATAATGGAATTGGGTGCTATCAGAGTTGAGCAAACTATAGCACTACAGTACTCACATGATATACAGTACACAGGAAAGTCTTTCACTAAGCATGTCAGGTTCTGAGAGACCTGCCCTTTTTATTTTGATTGGAGTAGTTCCAGATCCCATAGTTACATTTTCCCTTACCATACTGGTGCAGCACGTGCACTGCAATTGGAGAAACCTCTTTTTCTATGACTAAAGAGAAACAGCAGCGACTTAAGAACATGACAGCAGATCACTAAATGCAATACTTTCAGTGATCACTATGTTCATATAGCTTGAAAATATTGAGATTTGTATGGTAATGGGACCAGATTTTCAATAAAATCATTGTTATTGGTTTTCAGAAGAGAATTACAACAAATATACCCACGCAGGGGTTAAAATATCTGTTAAAAGTAACAGACAGTGAGGGTACATATTCAAATTTAAGCAACATTAAACTTTCAGGACCTAAGGTAATACATAACATAAGGGCCTAAGATTGCAGGTCAGTGGTTTAGACCATTATTTGGTCCCATAGGAGGTGACCAGATTTTCAAAATGAAATCCGGAGACACCTTACCGACCACCCCGCCTTTTAAATACACCCACAAAATCAAGCTCCACTTTATCAATATTTAATAAATAAACAATATGTAAACCTTAACAAAACCCATAAGGGTAATCTGGGCAATCTGCCTAGCTTTAAGTTATAAAGTAGAAAAAATGTGACAACAAGTGAGAACCACTAAAAATAGGGTACACCTGGGGCATCCTGGGATTGATTCCAGAAACTAGTTCTGTGGTGCACTAAGTGCACTGTGATAAATGGTGGGTATGACAGGATTGTATCTGATGGTGGGAGTGACCTAAAGGGGGATGATAAAATAGAACCTGTGCCTGTTTGTTGTATACACTGCACCCATATGCCACAGTCCTTGCACTCACAAAATACTGATAACAGTGGGGAAGGAAGAAATGCCACTGTGGGATCCAGATTCGCAGCCACTATGCCTGGATTGAGAGGTGCCCAAACCTTAAAGAGGTTGCCTGCCAAAGCTACAACAGGGGACACACATGGAACCACAATATCCTCCTTAAAATCAGGGACAGTCCCCAGAAACCAGGAATGTCAGGTCACCTTACTGTATGGCTGGAATTACTTAATTTATATTTATATATCCACACTTGGATGATGCTTGTAAAATCATTTTTTATTTACATTTATTAATTAACAGGATACTGGGACTGACTCCTATCCTGATGATTATATAAAACCCCTACCTGTGTCGCTCATGGGTACATTTGTGTTGCTCATTGACTATGGTGTGAAATGAGGACTATCTGGGAGCATCACGGCAAAACAAAACTACAGATTAATATGCAGTCTGGCATCACCTGTCCTGTTATGCAGTCCTGTCTTGGCCTTGCACCATAGACTTTTGTCTCAACGTAAGGTTTCAGACTGAGGCCTAGACTGTCCCACAGAGTGACTATCATCAGGGCAAGACCAGTTGCCGATACTGGATGTCTGGGACCACTTTTTCTTAGTGATATGCCTCTATTATGTGCATAAGATAAATGGATCGTGAAGGAACTTTGCTTCTATTTAAACAAATAAGTTACATTTACCAGTATGGGAGTGACTCCAAGACAGGTGTTTTTGGTTTGATCCAGCTTTGTTTTGTCATTTCTGCATCTAATGTAAGAAGCTTGTTATGTAATCTTCTTACATGATTTAACACAGATCATTAACTTCCCACAGATTTGGCAGAGATCTTTTTAAAGCAGAGAGAAGATGATATAATGCATAAATGATCATAATTCTTATTTATTTAATTTCATATAGCTAGATTTGTGTGTCTGTGTATATATATATATATATATATATATATATATATATATACACAGTACTGTGCAAAAGTCTTAGGCAGGTGTGAAAAAATGTTGTGAATTAACAATGCTTTCAGAAATAGACATGCTAATTGTTTATTTCTATCAATTAAGTGGAAAGTAAATGAACAGAAGCGAAATCCAAATAAATGCAATATTTAGTGTAAAATATATGTAGCGCTACCCCCAAAGGGGGTAGCGCTACATATAATGATTGTTTGATTCTGCACCCTGCG
This sequence comes from Aquarana catesbeiana, assembly GCF_042186555.1. Classification (NCBI taxonomy): domain Eukaryota; kingdom Metazoa; phylum Chordata; class Amphibia; order Anura; family Ranidae; genus Aquarana; species Aquarana catesbeiana. The sequence continues at coordinate 669,724,198 of NC_133325.1, forward strand.
TCTCAACCCCAAGAACGGCCTCAACCCCTCTGGCACACCTGAAAATATTAGTATGGGACCCGGCAATAGAGAGAAACAGTAATGATAAACCATAAAGTATATCTACCATAGCCCTGGATCCCGTCACTTCACCAGCTGTAGTAGTAAATAGATACTCACACAGAATATCAATTAAACACTCAGAAAGTTTACTAAAGTGGATATTAAACACAATGAACAATGTGATAAATCAGAAACAATAAATGACAGTAGATAACAGTCAGTGTATATATATGTGAAATGGTGGGTTCAAAAATCACAGTAGGGAGTATATGCAGATGGGTGTGCAATGAGACAGGCGTTCAGTATGCTCCAAAACCAATCTTAAACACCTTCCCACTGAAGCCCCAATACACACACACCAAACCGTCATAATATAATGTTACTTACATTCAACAGTACAATGCAATATTTAACCTGTACTCAAAGGCTCCCCCTAGGTTGTAAATTCAGTGTTCAAACTTCAAAGATAGAACCGTGATGCTTTGCAGAAAATGATAAGAGTTCCTTGTCTCCCGATATCTTCAGCTAGCCTGGAGTTTAACTGCAGTATTTGTAATCCAACAGGTTAAAGAGAGAAAGCAAACTGTAGAATAAATGGTATGTGGATAACTGTGTAACTGAAGAAATATGGCACTTGTGGCTTTCAGCCTCATGTATGAGTGTAATACAGTACTGACTTTACAGCATGGGGAATAACAGTCCCCAGGGTTCAGCTGTATGCGGCCTGTAAATAGATAGAATCACTTCTGTGGGACTACAAGTCTCACCAGCAGTTTGTGAATAACTCACTCAGCAAATAGTGCACTTTACTGAAATGGGCAGGTGCCCTCTCACCACAATAGACCCAGAGGCTGTGAGGCTCCGTCCAGTCTCCCCTCTTGATGTCTCAGTCTGATGAAAGATGGCGCCGCCGTGCTGTACTGCTCCTCCGGATGGCTGGGATGCAGGAAAACTTCCAGATGTCCTGGCACTACACAGCGATCCGCTTGCTAAGCTGATAGGACTGTATTCTGAAGTCCTTCAGAGGCTGGCGATCCCGCTCCGCACCGTGTAGGCCACAGTCTTTTGGTCACACACACAGACCTCCCTGCTGGTTGTTGAATGGCGGCCCGAGAGGCCTAAAGATGGCCACGCTGTTTCTTTTATCTGTTTACCCAGCAGGCTGTTCTGTGACTTGGCATTGTGGGTCTGTGACTTGGCATTGTGGGTCCAGTAGTTTCCAGAATGAGTTAACAACATGAGTCACTTCCTCATCAAACCACATATCTCACAATGCATAACTGTTTGCCTCTTAAATGAAAGAAAGATCCTGATAAAGTTTCAGCTGTCACTAGAGGGAGCCAAACCCTTACTTAAGAAACAATACATTACTTAAAGTGGATGTAAACCCAATGTCATCCTTTCTAAACTACTGCCATAGGGGTTATCTATAAGGATATACATGCCTCCTGCATGTATCTTTACCTGTCAAATGTCTCCCCTCTGTTATGAGAACCGAAAAACTGGATATTCTGTGGGTGGGTCTGTTGTCTGGAGCTCGGTGGGTGGAGTCGTGATGTCAGTAGACTCCCCGCCCACCCCTACACTCCTCTTGTCAATAAGCATTTTCTCCTGTGTATTTCTTACACTGAACTTCTGCAATGATCTCTAATATCCAGTGAAAAGACAGGAAGGTAACCACATGACTTCAGCATGCCAAATCATGGTGAGGTGTGGAACAGCCAATCCTTGCAGAGCTGCTGAAGAAAGGAGTGGGGGTGGGAATTAGAACATATTGCATGTCTTAGGCTAGTGCAGAGATATGTAAATCACCTGTCACTCACAGCAAGGGGGAGGATTTGGCAAAGTTTTTCTCTGTTTGTCAAGTTTTATCTCACTGAACAATAAAAGAGGATTGCTCAGAGCTGGATTAACTCTTTGTGGCAAGACTGGGCTCAAATGATAGGAAATCTTATACTCTACATTATGACATCAAAATTTTTTTTTTTAAAATTCGAGTTTGCATCCGCTTTAACATGATAACTTTGGTAGCAAATCCAGGTGCTGCACATAGAAACATAGAAAAGTGGAAAAGTGATGGCAGAAAAAGACAGAGTAGTCTATCGAGTCTACCCGTTTTTATTTCTTTTGTTTTTTTATTTTTGTTTTTATTTTACTCTTTGCCTTCAAAACAGCATCAATTCTTCTAGGCACACTTTTGTACACAGTTTTTGAAGGAACACAGCAGGTAGGTTGTTCCAAACATCTTGGAGATTGTCTGCGTGTATTTATACTGTATATATGTTTATATACATTTATATATCTACAGGGATCATAGCACCACTCCAATAGCTTCAAACGTAGTATAGGAATCAATACAAGGGAATGTACAACACGTGTGACAGTTTAAGGCTAGTAGCCTAGCTCTTCTTCAAGCCCTCTAGTAAAAAACATGTTTGTGTGTCAGCAGTATAATACAGGAAGCACACCTTATCCAATAACCAAAGAAACCTACCAACAGTCTATGAAAGAATAATAAATTAAAGTAAACACCATCCCACGATGGTATATTTTTGATTATGCTGAAGAACTTTAAAAATAAAAACTCATACACTATGTTTTTTTTGCCAGTGGGCAAGGTTACCGACCTAAAACTGTTGCCTGTGTTGTACACATGTTCTATTGATTCCTATATGTCATTATAAAAGAGTGGTGCCATGATCCCTGAGGGACACTCCATCAATTACAGCCGATACTTGTGCTGTTCACTTCAGGGTTAATCCATATATACCCTGTATATACAGTATATTAAAAAATCTGCACATGCATGTGCATATACTTTTCTTTATTCCCCCTTTTGCCTTGTTGCTACTTGGTATGCCTGCATTATCTAGCACCTATTAAGACTGTTTGTGTCTGGAAGGAGCTAAGGCCAATCAGCAGTGGCTGTGGCACAAGCCTTTGGACCCTTTCATACCGGTTCATTTAAAAATGCATATCATGCCTTTAACCACTTGCCCCTGGAAGATTTTACCCCCTTCGTGACCATGCCATTTTTTGCATTAGCACTGCGTTACATTAAAGTGGATGTAAACCCAATGTTATCCTTTCTAAACTACTGCCATAGGGGTTATCTATAAGGATATACATTCCTCCTGCATGTATCTTTACCTGTCAAATGTCTCCCCTCCCCTATCTCTCCTCATATCAGTCCACGATATGGCTGACAACAAGTCATATTCCTGGGTGGATGTCTCAGTCATCCTGAAGACGAAGGACCCTAGGCTTAACTGCAAGCACACTGTCACGGAGTTTGTGCTAGCCTTTAGGATGGTCAGAGACGTTCTTTGCATGGCCAGTCCCAATAGGAGGGTAGAACTGGACCTGTATCTGCATGCGGTAGTGGATTTGGGTCACAAGTATGGGGGTTTTAATTCTACGACTACCACCGGTCATTCTCAGCCAAGGCAGAAGCTAGACTAACTCAGTTCCAGACTACTACCAACTGGAGCACCATCGACACAGAGCTATTCTGCCGCCACTTCGCCGGCTTACGCTCTCCACTCTGCGCTAACTGACAGTCTTCCACCCATACGCAAACTGGTGCTCCGAGCTAGGTAGCAGACACCTTCTCAGCTATCCCTCCACCTCTAGTGCCGCTCAAAACTCACTGACTTTCACACAGCCACCCCAGGCAGACAGGTTAGGACGACCAATCTACGCACTGGGGGGTTCAGCTATCTGTAATAATTTCAATTTTGCAACTTGCAGCTACTCTCACTGCAAGGTCCTTCATATTTGCCTCATATGCCATTCAGCGCATCCCAAAGTCATGTGCGGCATCAAGCAGCTTAATACTTCATGACTAGTCTGCGTGCACATAGGGTGGCTGGGGTTTTACCTATCCTCACACCCGACTCCCTCCCTGGCCGTCTTCCTCGTGCAGGGCTTCACTGCAGGATTCCACACCGGACTCATCACGCTTCCCCACATGACCCATGAGTGCAAGAACCTACTCTCAGCCACCACAGATGAGTCAGCCATCAGCACCCTGTTCCAGACCGAACTAGACCGGGGGTATATGATCGACCCCTTTTCACTGTATGTAAAGTCAGCCCTATTGGGCTTGTTAAGGGCAAGTTTTCCAATAAACTTAGTTTAGTGTATGATTTGTCTACGTCTCATTGCTCTCACATCTCAAGTTTGAACTCCCTCATAAGGAGTTTTCCCTTATATACTCGTCAGTCGACCTAGCTATACAAGCTATCATTTGCATAGGAGCATTTTGCTGTGCTGTCCAAAATGGACATCTCGGACGCCTTCAAGTAACTCCCAATCGAGCCATACCTCTGGTGGTGGCACGGAATCAAGTGGAAAGGCTTGTACTATTTCGCCACCAAATTGATGTTTGGCTCTAAAAGCAGCCCGTGGCTCTTCAATACATTTGCCCAGTCCCTTTGCTGGATCCTGTCGCATCACGCACGTTGTCAGAAAGTGATCCATTATCTCGATAACTTCCTACTCATCGAAAAACCCAGCGAGCCCCCAAAGAAAGTGGAAGGCCCGGCACAGTCCATCACCTTCTTGGGTGTCACGCTCGACACATGCTCCATGCAGGCCAGCCTGCCTCCCGACAAATTGACCCGCATCAGGTTGGTCGTTCATACCTTTACCCTTACTCAAGGCTGCACCAAGAGGCAGCTACAATCTTTGCTTGGCATGCTTAACTTCGCCATGAGGATCATCCCTCAGGGGCGATCCTTCATCTCACGCCTCTTACTTTTCCTCTCGCAGATGCAAGATCCCGACCAAATTCTTCAACTAGACACAGCAGCAATAGCAGATTTGTCAATGTGGGACAAATTTATCATGAACTGGAATGGCATATAAATGTTCATTACATCAGAATCCTCTTCTTCACCTCAGGTAGTCACGGACACCACAGCCTCTACAGGTTTTGTGGCAATTTTTGGCCATCACTGGTTTGCAGGACCATGGCCTCCAGAAATCCTTCTGCTTCCCGGGTTCAGCCAGTCCTCCTCGTTATTCGAATTCTACCCCATTGTGGCAGCAGCTCAAGTCTGGGGCAGCACCTGGGCAGGGCAAACAGTCACATTTGCCACAGACAATCAGGCCACGGCCAATATCATAAATAAAGGCAGGTCCAAATCTCTGGCCATCATGTCCTTCCTGCGCAGGCTGGTGCAACTATCCCTACAGCACCAATTCAATGTGTACTGCATCTATATCCTGGCCAAGTATAATAACTCGGCCGACGCACTATCCCTGTTTTTTTTCGCAGGATCCTGGAGCCGACCCAGCCACGTCGCTTATCGCACCTTGGTCGCAGCTAACATTGGATTAAAGCAACACCTTCATGACACGACCCGCCTTATTAATCAATCACTTTAACTTTGCTTCATTCTTTTCACAGGATCCTGGAGCCGACCCGGCCACATCGCTTATCCCGCTTTGGTCACAGCTAACATTGGATTAAAGCAACACCTTCACGATGCAACCCGCTTTATTAATCAATCACTATCTTGCAACACCCTGAAGGCCTACCATACTGCTAGGAAGTCCTACAACAGGTTCCTAGCCTTAAACCCCGGGGCAGTATCAGGAGATCTCAAGCACATCTTGGCTTTCATATCGTATTGCCACACACAGTTGGCGTTGTCACACAATACCTTTAGACTCTACTTAGCTGGCATCCAGCATTTCATTTCATTACAGGATCCCACCAAACCATCTTTGTTCGCTGCCCATGCAGTCAAAACCATCCTACGCGGTATTCACAGGTAACAACCCCAAACCAGTAGCAAGCGCCTACCTGCCACCAGCGCCATATTCTTTTTTTTTCCACATTTCCTATTGGCAACAGCTCCTGTAAATTCTTATTGTTCCAGAGGGGGGTGTTTTCCAGTATCCCTGAGTATCCCTCAATTTCTTTGTTGTTTTCCACACTTTTATTATCATTTTTATTGTAGCATTGTTATAACAAAAAGATTCTGCCTCCAGCGCTTCCACTAAAGTGTTATGCAATGCTCCTGATAGAATTATTTCCCCATTTTTTCCTCCTCTTCCCATGTTATCTCCTCCCATTAGCTGTTGTATCTGTGCAGCCAGGTAATAGCTCTCTGGATTTGGTATCGCCAAGCCCCCCTCCCCGGTCGGGAGCTGCAACCTGATTCGAGCTTGCCCTTCTTTCCAGATCAATTCTCTGAAAAGGGACTCAATTTTTTTAAACCATTTTTTACATATCCAGACCAGGGAGTTATGTAACACATACCTTAGTTGTGAAATCCATATCATTTTTAATCAAACTACATCTACCTGCTACTGACAAGGGGAGCCGCTTCCAAAATTTAATTTTTTGTTTAAATTTGGTCAATAATGGAATTACCGTATTTATCGGCATATAACACGCACAGGCGTATAACATGCACATTCATTTTAAGGGGGAAGTTTCAGGAAAAAAAATTAAATTTTAAATAAGGAACTTTGAAGTAAAATAAGGGTCAGTGCCCATCTGCAGCCACACCATTGCCATCAATGCAGCCTGATCAATGCCCATCTGCAGCCTCACAAGTGCCATCAATGCAGCCTCATCAGTCCACATCAATGCAGCCTCACCATTGCCATCAGTGCAGCCTGATCGATGCCCATCTGCAGCCCAGAGGGGACAGGGAGGGGGGCGGGACGAGCGCCGACAGATTACATAGAGTGAGAATCTCCTATGATAGACAGAACAGTGGTCCAATGGCGGCCCAGGAGACAGGAGTTCCTATTACAGAGGCCGCCAAGTAAACAGGAGATTCTCACTGTATGTAATCTGACGGTGCTCGTCCTGCCCCCCCTCCCTGTCCCCTCCGAGGCAGCTAAAACTGAAGTATTGGCGTATAACACGCAAGCACTATTTGCACCCAATTTTCATGGTGAAAAAGTGAGTGTTATACGCCAATAAATACAGTATATTATTACTAATATACTGCTTAGGATCTCTAGTCAGCAGAATCCCCAGATATTTCAGTGTGTCAACCACCACTAATTGGGGCATTCCAGAGATATTTACGTTACTCATAGGGTCCACTGGTAGAAGCTCCGACTTCTCCCAGTTTATCACCATTTATCATAGCTTTACTCAAAGACTGTCCAGTATCTCCCAAGAAAAGAAGAACATCGTCCGCATACAATGCTATTCTTTCCTCCCCTATAAAATCCTTTTATCTCAGGGCTTGCTCTTATTGCTATCGCCAATGGTTCCATTGCGAGGGCAAAAATCAAGGGTGACAGAGGGCAGCCCTGTGTAGTCCCTCTCTTTAATGGTATCTTTTCCGAGTATTCGTTATTAATCCTAATTTTAGCACTCAGATTATTATAAAGCATTTTTATCCAACCTATGAAGGAAGGCCCAAATCCAAATTCCTCCAGAACCCGCCAGACATATGCCCATTCCAGGCTGTCGAAAGCTTTGGTCACATCCAATGACAGTACTGCTCTAGCTCCCTCGTTATCTGCCGGGGTCTGCAGGTTCAGAAATGTCCTTCTAATATTCATACTAGTGGATCTATTTGCAACAAATCTCGTTTGGTCTGGGTGAACAACTTTTGGAACTATCCTGTTCAACCTGGCCGCCAAAACCTTAGCAATTATTTTAGCGTCAGAACACAGCAGCGAGATTGGTCTATATGAGGCTGCATCCAGCGGGTCCTTCCCCTTCTTTATGTATCACTATAATGATCGCTTTCGACCATTGAAGGCAGGAGCCTCCCCTCCTCCGCCACCCCCCTCAGTGCTCCAAGCAATTCTGGAAGAACCACTTCTCCGTAGTATTTTTATATCTCCGTTGGGAGCCAATCCGGCCCAGGGGATATCTGATTTGCCATTCCGGCTACTACCTGCTGAAGTTCTTCAAGAATTATTGGAGCCTCCAGGTCCTCTCTATCTTCTTGTGAGATGGATGGTATCTCCAGATTCCTCAGAAATGTATCCATCTCTCCCTCCTGCCCCCTCCTCTGTGAGGTATACAATTCTCTATAATAGTCACTAAATATATCTATAATCTCTGAGGTAAGTGACGTTGTCTTTCCTCCTATCATCTTAATTGTAGGTATAGTAGAGGGGGGAGAATTAGATTTCACCAATTGTGCCAGCATTCAGCCCACCCGTTTTCCCTTCACCAAAAGTGCTTTGTTTCTGGAAGAGTCTCCTATTCTCAGCTTTCCTAATAGTAGCTAATTTATAATCCTGTTGTCTATTTATCCATATTTCCTTTTTCCCCGGATCACTTACATAGTTATTTTCAGCCTCCGTTGCATCTCTTCTGATGTTTTCCTCCCATTCCCTTGATTCCCTATTGGCTTTTGCCTATAGGGACATCCCTAAGGAATGCCTTTAAAGTGTCCCATAGGATAACGGTTGAAGTTGTACCCTTGTTATACTTCACAAACTCTCTCAGTTTAGGGAGGACCTCATCTGATTTCTTGATAATTTCCAGCCAATGTGGACTTTCAGCTCAAATAAATAATTACCTCCCTACCCAAGTCTTTTGGCCCCTTCGCTTGGCATACCATCCTGCAGACCAGGGTACACTTCAGTTCTACTTTATGTTGTTAGTCTTGTGACGTGTTTATGTGGTTCACATCTCTCCTGGACATAGGGCTCCGACCATAAATCTGAGTTATACAGTGGGCAAGGGGTTAACACATTTTTAGTGTGTTGCGCAAAATTTTAAACTTAACACATATTACATTTTCAATGCATTTTTGATGTATTTTCGGGGCAATATATTACATCATTTTCCAGCATGCACCTGTGAAGCCTGGACAGGTGATCCCAAAAATGCAACATGGTGCGTTTTGAATGCATTTTGTTTGTATTTACCTTGATTTCTATGGAAGGTGCATTTTTGGAGTGCTTTTTACTCAGCAGGACAAGATGCAGCATGTAGGACTTTTTAAAATGCAGAACAAATGATGTGAACAGGTACAGTACATAGGATTTAAAGGGGAATCATTTTCATATACTTTTTTTTGTACAAAAGGTTTTTATTGAAAATATATAGCAACAGAAAAGTACAACAGTGATGGATACATCATGAATTAACAGGTATAAGGCTGCCGGTATCCGGCGGGTGGAGCTATTGTTCAAAGATTTAAGCCTGGACTCAGGCGGTTCAAAGCCGAGGCCAGGCGACATACCAAGGCATATCCTCATCCCGTGTGTACTGGCGTAGCGGTATGGTATCAGCACGTATTAATATAAATGCAAACATACATGAATAACTAAAGAATACAAAGCGAGATGTTGTTGCAATACATGTTACATGAAAAAAAATAAAATAAATAAATAAAAATATAAAATAAAGGGAAACAAAAAGAACCAGTAATACAATCAGATTAAATTGAATAACCTCAAAGAGGATAACATACCTCTGAATGTAATAAATTTGTGTGTTATCTTAAATTTCCGGTCGTTGTAGAATTAAGCCCGAGGGCCTGAATAAGGAGAAGGAGAGAGAAATTGAAAGTGGGAAAGGAGGGAGGTAGAAAGGAGGGAGAGGAGGGAAGGACCCTGGGGTGGGGGGAACGGAGGCTTGTTATAGGGAAAGGAGCGTTAGATCAAATCTTGATGGGCGATTGTAGGTCACCCAGGGTTGCCATATCCTAAGGAACTTATCATGTGTGTCCAGCAATATGGCCGTAAGTTTCTCATTTACCATGATATCATTCACAGTATTTTTAACTGCTTCAAAACTAAGGTTTCGGGGTTTTCCAGCTCTTGCTATGGTGAGTTTAGTTGCAGTGAAAATCTGTGCTGCTAACTGACGTTCAGGACGAAGAAGTTCTGGAATTGGTTTCCATAAAAGGGCTTCAAAAGGATCCCGCTTTATGTTGGTATTTAAAAGATTGTGTAATAGTGCATATACTCTAACCCATAGTCTGCAGACCCTGGGGCAGGTCCACCAAATATGTGCCATCGTGCCCTCCTGTGAGCACCCGTGAAAACAGAGGGGGGAGTATGATGGGATGAAACTTGCTAATCTTGCCGGGGTATAATACCATCTATAGAAGACTTTATATGCGTTCTCTAAAAAGAGAACATTCTTAGAGCATTTAACGCAATAGTCATACTATGCCAGTCTTCCGGGTCTAATTGTTTCCCTAGCTCGGCCTCCCATTGGAGATGGTAGGGTCTCAATGGTGTTGTCTTGGAATTAATTATGGCGATATATTTTAGGGAAATCAAACCTGAGGATTGGGGGCGTGATCTACAAAGGTTTTCAAATGGGGTCATGATAAAGCGGGCAGAATGGGATGTTGTAAGCTGTCGGAGAAAATGTCTAATTTGCAGGTAACTGTAATGCTCCCTAAGGGGGATATCGTGTGAGGAACGTAAGGCCGCGAAAGAGATGATCTTGGTTGGGGTGAAAAACGAATGGATATCTATGAAGCCATTATCGGACCACCACTTAAATTGCAGTGGATTATCACAACCTGGTTGAAATAAAGGGCAGTGGAGGAGATGAAGTAGTGGGAGATGAGGAGAAATTAGGCCTGCTGAGTACTTAACCGCATCCCACAATTTGAGGGAATGAGCTAGACAGGGACCTATGGTAGGGGGGCGATGTGCTTTAGGAAGCCAAGGAAGAGAAGCTAGAGGTGTTGGGTGTGCGTCGACTAAATCAATGGTGGCCCATAGTGGCATTTGTTGCTTTACATGAAGGTGAGATAATGGGGCGATACCCGCAGCTATATAATATGCTTGCAGATTAGGAACTGAAAGGCCACCATTGACTTTGCGCGCATAAAGCACTTGTCTCTTGATCCTGGGCCTCTTGTGGCCCCATATAAATTGCATAATTTTACGTTGATGTATTCGAATGATATGGGGAGGCACTTGAACTGGCAAAACTCTAAAATAATAGAGCAATTTAGGGAGGTACGTCATGCGTACCGTCGCTATTCTGCCGAACCACGAAATCGGAAGTGTGGACCAAGAGGCCAGCATAGCCTCCAGCTTTCGGAAAAGCGGAGGAAAGTTAGCTTGATATAATCCCGAGTACTTCGGGGTAAGTTTAATACCCAAATAGGGTAAAGAGGTTAACCACTGAAACGAAAATGCCGACTGCAGGGCCTCTAATTCCGGGGGCCGAAGGTTGATAGACATCGCTTTAGATTTTGCTGGATTAACTGAAAGGCCCGAAAACGAGGCGAAGGAGTCTAAGAGAGAGAATAAATTGGGGAGGGAGATTCTGGGTTTAGTAATGGTTAATAAAATGTCATCTGCAAACAGGGACAATTTGTGCGCGGTGCCTGCTATTTCTACTCCTGAAATATCTGAGTGAGAGCGTATGGCCTCCACCAGGGGTTCAAGTGCTAGTATAAATAGAAGGGGGGAGAGCGGGCACCCCTGACGTCTTCCCCTCTTAATAGGGAAAGTAGGCGATTCATAGCCATAATAACGCACTTTAGCCTGAGGGGAGTGATATATGGCTGAGACATTTTCATATACTTTTGTTACACTAGAAAGATGCATTTTAGCATGGCAAAAGCTCACCAGCATGAAAGAGACCTAAGAGACCTAAGTTTCCTGAAATGGAAGCCCTGTGGGAGGAGTCACTGGATGAGTTCAGGCTGGTGCTCAGAGCTGCACTCCATGGGTTTTCATAAGGTTCTCCTGAGTGAAGTTTAAACCATAATAGTGGCAACATAGCCTGACATATGTTTTGTGGGCCAAAGCAGAACCATCTTAGTGGAACTAAAACCATGTTGCAACAGCAAAAACCTAAATCTTGTCTTCAGAGTCATGTGAAAAGCAACAGAGTGCTATAACCCCTTGTAGTTAGGTGCAGTCTATATTCTCCACTGCAGGTAGTGTTCAACCTCAGTGACAATGCAGATGGGGGAGGAAGTTGTGAGGAACTCGGTTCCTCTATGATTTCCTTAGTCACAGAGAGACAGCTATCTGATTAGATGCTGACACCCCATGTGGCTTCGGCAGCCATCTTGGGTAGGGCAGAGCCTATTTAAGGCCCTGGCTCCCAGGCTTGGTCTGCTTTATGTAAGTGGCTAGCGTAGGGAAAGGAACCCTGTCTGTCAGGAACAGTACTAGATATAGGGACAGGTTCCAGGGGAGAAGTAACAGTGCAGAGACTATGCCTACCTTCGAGGAAGCCTTCTCGTTTGGGTGTGGACTGGCCAGGCTGCATTCCATTCCTCCATGGCAGGCTCTGTTGGCATCTTCCATTCTGCATACCTTGGGTGGGTGTGGTTGGGTTGGTTGGGTGTGCTCCCCATTGGCCCTGTTGTTTTGCTGAACTGTTCTACATTACACCGTTACTGCCAAAATCAGACTCCTGTGTTTCCTGCCTTCCGCACAACACTGCACCCAACCCTCACTTTAAGGCAGTTGGCAGGATATGCCCCTCTTTGCAGCCAATGCGGAAGGGGAAATGGAGATCGTTATGGTGTTAGGAGTAGCCCTTGCCCTGGTGCCTAAATTTAATGGGTGAAAAACATCTCTGTCAGAATGGGAGGAGAAACTGAAGAGTGTCACGCGTCTGTTTTAGGTCCCTGCCCATCTGATCGTGTAGCTGGCTCATCAAGCAGTGATGGTGTTACCGGAGGTTGACTGGGGGGAGGGGGTTGATCAGGGAGTGTACTGCTGGAGAAAAGGGCTTGTCTCGTCACCCTGTGTAGGTGAAACCAGTAGGAGAGGGGTTCTTAAAGTGTCACTCACCACCAATGATTGTGGGGTTTTATTCTTTTTATAGGTGGGGGGATTTCAAGTTTCTTAAAACACTTCTATAGTCTATAGTGAATATATTCCCTCAGTCACTGACGTATGCGAGCTGATCACTGGTGTATTGCCTCTACCCTGCTCTGTACAATCACAATGCTATATCCTGTAGACTGGGTGATACAGCCACAGGAGCACACATAGAGTAGGACGGACAACTGCGATCTCAGATCAGCCTCAATTCCTGTACCTTCACACCTCACATCAGCCCAATTCCTGCACCTTCAAACCTCAGATCAGACCAATTCTTGGACCTTCACAGAATTTTAGGCATCATCCCAAATTCTGCACCTTCACACCTCAGATCCTCCATTTCCTGCACCTTCACACCTCAGATCCCCCAATTCCTGCACCTTCACACCTCAGATCAGTCCCAATTCCTGCACCTGTAACATAGTAGTTGCCAATAGCTGGTTAATTGGCAAAAGGCCAAGTATTTCTAAGCAGACACAAAGACTTGGCAGACGACGCCATCATAGACAAACTTCCACTGCGCCTGGGGGACCGGGTGTTGGTGAAGATTCTGAAATGTGAGAGAGGCAGCAAACTGGAGCTCAAATGGGAACACACTGGAGAGGTGACCGTTCCCACCAACCCCTGTGTATAACATGGTTTCAGAGGGCCCCTAACCCATCAAAATATGGTTCCACCACAATCTGCTGAGGCCCTGCGTACTGAGTGGGGATTGTTCCACCAAACCTACTGCAGACAGAAGGGACATTGACCCTGTGGATATTCTGCCAGTTTGAATGGTACCTGCCTCCCATTGAACTCGAGCCTTTGACTTCTGATGATCCTGAAGAGGAAAGCAGCAATTACTCACCTAGGGACAGTCCTGAGGCACCACTCCTGGAGACTGCTAGTCCTGCTAGTCTTGCTAGTCCTGCTGGCTTCCTGGACTCTTCCAAGGACTCAACCTCCAGCTCTGGTGAAGGAACTTGGTTCCTCATTGATTTCCTCAGTCAAAGGGAGACAGCTATCCGATTAGATGCTGACACCCCATGTGACTTGGTGGCCATCTTGGGTAGGACAGAGCCTATTTAAGGCCCTGAGTGCCTAGCTTAGGGAAAGAAACCCTATCTGTATAGAGATAGGGACAGGTCCCAGAGGAGAAGGGACAGTGTAGGGACTGCGCCTACTCTCCAGGAAGCCTTCCTGTCCTGGTGTGGACCAGCCAGGCTGCATTCCGTTCCTCTCAGGCAGACGCAGATGGCATCTTCCATTCTGCATATTGTGGGTCCACCGCTGTCTCAGTTGTAAGTGGCTTTGGTTGGGTGTGCTCCCCGCTGGGCCTGTTGTTTTGCAGAACTGTTCTACAATATACTGTTACTGCCGAAATCGGACTGTGTGTTTCCTGACTGCTGCTCAACGCTGCGCCTAACCCACACCTTCACTTCCTTATATACAAGAATTGTACTCTCCCATTTCCCTTCTCTAGATAAACACATCAAGAAATAATGTTAATGGTTACAGATTGGACACTAAAGGCAATGAACATTCTAGATTCTCTTCCATATGTGGATGACAATAAATCACACTAAATCAAAATAGTTGAATTTGCTTTTAACTGCTTGCCGACCAGCGCATGATGTACGTCGGCACGATGGCACGGCTGCACAAATGGGCGTACCTGTACATCCCCTTTAAGACATGGCTTAGTGGGCATACTCCGTGAGCAAGCCCGCGGGTCCCACGCACTCGATGTCCATCGGGAGCCCAGCGATCATGACACGGAGTGAAACGGGGATATGCTTATGTAAACAAGGCATTTCCCTGTTCTGCCTAGCAACATGACAGGGATCTACTGCTCCCTGTCATCAGGAGCAGTAATCTCTGTCATGTTGTAGTGAGCCCATCCCTCCACAAGTAGAATCACTCCCTAGGATACATTTAACCCCTTGATCGCCTCCTAGTGTTTAACCCCTTCCCTGCCAGTGTCAATTACACAGTAATCAGTGCATTTTTATAGCACTGAATGCTGTATAAATGTCACTGGTCCCAAAATAGTGTCAAAAGTGTCCAATGTGTCCGCCACAATGTCGCAGTCACGATAAAAATCGCAGATCGACGCCATTACTAATAAAAAATGCATAAAAATGCCATAAATCTATCCCCTATTTTGTAGACGCTATGACTTTTGCACAAACTAAGCAATATATGCTTATTTTGTTTTACCAAAAATATGCAGAAGAATACATATCGGCCTAAACTGAGAAAGACATTTGTTTTTTTTATAAATTATTTGGGGATATTTATTATAGCAAATAGTAAAAAATATAGCTTTTTTTTCAAAATTGTCCCTATTTTTTTATAGCGCAAAAAATAAAAACCGCAGAGGTGATTAAATACCACCAAAAGAAAGAACTCTTTTCTGGGAAAAAAAGGACGTCAATTTTGTTTGGGTGCAACATCGCACGACCGCGCAATTGTCAGTTAAAGTGACGCAGTGCCGTATTGCAAAAAGTGCTCTGGTCCGAAGGGGGTAAATTCTTCCGGGGCTGAAGTGGTTAAAGTGAGACGCCAGTCATTTATATTTTGTATTGAATAAATCTTTTGTATTGAATAGATTCTAAAAATGTAAATCTCTAGACTATTATTGCTGTATTCATCTTGAGGAGTTTTCGCTCCACTTCCTATTCTGGTTTTCATACAGGAAAGGGGGAAATCTTATTAACATTAACACAGACAGCAATAAAAATTGAAAAATAAAAACAAAAAGAATAAGGTATGGCTTTAAGCACTTAATGTGTAAGAAAAGTCTAACTATAACTATTCCTAGAAATGAGAGAAATTTTTTAAGAATAGTTATAGTTAGGCTTTTCTTCCACTAAAAGACTATTATAAATGTCTGTGATATTGGGAAACTATGAAATTTGTACACATTTTTTGCAGATTTTGGCATTACAAATTCTAGAGCAAACATCAGTAGTATAATGTCCAGTATTTAAATAGACTGTAGCAATTGTCATAATCTTCTAACTGTTATAGAACCAAACATTCTAAAAATGGAGACTGTTGGATTTTTATTGTAAGCAGTAACTAAAGTAGCGAAGATGTAGAAGCTTGCAAGAGGATTTGTTATGCCAAAACTCATATCAGAAACTCTATTTATGTAATATTAACCGCATGGTGTTCTTCTATTGAGTGCTAGAAAAATGCATTTGCAGCTTGTGGAGAAAATACCTTTGATACACATCAAAAGGACCACTTTATTTACCAGCTAATCAATAAAGGATGAGTTATATATGACATTGTTTCAGAAAAAGCCTGGAGAAATAGCGAGAGACAAATGTAGAACACTGTATGAAATGGTGGGAACCCGAGCTTTGTGAACTGCCTTGTGTTTGCCACCGGCAGTATGATTGACAATAGGGAACTGAGCGTAAAGAGATATTGATTGAAAAGGAAAGACGCTCAGTGATCCCTTGAAGGCACACAGAACACAATCTTCAAACTACAATAATGCATCTTTCTGCCCTTAAGTATATTTCAGGAGATTTTTATTTCCTTTATCGACAGTCTGCTCAAGTGAAACTTAAGTGATGCACTTGGCTACTGACCAAGTAAATCCCAGGGAAAAAAACATTTGCTTTATCAACTTGGCATGAAAAAAAAAAAAGAGCATATATAAGATAAACTTAAATAGACACCTAATTCACATTTTATCATGTAAGTTTTAATAAATTGGTTGTTCTTATTATAATTATTATAGACATAGCAAAGCATTTGGCAATGAATACAGTATTTTACGCTATTTACTATTACCCTTACCCCACCTATTTACTATTATGGCCTTTCACTATTAACAGGTTGCCTGCATGAAGTGTGAGGTCTTCTAGTTATAGCTATGTAATGCTGTTTAACAGTGGACACAAGAAGAATGATGGCTAAGTTGTTATTACCAATGCCTTTTAATGTTAATGTATTGGGTTGAGTATAAAAGTTTAAATGTGAATGCATGTTATATTCTTTCTGTGTTTGTATGGTTTTCCTATAATTCATTTGATTTTCTTCCAAAATCATAAAACATATGAAGGCACTTGCAGGTTTCCTTCTGTCCTACAGGTTACAGATTACACAGATTACACTCTCTGCACTCCAGACAATATTTCTTCAATACACTTCATAATTCCTCTTTCACTTTAGTTGTGCAGCATTTGTAAGCCGGTACCGCTGAGCCTGTACCAGATTCCACCAGCCCAGTAAGCTGTCACCTCACTCCCAGTTTTCATGTTTCTCATAAAAACTAGGAATCTGAACTCTTGTACTACATTTGTGCTTATTCTTTTTCCGAGGCTTCACTCAAACTCCCAGGCTGGGGAGACTTGGAACTAAACCTTCAGCTGTCTTACTATTTATGGCACCCCCAAAAGGTGGTTCCCTATCCATTTTTTTATGTTTGCTCAGGTAGAGGGTGGTACTTCCCCCAAAAGAACAACCCTTAGCTCCCAGGGAGTACAACCTCAGCCAGACAATGCAACTATACTCACGTTAGAATAGTCAGTTGCACACAGAAATGTAAACAAGCAACCAAATCTACGATTAAAACATCTGGAATAAACACACAACACAGAGTAACCCCTTGGAAGCACCTGCTTACATGTAGGTGGAGTGGAGTCTGTTAGGGGAATTGTCCCTGCATGGACTCCATCAGGCTCTCAGAGAGACCAGTTGTCCAAATGGAAGCTGTTATCTCGCAAGATTGAAGGCGGCCATCTTGGTGTGGGACCCCATATAGTAATGTACTTATGTTATTCAGGCATGTCTGGAGCAAGTGGTAGGTCAGGGGCAGAAGTTGCTTACCGGTGAGGGAAAGTGTTTAGAGCAGGCAGAGGTTCTTGGCGAGTAGGGACAGAATAAGGACATCGCCTGCCTGGAGGAAATATCCTGATTGCTGGAATAGTAATGTGAGGCTCTTCCTAGCAGTATTACAGTGCTGTCCTGGTACACTGCAAACTGCCACCCCTCCAGCAGAATACAGGCCCAAACCTGATAATACTGTGTGAATATCATTTGTTATATTGCCTTATCTTAATTCCTACAAGATCTGGTATTA
The DNA here is from genome assembly GCF_042186555.1 of Aquarana catesbeiana. Taxonomy (NCBI): domain Eukaryota; kingdom Metazoa; phylum Chordata; class Amphibia; order Anura; family Ranidae; genus Aquarana; species Aquarana catesbeiana. The sequence goes on from NC_133325.1 coordinate 669,742,079, forward strand.
TCCATGATTCATTACCACTATTTACAAGATACAAGATAATTACTACAAAAGGATTTTGTGTGGTCACTTACAGATTGGATGCCTTGGGCCTAAGCCCCGCCTACATTTATGGGTAGATTTATTGGCGTTTAGATTTTGTATGTATATTTCTTGGGTGACTAAGCTAGGCACAGTAGATTGTTAGCTTCTTCCATTTGTAAGATTTCACCCTACTTTTTGTCCCAAAAACACAACAGGAAACGAGAGGATATCTTTACAAAGTGAAACGAAATCTCTAGACTCTTTACAGTTCCAGGCCATTCTTTTTGTGAAACCTTGTAAATTTTAATATAGTTTAGTATAATATAGACACTTTTTTTAAAAGTGATATTAAAGGCACTTTTTTCAAATAAAGAGAAATGTTATACCTACCTGCTCTGTGCAATGGTATTGCACGGAGTGGTCCCTAACCTTCTCTTCTGGAGTTTCCCGACTTCGCCCTCCACCCCTTCTTTTCATGAGTGCACCCTCAAAGGGCACCCATATGGGCATGCTCCCAAGCCAGGCTGTGAGTTTCCATAGACACACACAGCGTAGCTTGGCCATGCCCCCTGCTCCCTCCCCCCTCCTCCAAAGATTTGACTGACAGCAACGGGAGTCAATGTCTCCCTCTTCTCTCAAAGTCTCCTGCGAGACCAGGAAGAGAGGGCAGTGCTGCTGCAGACGAGACAGCACTAGCCTCCCTGGCGGTTTTCCCGAGTGTGGCTCGGGGTTAAAATTCAGGACCATTAGCGGTAACCCCGAGCCACACTCGAGATTGCATCGCAGGATCCTGGTGCCTCTTTACTTACCTTGTCCCCGGGATCCTGCGATGTCCCCCGCAGTGTCCGCGGGCTGTGTCCTGTTCCGAAGCCTCTCTGTGCCAGGCTCCGTTCCCCGCAAGCGGCGCGACGCACGGGGGCAGAGCCTGGCGGCAAATGTAAAAAGCATAACACATACAGTACTGTAATCTTACAGATTACAGTACTGTATGAAATCATTTCACATCCCATTTGTCCCCAGTGCTCTGGCCCATGCCCTGCATGCAGTTTTATATTGCATATACTGTTCTTTCTGCCTGGAAACTGGAGATTGTCCATAGCAACCAAAAAGTGTCCCTTTACGTCAAAAATGGCTTTAGACCATCTAAAAAACAGCGATAGTAAATTAGAACACTTGCAGAATTGAGCGATAGTGAATCGTGTGGAAATTTATTTTATTACTATTTATTTTTATTTTTTTTAATTATTATTTTTTTTTTAGTATATTATAATTTATGTTTTTGTGTTTCAAACTTTATCATACCCGGGATATCTACTAGACTCTTGTTTGGACAGATTTAAGTGTGTTATTGTTAAGAATTACAGACCTACAATATAAAACGCCAAATTTCCATGCAAAATAATTGTACCGCTTTCAGCACCTAAAATCCGAAATAATCATACCGCCAGGGAGGTTAAAGCAAGCAGAGGAATCATGTAAGTGTTTATGGATGGGAAGGGGGGGGGGTGGACAGGATATAGGGCATTTATTACATAGAATGCCTTAAAGGAAAAATTGCTTATGCTTTGAAACCACTTTAAGCTTAAAAGTGTAGTCCAGGCAAAACAGCTAAGTACACAGATGAAATACGTATATGAGAGCTGTTTAATCAGCCCCAGTAATTTGTATTTCACTCTCTGCTGTTTCACACTTACACATCTCCTCTCCAACCCCCACTCTGTGAATGGACAGTGAAAGGAAAAGCAGCACACTGATGAGCTTATCTCTAAGCAGCACACTGATGAGCTTATCTCTCTGTTCACTCCTTCTACAAGCATGCTTTTTGCACTGGAAGACACCTGATTGGATACTTGTACTTCTTCTTCCTCACACTCTCTGAGCTCTGCTGTGCAGTAGACTGTAAGAGGGTGATGCCAAGTCAAATTCAGGTGCATACACTGCTTGTAGTGTGGGGAAGGATTATAACTTTTTTTGCCTCTTTTATGTACAATGGCCTGGTCTTGCTTAAGATGAGGAGGAAATAATTCCTGACAAATGTCAAGTCCTGTGGTGATCACAGTTAAGTTGAGAGTGTTCCTGAGAGTTATCAAGTCCTGTGGTAATCTGAACTGAGGGAAACAAGCGCTTTTTGACCCCTCATGCAAGGGTCATAATTTCTCTGGTAAGCCTCAGAGTGGTTGGAGCACACGTGGTGTTTGTCTTGCACATACTTTTGGAATTTTAGGAGAAATAAAAAGCTGATAGTGTTTATGACCTCCTCCAAATTTACTACTTATTTCTGTCTGTGTTGCTGTTGGAGATTTACCCTTACTCCCTGTCTGGTGAAACCATTATCAGTAGAACAAGAAGTGAGAGACAAATCTCTCTAATGGAGCCTCACAAAGCAGTAAAACGCAACAGGATTAACCTTTCCCACTCTGCTAAAAAAAAAACCCCCAAAAAAAACAATTCGGCTAGACTTATGCCGCGTACACATGATCGGACTTCACATCGGAAAAAGATATGACGGCTTTTCCGACGGGATTCCGCTCAAGTTTGCCTTGCATACACCGGGTCATACAAAAGTTCTCTGAACTTACGATCGTCAAGAACGCGGTGACATACAACACTACGACGAGCCGAGAAAATTAAGTTATATGCTTCCTAGCATATGTCGAATTGTTTCCGAGCATGCGTAGGAATTTTGTGCGTTGGAATTGCCACAGACAATCGCATTTTCGGATAGGAACTTTTCCCGACCGAAAAATTGAGAATATGCTCTCAATCTTTTGCTGGCTGGAATTCAGCCAGCAAAAGTCTAATGGAGCATACACACGGTCGCATTTTCTGATGCAAAACTCTCATCGGTCTTTTGCGGGCCCAAATTCCGATCGTGTGTACGAGGCAATACACTTTAATTTGTGTGTTTTATATCTTCCTGCAGTTCGGCTCTAATCATTTGCTGTCTGGCCATTTTATAAAAATGGGCAGATGGCTGCTTCCTGGAGTCAGGAGGGTGTATTTAAATCTCCTCTCCCTCCCACCACTAGTGTAGGCCCTCTAAAGAGATTGCTGTGTTCTTTGGATTGGGGTATAGGCAAAATAACATTTGTGCAGCTATCAACAGTTTCCCTGATCACCACCAAATCAGTACAATGTCAAGGCAGCCAGTGCAGCCAGCAATAGCATTCCTGATCACTGCCACACCAGTGCAGTGTTGCTTCCACCTGCCACCTGTACCTAACCTTGCCTGCTTATTAACTATGTTTCTGCCTACTGCCTGGACTGATCCTTTGTCTGTTTGTTAACCCCATTTCTGCCTGCCACCTGAACTGACCCATCTGCACATCCCACTGACTACGTTCTGGCGAGACACCAGCCCCAGCCATCCCCTGTGGACAACTGCACTCCTGGAACCACAGGACCTCTTTTGTTCATTTTTTGTTCAGCTTATTGTACCTCCTGGTCAGTAAACATGGCATTCCTGTGGGCAGCCATGTACCAGTAGGCTAGGCTTGCTTAGCTTATGGGAATGCAGACTGCTATAAGTAATGCTACACTAAGCTATATTCCTTGACCACTAGTACAAAGACGAGCATAGCAGTACACTCTTTTGTTGGTTGATTTTTATGGTACACAGGATGCAATATCTGTTACATGATCAATCCAAAGATTAAAAAAGTCTCACACATGTGGTGTCCCCATAATCAGGAGTAGAAGAATGTGTTTTGGGGTGAAAATCTAAGTATACTTATGCTGTGTGTGAGAAATAGCCTATTAAATTGACAAATTTGTTTAAAAAATATATTTTCATTTTCTTTCCACATTTTCCAAAAACTTGTCAGAAAAAAATGTAATCTTCAAAAGACTCATTATGCCTCCGCAAAAATACTTTGGGGTGTTTGCTTTCCAAAATCATTTTGGTCATTTTGTTGGTGTTTTTTTTTTTTTTGTCCTGCCCTCAGGACCTCAAAAAAGTGATAGGATATCAGGAAATTAGATGAATAATTTATGCCTCTTGAAAGCTTGAAGGTACTCCTTGGATTTTGGGTCCCATTTTGTAGCTAGGCTCTGAAAAAGTCTCACACATGTGGTATTCCCATACTTGGTAAAAGTAGCAGAATGTGTTTTTGGGTGAAAATCGAAGTACTAAGTAACTATGTTATGTGTGAAGAATATCTTAACTGATGCTATCTCAGGCTACCTTTATCAGTTTGACATCTATACTTGATGAAAAACAGACACAGAACATGGTCTTGGAGAGAGTGTCATTGTTATGCTGACAAAACAACTAGAACAGCTATGCTGTCAGGTTTTCATTGACAATTTTTTTAATTCTCCACTGTTGCAATACGAGATGTTGCAGAAGAAGATCTACCTTTGTGGCACAGTTCGTGTGGACAGAAATATGCCCAAAAATGTGAAAGCTGACAAAGAAATTAAATGAGCAGATGTGGATACTATGGATGCAAATGGCGTCACATGTGTAAAATGGATGGACAATAGATAAGTGACACTGTTGTCAAATTTCCTTACATGCAAAACGGATGATATGATGCATGTGCTGAGAAGGCAGGCAGGATGTGCAGAAAAGCTGCATATTCCATGTCCAACCATTGTTACTATTTACAAGTACATGGGGGGTGTGGACCTGATGGATCAGAAGAAAGTGTCCTATGAGACAGACCGGAAGTCAAAAATAAAGTTTTATTTGAGGATTTTCTTTGACCTCCTAGATATTGCTGTAAACAACAGTCACTGCATTTATATACAAACAAATGAAGAGAGGCACCCAGAGTACAAAGCGATTACACCACTGGAATATCGGCAGATGATAGCAAGGAGTCTGGTGGGTGGATACTCCAACAGACAAAGAAAAGCTCCATCAGCGCCAGTCAGAAGTTCACGAAGTGTCCTTCCAGCACCAAAGCCAAAACATTCCATGATTAGAAGCGATAGACGCAAACGATGTGCTCAATGCGCCAAACATGGGAATGAAAATCGCACGGACAGCCTCTGCGACACATGTGACGTGCACCTTTGTTACACAAAGACATGCAACTGCTTTGCTGACTATCATAGCCTGAACTGTTAGGCTATCACATATTGAGATTTTTGCATTTTGAGACAGTGATAGTACCTTGATGCATACGTTTTTGGTTTTGGCCTACCATGAGGCTGTTAGCATATGTACATAAATACATGTTATTGGTGAAATTGTTTCGAGCAAGTATCTGAATAAATGTCAAAATAGTTTAAGAGTAGCAGAATTTGACTCAATTTATTATGACCTTCTTTAGAATTCATTGTAAAATAAATTTAAAGTTCCAGAAACAGACAATGCTTGCAACCTTGTCTCCCTTAAGGACCATAGGGACACATTTGTCCCGTGTCATAATTCCTCCCCCAAAAATGGCACAAGTGTGGAAATGGTTTTATTTATTGTTCAAATACATTCTTAAAGGGAAAAAAATATAATTATTTTTATATTGATGACGTTAATCTTATGTTCCTCAAAGGGTTAATTGACAACTTTATATTTAAAAAATCACATTTTGTTTAAGTATTTTCCAAATACTTATGTCAACAAATGTAATCTTCAAATAACTCCATGTCTCTTAGAAACTACAGTGGAGGGTCTGCTTTGAAAAATTCGGTCATTTTGTGGGTGTTTTTCCTGTCCTGGCGTTTCTGGGCCTCAAGAAATGAGATAAGTAGTCAGGAAATTTTTGCACCTTGAAAGCCCAAAGGTGCTACTTGGATTTTTAGCCCCTATGCATCTCCTACTCAGTAGGAGTAGAAAAATGTGTGTAAGTGGGAGTAATTATAAGTATTTCTATGCTGTGTGTCAGAAATTACTTCTGACAAATTTGTGAAAAATGTATTTACCAAGAAAAGTGGCAAAAAGCTACAACTTCAGACAACTCACCACGCTCCCTGAGGGGAGTACATATAGTACACACGATTATTTAAATCTTTCCCTTCTAACTTACCAGGCGTAAATACCCCCCCCCCCCCCCCCCGCCTTTTTCACAATTTTCCTATATTTCACTTTCTAAAGCTCTAAATCAGACTGTGTCAAGGGAGACATCATTCAATTTAACTTTTTCTTTTTGTTTCTGGTCACACTACTTAGCAAATATACCAAATGTGTGAGAATATTATAAACTGGCTTTAAAACGTGGACTGTATTGGTACGTATTGCCTAGCTGTGTTGTATTTTGATTTGTTAGACTGGGTGTCTGCATTGTTTTGTTTTGTTTTTTTTTTTTTGGTGTCAATTAAGAATAAAAAAAAAAAAAAAATCACAATGCATTTTACTAAATGCTGTGGACTGTCTACTTTCCAGGGTTTTTGTAATAACCTGGCTTTTTAGAGCTTCAAGAAATGAGATAGGCAGTAAACAAGGGCCAAAAATGTAGGCCTTTTGAAAATATAACAGAAACTAAGAAAAACATTTTTTTTCAACATTTTAAAAGTTTTTTTCAAATGAGAAAGTTATGCCGCGTACACACGAGCGGACTTTACGGCAGACTTTGCCCGGCGGACGGGATTTCGTCGGACAATTCGATCGTGTGTGGGCTCCAGCGGACTTTGTTTTCGCAAAAGTTGGACGGACTTAGATTTGAAACATGTTTTAAATCAATTCGTCGAAATCGAGTCCGGTCGAAAAGTCCGCTCGTCTGTATGCTAGTTCGACGGACAAAAAGCCACGCTAGGGCAGCTATTGGCTACTGGCTATGAACTTCCTTGTTTTAGTCCGGTCGTACGTCATCACGTACGAATTCAACGGACTTTGGTGGACTGTGTGTAGGCAAGTCCGTTCATTCAGAAAGTCTGTCGTAAAGTCCGTCAAAAAGTCCGCCGGGCAAAGTCTGCCGTAAAGTCCGACCGTGTGTACGCGGCATAAGATTTAGATAATGCTCTGACACCTGTAGCATTAGTAGATAAGAATTCAGGTTATTAGAAGTATGCATGCACAGGCAGGTGCTAATTATCTTTTTAACCACTTGCTGCCCTTCCTATTACAAAATGACGGCGGCAAAGTGGTTTGAAAACCCTGACTGGGTGTCATATGACGTCCGCAGGATTCACCGCTATTGCGCGCCCTCAGGGGCGCCCACCATGGCGATCGGGGATGACGCTTGTCCCTCAGACACAGCGTATCCCCGATCAGGGTAAACAGCCAATTTCATTGGTTGTTTACCATGTGATCGGCTGTGTCCAATAACAGCCGGTCACATGTCAAAACAAATCGGGCGCGCGCAATGCGCGCCGATCAGGGATGCCGAGTGTCCCTTGGACACAGTCCCATCCCGATCAGGGTAAACAGCCAATGAAATGGCTGTTTACCCACGTGATCGTCTGTGTCCAATCACAGCCGGCCACACGTATAAACATAGTAGCGGTTTCCAGGGATCTCTCCTTCTCTCTGCTCACACACCGATCGTGTGAGGAGAGAGAAGGAGAGATCTGATCAGTGAGTGAAACACTTTTTATTACACTACTGTCTACTGTCTGCACAACACGCACCCCCCCACCAATAAAGAGAACCTGTCACAGCCCATCAGGATCTGTCACAGCTCATCAGGATCTGTCACAGCCCATCAGAACCTGTCACAGCCCGCCATCAGCACCGCCATCGGTACCGCCATTAGCACAGCCACTGCCATCAGCACAGCCACCGCCATCAGCACAGCCATCAGCACCGCCATCGGTACCATCTGGATCTGACAGCCCATCTGTCACACAGGCCGCCATCAGTACCACTAACGGTACCACTATTAGTACCGCTATCAGTACCGCCATCGGTACCATCTAGATCTGACAGCCCATCTGTCATAGCCCATCTGTCACACAGGCCCGCCATCACTACCGCCGCACAGTCCCGCCATAAGTACTGTCACACAGGCCATCAGTAATCTGTCAGTACCATCACACAGGCCCACCATCAGTGAGCTGTCAGTAGCACCACCAGTTCCGTCACACAGGCCCACCAAAAGTACCACCATCTTGTCCCAAAGAGTTTACACAGCTGAGGAGGCATATAACATCCTTACTATGTCGGATGATGAGAGCAGCGGGGAGCTCTCATTATCCGATTCTGGATTGGAATACAAGCCAGTGGAGGGTAGTGGATCGGAGTCCGAGTCAGCGGAGGAAACCGCCCCTCCTAAAAGAGTAAGGAGATCAGGACCAAGATCAGAACACCTGCCTACCACCAACAGCGCCAGACCCCAGGAAGAGGAGCCCAATACAAGTACTGGAATTGCACATCCACCCCAGTCCTACCTTCCTGATGCCCTGGCAAACCCCTTATGGTTGCCCGTCAACTCAGGATCCGCTACAATCCCCCCTTTCACTGAACAGCCAGGTGTGCAGCCCAACACTTCGAATTTTTCATATTTGGACTATTTCTATTTGTTTTTCCCGGAAGATTTGTTGCAGTACATGGTGGACCAAACAAATCTCTATGCAGAGCAACTTATTGCTGCCAACCCCAGTTCGTCCTACGCCCATATGTTCCATTGGCGACGTCTCACACTAGACAAATTCAAATTGTTCTTGGGCCTTACTTTTAATATGGGGCTTACAAATAAAAACAAACTGCATGCCTACTGGTCCACCCACCCCATCCACCACATGCCCATGTATTCTTATGTTATGTCCAGGACACGGTATGATATGATTATGCGTTTCCTACATTTCAATGATAATTCGCAGTGCTCTCCCCAAGATCATCCCAACCACGACAAATTATATAAGCTTCGCCCCCTAATAAATTCTTTTACCAAACGATTTTCTGAAGTCTTAATCCCTGACCAAAATATTTGTGTAGACAAATCCCTTATCCACTTTACTGGCCAGCTGAATATCAAGCAGTATATCCCAAGTAAGAGAGCCAGGTACGGGGTGAAAATGAACAAATTATGTGACTGAGCCACTGGATACGTGTACTCATTTCGTATTTATGAGGGCAAAGACTCCCAGCTCCAACCCTGTGAGTGCCCCACATACATAGGAACCAGTGGTAAAATTGTGTGGGACCTTGCATACCCCCTGTTTAAAAAAGGATACCACTTATATGTAGATAATTACTACAGCAGCTTGCCCCTTTTCCGTCTCCTGTATCGTAAAAAAACCCTGGCCTGCGAAACCTTCAGAAAAAATAGGAAGGGCTTCCCACAGAATTTACTTTCAAAACGGCTACAAAAGGGGGAAGCCGCATTCATGAGGAATGAGGAGGTGTTGGCCATGAAGTGGCGGGACAAGAAGGATGTTCACATGATGACTACCATTCACAATGACACCTTGGTGGAAGTTCAGAGAAGACGTGGCCCCGTAGTAAAGCCTGAATGTGTCCATGACTACAATCTGTATATGGGGGGGTGGATTTAAATGATCACATGCTGCAACCATATTTGTCAACCCGCAAGTCCAATTATTGGTATAAAAAAGTTGCATTTCATCTGTTTCATATGGCCATGTTCAATTCATTTGTCTGCTATCAAAAAATCACACGAAAACCAACCCATCGCCTACCTCAAATATATTGAAAATATTGTTACTGCCCTTATTTACCAGCAAGGACCCGCCCCAGGAAGCATTCGCTCTGATAGCGTGAGTCGACTTCATGAGCAACATTTTCCCTATAACAGTCCCCCTGCAGAATCTGGAAGAAGACGCCAAAAGAAATGTCGTGTATGCTCAAGTAGAGGAGCCAGAAGAGATACAAGTTATTATTGTCCCCAATGTCCCTCCCAACCTGGCCTGTGTATCGGTGATTGCTTCAAAAATGATCACACATCCATCCATTAGTTCCCCTTATTAGTAACAGAATGCCATTTCCCCATTTCAATTACCTGTTTGCATCATTTGCCTGCCACCATGTTTCTACCTTCCATGTTAACTGACCCTGGCCTGTTTACTGACAATGTCTTTGCCTGCCGTTTTAACCACGTTTCTGACTTCCACATGCACCGACCACAGCCTGTTTACCGATGATGCCTTTGCCTGCTGTTTTAACCATGTTTCTGACTTCCACGTGCACCAACCTCAGCCTGTTTACCGACGATGCCTTTGCCTGCCGTTTTAACCACGTTTCTGACTTCCACGTGCACCGACCCCGGCCTGTTAAATCGACCATGTTTTTGCCTGCCACTTGGACTGATCTTTTGCCCTTCTACTTCAGTACATAGGGGTCCCACATATGTGAGGGGCTTCAGAATAGCGTTCTGAGTAGAGAAAATCAGTTTTTCGTTTTCTGTGTTCCCAGAACAGGGTCTGGTTGCCCGGAGGCTTCAAAGAGATTTGGGTGGGAGAAGCCTCCACCCCTGTCCCCCTGGCTCTAAGCTTGATGGTCCTTCCTTCTGCCTGGACCAATACTTTGGCTGTGTTGACCATATCGCTGCCTGTAATGACCCAGGACTTTATGGACTGTGTTTATTTCTGCTGCCTGGACCAATACTTTGGCTGTGTTGACCATATCTCGGCCTGCTGCCTCTACTGACTATAGACAGTATTTCTGCCTGGACATCTCTGCCTGCTACCTGGACCAATGCTTTGGCTGTGCTGACAGTATCTCTGCCTGAACTAACTATGGACAGTATTGCTGCCTGGACGATTGCTTTTGCTGTCGCTGACCACATCCCTGCCTGCTGCCTGGACCTATGCTCTCCTCTGTGGACCACTACACTACTAAAATCACAGGTAATCTTTTGTTATTTGGTATTTACATGCTATGTGTTAGAAATATGAAGGGCCTTCAAAAATATGATCGGTAGTCATGAAATTATATGTGTAATTTATGCTCCTAGAACGACTGGAGGTGCTATTTGGATGTTGGGCTTCTGTATGTGGCCAGGCTGTGTAAAAGTGTCACACATGTGGTATCATTAAACTCAGGAGGAGTAGCAGAATGTATTTTGGGGTGTCATTTTTGCTATGTACATGCTATGTGTTAAAAATATCTTATAAATGGACAACTTTGTGTAAAAAAAATGCGTTTTCATTTTTTTCCCATGTTTTCTGAAAACTTCTGGAAAAAAATGAACCATTCAAAAGACTCATCATGCCTCATAGATTATACGTTGGGGTGTTTGCTTTCCAAAATGGGGTCATTTTGTGGGCGTTTCCATTGTCCTGGTGCTCCAGGGCCTTCAAAAAGGAGATAGGTCGTCATGAAATTATATGTGTAATTTTGCTCCTAGAATGCCTGGAGGGGCTACTTGGATGTTAGGCCTCTGTATGTGGCCAGGCTGTGTAACAGTCTCACACATGTGGTATTGCCATACTCAGAAGGAGTAGTATAATGTATTTTGGGGTGCCATTTTTGCTATGTACATGCTATGTGTTGGAAATATCTTAAAAATTGACAACTTTGTGTAAAAAAAATGCGTTTTCATTTTTTTCCAACTTTTCCGAAAACTTCTGGAAAAAAATGAGTCATTCAAAAGACTCATTATGCTTCATAGATTATACGTTGGGGTGTTTGCTTTCCAAAATGGGGTCATTTTGTGGGCGTTTCCATTGTCCTGGTGCTCCAGGGCCTTCAAAAGTGAGATAGGTTGTCATGAAATTACATGTGTAATTTTTCTCCTAGAATTGCCTGGGAGGTGCTCCCTGCATGTTGGGCCTCTGTATGTAGCCAGGCTGTGTAAAAGTCTCACACATGAGGTATCGCCATACTCAGGAGGAGTAGCAGAATGTATTTTTGGGTGTGGTTGCAAGTATGCGCATGCTGTGTTCAAGAAATAACTTGTCAATACAATAAGTTTGTGTAAAAAAAAAAAAAAGTCTTCATTTTCCCAAGAATTGTGGGAAAAAATTACAACTTCAAAAAACTCACCATGCCTCTTACTAAATACCTTGGACTGTCTACTTTCCAAAAAGGGGTCATTTGTGGGGTATTTGTACTTTCCTTGATTGTTAGTGTCTCAGGAAATGAGATAGGCCTTTAGTACATCAGGTGTGATCAGATGTGATCAATTTTCAGTGATTTGCACCCTAACTTGTAGACTCTATAACTTTCACACAGACTAAATAATATCCACTAATTTGGGTTATTTTTACCAAAGATATGTAGCAGTATAAATTTTGGCCAAAATTTATGAAGAAAAATGACTTATTTGCAAATTTTACAATAGAAAATAAAAAAAAAATGTTTTTTTCCAAAATTTTCGCACTTTTTTGCTTATAACGCAAAAAAGAAAAATCCCAGCAGTGATTAAATACCACCAAAAGAAAGCTCTAATTGTGAGAAAAAAATGATAAAAATTTTGTTTGGATACAGTGTAGCATGACAGAGTAATTGTCATTCAAAGTGTGAGAGTACCGAAAGCTGAAAATTGGTATGGGTGGGAAGGTGTTTAAGTGCCCTGTATTGAAGTGGTTAAAGACACTCGGAAGGTGCAGGAATTGGACCTAATCTGAGGTCTGAAGGCACAAGAATTGGGCATGATCTGAATCTTAACCTGCAGGAATCAGATCTGATCATAGGCCTGAAGGTGCATGAACTGGGTCTGATCTTGGGATTAAAATTTCAGGAATTGGGTCTGATCTGAGGTCTGGAGGAGCATGTATTGGGTCTGATCTGAGGTCTGGGGTGCATGTTTTGCGTCTGATCTGAGGTCTGGAGGTGCAAGATTTGATGCTGATCTGAGGTCTCAGGATGCTATTTTTCACTGACATGCCAATTTCCAAATGCTTGTAAATTAACACTTCTGGAAAAGGTTCCTGACCTCTGAGGTATATGACCAAGCTGTGATGTGTGTTGAACACTAGATCTCAGAAGCCACAATCAATGGTTAAATCACCAGGTTCCACTTTCAAAGTTCCTTCCAAAATCAGCTTGCAGCTGACGTTCTCTTTTAAATGAACTACTTTTTTTTATCAAAGAAAAATAAACAAACCTTAACCATTGTTGATCACAAAAAATGGTATATAACTGATAACCTCAATTTAATGGAAGATTGCCCATTTTTATTATATATTGTAACATAATAGATATATCATAGAGACCAGCTAAAAATTATAGCCATTCTTGTACATTATTAGTTTTCTAAGAAAAGGAATCTCAGTAGAACATTTGACTCCTTGACCCCTCCAGTACATTTATCTGTGTCCAGCAAAGAAAATGTAATAACGATATTAGCCTCCAGGTAACAAACAGTAATGTACTTTGTTGCAAATATTGAGTGAGACATCAATGATGGCACTGTCTAATAGGCTCTTATCACTCAGCAGAGCTTGACAGCTCTCCCCCAGGCCCTGTCACTCTCTTAGTAATTTAAACTTTGCAAGGTGCTAAAGGAGTTTCTGGTAGTGGACTCTTCAGTATAGCAGGGAATGAGTAGAATGTTAAAGATAACTCATCATTTATTAAGACATCTAGGGAGATAGTTAAATATGGAACTGACTTGCCTCGCATTAAAAATGATGTGAATGAAGACAGATGTTTTATGAATTATGTCTGTTCTAGGCACAGACCCAGAAGAAACTATTCTAAATGCTTTCAAGATTTTTGATCCTGATGCAAAAGGCCATATAAAAGCAGATTAGTAAGTATATCATTTTTATAACATTATTTTAATAAATGAATAGTAACCAATCCATTTTTATGCATTAAGGGTTATGTTCAATGTGCATTTATGTACAGTTTTAGGTTAAAGGTAGCATATCAATATTGGCTGTTGCATAGTTATGTATGCATCTCATGATTTAGGAACGTACTTTTACAAAAATATAGTTATAATGAAGAAACTCAATCCACCTCATGAAACTCATTAAAACGCAATCCACCTTGTGAATTTTGCCCAATTGCTGTTTTTTAGCTTGTCTCTGGGAAGAGAGAACACAACTGTGGGGGAACTCCTGACACAATATAAATCCAATTTAGCCTTCTATAGCTCTAATTTAGCAATCAGTTTAACCTTCTAATTTGCAAAGGGGCAGTGTCTCTTTAAAAGGCTAACATCTTATAACACAATATAAATGCAATTTAGCCTTCTATAACTCTAATTTAGCAGTCAGTTTAACCTTCTAATTTGCAAAGGGGCAGTGTCTCTTTAAAAGGCTAACATCTTTAGGCCTTGTATACATGGGTGGCGGGGGGTACAAACCATGATTTTTCCAAACAAGTTCGCCCCACCCGACCACCCACTTAAACGTAAACATGCAGCCACCCAGGGCAGTATACACTGTCACTTTTTCCGGCCTAGGAAAGGCAGCAGTGTCTCTTCAAAGGTTTAGGCTACCCAAAACTGAATACTAAGGTTCTGGTAGATGCTGAAAAGTTGAGACTATTAACAATATCTTATATTTCTTGAGGATTCTATTGATGAGATATTTGCGCTTGGGTTCCTGGATTTGTACACCTTCTATGGCCATTATGGCGGGTTTCTCACTCTCCCTGTGGAATGTTTCAATCATTTCATATTATGGAGAATGCAACAGGAGGTTTCAAAAGATAGTGAGATCTTACTATTGGAAAAGCCAGGGGATGAGAGAAAGTATTAGCTGCTGAGATACCATGGATAAAAGAAACAAATTATTATTTTTTAATCTAAGTAGTCTAAGATTGATCTTCAAAGAACATTTAGATGTGCAGGTATGTCTATGAATAAGGGCGCAGTAAAAAGGCACTGATCAAGGTTCCTAAGACTGCCAGCAACCTCTCTATGGGTGCGATGCTTTCACAAGTGTCCTATCCATCATGCAAAACTATTAGAAAGATACGAAACTGTAGGTCACACTTCATCCTCTATATCTAAAAACCTCATCTCTAGTTCAGGTTAACATGAATGCATTATGATGTAAAGGTCTAGGTGCTTTTGTCATTTTTAATTGTATGTATGCAGTTAGTGGATTATTATATTATTATGTTTCCTATTTTTTTTTACTTTGCACCTCCATTATTGTGTAATTACTTTCTGAAATGCAAACTACAAAAAAAACATTTAAAGACATTTTCCTTTCAGTACTGAAATATAATAGTCTCAAAGACCTGAGTCAGTGATCTTTATAACTTTGGGCCATAAGTATTGCATTATTGATTGATATATCTGATGTATATATATACTATAACAGCAGATCTAATTTTTGATTCATTTATGTGACAGCATTAGGGAAATGCTAACAACTCAAGCGGACAGATTCAGTCAAGAAGAGGTATGAATGCTTAATTATCTTGTAATTTGCAAAAAGTTAACCATGATTAAACCAGTACAGACTTATTTATTTTATGGTGCAGGACAAATGAGTTGCATTGCTTTTGTCTAGGTAGGTCTAATTAGCAAATAAGAACTCCTGCTGCCCAGGTTTGTTCACAATATCCATGAGAAATGCCACGGGTAAAATTTTGTATTTGGACACAAAGCTGATTTGAACTGTTTGGATAGATTTTATTTATTTGCCCATCCTAAAGCCAGATTTTTCACTATTGAAGGCAATTAAATAATAGTAGGTTCCTGTAGGAACTGTCCACTGCTGGGCACCACCAGAAAAATCCCTTCTGACTTATGCTTTCTTTGCCGTTCAAGCTTGTTGCAATTGTACTCTCTTATAAACAAAAGAACATTTTTTGCAAGAAATGTTCCCACATTAGGAAATCTTTTCAATCAATCCCGCATACACAGTCTTCTCCAAGTCCACTGCTCTTTAGGGTCCAGGTATCATTGTAACAGCTAGCAAAAGTCAATTAATACATGGATAACCAAACAGTTCAAAAAATACAAAGTCAGCCTGGTTATATATGATATATCTAAACAACACACTCTATATTTCTCTTAGCCCACCCACTCATCTATTTAACTTAGGCTAATGTTGAACATTAGGAACCCTCCAATAGATGACCATTTGAGCAATGATGTTGATGTAATTAAGTAGCCATGTTTGCTCCTACCCCATTGCATAAATACAGAAACAAAATGTTTTTCTTCTGATAGTGGTAACTTTAAAGCTTCATTAAAAGAAGTCTCAGTGCACCTTTGAAAAGTGTCCGAGGTGTTTCACATATACTCATGTCATTGCCATGGTGCCATCTGTTCAGAGTCTATACTCAGCAAAAACTAGTATCCCATGCCTGCAACAGTAGCTGCTCACTATGTCTCTATTACAATCACCTGTCACCATTTACTGCTTCAGCACCATTATTGACATTACCAGTACCACTAGCTTTATTTTTTTGTGATTGCCATCATCTGTGGATCCAGTCCAATGCCACAACTCGACAAATTAATTTAATTTACATCTTTCAAAATTTGTATTAATTCATTTTAAAAAAGCACCTGACTGTCATCATCTAAACATGCACAAGCAAAAATATATTTTTATATTTTCACCACATTCACAAAGCAAATTTTCACTACATTTACTAAACTAAGGGAAATTTTCTTGCAAAGTAAACATTACCTTGCACATTGAACAGTCTATTTGCCTTTAGTAAATCCACTCCATAGTGTCTGCTGACTGTAATTTGCTCCAAAAATATCAGATTTAGCACCTTAGAGGCCTAAGGAATTATTTTAAAAACAAACTAGCTTTCGCATCACATTTCCCTGGATGTTCTAGTGTTTGATGATCATGATAATTCTGAGGATTTTTTCTTTTTTATGCTCTCTCAGCAAGATGGTAAAATCTGATTTTTTGGTTATTAAGGCTGGTGCCAGACAAATATCCCTTTGAACAAAGCAACACAAACAATTCTTGCCAACGTCACATGTGTGTACCATATTGCCACATGTTGCACAAGAGAAAATGCTGAACTCATGAAAAAAAGATATTACTGGGATTTTATTGAGATCTGATGTAACCTTATATTGTGTTCATGTCATAGATCAGCCAGATGTTCCATGCCTTCCCCCCAGATGTTGCTGGGAACTTGGATTACAAGAATCTATGTTATGTTATCACCCATGGTGAGGAGAAGGACCAGGAGTAAGATGACACAATTAAAGACAGAGCTTCTACAAGGGGAACAACATTTCAACATGTTGCCTAATTTACTGTGATGATCAAAGTGCCTAAGTTGTTTTTAACTGTCTCAGTAATAAAAACAAGTATTCACTGCCAGTGTTTGCATTGTCATTGCGTGTGTGTTCAGAGTTTAACATGTTCTAACTGATGTATTCGGCAGTTGACATGTTTAAGGCACAACAATTGTTCATACCAATAGAATTTACACATTTAGAGGCATCTCCTTTAGAGCATAAAATAATCAAAACTCAAACAAAATTATTTAGGGGCAGTGTCATCTGAAGCTTATAACTTTACAATATTAAGGGGTTACAAATACAAATTAAAGGGAATTAAAGAAAAAAATCCAAGTACAGCATTTTTTTACATAGTTACATTGGTCCAGGTTAAACTAATTTTTACTATGCATATGCCATACCTGTGAGATCCCTGTAGACACTGTAGTAGACACTGGTATTGTTTAGTAAAACTGGATAGTGCAAAATTGGGTGCAGCTATGCATAGAAACCCACCAGCTTCTGTTTTTTTTTTTAATTGAACAAGCAGAAGTTAGAAGCTGATTGGCTACCATGCACAGCTGCACCAGTATTTGCTCTAGTTTTAGTAAATCAACCCCACTGTCACTATAGCAATCTCCACTAACTTCCAGGTCCTGTGTCAAGTGGCTGCCCTGCTGCATTCTGATCACAGGCAGTCAGTCGTTTGCCACAGGTTCCATTCAGAAAATACTTTGCATTTTCTCAATGAATGCAAAGAATTCCCTGATTGGATGAGGTTGGGAGGCGGGGCAGTGACATTATGCTCTCCACTTTATCCAATCAGAAAATGCTTGGAATTAATTGAGGAAATGCAAAGCTTTCTCCCTATGGCACCCTTGCTGATTTGCTGTCCTCCTGTGATCAGAATGCAGCAGTGCAACCGCTGGAGTAATGGTGTCTGCTACAGTAATATCCCTCTTTTAGAGGGATCCCACAGATATGGTATATGCATAGTTACATTAGCCCAAGCTGGACTAGTGTAATTTTGTAAAAGGTGCCATACCTAGAATTCCTCTTTAATGGAAAACTCTGCTTTTGTTAAAAAAAAAATCATTATATCAACATATAGTGTTTACTCATTTTGTAATTTAATGTTATTAAAACGTACCTTTCCATTTTAGTCTGCTGGTGCTATGATTTTCCAAAACTAACTGCAAATTAAAATGTGTCTTGTTTGTAGCCATGACACCTGATCATAGTCAGTACATTTTACATGTGCAAAACTTCCCAAGATGTGTAATTTTCTGTCTATAAGGCTGACTTACCAATGCATTTTTGTTTTTCCTATTACAACACTGGGAGTGATCAGGTGATTATAATCAGACCCATCCCATTCACTATTCAAGAATCATGAAGTGATGAGAATGCATGTATTGTTGTCCACAGAACAGGAACAGGCAAAAGCTTGTGATTATGTTTACAATGGCCATAATGTGTGATTTAGGATGTGTTAAGACACCTTTAGAATGGAATAATTATTTATTCCAACAAGAAACTAAAATGTGAAATGTAGCGAGGTCTCTGGCCTTGTCCAGTTTAATGAAAACTTTCCAGGCCAAAGATAGCGGACATCCTTCTGTATGTGGTGGGTTGTGAGGCATAGTGGGTGCAAGGTGGACAAAGTTATTGGACGCCAGACACTTCTTGGATGTAAAAGAGGTTTTATTTCTCTTAACAGTCCTTTTTGTATTTTTGGGGGAAAGAGGGTCAGGGCTAGGAGTAGTAAATTCAATTGGCAGACTCCGAGACTTCAATAGGAGGACAGCTGTACAGGGAAAGGCCCCAGAAAGGTGCCACATTTGCACATGCAGGAATGCTGTCTCCTATGGCAACAGTCTTTAACAGTTCCTAACTCAAACGTAACAGTTCCTTCAGCTTTGCTACAACTACCTCTTGTAGTTCTTTAACACTGAGCTCCCGGTATCTCACTAGACCCTCTGATTCACTGACTCTGAATCCCTTGAGCTCCTCCAAATCTTTGCGGTGGTATCTCCCTCAAGCATCACCCATGCTTCCCTACTGGGTCCCTAACTTGGCACTCCAGATACTTCTCAAGCTTCACCCCTGCTGACTCTGTCACCTCCGCCGCTGGTTGGGTCCCTGACTTGATCACCGCCTGAAGTTTCCCGATTCTCCACTGTGCCCATTCGGTGAGAATGCTGCTCCGGTACTTGCTTCCGTTACTCATTGTGGTCTCTGGTAATAAGGTGGTTGGTCTCTTTGTGGTGACAGCTTCCCTTCTACCTCCGACCACTGACAGGTTCTCCGGCCGCAGAACCGTTACTTCTGGTTGGACTGCAAACCGCAATCCCAACCCTGCGTTGCTCTCTTACTTCCAGATAGGCCCTCACACACTAGCAGCCAGATGCCCCCGGGATAGGCCCAGTCTCCAGCCTAGCAGCCTGAGGCACACAACACATGTCCGCCCAGACAGCTGTCCAGGTGGCACAGAACATAGATCACCTGACTCCACCCGAATATATAGGCTCTCCCAGCAGGCCAAGGGATTCAAGAAAACCCCTGCCCATTGGCCGAGATACTCCATATACCCATAACCTGACCTTGTGTTGTCCTTCTCATATCTAATACCACCAAATGCCTGGCCACCTAGTGGTAGAAGAGAAAAGTACAACCAAGCCAAGCTTAGGGAGAAATCAATGGATCTCTAACAATTGACCAGGGTAACTACTCCGGCAAGTAAATTTGTGAGGAGCATCCCTGACTAAACCCCTGGGTGCTTCATGTAAGAAATGATAAAACCTGTATATTGGACATAAAATGTATGTCACAAAACCTGATTTTGAATAATTAACCAGAGCATTTAAGGCATACAATAATATGACAAAATATGTGATTCGATAAAGGTAAATTTAAGACCTGACAAAGGCTAAAACATACTAATACTGTACGTAGGCAGCGAATCCTCCTGCCTTCTGCACTTTATCTCATTAATATAGCAGGAGGGTTGACCCCTCAACCAAGAGATGCTGGTACAATGTGCATACGTACAACCCTTATTTTCACAACTGCTCATTTTTAAATCTCATGATAGATCAATGTCCTGTCGTAGTTGCAGATCCATTCACTTGCCATCAATATAAGTATATACAGTGCCTTGAAAAAGTATTCATTTTCCGCATTTTGTCATGTTACAATCAAAAACATAAATATATTTTATTGGGATTTTATGTGATAGACCAACACAAAGTGGCACATAATTGTGAAGTGAAAGGAAAATGATAAATGATTTTCAATTTTTCTTACAAATAAATATGTGAAAGGTATGACGTGCATTTGTATTTAGCCCCGAGTCAATACTTTGTAGAACCACCTTTTGCTGCAATTACAGCTGCAAGTCTTTTTGAGTATGTCTCTACCAGCTTTGAACATCTAGAGAGTGACATTTTTGCCCATTCTTCTTTGCAAAAGAGCTCAAGGTCCTTCAGATTGGATGGAGAGCATCTGTGAACAGCAACTTTTAAGTCTCAATTGGATTGAGGTCTGAACTTTGACTGGGCCATTCTAATACATGAATATGCTTTGATCTAAACCATTCCATTTTAGCTCTGGCTGTATGTTTAGGGTCGTTGTCCTGCTGGAAGGTGAACTTCCACCCCAGTCTCAAGTCTTTTGCAGACTATAACAGGTTTTCTTCTAAGATTGCCCCATATTTGGCTCCATCCATCTTCCCATCATCTCTGATCAGCTTCCCTGTTCCTGCTGAAGAAAAGCATCCACACAACATGATGCTGCCCCCACCATGTTTCACTGTGGGGATGGGGTGTAGAGGGTGATGCGCAGTGTTAGTTTTTTGCCACACACAGCGTTTTTGCTATTTTGGTCTCATCTAACCAGAGCTCCTTCTTCCATTTGTTTGCTGTGTCCCCCACATGACTTCTTGTAAACTGCAAACGGGACTCCTTAATGGCTTTCTTTCAACAATGGCTTTCTTCTTGCCACTCTTCCATAAAGGCCAGATTTGTGGAGAGCACGACTAATAGTTGTCCTGTGGACAGATTCTCCCACCTGAGCTGTGGATCTCTGCAACTCCTTCAGAGTTACCATGGGCCTCTTGGCTGCTTCGCTGATTAATACTTTCCTTACCTGGCCTGTCAGTTTAGGTGGACGGCCATGTCTTGGTAGGTTTGCAGTTGTGCCATACTCTTTCAATTTTTGGATGATGGATTGAACAGTGCTCCCTGAGATGTTCAAAGCTCATAATATTTTTTTATAACCTAACCCTCATTTAAACTTGTCCACAACTTTATCGCTGACCTCTCTGGTGTGTTCCTTGGCCTTCATAATACTGTTTGTTCATTAAGGTTCTCTAACAAACATCTGAGGGCTTTACAGAACAGCTGTATTTATAGTGAGATTACATTACACACAGGTGGAATCTATTTACTAATTTGGTGACTTCTGAAGGCAATTGGTTCCACTAGATTTTATTTAGGTGTATCAGAGTAAAGGGGGCTGAATACAAATGCACGCCACACTTTTCAGATATTTATTTTTATCATTTTCCTTTCGCTTCACAATTATGTGCCGCTTTGTGTTGGACTATCACATAAGATCTCAATAAAATACATTTATGTTTTTGGTTGTAACATGATAAAATGTTGAAAATTTAAAGGGGTATGAATACTTTCTCAAGGCACTGTATCTACTAAGAGGGCAACGTGTAAAGTGCTTATTCCTATTAACAGCAACTAATCAGAATGTACTTTGCTGAAGCCATACCATTAGAAGATACATTTGAATTGGTCAAATATGGGTGTGTTACTGTGCTTTTGTGCTATTGTGACAAATATTGTATTTTCATAACTGTATGCGCTTAACAAATGCAATGATAGCTTATGTCTGTGCTAAGCATACAATATAAATACCGTATTTACTTGAGTATAGGTCGATCTGAATATAAGCCAAGGCCCCTAATTTACCACAAAAAACTGGGAAAACTTATTGACCCGAGTATAAGCCGAGGGTGAGAAATGCAACAGCTACTGTAAGTGAAAAAGAGGGTCAACAATGCCCATCTGCAGCTGCATGCCTCCCTGTATCCTGTGCATGCCTCCCTGTATCCTGTGCATGCCTCCCTGTGTCCTGTGTATGCCTCCCTGTGTCCTGTATATACCTCCCTGTGTCTTGTGCATGCTTCCCTGTATCCTGTGCATACCTCACTGTGTCCTGTGCATGCCTCACTGTGTCCTGTGTATGCCTCCCTGTGTCCTGTGTATACCTCCCTGTGTCCTGTGTATGCCCCCCTGTGTCCTGTGTATACCTCCCTGTGTCCTGTGTATACCTCCCTGTGTCCTGTGTATACCTCCCTGTGTCCTGTGTATGCCCCCCTGTGTCCTGCGTATGCCTCCCTGTGTCCTGTGTATACCTCCCTGTGTCCTGTGTATGCCCCCTGTGTCCTGCGTATGCCTCCCTGTGTCCTGTGTATACCTCCCTGTGTCCTGTGTATGCCCCCCTGTGTCCTGTGTATGCCTCCCTGTGTCCTGTGTATGCCTCCCTGTGTCCTGTGCAGCCTCCCTGTGTCAGTCTGCATCCTCTCTGTGTCCTGTGCATGCCTCCGTGTGGCGATCTGCAGGCACTGCGTGCCGCTCTGTATCATTCATTGCACTGATCAGCGTGTCATAAAAACACACGGCGGCCATTCCAGTGTTCAAAAGCCGCGCCTCCTCCTCGTCTGTGATAGGCAGAACACTCAATTTCCCAGCAGTCAGTGTTCAGGCTATCACGGACGTCCGCTCATCCTCATACCACAGGCGAGGATAAGAGGATGTCCGTGATTCATATAGCCAGCACTAGCATTACATATATTTATAGCATATAGTTTTAAGAATGCACTATTTTCTGCAATAGTGGTGGTGCAATCGTTTAACAACGAGCATTTTACTAATTTTTTAAAATAACGTCAATTGTAATTTTATTTAGGGGTTTTGGATATACAGGCAGAAAAAAACATTAGCACCTACCCAAACTCACACCTCCGATTATACAACCCCTGGCAAAAATGATGGAATCACCAGTCCCTGAGGATGTTCCTTCAGTTGTTTATTGTTGTAGAAAAAAAGCAGATCACAGACATGGCCAAAAACTAAAGGCATTTCAAATGGCAACTTTCTGGCTTTAAGAAACACTAAAAGAAATCAAGAAAAATAATTGTGGTGGCCAGTAACAGTCAGATTTATAGAACAAGCACAGGGAATAAATTATTGAATCACTCAACTCTGAGGAAAAAATTATGGAATCATGAAAAACAAACAAACAAAATAACACTCCAACACATCACTAGTACTTTGTTGCACCACCTCTGGCTTTTATAACTGCTTGCAGTCTCTGAGGCATTGACTTAATGAGTGATAAACAGTACTCTTCATCAATCTGGCTCCAGCCTTCTCTGATTGCTGTTGCCAAATCATCTTTTCAGGTTGGAGCCTTGTCATGGACCATTTTCTTTAACTTCCACCACAGATTTTCAATTGGATTGAGATCCGGACTGTTTGCAGGCCATGACATTGACCTTATGTGTCTTTCTTCAAGGAATTTTTTCACAGTTTTTGCTCTATGGCAAGATGCATTATCATCTTGATAAATGATTTCATCATCCCCAAACATCCTTTCAATAGATGGGATAAGAAAAGTGTCCAAAATTTCAATGTAAACCTGTGCATTTATTGAAGATTTAATGACAGCCATCTCCCCAGTGCCTTTATCTGACATGCAGCCCCATATCATAATTGACTGTGGAAATTTGCATGTTTTCTTCAGACAGTCATCTGCATAAATCTCATCGGAACGGCACCAAACAAAAGTTCCAGCATCATCACCTTGCCCAATGCAGATTCGAGATTCATCACTGAATATGACTTTCATCCAATCCTCCACATTCCACGATTGCCTTTCCTTAGCCCATTGTAACCTTGTTTTTTTGTGTTTAGGTGTTAGAGATGGCTTTCTTTTAGCTTTTCTGTATGTAAATCCCATTTCCTTTAGGTGGTTTCTTACAGTTTGGTCACAGATGTTGACTCCAGTTTCCTCCCATTTGTTCCTCATTTGTTTTGTTGTACATTTTCTGTTTTCAAGGCATATTGCTTTAAGTTTTCTGTCTTGACGCTTTGATGTCTTCCTTGGTCTACCAGTATGCTTGCCTTTAACCACCTTCCCATGTTGTTTGTATTTGGTCCATGTTTTAGACACAGCCGACTGTGAACAAATAACATCTTGTGCAACACTGCGTGATGATTTACCCTCTTTAAGGAGTTTGATAATCCTCTCCTTTTTTTCAATTGACATCTCTGGTGTTGGAGCCATGCTTCATGTCAGTCCACTTGTTGCAACAGTTCTCCAAGGTGTGATCACTCCTTTTTACCTACATACATATGCCCCGTACACACGGTCGGATTTTCCGACGGAAAATGTGTGATAGGACCTTGTTGTCGGAAATTCTGACCGTGTGTGGGCTCCATCACACATTTTCCATCGGAATTTCCGACACACAAAGTTTGAGAGCAGGCTATAAAATTTTCCGACAACAAAATCCGTTGTCGGAAATTCCGATCGTGTGTACACAAATCCGACACACAAAGTGCCACGCATGCTCAGAATAAATTAAGAGATGAAAGCTATTGGCTACTGCCCGTTTATAGTCCCGCCGTACGTGTTTTACGTCACCGCGTTCAGAACAATCGGATTTTCCGACAACTTTGTGTGACCGTGTGTATGCAAGACAAGTTTGAGCCAACATCCGTCGGAAAAAATCCATGGATTTTGTTCTCGGAGTGTCCAATCAATGTCCGATCGCGTGTACGGGGCATAACAAGCAGATTTAATCTGATGCAGGTGTTAGTGTTTGTAATGAAAATTTACAGGGCGATTCCATAATTTTTTCCTTAGAATTGAGTGATTCCATAATTTATTACCTGTGCTTGTTCTATAAATCTAACTGTTACTGGCCACCACAATTATTTTTCTTGATTTCTTTTAGTGTTTCTTAAAGCCAGAAAGTTGCCATTTGAAATGCCTTTAGTTTTTGGCCATGTCTGTGATCTGCTTTTTTTCTACAACAATAAACAACTGAAGGAACATCCTCAGGGACTGGTGATTCCATCATTTTTGCCAGGGGTTGTATGAGTTACCATATCTGAGCAGAAATTGACCAGAGAAGTTATAAAAGATGTTTTTGCCATGGCTTGAGAGTACCAAAGGTTATAAGAAAGGTGACTGTGAATATGACCTTTAAGATCGTCTGAAAATTATTCCATGAAAATCCTTATACAGTATGTATCATGCTTAGGTTTTAAGCTTCAACTATTTTCTAGTAAATACAGAGCATTGAATAGGAGTAGAAGATATATCTTATACCTCTGAATACCAATGAAGTTGATGTGGATGGTGTATGGCACCAGACTCACTGCATTACAAGATTTCAATAAAGAGAATCTGTTAAATATTATACTGTAGCTTAGCTGGTGTTTGACTGAATTTGCCCTATATGTGTGTATATGAACATGGCAGGGACATTAGAGTGCAAGCTCTTTTAGGGGAATGGAGTGACATGAATTGTTTCCTTGTATAGTATGTCCTCTGTTGGTGCATTATTAATGAATTCATTTTTGTTATCATATGCCGTAAAAATTAAGCCTCAAGTGAAATGGTCCATATTATAATTTCTTTACTACACTGAGATGCAAGGAAATCTGTACCAATCTTTTCTGAAAATATTAAATCTGATGTGAGAAAAATTCTGGATTATTTGTTTACTTTCTGAGAAGCCACATTTTTCTCATATCGTTCAGTACATATCAGGGGACCAGAAAGCCAGTCCCAGAAGTAACATTAGTCAGCACGCACCGCTGGCATGATTTGTGAATGTCTTACTTACAAATGTTTAACCTTATTAATGAACAGGACAGAACGTGCTGTCACAGCAAGAAAAAAAGACACAAATGTAGAGCAAAAATAGAAGAAAGTTCAGAGGTGAGGCCCAGTATTTAAAAGACAAGTTTAGACTTAGAAAAAATAAAGATTTATACTCACCTAGATGGATTCAGCATTGATCCAATGCTTAATCTGTCCCCCGCTGACTCTGTAGTGAGAACTGAGTGATTAAATACAACTGATCGCTCAGTTCTCCCCCTCTGCTCTGAGCAGAGAGCTGGGACTATCAGTCAATGGCTCTCTCCCCTCCAGCGGTCACTGGAGAGCTGAGCTGTGGAGGGAATGGGAGAGGCTGTCTCAGGCTCTCGCGAATCACCAAATAAGCTGAGCCAGGTGCTGATCCAGGGTTCTGGGTAGATCCTGATCATATGGCTGGGATCTTTTCAGAGCCTGGACCAACTGAGTAACGTCATCCGACAGTGGACTTTAGCAGAACAAACTGCACTCCTATGACCTAAAGTAGAAATATAGCCAAATGAGTTTTGGCTATACTTCTCCTTTAATACCAAAGCATCAATATAGTGATAAATAGATACACATTTGATCTGTGCACCACATTATGACATGATCTAGAATGGTGCTTTCTATTCAACAGTAACTAAATTTACATTGAAGGTGAACAGTATTTTCAGTTAGCACATATTTTCAGCTATTATTGCAGTGTCTACATTAAAATTGAACTTCATGCTTCATGTATGTCCTGTTCACACATAAATGCGCATTAAAATGCATAAAAATTCTTGAAAACTGGATGTACATTGCCTTCCATTGATGTGCGTTGACACTCATTTTTATGCATGTTAACTTGCTATGCAATTTTCAGGTTATTTCCTCTGACTTCACATCCTTTTCCTATTTGTGGGTCGAGAGAAGGAGTGAGGGAGATAAATGAAGACAGAGACTAACATTGCTTTGGAGAGGCATTGGTAAATGAGATAGTTACCATAACAGCTCTAAACATTGAGATTGTGCTAGCTATATTGAGGAGGCAGATGAGGAGATTGGGGCAAGCCAAACAGTGCTATTGAGTGAATCCATTGCTCACACAACATGGGAGTAAAGAGCAGTTTTAGAGAAGGATTACCAATGTCACTCATCTATTTCATAAAGCCTGCCATTGAGATACCTCTGTAGCCAGTTTTCCACTGCACACTTTCTATTTCCCTCTATGGTGGCTGTCATATGGGTAAGGGACAAAATAATAAAAAAACTTTTGTTTGCAGTGCCTTGATGTGCATTTATATGTATATGTATTGTATGATGTTAAAATGCATAGATGTAGCAATTTAATGCAAAATGACACGCGTTGCGGTATGAACAGGACACATAGAACACAATTGTTTTCTATATGTCCTGGCAGTGACCAGCATTCTTGCAGTGCGGTAAAATGCAGGTCACTGCAATATGCATGAACAGGGCCTAACAGTTCAAATGCAGACATGGGAGCCAATGGCGTCCCTAGGGTGGGGGGCAGAGGGGGCCCTGACCCCCCCAACATTATGCTGTGCCCCACCATGTGCCCCCCCAATAATTTTTTTTTTCCAAAAGGCAATGTCTAAGAGAATGTCTAAGAGGGAGAGCGCCCCAAGTCAGCTCCTGCGGGTGATTCCCCCCCCTCTGCTCGCTGACACTGCATAATGCGAGCGCTCACAGAACCAAGGCCACCCGATCTGCTCCTTCCCCTGCATCCTCATTGGCAGGGAGATGAGCGAGTTGCAGGAAGGACTCCACCAGGACTCTCAGTTACTGAAAAAACAAACTGAATTCTCCCGTCCTTAGGACAGGAGAACCAGCCTGTAAATTCCAAGATATGCCAGACCAGCGCTGTCAACAGCAGGGGCAGGACAGCAAGAGGAGGCTGGGGAACCCCACAGTGGCAGAACCGTTGCAACCCTGATAATTCTCCCACTGCTTTGGACCCTTATATTTTCTTGGTATGCTGGTGACATATATCTCTTGTTTTCTGCCACCCTGGGGGGGGCCCAATACAGTAGGAAGGGAGCTCACTGCAGAGCATGTGAAAGGGCCGTTGTGAGATCGTAGTAAAGGGCCCCAGGATATATATATATATATATATATATATATATATATATATATATATATATATATATATATATATATATATATATATGCATTTTATAGTTGCCCCCCTACTTTTGTCCCTGTCCCCCCATGTGCCCCCCTAAATATGAAAGCTGGAGACGCCACTGATGGGAGCTGTTTTATCTGTCAAAAGATTATTCCTGCCTATCGAGTCCTAAAATACACAGTTTTAAAAGACAGCAAGATGGTGATCTGAATTTTCTCTATTGAAGTTAAGCATTACAGCATGGTCACCTCAAAGTCTACAACAGTGATTGGACAATGATGAGTCTTTCCTCTGCTACTCTGCTCTATCCCCCTGTCAGAATGTTACTTGGCAGCCCATATGCATTGAAGACCACCTGATTGGCTGCTTGTGTTGCCCCACCTTTTCTTGGTCTGGGAGCCACTCTACAGGGGATAGTAATAAGCTCATACCAAGTCAAATTCAGGTATCTGCTTTGAAAAAAAAAAACATTTATTCTTTTAATGAATACATAACTGTTAATTGCTGTTTTTTTTTTTTTCTGTATCTGCCCGATGTTCAACTTTAAATATAGCTTGATATGACTTTTACATTTTTACATGCTTCCACTTACGTTTTTTTAATTGTGTTAAAAGCTTTGTAGATTAAGCAATAAGGGGAACACTGTCTTGATTAAATAAGTGTTGAGATAAAATATCAACAAACACAAGCATTGCTTGCAAAGGTTCAAGCAACTCATAGGGTCTAATTTCATACTTACCAACTGTCACGTATTTCCCGGGACATTCCCGGGATTTAGACCCTTTTCCCGGATTTAGCCATTCCCGGGAAATGTCCCGGGAAATTCTTATTTTACTGATTTTTTCATTTAATTTTTTTTGCCGCAGCCACCACTGCTACCGCCGCTACCGCTGCTACCGCCGCTAAAGATCTGTGGCCGACAGAGACAATGTCTCCACTGGGCGCCATTTTCACGAAAATTACTGTTTAGCAATGGCAGGGTGGCTGCCAAAAGAATTTGAGCTGTGGCACCGCCCACCTCCCGCCCCGCTGCCGTCTGTCTGTGACCTGATGTGGGAAGGGGCGGGGGGTGGGCGGCGCCGCAGCTCAATTGCTATTGGCAGCCACCCGGCTATTTTGTCTCATTCTATTTAGTAATGGTGGCGGAGAGAGTCTCTACTGCTGGGAATGCCTGATGTAAGGAAAGGGGGGGCTCCATTGGGGGATGCCTGATGTAAGGGGGGACTCCGCTGGCAATGTCTGATGTAAGGGGGGACTCCGCTGGCAATGTCTGATGTCAGGGGGGACTCCGCTGGCAATGTCTGATGTAAGGGGGACTCCGCTGGCAATGTCTGATGTCAGGGGGGACTCCGCTGGCAATGTCTGATGTAAGGGGGACTCCGTTGGCAATGTCTGATGTAAGGGGGGACTCTGCTGGCAATGCCTGATGTAAGGGAGGACTCTGCTGGCAATGCCTGATGTAAGGGAGGACTCTGCTGGCAATGCCTGATGTAAGGGGGGACTCCGCTGGCAATGCCTGATGTAAGGGAGGACTCTGCTGGCAATGCCTGATGTAAGGGGGGACTCAGCTGGCAATGCCTGATGTAAGGGAGGAGTCAGCTGGAAATGCCTGATGTAAGGGAGGACTCCGCTGGGGACACCTGATGGCATCTGGTGGCAGGCGATGTGGCAGGTGACACGCTCAGGGCTTCCACTGATTCTGCATTATGGTGAGTTAAATCATTTCATTCTATATTACAATGTAATAATAGAAATAATGCACTTCAATCATCCTGACACCATAACAACCTTGGTGCCGGGATGATTGAAGCGCCAACACCAGGTGTTTGGAGTATCTTTATCTGCTGATTTGTTAAACTTTCTGGAATACACATATATCTACTGTTGTGTAGGATCTGGGCCTGCTGTCACTCCATCCCTCTTTCTTTCTTTCTTTTACTTTCTCTCCCTCTTTCTTTCTTTCTTTCTTTCTTTCTTTCTTTCTTTCTTTCTTTCTTTCTCTCCCTCTTTCTTTCTTTCTCCCTCCATCCTTCATTCATCTCATACCACACCCCTTCCGAGCCACGTCCATTTACGACACGCCCGCTATTCCGCTCAAACCACGCCCATTTTTCACCACGCGCCGCATTTTTCTGTTACGGTATTCCCCGCCTACAAAAGAATGCCACGCTCCCTAATTATAGCAAGGCTCCGCCTACATGCAAAAAAGTATCCCGATTTTTTTTTTTGCAATGTTGGCAACTATGTAATTTACTAAAGGAATTTGCTTGTATGTTTTTGCATTGATAAGTCAGTGAACCAGACTGAAAAACAATCATATTGTCATAGTATTTACAAGGCTTGATAATGCTTGTTGTAATCATGAATACACATACTTACACTGCCTTATGTATTGTCGTGAGTATGGGGTAGTGGTTTTTCGGATCTGCTTCTTTGTTTGGCCCATGTGCCTTGTCATAACTTAAAGCCTAAATTTAGTCAAGCATTTTTTTTTGAATCAGCATAAGTAAG
Organism: Aquarana catesbeiana; assembly: GCF_042186555.1. NCBI lineage: Eukaryota > Metazoa > Chordata > Amphibia > Anura > Ranidae > Aquarana > Aquarana catesbeiana. The sequence goes on from NC_133325.1 coordinate 669,772,637, forward strand.
GGTATTTATGTTAAATTCCTACTCTTTACATCCCACTCCTCCATTCATAGAAGCTGTACTATAGCTTTCATAAATGAAACAGCACTAGGAATGGAGGAGGAGGACCTTTCATTCATCCGCTTGTTCTTTATTCTTTATGGAAAGCTAAAATGAGTACGCATGGTGCATGTCACATTATCATTTGTTTTTATAGGGTAAAAACCTTTAACACACACATTACTTAATTCAACTTATCAGCATATAAAGCACTGTTTTAATATTCAATGCGCATTGCAAAATGGAGACCACAACATACGTACTGATGAGTCTAAGCTATTGTTTGTAAACCCCAAAACGTGGTCCCTTTCATTATTTTACATATATCATAGCAAGATTTTTTTATGTGTGAGTAATTAGTACCTTGAAATATCAGTTGATCTTGCCAGTATCTTCTGCTTGCAGGTGACAATGCTAATTACAGGGTCCAATTTATTTTGGTCGCATTGTTAGCCTGCCAAGCGCACTCCTTCATCTCACTACAGGAAGCCGCGCTGATGCACAACATTCCTGTAGTCAGCCAGTGACTTTAAAGGTACCAATAATAATCTCTGACCACAACCCTTGTAGCTCGGAGCTGAGTAGAGAAGACATTGCTGCTAATAAAAATGGGAAATAAGTATTTGCACGTTTTATTTGAAATCTTTTTAAATGAAGGAACAAAAAAAAACTGGTAAGCATGTTACTGATTATTTTTTTGGGAATATGATTTACATCTGCTTTAAGCAATTGTATTCTCCCGATACACACACACTAATGAGAATTTGCCACACAAATATGAAATAACAATTTCTCCCTGCTTTCCTGCATTTCCTTTTAGTAAATCAGTCCAATAGGCTTATATTATGGGAAGAAGCTGTAAAGTGGAAACAGTGAATAGCACTGTAAAGCAGTGGCGTCTCCAGCTTTCATATTTAGGGGGGGCACATGGGGGGACAGGGACAAAAGTAGGGGGGCAACTATAAAATGCAATTATATATATATATATATATATATATATATATATATATATATATATATATATATCCTGGGGCCCTTTACTACGACCCCACAATGGCCCTTTCACATGTTCTGCAGTGAGCTCCCTTCCTACTGTATTGGGGCCCCCCCCAGGGTGACAGAAAACAAGAGATATATGTCACCAGCATACCAAGAAAATATAAGGATCCAAAGCAGTGGGAGAACTATCAGGGTTGCAAAGGTTGTCTTGCCTCCGGGCCCTGGTGTTCTGCCACTGTGGGGTTCCACTGGCATCTCTTGGAATTTACAGGCTGGTTCTCCTGTCCTAAGGATGGGAGAAATCAGTCTGTTTTTCCAGTAACTGAGAGTCCTGGTGGAGTCCTTCCTGCAACTCGCTCTTCTCCCTGCCAATGAGGATGCAGGGGAAGGAGCAGATCGGGCGGCCGTGGTTGTGTGAGCGCTTGCATTATGCAGTGTCAGCAAGCAGAGGGAGGGGGGAGGAATCACCTGCAGGAGCTGACTGGGGACTCTCTCCCTCTTAGACATTGATTTTTTGTAAAAAAAAAAACAATTTTTTTTTATTGGGGGGGGGGGGCACATGGTGGGGCACAGCATAATGTTGGGGGGGTCAGGGCCCCCTCTGCCCCCCCTAGGGACGCCATTGCTGTAAAGTAGGAAGCAGAATCTGCCTATGTAATAAAACACACAAACTAGGCTTTTTGAAATAGTAACTTTTTATTTAACCACTTGCCTACCAGGCACTTACACCCCCTTCCTGCCCAAGCCATTTTTCAGCTTTCAGCGCTGTCGCACTTTGAATGACAATTGCGCGGTCATGCAACACTGTACCCAAACAAATTTTTTATCATTTTCTTCACACAAATAGAGCAAATAGACCAAATATTTTGAAAAAAAAAAAGTTTTTTACTTTTTTTCTGTCAGTAAATTTTGTAACTCATATCAAAGAATGAGAGATAAAAAACTATGTTCAGTATCCCTCCCTCAGCGCACACAGAGAAAATATTGATAAAACAATAGTCAGCAGCTGCTATACTAAAACGAAATGCATCAAATATATGTCTAAGAAAAATTTCTAAAACATTAGCAGTGCTAGTGCAAAAATAGCAAATATTTAAAAATATCAATGAAATTGCTTAAGAGTCCATAAAGTATCAAATGGTGATCCACTCAGTGAAAGTTCATTAAGAAAAGGCAGGTGAGTATAAACTAGACGATCGTGGAAGAAGATATTAGCAGCGATCCAAAGTCTCCATCACCACACCACTTGTGCCACAGCTCTGTAGGTAACCCACTTACCAGACCCTGCTGATTAACACGCTTATCAATAAAAGGAATAATCGCTGTTCACTGGACACTTTTCATCTGTATTTTGCTCATTGCAAGCAATAGATACAAAAAAAACCACCATTCCAGTGACCAACGTACGCTTCCCTGAAGACGTTCACTACGAAACGTACGTCGGAGCGGTACGTGGTCACATGTCCTATCACCCAATAACATCCGGATCCTTTGGCTGCCCCCCTGTGTAAGCTGGAACGCACGCCAGCGTGGAGGAGACATGAAAGGCTTTTTCTGACTGCGAAGTCACCCTGACATGCAAGCAGCCCCAGTGCCGAGTAGGCACCCATCAATGTAAGCGGCCATTTGGCTTTTTAATTTGTTTACTTTTTTAATAAATGGTTTTACGCTATGGAGACTGTTTTTGTTTCCTATGTATCCTTATCCTATCTTGAATGAGCTTGACGGGAACGATCCATGCCTATAATACCAACCACAGTCCGGCCATCCATGTGAGCAGGCACAACCCTGCACAAGCGCTAGTGACTCTCTTTCTAACTAAAGGAGTCATTGGTATCTGGTAAGCAGATATCTACTACTTCGAGGTGTTTTCCTTTTCTTATTTTCCTTTGGTGATGGAAAACCTTTTGTTTACAGCAACAAGATTGGGATAATATTGAAAGATATCACTTCAACCACTTCAAATCACTTTTTTATGTGGACAATCAATCACTATATATTTTTTTCACTATTGTGGGCACTTCAATGTGTAATCTAATTATGATTTGTCATTATTATGTTTTTCATTTTTTTGGTAATGCAGGAGATTTATTTACTTTAAGCACTTGATTAGTATGGTATCTAGCGCCCCCTAGCTTTCTTACATTTCCATTTTTTTGGTAATGCAGGAGATTTTTTTATTTAGAGCACTTGAATAATATGGTATCTAGCGCCCCCTATCTTCCTTACATTTAGAGTTAGTTTTGCCTGGACTTACACTTTAAGACACCAATGAAATAAAAATAATATAATTTAATTCACATAGTCTAATAGTCATCTTTGCACAATAATGTCACCTATATAGCTACATATACCACATCTGATTGGATAAACAACAAAATTTCCACTTTGAGATACCTTTAACCTTTACATACCTGGAGAAATAAACAAGAGAAAATAACTATAGTAAACAATATGATCGAAAACAGGCCTATATTTCAGACTGGCAAATTCCAACTTTCTGTCTTTATGGAAATATTTATTCCATTGCTTTGGAAAGCAAATAACTTTCAGAAGTCAGTCCTTCTAAAACAAACATAACAGGAAGGTTTTGATTTTTCAATTAAACAACAGAATCGCCACATCAATTGATGTGTTCTCTGCTGTGAAAATCTTGCCGTGTAATAAGTGCCATGCTGAAAAGGAATGTTCAATAGCTGCACATGTGACTCATTGAAGACAAGAACAAAGGGCAATAAAGTATAAACAGAAACAAAAAAACAATTGTCCTATTAATGCTTTGATTTTTCCATTACATGACATATCGTTCCTCAGCACTAGGATAACAAAACGTGAAACTCTACAATATGTTTAAAGGCCTTTTCATCAGCATTGCAACGCATGAGTGTGAATTCCCATGCTGGTTATCAACTTACCCTCATGAGTTCTTTTAGCGAGTGCACAGGGATGTTTTTTTGGCTGAAAGCTATTTGGAAATGCTTGACTAATGTTTCACATGAAATCATTTTGAGGTTAAATATATGTGATATATTTTATATAAAGAACCCCTGTTGCCCAATGTAACCTTCGTTCGATACATGAGAACTGTAGAAGCATAAAAGATTCTCCATGCCATTTATACTAGCACAGGATGCATTTTTTTTTTTTTAGCAAGGCAAGCAGTAAATAATCTTGTATGATAGGCTTTACATGTGTCATCATTACAGTCAAGAATACCTACATCAATAAAACATTGTCAGCAAATTGCTAGCATATTGGACATTTCCCATTTTAAAGTGGTATTAAAAACAATAAATGTACTATATTGCAGTTTACCAATTCTCGAATGTGGTGCTTGAATTACTTTTCTTTTTTCCTTTATTTCACCTGGTGATTCTGCCAGTAACACACTTGCTTTCTTAGCTTTGGTTGGGGACACAAGTAAATAGGACAATTAGCAATCCTGGAGTTCCAGAAATGTAACAATTTTTTGAAACCGTTAAATCGACTTGTTTAGTTACGCTTTATGACTTGCTGCTGTTCAGGGGCTCTGGGCTTCAGCAAAATGGCAGCCTCCAGCAGGAAGAAACAGGAGCAATGCTGGAGGCAATGTACAGCACACAGTAATGTTGGTAGTTTTTAAAGAACATTCATATTTCTCAAGTTGTTATGGGTAAGGTTTCATTTTAAGTGAGTAGATCTCTGCTACACAAGGTATTTAAAAGAAAAAAAAGACACAGTGGAATAAAGGCGGCTAGGAGGGAGAGATGAGGGAATCTAATTTTTGTGCTTAAAAGCGACCCTTTCCATTGCCATTGCCATTGTTTACAGAAAGCTCATCCAGGTATGGCTTATTAGGCATATAAAAACACACCTTTGCCTAGCCAAAGAACAAAAACTCTGTTTCAGTTTTTCCCTAGAGACCAAGTTATTCCTCAACGGAAAGTCAGCATCTTGCTTCTTGTTCAGCATAAAGAATTTGAGGCCAGGTTGTCAATCAGGATGAACGCAACAAAAACACATTGGGGTTGATTTACTAAAACATGGAGAATACAACATCTGGTGCAGCTCTGCATAGAAGCCAATAAGCTTTCAGATTTTTTTTTGTCAACGCTTAATTGGACAAGCTGAAATTAGAAGCTGATTGGTTTCTATACAGAGTTGCACCAGATTTTGCACTTTCTAGTTTTAGTAAATTAACCCCATTGGCTTTTTTCCTGTGTCACTTCTCTCTGCAAATGTCAGGGAAGTGGTTCAAATTTAAGCTTCTGTTGATTTATAAAAACTTTACATTTAAACAGCTGGTGGAGTAAATTACCATTATGTTTATATGTTTGGAGATTGGAAAATTCCCTTTCACTCACTAGTAGCACCTCTCCTGTTCCCCAGTGCTGCCTCACAAAGAGCCTGTGCAGAAATACATCTTACCTGAAAAACTGAAATCTGCACCAAAGTATGTTTTCAGGAATCCAAAGGGCCCCATCTGGGTTTTTCTTCCACATGTTATATTTTTGTTGCCGGTGTGCCTTGTACTCTGGACCATATTGCAGCATTCAAAAGTCAAACCAATAATAAGCAATAATAAAAACAATGTGATATAACGTATTGTGTGATGGACAGGCAACCACTCTTTTCACCTGTGTCCCCTCCGACACACTGATATGTACAGTTCCCCTAGGCCTGGGAGTTATTTAACAATCACAGGGTGGCTCCTACAGTATACTTCCTGTCATTAGAGGATATGTAGAGTATGCATCTGTACTGAGAGTGTGGGGTGGATTTACTAAAACTGAAAAGTGCAAAATCTTTTGTAGCTCTGAATAGAAACCAATCAGCTTCCATGTTTCTTTGTCAAAGCTTAATTGAACAAGCTGAAATTAGAAACCTAATTGGCTACCATGCACAGCTGTAGCTTTGCACTCTCCAGTTTTAGTAAATTAACCCCTGTGTGTGTGTGTTCAATGAACCCTTACAATAATTGGCTACCAAGTGCTGAAGTATATTTGTTTAGGCCGTGTTCACATATGTGTAGCCCTGTGTTCGTGACTGAGGTCGAGTGCGTGTATGTTGAACGGTTCAGGTTCAATTCAGGTTTGAATTTTTGCTTGAATTTGCATCTGAACCGGTCCCAAACACACACAGGACCCTTTTGCAATCCGCTCCGCGGCCGCCCTGGACCTGTGTGAACCGACTCCATTGAGAGCCAGTCACACTCGAATGTCATCTAATTTGGAAGCAGGAAAAGCCGCATCCGATTCGCACATATATATAAACCCAGCATTAAAAAGAACCAGTCATCATTTTTTATCAATCAAAAACCCAACAGCGGTGCAACCTAATGTCCCAGGAAATGTTTTATGTCCAGAATTCTCTCTTTCGCTTAGCAGAAGTGTCCACTCTGCATAGCCTAAAGAAAGTCTGTTCTCTTTCTCTAGTCCCGGAGAGCAAGGGGATCCACTTAATTTTTACCTGTTACTGAGGGACATGGCCAAAGGAGATTGGAAGATTTGGAGCCACTTGCTAAACATGGTTTATCAGCATTAGATCCGTGGCCTCTCGCTCATGCATTTCTGCTTTAACACAATAAGTTGATAGAGAAAGTTGTTCCTCTATAGGCCAGGACTAATAAAGGGCATTCTTTCCCATTCCCCCCCCATTTTCTTTTTTTGTTGTTGGTTGTTTGTTCTGGAGTTCTTCTTTCCCTCTCCTAGGGTATGTACATCTAAACATAGTTACCCCATCTGAGAATTGGCTTACTGTTTAGAGATGTTTAGACATGTTATATTTCTGTTCTGTGGATATCTACCTATGTAACTATTTTGGGCTCATAAAATCATTCATGTCTATGTTCTATTCAAATGTATTCAATAAAATGTTTATGTAAAAAAAAAAAAGAAAGTCTCTTTTCAGTACAGCTCAGTCAGGAAAAAATTACATCCTTTATAGAGACATACACATCCCACAAGGAGAGTACCAGTGTCAGCCAGTCAAAAAGGGGTGCTGGGGTGTCGCCCCCCCCCCAAAAAAAAAATTTTTAACATGTTAAAAAACTGTTAGTCATATACAGTAGTTCAAAAAGTGAGTACATCCAACAACATTTTTGTAAACATTTTATTATAGCTTTCATGTGACAACACTGAAGAAATGACACTCTGCTACAATGAAAAGTAGTGAGTGTACAGCTTGTATAACAGTGTAAATTTGCTGTCCCCTCAATATAGCTCAACACACAGCCTTTAATGTCTAAAGCACTGGCAACAAAAGTGAGTACACCCCTAAGTGAAAAAGTCCAAATTGGGCCCTATTAGCCATTTTCCCTCCCCCCGATGTCACGTGACTCATTAGTGTTACAAGGTCTCCGGTGAGAATGGGGAGCAGGTGTGTTAAATTTGGTGTTATCGCTCTCACTCTTTCATACTGGTCACTGGAAGTTCAACATGGCACCTCATGGCAAAGAGCTCTCTGAGGATCTGAAAAAAGAATTGTTGCTCTACATAAAGATGGCCTAGGCTAGAAGAAGATTGCCAAGACCCTGAAACTGAGCTGCAGCATGGTGGTCAAGATCATACAGCATTTTAACAGGACAGGTTCCACTCAGAACAGGCCTCGCTATGGTCGAACCAAAGAGGTTGAGTGCACGTGCTCAGCATCATATCCAGAGATTGTCTTTGGGAAATAGACATATGAGTGCTGCCAGCATTGCTGCAGAGGTTGAAGAGGTGGGGGGTCAGCCTGTCAGTGCTCATACCATACGCCGCACACTGCATCAAATTGGTCTGCATGGCTGTCCTCCCAAAAGGAAGCCTCTTCTAAAGATGATGCAAAAGAAAGCCACAAACAGTTTGCTGAAGACAAGCAGACTAAGGACATGGATTACTGGAACCATGTCCTGTGGTCTGATGAGACCAAGATAAACGTATTTGGTTCAGATGGTGTCAAGCGTGTGTGGCGGCAACCAGGTGAGGAGTACAAAGACAAGTGTGTCTTGTCTACAGTCAAGCATTGTGGTGGGAGTGTCATGGTCTGGGGCTGTATGAGTGCTGCTGGCACTGGAGAGCTACAGTTCATTGAGGGAACCATGAATGCTAACATGTACTGAGACATACTGAAGCAGAGCATGATCCCCTCCCTTCGGAGACTGGGCTGCAGGGCAGTATTTTAACATGATAACGACCCCAAACACACCTCTAAGATGACCACTGCCTTGCTAAAGAAGCTGAGGGTAAAGGTGATGGACTTTCCAAGTATGTCTCCAGACCTAAACCTTATTGAGCATCTGTATAGCATACTCAAATGGAAGGTGGAGGAGCACAAGGTCTCTAACATTCACCAGCTCCCTGATGTTGTCATGGAGGAGTGGAAGAGGACTCCAGTGGCAATCTGTGAAGCTCTGATGAACTCCATGCCCAAAAGGGTTAAGGCAGTGCTGGAAAATAATGGTGGCCACACAAAATATTGACACTTTGGGCCCAATTTGGACATTTTCACTTATGGGTGTACTAACTTTTGTTGCCAGCAGTTTAGGCATTAATGGCTGTGTTGAGTTATTTTGAGGGGACAGCAAATTTACACTGTTATACAAGCTGTACACTCATTGTAGCAAAGTGTAATTTATTCAGTGTTTTCACATGAAAAGATATAATAAAATATTTACAAAAATGTGAGGGGTGTAATCACTTTTGTAAAATACTGTATATTATCATTTATTAAAAAAAAAAAAAAAAAAAAAAAACTGTATTTCATTCATGAAGTGTGTGCAGGGTGGCGGACTAATGGGTGTCTATTAGGTCCTTAAAGTTTTGAAAAGCATGTGATTGAGGCTGAGAGCTCTAGTTGGCTTGTTTTAGATTGTCCTCGGGGTGCAGTGTCCCCTCCCACTTTTGATTTTAGCGAATCTATATATTTTTTTTATTTTTGGTCACATGTGATTGGACGGTTCTCACCTCATAGGGCGGTGCTTTAAACGGCATCCCATCTGTCACTTACGGTATCTGGCCTCTCGTCCCGTGGAATGCAAGGCCTCCCAGGCAGTGGCACGCTGTGTATTGCATGCAATTGTTCTTCTACAGATAAAAGTGAGTTTTGGGCTTTTATGTTTGCGCCCCCCCACCAAAAATTGTTTTGGCATTAGCCGCCACTGGAGACTACACTACATTAAACTGAAGGGTAAATAATGTAAATGCATTACTAGAGACATGGGTAACTTTGAGATGTAAATTTAACTATTAAAATAATTTAAAGTGGAGATACAGATTATTACAAATACCCAAACATGACTGGAACCCCTTTGGCAGTACCATCCAACACTATTTTGGGCTGAGGGGAGAAGATTAGCTCAAGCTAGGGCTTCCAAGGACTTGCTAATTCTTCTTTGTAGAGCTTTCCTTGTCCACTTTTATGAAAAGAAAGTTTCACAAAGCATTAAAGAAAGTTACCCTCAGAGGAGTGTTTAGATTCAGCTTCCTTGCTGTCTCCGTCCACTCAGATCCTTCATCTGCAGTCACACAGGCACCTTGGGAAGGGAGGATCCCTGACCTATTGCATACACTCAATTCATAAGGAATGTGCACACGTACCTCTTTATGGTGCTGGGTACTAGCTAAACATAATTCAAGGGCTGTAGACCCAGGACATTAAACATCCACTTTCCTCCTTATCCCCTTAACCTGTTTAGATAAAAACCATGGCCTTGGTGACACTTACCCTTTCTCACAACAGCCAATAATCACTATGGCCAATGCTGCGTGGCTTGCAGCAGGAATGCACAACTTATAGATAGGTACAAAGCCTAAAATTGTTCTACAGGACATACATACTTGTAGTTCACAAAGCATTGGCACTTGCAAACATGAAAGGTTCTTATGGCTAACGAAACTCCATGACATTGCTATCATAAATTACTGTAGGCGTATAACTCGCTCATTCATTTTAAGAGGGAAGTTTCTGGAAAAAATTGAAATTTTAAATAAGGAACTTTAAAGCAAAATAAGGGTTAGCACCCATCTGCAGCCTCACCATTGCCATTAATGCAGCCTGATCAATGCCTATCTGCAGCCTCACAAGTGCCATCAATGCAGCCTCATCAGTCCACATCAATGCAGCCTCACTATTGCCATCAATGCAGCAGCCTCACTATTGCCTTCAATGCAGCAGCCTCAACATTGCCATCAGTGCAGCCTGATCAATGCCAATCTGCAGCCCAGAGGGGACAGGGAGGGGGGCGGTACGAGTGCCGACAGATTACATACAGTGAGAATATCCTATGATAGACAGAACAGTGGTCCAATGGCAGCCCAGGAGATGGGACTTCCTATTACAGTGGCCATCAAGTAAACAGGAGATTCTCACTGTATGTAATCTGACGGCACTCGTCCCGTTTCCCTCCCTGTCCCCTCTGAGGCAGCTAAAACTGAAGTATCGGCATATAACACGCACATGCTATTTGCACCCGATTTTCAGGATGAAAAAGTGCATGTTATACGCCAATAAATACAGTAAATGATAGGACAAGAGGGTGGCTTTACATAGTCTGGCGCAAAGTTTGGCTTCAGGGGGTCCTAGGCCTGGTAGCAGTTGATACCTCTATTATTCCCGTTACTGCGCCAAACTGAGTTCTCCTTTAGCAATTTCAGAAACAAGCTACATAGATTACATTTACATATTTACATAAATAGCATTTGAAATGCAACAAAGCTGAGTATGATTCGTTTTACTTAATTTATAATCTATGATAACACCTTGACCACAGTGTAAATTAATCCTAAATGCAGAAGGTATTCAAAAAAGAAATTACTTAAAAAAAATAAATAAAAAACTTGTCTAACTCTGCAAATATTTTAATTGTTTTTCCTCAACCAGTCAAAAGTCATGTGATAGATTGGAACATAAATCTAACAGAAAATACCTAACTTCTGGGAAATGTAAAAAGAAATGGCCTCAAATAGTCATCGTTGTTGCACAGATGTGGAAATAACTAAGGGTCTAAATCAGTGAAGCCATAAATCTGACTTCATGCTCTGTAAAATGTTTGGTCCAGAGTACTTGTATGACAAAGTCTGTAAAAGGATATGAAAGTAGATCCAGTGTATTCCATACATTATCATACTTGTATGTATCATAATATGACATAAAATTCATATCCAATGGGTTATGTGGTCACAATTTAGCTATTTCAGAGCAGAGAAAAACTGCTAATATTTAGTCAAATGAAACAGTGCCTATATATAGTACAGTGATACATTTAGTAGTAGCTATTTTCTCATAGTGTTCACAGCAGTTTAACCATTTACCTCCCAGGTGCCATTTTATTATTGTACTGCACTAGCATTCCTTCTATCCGAGTTGTGTTTCTAAAAAGGGATACTAGGCATAAGTGACAGTGGCAACTCTCGGTGGGAGTTATTTTCAGTCTAATGCCCCATACACACGGTCGGACTTTCCGACAACAAGCTCACATTCAACATTACCTGTCGGAAAATCCGACCGTGTGTACGCGGCATAAGCCTGGGTCCAGTGTTAAAGTGGTAATAAACTCAAAAAATAAAATGTATTATATTGCATTACCAATTTAATTAGATATGGTTGCTACATTAGTTCTCTTTTTTAGGCTTCTTTTTTACATTATTTGACCAATAAGTCTGTTATTTTTCAATTTCCAGACCAAGTTCACCAGCAAAAGTAGCAGATAGAGGGTTGAGACAAACCAATTACTGCTGACAGGGGTGCTTACAATGGTCAGTTTTTAGTGACTTATGCAAAATCTTTATCACAAAATAAAATAAACAGTTTCTGTAACTGCTTAACAGGCGTTAGGTGGAGTTCGGCTTTGTGTTCGGATTTGTTAGTTATATCTAAATCTGCTATTGCATGTAACATTACCCTCTCCCCAAATGAAAAATGAATCTTTACAATGGTGTTTTCATTGCACCTCAATCAAGAACAAAGACAGAATGTGTATTACTAGCCGGATCAAAAGGTGAAAAATAAAGGAAAAAACCCCTTAAAAAAGAAAACTGATGCAGCCAACGCATTTAAGGATTGGTAAACTGTAATATATTTGGTAATATATGTTGTTTTTGGGTTTACTATTGCTTTTTGCCCAACAACTGAATTGATCAGCTTCTTACTTGCTACAGAGCATTTCAAAAGAGCACTGGGGCTGATTTACTAAAACTAGAGAGTGTAAAAGAGAGGGTGCAGCCTTGCACGGAAATCAGTCGGCTTCCAGGTTTTATTTGTCAAAGCTTAATTGAAGAAACTGAAGTTAGAAGCTGATTGGCCACCATGCACAACTGCACCAGATGTTGCACTCTTCAGTTTTAGTAAATCAACCCCATTGTGTAAAAAAATTTAACCAACTAAACTAAAGGCAAACAGACTGTGCACTTTGCAAGTGCAGTTGCATCCTGCAAGGGCATTTGCTCCAGAGATTAGTAAATGAGGTAAAACTTCACTTTGCAAAGAATACTCAATCACACGAATGAAAAACTTAAATAACAGTATTTTTGCTTGCACATGGTTGGATAATGGAAGTCAGCAGAGCTTCTCCTCATTTACTAAGTTCTGCAGCAAATTCCCTTGCAGAATTCAACTCTCTATTTGCCTTTACTAAAAAAAAAACAGTGCTTCCACATTGTGGTTTAAAGGGAAATTCCCTTACGTTATCTATGACTTCAGTAGGATTCCCTCTTTGGGCCATTGCCATCTTGGGGGTATGGGTGTGGCTATTTCAGTGCATAAATAATAGGATCACACATACCCCCTATTAACCTTCTTGAAAAAGTCACTACTGCGCAAAACACGTTGAGGTGGGGTTAGATGGTGTTTGTATAAGTCAACTGACAGAGTGGCAGCCCGAGGAGTGTTCAGTGATACTGAATGGAGAAATGTCATCAGCACACCAAGGATTCCTCAAAAGGGTCCAAAGCTTTATTTACATGGTCACAAGGTACACATATGGCAACGTTTCAGAGCCACACAGTGCCCCTTCATCAGGCAAGTGCCCTGCGTGGCTCCGAAACGTGGCCATATGTGTACCTTGTGCTGATAACATTTCTCTATTGAGATTGTCGGTGGTTTCCAGCCTGTTGTCATTACAGCACCCAGCATTATTGCAGCCCTTTCCATGAACGTGTGCTTAGGGAATATTGCGATTGTTCAGTGATACTGACACAGAGCACAGCCAGCTATGTTTGCATCAATCCTAGGGCAAAGATTCTAGGGGGAGACCGCTCTGACCTTTTATGAATGAGTTTACCTATCATGGGAAAAATGTGAGCATATGGAGATGGTGTTTAATAAATGTTTTTAGACAAGAATTATTACACTATATGGGTCTCTTTTTGATTTGGGCGTGTGCATATGGATGAGGATTTCCTGTCTTGAGCTTGAGAGCAGTTTCTATTAATGAGAAAAGGATCATCAAGGGAAGCATTACGAAGTGTAGTTTGCCTGTCTTGAGAAAGATTGGCAAACAAATCTAGTAAGTGTATGTCCATCAGTGTGGTGGTGAGATGCACAAGGCAATTGCACAGAGAACTTTGGTTTAAGAAGAATTTTGTGAAGTGGAGATAATTGGATTTCACCTTTAACAGTGAGAGCCGGTTCACACAGGGGCAGCCAGACTTGCAGCGCAACTTTGCAAGGCGATCTGTACACGACTTCAGTGGTGGCTTGCAAAATGACTTCTGTATAAAAGTCAATGCAAGTCGCCTGAAGTCATCCTAAAGTAGTACAGGAACCTTTTTCTAATTCGGAGCAACTTGAGTCGTTCCTATTAGAATGGTTCCATAGTACAGAACGGAGTGCGACTTGTCAGGCGGCTAAGTCGCCTGACAAGTCACCCCTGTGTGAACCGACACTTAGGGTAGAAGATCACGGTGACTGTTTACTAATATTTTGACACTTATATTTCCATTCCTAAGGGGATGTATTTGGACACTTAATATTAGACTATTTTATACACAATAGGGTTGATTTACTAAAACTGGAGAGTGCAAACTGTGGTGCAGCTGTGCATGGTGGCCAATCAGCTTCTAACTTCAGCTTGTTCAGTTAAGCTTTGACAAAAAAAAAGCACAGCTGTACCATATTTTGCACTCTCCAATTTTAGTAAACCAACCCCATAGAGTGTTTATCATTATGTCTATAAAATGTGTATTTATTTGACTTATAATTTTTGCACTTTAATTTTTTGGGGGGATTTATAGCACTGTATTGTGCTTGAAGTGGTTTTGTTGACCCTCATAAAATAGCGTGTTTTTTTTTTTTTTTGTAAATAATTGCTCAGAGTTCTGCTTTTAGCTTTGAGACTAATCAAGGAAACACAGTACCCATGTATAGGGCCTGTGTATTCATTCAAGTATTACTATAATTTAAGTGTCTGTAAATGGTTTCGCATAAAGTTGGAAAGGATTTTAGAAAATGAGTTTACAGAAAAATGGTGGTCTTTCTAATTTATACGCACCTTTAGTATTCCCTGGCTGTCAGGAGCAAATCAATACAGAATTTTACTTGTTGCTGTTGCTTGTACCTGTTATTTCTTTTTAAATAAGTTAAGTGACCCTCGTGAATTAAATGTAAAACAAAAGTGTAACCAAAGCAACATACAGCACAACCAGCGTACAATAACCATAATGACATTCTCAGAATCATTGCATGTAATTGGGCCTGGATAAGCACTGCAAAACAATGGAATACTGTAAAATGAATTCAGTTCTACAAACATCCTCTTATGTTTACATGTATGTAAGCAAATACGCATCTGCAAAGAATAATGTAAGTATTTGCATCAAAATAGCAAGGGTTCACAGGAACAAAAATAAATTATCATAATTCATACCATGGAAATGTGTCTGGTCTGTAAATCCATTTAAAGTCTTTGTTTCTTAGCGTAAGTGTATTATTCCCAGCCAATAAGGAGAGAGAACATGATCAATTACGAAATATTGTAAGTGGTTCTCAGAATGTCCTAATTTTTCAAAATGGCTCAGAAATGGACATCTGATTGGAGTTAATAAAATGATAATTTCCTCAATTTATCCCTAACTTTTAGCATAAACTCATAAATTCAGTACGGTCTCCAGCGGTACCTGTTGTGTACAGAGAGAAAGCCTACAAGGGCTAGGAAATGAATAGGAAGTGACATCACCCATTGACTTACTATGGGGGCTTCTGTTGTCGGCTGCCTTTCCTGCACACACTGAAACCGCTGCTGACAGTTTAGCGTGGGACCAGACTGGAGCGGCTACAGAATAGGTAAGTATAGCGATCTCTTCTTTACAGGGCTAGATAGAGAAGGTTTATAAAGGACTGTTAGTAGGTTTAGCATTAGGTTTTGGCTGAACTTCCACTTAAAAATGTATTTCCATTTCTACAGCCAAATTGGGAAAACACCTTACTTACTTGTTCTCATTCACATAGCTTAACTTAAACAAAATGAAAATTGCTGCTTACATTTTACATAGTTACATAGTTACATAGTAGGTGACGTTGAAAAAAGACACAAGTCCATCAAGTCCAACCTATGTGTGTGATTATGTGTCAGTATTACATTACATATCCCTGTATATTGCGGTCATTCAGGTGATTATCTAATAGTTTCTTGAAGCTATCAATGCTCCCCGCTGAGACCACCGCCTGTGGAAGGGAATTCCACATCCTTGCCGCTCTTACAGTAAAGAACCCTCTACGTAGTTTAAGGTTAAACCTCTTTTCTTCTAATTGTAATGAGTGGCCATGAGTCTTATTAAACTCTCTTCTGCGAAAAAGTTTTATCCCTATTGTGGGGTCACCAGTACAGTATTTGTAAATTGAAATCATATCCCCTCTCAAGCGTCTCTTCTCCAGAGAGAATAAGTTCAGTGCTCGCAACCTTTCCTCATAACTAAGATCCTCCAGACCCTTTATTAGCTTTGTTGCCCTTCTTTGTACTCGCTCCATTTCCAGTACGTCCCTCCTGAGGACTGGTGCCCAGAACTGGACAGCATACTCCAGGTGCGGGCGGACCAGAGTCTTGTAGAGCGGGAGAATTATCGTTTTATCTCTGCAGTTGATCCCCCTTTTAATGAATGCCAATATTCTGTTTGCTTTATTAGCAGCAGCTTGGCATTGCATGCCATTGCTGAGCCTATCATCCACTAGGACCCCCAGGTCCTTTTCCATCCTAGATTCCCCCAGAGGTTCTCCCCCCAGTGTATAGATTGCATTCATATTTTTGCCACCCAAATGCATTATTTTACATTTTTCTACATTGAACCTCATTTGCTATGTAGTCGCCCACCCCATTAATTTGTTCAGGTCTTTTTGCAAGATTTCCACATCCTGCGGAGAAGTTATTGTCCTGCTTAGCTTAGTATCGTCTGCAAATACAGAGATTGAACTGTTTATCCCATCCTCCAGGTCGTTTATGAACAAATTAAATAGGATTGGTCCCAGCACAGAACCCTGGGGAACTCCACTACCCACCCCTGACCATTCTGAGTACTCCCCATTTATCACCACCCTCTGAACACGCCCTTGTAGCCAGTTTTCAATCCATGTACTCACCCTATGGTCCATGCCAACGCACCTTATTTTGTACAGTAAACGTTTATGGGGAACTGTGTCAAATGCTTTTGCAAAATCCAGATACACCATGTCTACGGGCCTTCCTTTATCTAGATGGCAACTCACCTCCTCATAGAAGGTTAATAGATTGGTTTGGCAAGAACGATTCTTCATGAATCCATGCTGATTACTGCTAATGATATCATTCTTATTACTAAAATCTTGTATATAGTCCCTTATCATCCCCTCCAAGAGTTTACATACTATTGATGTTAGGCTAACTGGTCTGTAATTCCCAGGGATGTTTTTTGGGCCCTTTTTAAATATTGGTGCTACATTGGCTTTTCTACAATCAGCTGGTACCATTCCAGTCAATAGACTGTCTGTAAAAATTAGGAACAACGGTCTGGCAATCACCTGACTGAGTTCCCTAAGTACCCTCGGATGCAAGCCATCTGGTCCCGGTGATTTATTAATGTTAAGTTTCTCAAGTCTAATTTTAATTCCGTCCTCTGTTAACCATGTAGGTGCTTCCTGTGTTGTGTCATGAGGATAAACACTGCAGTTTTGGTTACTGAAGCCCCCCAATTCACTCGTGAAGACTGAGGAGAAGAATAAATTCAATACCTTTGCCATCTCCCCATCCTTTGTAACCAGATGTCCTTCCTCATTCTTTATGGGGCCAATATGGTCTGTCCTCCCTTTTTTACTGTTTACATACTTAAAGAATTTCTTGGGATTTTTTTTGCTCTCCTCCGCTATGTGTCTTTCATGTTCTATCTTAGCCAACCTAATTGCACCCTTACATTTCTTATTGCATTCTTTATAAATTCTGAATGCTGTGGATGATCCCTCAACCTTGTATTTTTTGAAGGCCTTCTCCTTTGCTTTTATATGCATTTTTACATTGGAGTTAAGCCATCCAGGATGTTTGTTCGCTCTTTTAAATTTATTACCCAATGGGATACATTGGCTAATGCCCTTATTTAATATGCTCTTAAAGCAAACCCATCTCTCCTCCGTATTCTTTGTTCCTAATATTTTATCCCAATTTATGCCTTTTAGCAAGGTTTGTAGTCTAGGGAAGTTGGCTCTTTTGAAATTCAGTGTCTTTGTGTTCCCTTCATGTCTCCTATTTGTGTGATTTATACTGAAACTAATTGACCTGTGATCGCTGTTACCTAAATTGCCCCGTATTTCCACATCTGTTATCAGGTCTGTATTGTTGGTAATCAGTAGATCTAGTAATGTTTTATTTCTAGTTGGTGCGTCTACCATCTGACCCATAAAATTGTCCTGCAAGACACTATGGAACTGGCGAGCCTTAAATGAATGCGCGGTTCCCTCCGCCCAGTCTATGTCTGGATAATTAAAATCCCCCATTATGATAACACTTCCCATCCTTGCTGCTAATCCAATTTGTGATAGGAGATCCGTCTCCACTTCCTCCCTCAGGTTAGGGGGCCTATAGCATACTCCCAGTATTATTTTCCCCTTAGCTTCATCCCTTTGGAGCTCTACCCATAAAGATTCCACCTCCTCCCTAGCCCCCTCAGTGATGTCATCTCTCACATTCACTTGTACATTATTCTTGATATATAGGCATACCCCTCCCCCTTTTTTACCCACTCTGTCCTTGCGGTATAGGGTATACCCTTGAATGTTTGCCAGCCAATCATGAGAGCTGTTGAACCAGGTCTCTGAAATTCCCACAAAATCCAAATCCTCCTTGTACAACAGTATCTCTAGTTCACCCATCTTGTCCGCCAGGCTCCTGGCATTGGTGAACATGCCACATAGTTTAGACCGGTCGCATATTGTCCTCATATTGGGTGTTTCAAGATTGCAACTTGGACTTGCTACTATACTCACCTTGTGTTTTTGTGCTTTGGTTAACCTACCACTAATGCCCCCAATACTACCCTCTGGAATATCTTCCACGCTGGCTATCACTGTCTCTGGACCCTCCCCCCCATCGCCTAGTTTAAAAACCCCTCTAACTTTTTGGCCATCTTCATTCCCAGCAGATCTGCACCCTCCTCATTTAGGTGCAGTCCGTCCCTTCTATAGTACCGGTTACCGACTGAGAAGTCGGCCCAGTCCTCCAGGAACCCAAACCCCTCCTTACTACACCAGCTCTTCAGCCACTTGTTTACTTCCCTAATCTCCCTCTGCCTCTCTGGTGTGGCTCGATGTACCGGTAGTATTCCTGAGAACACTACCTTGGAGGTCCTTTTCCTCAATTTAGCTCCTAAGTCCCTAAAATCGTTCTTTAGGACACTCCATCTGCCTCTGACTTTGTCATTGGTGCCAACGTGCACCATGACAGCCGGGTCTTCCCCAGCCCCTCCCAGTAATCTGTCCACAAGATCCGTGATGTGCCGAACCCGAGCGCCTGGTAGACAACATACTGTTCGGCGTTTCAGGTCTTGGTTACAGATTGCCCTCTCTGTCCTTCTAAGAATTGAGTCCCCTACCACCAGAATCTGTCTTTCCTTTCCCTTTGCTGCCCCCCCACTCTCACTGGAGGAGTTCTTCCCCTGGCAGCTAGGAGAGTCCCTCATCTCCAGCAGTGCTGGTCCCTGACTGGTTACACCAATGTCACTCAATGGAGCGTACTTATTGGGATGCTCCAGTCCTGGATCGGCCTCCCTGGCACTTCCCCCTCTACCCCTCCTGACTGTCACCCATCTACTCTTTGCTAGTGCCTGCACCTCTTTGTCTCCACCCGCCTCTGTGCTGGCCCCTGCCGGCACCTGCCGTGTACGTTCCTGGCTCACCTTTAGTATGGAGGGACTTCTCAGTGCTGACAGTTGCTTCCCCAGATTCAGAACCTGGGCTTCCAGGGAAACAATGTGCTTACATTTTGCACAGCAGTATTCGCCCTCGATCGGATGATCAAGGAACGCATACATGCGGCAAGATGTACAAAGAGTCGCCTCTCCACACCCGCCGGGCATCGTACCTATTAAATTTGGTGAGGATTTGGGGATTTTACCCTGTCCAAATTACCTAACAACTAGCTTCCTGGCACTAATACTCAAGACATTACACAGGTACACGACAAGACAATACACAGGTACACAATACACAAGTACTAACGATCCACACACACTACTCAGACAACACTCAGATACTCACACTACACAGGTACTATGACCCCTGTTATAACCTCCTGTTTTAAACTCTTGTTTTTAACTCCCACTTAATCCAGCTCCACTTACACCAAGCTCCACAGCTTCAAACTGAGCACGCTCAGACTGAGTCCTACAACAAGTTTTACTATCTCTTTTCTGAAAACCCTAAAACTGAAGTATTCCTCTGCTATGCAGAGGGGGCTGGGAGGTTAATGTTGACCATAATTATACCTCTTTGTACTGTGGCGGCAGATCTCATTATCAGTTGTAAACTAGATTGAACATTGTCTGCCCTAACTAAGGGTTAATGATCTAGAAGCTGGGCTTCCAAATTCTGTATTAATGATGGGAAACTCAGTGTGTCCCTCCTTCAGTGAGGATTAAAGCAGAGTTCCACCCAAAGGTGAAACTTCTGCTTATCTGATTTCTCCCCCCTCCGGTGCCACATTTGGCACCTTTGGGGGGGAGTGGGTACCTGTTTTTGGCACCTTTGAGGGGAGGGGGGAGCGGGTACCTGTTTTTGACCCCACTTTTGTCTGACCTCTCCGCAGCGAGGTGCGTCAGAAGTTCGGCCCCCTCCTCCTCCTTTCTCCTTCCCCTGCTTCCAGGCCAGTGAGAGAGCGCAGCGTGCTTCGCGCATGCACAGTAAGGACCTGGCTGTGAAGCCGCAAGGCTTCACTGCCGGGTTCCCTTACCAGCAATGGCGGCAGCAGCACCCGACAGCTGATGGAAACATCAGCTGGGGTGCTGACATCGCTGGATTCCAGGACAGGTAAGTGCCCTAATATTAAAAGTCAGCAGCTACAGTATGTGTAGCTGATTACTTTTAAAGGGTAACTCCACTTTAGTGGGGAAAAAAGTAGCAAATAAAGAAAAAATAATATAGCTCATATAATTGCGACACTAATCATTTTGTAATTGAATGTTATTAAAAATTACCTTTCTTTTTCAATCTGCATGTAGTTTTCTGAGAATACAATGCAATATGGCTACCTGGAGTTTTCTGTACACAGAATGTGTACTGACCACTCCCCAGAAACATCATTTCCTGCTTGTGTGATTGTTTCACCAATTTTCCCAGAAGTCTGCCTAAGATACAAGTCAGATTTCAGGCATCCCTTGCAACAAAATGTCATTTTTTGAGAGATACTTTCAATAGGAACATGTCTAAAGGGATGCAGGCCCAGCAAGTGCCTTGCAGCTACCACAACTGACTGATAATTATTAAACCACTCCCATTAGATTCACTCAGAACAGAGGCACAGAGAAACACACATGTATTTCTTTAGAATAAAAAAAGGTAGGAATCTGCAACAATTTTTGTTACACTCCTTGCAATGTACATAGATCACCCAGAGGGGAATGTTTTTTTCTCAACAAAAGTGGAGTTACAGTTTAATTTTTGAAAAGGGAGGCCGGAACGCCGCTTTAAGTTTCCTCTCATTTAAAGTTGTTCAGCGTAGCTTGTCTGCCTGAAGTTTTTCAATTTAAAAAAAATTATTTTAGGTATGCTGTGGGACTGAGAACACATAACAAAATATAGTGGGGTTTTTTAAGTATCTAAATATCACAACGTACTGTATATGTGTCAACAAGGAAACAGGTATGTATTCATGGCTTCTGTTCTCCAAGTGAATCAAATGAATTAGTTCCACCTATACAACCACGATCCTCCACCTTTAATTGGACAAAAACTCATGCAACATATGCCTTCTCATTAAAAGAGCAGGTCACAAGCGCAAGTATATTTTGGACTTCCAGCAATTAATTATTCAGTCCCAGACTTATACAAACCATACACGGAGCAAATTTCTTTTGATTTTAAAGAAATTCATTTGATTCCCCCATCAACACAGATAGTGTTGACAGGGGAAACCTTCCCGCTGAGCCATTGTATTCTCATGGTGGGGTGGTGGAGGAAGCTGTCCCCGCCAGGAGAAGAAAGTGATTATTACTAGTGACTATACCAGCCGCTAGCGATAATCACATGTAAAATCCGGCAGGCTGGTTGTACCCAAGTTGATTGATCAATCAGCATGGTACATTCAGCCTGACCACACATGGTTTGAGATTCAAACCGTCTATGGCCAGTCTTTAGCGTTCAGATCCTCTTTTTTCCAAGTCATCAAACTGAATCCTAGGAGGGGCAATAGCATCTCCAATAATAATACAATGCCCAATACTCAAATCCCATTCATTCCCTGATAAAGTCTAATCATAAATAACACAGGGAGCAGGACGCAGTGATATAATGCTCGATGGTGTTACAGGCATTTAGAGTTTAGATTGTTGAGTAGTGAACAGTCTTTGCAGTTTTAGGCACCAATAATTGTGAGTGCTATTATCTGATGGTGCGCAAGCAATCGTGGGGCTGGACAAGGCAGTACTATACTGCAGAGAGCACAAAAAAGTTTTATTCCCACAAATAACCTGCATCATTGGGCTTTCAGGTTACTCGCGGAAACTATAGACTTGTTCTTCTTGTTTTTGCCAACAAGGGTGCATTTCATACATGGGGCAATATTTGGATGAGGGTTAGCAGGAAGTACTGTGAGGTCCAGAAAGGTAGACCTTAACCAGGGTAAGCATGGTAAACAGCAAGGTCAATCCAGAAAACATACAATCACATGCTGCAAATCAACGGACAACCAGAATGGGTAATTTAATGTCTTTAAAAAATAAGGCCAGACCAATCAGGACAAATGCAAATGCTTTTCTGACACAAGTGCAGGTGGGGTACAGTCAGCAGCACCAAGTGAAGAGGAATTAGAGGGGAACCATAAGGAGAATTTTTTTAGCCAGTAAGGACCAGTCTGAAGGGTTGCGTTACTAAAACTGGAGAGTGCAAAATCTGGGGCAGCTCTGCATGCTAGCCAATCAGCTTCTAACTTCAGCTTATTCAATTAGGCTTTGACAAAAAATAAATCTGGCAGCTGATTGGTTTCTTTGCACAGCTGCACCAGATTTTGCATACTCCAGTTTTAGTAAATCAACCCCAATGCGTCAATACTTAAAATATGTCCCAGACAGCTGCTGACCGTTTGCCAACTTTGTGGCTGGAGAATCCACCCACTAAAAGTAGAATAGATCCCAAAAACAAATACTACAGTTTAGGCTCTGACCTAGTAACACTGCTGTTGTACATTCAACTTGCCAATGAAAAACATGAAAAAACAAACTGTATGAAAAAATGTCACAATAGATTGTCAGCTGCAATGTGTCTCATTCAAAATAAAGTGGATGTAAACCCCATTCATGAAATCTGATCTGGGCACATATATCTGTAGTATGTATCTATCTCTCTCCAAAGCTCTAAGTCCCGTGTCTTTCTGCTGCTCAGTTTTTCTGTTATCAGCATAACTTCTGACAAGTCCTCCTACACAGGAGATAAAAGCAGGAGAAAATTTGTGTCGGGGAGGGAACTTAGAGACAGATAAGCACAGCTCTGCAAGTTTCTTCGTTCTTCTGCCTATGTGGAGGGGGGGGGGCTTTCCTCCAATCGCCTCTCCCATAGTGTTTGCCCAGACTCCCCTCCCACTGCTAAACCAGAAAGAAAAATTTCTAACACGATGTGCACTTTCTAAAGAGTCTAGCAAGCTGAAGATAGAAGATATACATGTAAACTTATGTAGGGAGATTTGTTTCATCTCTGTGTATTATCTGAGGCTGTTCACTTCACTGGGTATAGGAGAGGGTTTACATCCACTTTAAGGTTGGTTACCAGTTTTATTACTACTATGAACAACCTGTGTGCCAAGGAAAAGCATATGAACCTTGTGGTGATATAAGTTAATGTACTCATCAGC